>NC_089853.1:18798258-19398258 GCF_036373705.1 Amia ocellicauda
ATCCAAGTTACTATGCAATAATACGAGTTATTCTGTTATTATTATGATTGTTATTGACAAATTAATATGGGAGTCTGTTGCTTTTAATATGTTTCTTCAACGCTGTATTGAATATGCAAAGTTTGCAATGTATTAAAACACATAACAGATATCCATACGTGTCATTCGGCTGTCCTGTATGACAAGGGTTGTCGTTTTCTTATTTGGATATATGAATGTTAAAGCAATTACGGGGGAATTGACCTTGGGGAATGTTCCCACTGTGGTCGGTGCATTTCAGGTACAGGAGGAATACCCCAGCTGTTGGCTTAATTTGATACAGTTTAGACAGGGTTACACAATTCATTCATGTTTTGTGTCCTAATGTGATTGTATAAAGTGGAAAGTACATAAATGTGTGCGAGTTCAGGTGTAATGTTTTTATTCATGTTGAAACAACGTAATTTAAAGTTATTGATAGTAACCGGATATAACAAAACGGAAGTGTTACAGTTAGATTAAGGAGATGGACACGGAGTGAATACTGGTCAAAGATCTTAAAATCTTCGATACTGGTGGAACTAGGCAAGCATGAACGGGAAATCCATCATCATCCCCCTATAGGCCATACATATTGTGTATACACCCAACCTGACGCCATCAGTCCATTGAATAGGACAAAATCAAGACATTTACACCGCTGAAATGGTAGTTTGGTCCCTATATAAGCCACACGTGGGGTCTGTTTGATGAGTATGAACACATTGAATCAGGTGTTCACAGCAACCGCACTGTATTTGATCGATTTATACACATAAGAAAATAAGAAAGTGTATAAAGGAGAGGAGGCCATTCGACCCATTGTGCTCGTTTGGTGTCCATTAATAACTAAGTGATCCAAGGATACTGTCCAGTTATATATATATATATAATCACCGCTTCCCAGTGTGATGATTGGGAGGTGGGAATGGGGTTATACATCACACCTGTACAAGGTCAGATCTGCGCAGGAGAAAGGAAAAAGAGATGGGAGAGAGCATTGGGTAAAACAGACTGAAGAAGTGTGTCAGTTAACTGTATACAGTAAATCTGTATAACAGAATAAACGTCACTGTTCTGTTTTCGAAGAATTGATCGACTGCACTTTCTTTCCTTTTCAAATAAGCAACTACCACCCGGAGTCGTTACAATACTTATAAAAAGCATTATGGTGGCCATGACTCAGCTATGCTCATTTTAAATGAACAGTAGATGAGGAGTAAAGGGGTGTGTGTGTTCACACACATGGATGCACATTAAATAAGTTGGATGTTCATTGAGAACAGTTAGTGATAATGGTTTGCTCTGTATGCTGTGCTCTCCCTCAGAATGATAGCATAGATGTCTGAAGAGAGTGCATCCTCTAAGGGCTCTCAGTCTACCTCAATGAGGGACTCTGGTAACAGGCGTTTCAGAAGGTCTGACTGCAGAACTTATTTTTGCTTTACTGTAGGACGTTGAGACAGACAGCAACCAGAGAGGCATTGAGGAGACAGCGCTTGGGGTCTACGTCATCAAGGTTGAAAGTGCAGATGCTGGCGATCCCCATGCGGATGTGGCAGTTATGATTGAAGGGGTGGATGTGCTATGTAGCTTGGGGAATGTGGCCCTTGCAACTGCCATGTTGCTTGGTCTCATCTATTCTTTGAACCTGAGCTACCCTGCAGAGCTCAGATACACCTTTGAGGAACTACAGAAACCATAATGGAACTAGATGCTAACAAGCTTTCTGCCAAAGCACAGGCTCTCAAGAAGAAGCTGTTCAGTGGACCAATTCACTCATAGGTTATGAGAAGCCAGCTCTGCACATGAAAGTTTGAAAGTTTATTTGCATCCATATGGAGCAAATGTGTTATTTTCCTAAGTTTGTAAAGGCATTACCTCCTACAGCTTTAAAGCTATCAACACCAAACTATGAACAGGCCGGGACCTGATTAAAACTTTGACGACCCGCCATTCACACTTTACAAGATGGGAAGTTATCGCTTTTTGTTTTTCTGAGTAGGAGAGATGAAATAATACTTTTGTAAAGTGTGAATGGCGGGTTGTCAAAGTTTTGATCAGTTCAAGCCTTTTCTTGTTTTTAATTGTTAGGATTTTTTTTTGGGGGGGGTGCTTTTAGGGGTGGGGGGTGAAATATAAAAAGGGGTAGTTTTTGTTTTTTATGATTGTATTCTTTTGTTAAATTTTGTTAAAATATTAGATAATTATATATATATTTGATCAGGTCCTGGCCATAGACACCACCTTTTGTAACTCAGGTTGCTTGTGCTATTTCATTGCTAGGATTTCAGCTCTTGCAGGCCCTGGTTGAGTACAGTACTGTAGACTTAACTGTCACTACTTTCTTTAAGTAAAAAAGTAATTTATATTCTCCCACTTTTCTGTATCTCAGTGTCATCCCCCTTTTCATACAGCCTGGAAAAAATGAAGAGACCACTGCAAAATGATCAGTTTCTCTGGTTTTACTATGTATAGGTATGTGTTTGGGTAAAATGAAGTTTTGTTTTATTTTATAAACTACTGACAACATTTCTCCCAAATTCCAAATACAAATATGAATGGAATGGAATGACTGCCATACATGTAGAGATGCTGATTTAAGAAACATTTGCAGTGGTCTCTTATTTTTTCCAGAGCTGTACGTTTCCCATCATCCTGTATCTTGCGTCATTTTAAAATACTTTTTGTGTACTACAACTTCAAGTCAGAACCACCAAACTTAATTTAGATTCATGTTGTCACAACTCACTATGCTTTTGTTTTACATTAATCTGTGTGACCCAATTTTCAAACGTGAAAAAAAATGGTACTCAACATTGATCCAAACGTCTTGAACAGTGTTAGCGTACCATGCATCCTGAAGAGCAGCTACTAACTCAGTGGAAGGGGTGTGTTTGTAACAAGAAGCCAGTTTGGAGATCCGGGATGGGCCTGCGTGCATGGGACTCAGAAACAGAATTGTTGACGTGTATTGGTTGTTTAAAAAGTGCTGTTTGAAAACCTATTGATGCAAAACTTTTGTTGTTCCTTATACAAATTACTTTTTCTGTCTTATGTTATCTCCCAGTACTCCAGACATCTGAGGTGTACACACACATAACCTTTGCTATTTTCCAAAATCCATTTACATTGTAGTTGCTCAATTCATTCAGGTGGAACCACTATTTGTTTAAGTAGATTCAATGAAAGTACATTATGTTGGATGAACACAAGCAAAACACATTTCCCAGACAAAATTATAGTATTGTGGAACAGTTTAAATTTGTATTAAACCAACATAAAGAAACGGAATTAGTCTGACATTATATTTGACTAGATTTTCTTAATTCAGTCATGTTTGTGCAACACAAGTAATTCCCCAAAAAACTGTTAATGTTGAGAAAAATAATTTTATTTATGTGGAACCACTGTCCATGATTGAATTAAGTTCATCTAAAGAAAATGTTTTATATTTTTTTGATTGGAAAAGGTGATGTCCATAGGCACCACCACTGTGTTGAAACTTTAAAGTGTTAAACATGCGTCAAATAATGTCAATTATGCGTCAAACTACATTATTAATGGTTTTATGTTCCTAATATTATTATTATTAATAATAATAACACTCCAGTCCACTCCAGTCTCCTAAATGCTGCAAATATCCTCACCTGTCTCAGAAGCACAAAGTTTGAGTTTAGCAACAAGTAGCAAATATCCAGTGTAATGCAATATTTGTTGTTACAATATCGGAGTTTCTTTCTCTCTCTCTCTCTCTCTCTCTCTCTCTCTCTCTTAAATAAAGAAACAAATTAAAAAAGACTTGCAAGTCATCAAGAATCTGTACAGATCCCTGATGTAAAAAGTGGAGTAAATCCCAGTTTCGGTTTATCATTTATCAAAACGCGGAATTAGAAAAAAATAATCAATAGCCAGAGGCAACAAGTTAATTATAATATTCATTGTTTTAAAGCAACTGAACTCTCTTGTGAAATTCATCAGCGGCATAAAAGAAAAATATAGTGATTAAGGTCGGGGTTCAATCGATTGCACAGCTCACGCAATTTTTCATCACTTACAGAAGATTTAAACAGTGTTAGTATTTAAAGATTTCAACTTGGCACAAGTCATTAGCATGTAATTGAACTTGCAAGGGAGAGCACTTAAACCTATGTTGATTACCACCTTATCTTTGAGAGGCAATTAACTGGCTCAATCACAGCGACAAGGTTTGATTGCTCCGGCCGCGGAGGACATTGATCCTTCAGCACAGCGCAGTTACATTTTCCGTTCATTGACAGTCACACGTCCTCGGCCGGCGACACCCTAGCCTGCTGACCGGGTGATGTGTAATGCTAAGCAGCTGTTTAGGCTAATGCGGCCCTGGCCGTCGCGGCGGCCCGAGCGCTGAAACATGGCAACGCGATCGCCGGGCGGGGGCTCTGGTTTCAGCCGCTGCGTCAGACTCTAATGGCCGCGAAACAAAGCCGCTGCCCCCGGGGCTATTATCCAGAGCAGCCGCTCGCAGTAGACAGTCTGAGCGTCTTTCTTAATGCACCCTGGATAAAAGCTTAAATATGACGGGCCGAATGAAGTTCCAGGTAAAAAGCGCAGCGGTTATCAATAGCCACACACAGCAGGTCAGATTACTGTCTGTGTTGGCGAGGCTCCTCATTAGCAGCTATTAGTGCTATAGGATGACAGTGCACAAGCAGTGACCCCCTGACCTGTGCGTGCTGCCCAGCCAGGTGAGGGAGCACCTGTGTGCCAGCCCTCCCCAGGAGCACCGAACTCTCCCAAACACCGCGTTCTTCAGGGCCAGCATCTCTGAGGACAGACAGACACGGAATCATCTTTTCTTTCCGTTCCTCTGAGGCCAGGGCTAAGCAATAGCACTGTGCAGAGCCCTGCCCCATTAAAATGAGCAGCACTCCCAAAACAGGCTGGCCCATAGTGACAGACAGGCAGAGCCCTTCCTCTCTCCTGCGCTCCTCCCCACCCTGACCAGCCCTCCCTCGGCCTGATCCTCCGTAGGGGAGCAAAAGGTCTATTGATTTCCATGTAATACAAGAAATTATTACTTCGCCCTAATTGTTACACAGAAGGAGAGGCACAGACAGTGAGGCCAGGAAATCAAGAGCCAGGATTAATGCTTCCAGCAGCACGAAGATTAACGGAGGGAGTGGGGAGCAGGGGGCCGGCGTGGGCCGGGATGGGGGGATCAATAGAGCAGTTTGTCAAAACTGGCTGAGTAACAGGTTTGCCCCGTCAGCACTGTGCGGTATCAGAAATCAAAGCCACCGGCCGGCCTGGGTGCAGGGGGGCTCTGCAGGAAGGCCACATTCACTGTCTGGTAATTAAAAACCATTTCGTCAGACGCTAACTCGCGTCACTATCGACAGCCGGCCTGGCAGTGAGGGAGCACTATTTGACTTTAAACATATGAGCTGCAGTTATTTAACTTTCTGCATTAGCAGGGAAATTCAGCAAATTCAAATAGAAAACAGACCCAGCTTTTTTGGGTGGCTTTTTTTTATTAACACTTCTTCAGTATTTCTATGAAAAAGGCAAAAGATGTCACTATTAGTTTCAACGTGAGCTGACACTTCTGGAGAGAGGGGAAAAAAAAACATAATAAAACAGTATGTCAAATCATTCACTAAAAGGAAATAAACACATTACTGAAAACTAATGGTTAGATAAAACTAAGAGTGCAAGATTGTTTTATATACAAGGGTGTTCGATACGAAGTGTCCGTGTTCAGAGAGGGGACCGGCCTCCCTCGCTGCGCTTGCTGGGGATGCATTAAAAGCGCGCCCCCTCTTCCTCCTTATACAGGAAGTACACGGTCACCGGACCGGCGCTGGTCTGTACCACCTCCCTCGCTCCCACCAGCATCCACGAGCCCAGCCCATAAGCCAGCGTGGGAATACCTGGGACAGAGGGAGAGAGAGAGAGAGCAAGTGTGATGAGAGATGGGAGAAAGAGATATATGGGAGAGAGGAGGAGAAGAAAAAGGGAAGAGTGCATGAGCAACCAAGAAAACTAAGTCTGGTGTTTTTTCAGAGAGGGGAGAGGAAGTGAGAGAGACAGAGAGAGAGCAGAAGAAAACTGAACAGAAGAGCTGAAAGACAGAGCCCTGGGGGGTGCGTGGGGGGGGATTATTTCCAGTACTGAACCAAAACCTGCAGTGTCCTCATGTTACCAATCCACTCTGAGCTCTTCACCTCTGCAGCTCTCCTCTCTCACACCCCCCACCTCTCCCTCCCTCCTGCGCTCACCCAGGTTGATGACCTTCAGTGCCGTGAAGAACGTGTCCTGCAGCGCCAGGTCCTCGGGGGGGGCGCGGGAGCAGTGGTACTTGATGAAGGGGAAGCAGCCGGTCCGGAGCACCTGGTAGTTGGCGCCCTGCACGGCCCAGTTGAAGTGCGACAGGCCGAACTGGTCGTTGTGCACGGAGCGGTACGGCACGCAGAACGACGTCCAGGGTGGCAGACGGCGCTGCGCCAGGTGGCAGCTCAGCACCTCAGAGGCCGGGGGGCGGCGGGGGGACGGTCTGCGCCACAGACTCGAACCCGGGAAGAGCAGGACCCTCAATAGGGCGGTGTGGATGCAGCGCAGTACTGCCCTCATGGCTTTAGGGGACTCACACACAGTCTGCACAGGGGACGGGTAGACACTTAATATGTTATTGTGTGTGTGAGCGTGTGCGTCGCACGGTATCACTGTGGGGCCATGTGATCTCCATGGGCCCAGAACTCCTGTCATCTGTAGGCACTACTGTGACGCACAGGACACCTGCAGTATCCTGAAATAAAAAACAAATAGTGTGCCTTTTCATTTATGTATTGTTTACAAGACAAGTAGTTTATTTACTTGAGACAAGCTAGGCAAAAGCTCAAATTAGCATTTAAAAACTACAGAAGATACATTTAACCAAACAGCACCTGCCTCCAGTCTGTCCTGCTGTTTGTATGCCTTCATATCAAACCCGGACAGTGTGGGCTGTGGGAAGACTCACTTTCTCCAGTATCATCGCTGACAGGAGACGGTGATCTGCGAAATTCAAGTAAACAGGCCGCTGACCTCCATTGGGCTGAACTGGCAGCAGCACCGAGCCCGGCTACACGGGCCAGCTGCTTTACTGCGCATGCGCTATAGACGTTACTGACACTGTCGACCTTCACGCAGGGCCGCTCGCTGTTGACGTGAACGCATTTAGGTGTGTTGTTCACTTTTAATTTTTTAAAATGTAGTTTATTTATTTATCCTTGTTTTCACTTATCCTTCGTAAGCGTCCCCCCCTTTTCCGTCCCGGAGAGAAACACGGCGCTTTGTTTTTTAGTTCCCCTTTGAGTTGGGTCTGGAGAAATCAGCCATTTAATTAGCAAAAAATTAACCCAGAAAATGGACGGAAGCCTGAGATATTAACAGTGTATCCAAATATAATACATCATGCATGGAAGTGTATTTACCTGGCCAGGGTTTAATTAATTTCCTATCATCTAAACCAGCATAATTATATACTTCCACTCATTAGCATCTGACCCCTTTAGCTGTCTTTCCTCTGCCAGCATTTATCAGGGCTTCTGGTATTCATTTGTATTGATAAACAGATTTTAGTACAATGCTAGATAACACATGACTTGGAAGGGAAAATATATGGAAACCTGTCCCTTCCCTCTCTATGGTACAAACCACGCGATTCCCAGCTTGTTCCCTGACGTACTTTGAAAGTATTTTTCTCTTTTGTATTTTAGAAGTAGACATGTTAGGAAATAACTGAAGAGACATCCAGGAATATAGTTTTATTATTGTTTGCAATGTTTCAGAGTGAAAAAGCACATAAAATACATCCACAAATTGATGCTGGACCAACCCGATGTTTCAACGCTCATTGTAAAACATATACGATCCTTATGAAGTGCAGAGTGCTATTGGCCTCGCTCTACCGTGCCCAGAGCTTGGGGCAGCAGGAGCAACAGTAAGGGCGCTCGGGGTGGCTGGAAGGGCCCTGATGTCTGGGCTTTTCCACCCAAAATAATGGATACAAAGAAACACAAAACAAACACACAGGTGTAACTGAAGTTGTAACAGTGTAGACTCAGGATTCATATTCTCTTGGACTTGTCCTACGTGTCCTGATAGTTACTGAGACCATCTTATCAGGGTTGGTGTCTGGTTCCTGAGGACCGAGGAGCGCTGTCCTCCTCAGAGGCGGGCTGGGCCTCGTTCTCCACCATCACCCCCAGGATGCCCTCCACGTCTCTGACCAGCTCCTTCAAGACACAACACACAGCCTGCTCAGGGTGGGAGGTGGCCAGGGGTCCGGGGTGTAGGTGAGCTCAGCCTGTCCCCCAGAATGTCACTGATAACACACACAGGATACGATCCAACCCACAATAACACAGACAAGCCAAACCTCTGAACTACAGTGAGCGAGGTTAAAACTCCTCTCTTACTTGCCCTAAACTGCTAAAGGGAGAGAAGATGAAACACACACACACAATAAAACTGACAGGCTGCTAACAAGGACCCTAGTGCAAGCATTTCCAAGATCCAGGCTGACACAGAAAGCCCATTACTGGTACCCCTCCTGCACTGACACCCTGCAGCTGCTCATTGCCCTTGCATCTGATGACAAAACCAACAACAAACCCCCCACCACAGGTCATCTTAACCCAGGCTGAGAGCTGTGAGAAACACAGACCCTGTGCCCTGAATCTAGGCGTGTCCTGAGCAGTGGCCCTGTGCGGTGCCAGCGGTGAGCGCCGCCGGCCTGGTGCGCCATTGCTCTGGCAGACAGGAGAGTAAGCTCCACACGGCCACACAGGGTCACGGATCTCTCCCCTTTATTGCTCCTGTTATTGCACACATTTCTTTTCGTTCTTTCTGTCTTTATTTATTATTTATTAAATGTTTTTTTTTACTAGTGTTTCTACTAGTAGTTCATAACAGAGAGAAAAGCTGTCCCACTCGTGACCTTTTCCAGACAACTGGCCCAGTGATTTACAGCAGCTTCCCCTGGTCTTCAGAGAGAGGTTAGCGACGGACCTTGACACAGGCTCCATTAACTCCTTGCCGCCCCATAAATAACTGGGCGGGGTGTCCGAGCAGGCCACCTCGCTTGATTGGGGGGAGCAGCAGCAGCAGCACACTTTTTCATTGCTGCTGATAGCCCAGGGTAGCCATCACCTTGTGTGTATAACAGGACAGTGCGTTGACTTCCGGATTCCCTTTTTCATGACTAAAGGAAAACCACCCGACAGGCCCAGTCCACTCCCACGCCCATGGGACTGGCATTCATGTTTAAAAGAAAGTGCTGTTTTGCACACAGGACACATGGGGACACAGACAAACAGACAGAGGGGCAGTGGGACAGAGACAGACATACACAAATAAACATACAGACAACTCTAGATATTCAGGCTGACAGACAGACGGGTTGACAACCTATAGCCAAGTTGCATAATCCCAGATTCTTGTAGGTCAATAAAAGAAAAACAAATACAAAAGAACAGCAATCGTTAGTCAATTAACACCTTACCTTAAAATTGGTCTGGCCTTGCATATTGGGGGCTGATATTTCCTGATGAATGACAGAGAGATTCCGAGCAAAGGTCAGCAGCGCTCCCTGGAGATCTGCGGCGATTGTTCTGTTAATGATGCCCAAACAAACGAGTTTACTAATGATTCCCCCCGCGTGCTTAAAAAACAATCACCCTCCTGTTTGGACAGCAGTGCCAGAGCAGTTTAATGAGTATTTTCAACCTGAGAAAGCAGCAATCTTCAGGGAGAGATGAACGATGAGGTAGTTTTTTAACTTGTCAACATAAGGATTTGTGTAATAAATATCTTTTATTAATCAACTCAGCACGGCATACCAATGGGGCGCGGGCGGCCTGCGAAGTTGTCAGTGAGCGAGATCGGACACCAGTTAGCATTTCATCTCCCAGCTTAAACCCCTGTATGTATTTCTTTGGAGAGATACATTTACGTGGTGTCTAATGAGCATCAGGCCCGAGTGGAGTGCACATCACACACCAGACAGGCTGCGGTTCCTCTGGCTCCCTGGCTTTCTGAGTGTCCGGTGGGTTACAGGTTACAGGAAAGCGCACAACGATCAGACTAGTCTCCGCTTGGCTGAGCTGCCAGCTTCTTGGGCACAGGGCAGGGGTGCAGACAGCCCGAGTCTCCTTGATCTGCTTGTTACGACCCCAGAAATGCCTATGAAATGCACTGAAATGCACTGGCAGTGTTGTCAAATACAGGTATATGTCACGGTTCAGCCATGGATGTGTGAGGAATCTATCCAAGGTGCCAATAAAACACCCCAACAAGGTAGCTTTCTTGCTCGTTAGCCAGTGACTGGGTGTGTTTCAGTGCATAGTGCTGTGTGCAGTGTTTCAGTGTGCACTCACAACATCCCCAGACTGCGTCTCTCACTGCTGTCATGGAGGACGAACAGGGTGCCCTGCTTCTCCTGCACAAGAAGAAGAACACAGACCACAATTCAGAAAACAAACTTTTTCACTCAGAGTGCAGTCTCCTTAGTCACAGGAAGTAAAGGCACAACAGTGAGCAATCACCAGGGTGCTGATCACTTTTCCTGTGTTTTTTTCTTTCTTTTTCTTCTCGGCTTTGTGCCTATCTGCAGCTGTGCCCCTGCCGTGCCAAACAAGACCCTCAGACACAGAAGTCAGCTGCCATTAGATAACCTTTCAGACCTCAGACACGGGTAGCCTCTAGAACAACACTGTGGTGCGGGCACACAGGACTGAATTCAGGGTGGGGTGGATTGGGAAGAGCATGGAGTGGAGGGCGGTGGAGTGGGCTGCAGATGTGTTGCATGGAGTGGAGATGGGAGGAATTGAGTGCAGTGAGGTGGAGGTGTATGGGGTGGTTACCTTGACATCGAAGCCCACGCCCTGCGCACGGCACATCTGGAAGAACACGCTGTAGTGCACCATGGACAGGTTGGTGTGCCGCAGTCGGCTGCTCATCACAGCGTAGCGGCTCGTCTGGGCGGCGCACTGCAGGGAGCAGAAACACAGCCACCATCACACTTTAAAGCGCTCTCACAGTCACACGGCCCCCACAGTGTTGGGTGTGGGGGTCCCAGGGGCTTTGAGGTGCAAGAAAACCTGGTAACATGGGCTTCTGTTACTTGTAGGATGTCTGATTGGGCTTGTGCAGGACACTCTACCATGGTGTAGTGCACTGAGGGAGAGCTCAGGGAGAGGGTGTCAAACAGGTTGTGAAAGGTATGGTGCACAGGAGACAGGAGAGCTGCAGCAGCAGGATAATGTATCAGAGTAGGGAGCTCAGGTCAGGTAAGGTAATGACAGAGACAGGAATTAATTCAGACTGGAGGAACACAACCCACACACACTTGCACACAAACACACACTCACACACACATGCAAACACATACGCATGCACAAATACACGCACAGACTGGGCAAGGCCTGCAATGGCATAAAACTACTGGCAAACAGCTGGACTCACTTTGAAAACATTAACAAACTCAAAGAAATTCTCTCCCTCTCTCCGCAGACAGCCCATAATTCGCTTTGATCAGGACACACTGAAGCGGACATACCTGGTGTCCTCACAGAACAATGGTACTGTCGCTGGGATTCAATCCTGTCTGCAATACTTGCAGAGTTAATGACAAGTCACTGCTCACACCATCAGCTGTAAGGAAGAGGAAGCCGGTGGTTCCAGGTGTGCCCCAGCACCGGGCCCAAACCAAACCGGCGTTTGATAAAATGATACAAGTAGCAGTTTAACAAGCGTAAACTTGAGAATGCCACAGACAATGGAGCCCCATTGTCTGAGAACTGGCATCAGGTTGATGAGGTGCTTATTGTGGCCACAAAGTATGCATACACATGCATAATGAAATGCTATATGAATTATTAATGTGTTGATTATTTAGGCTCATCTATCAGAATGGTAATGTATTCTGCATCCAGAAAGAGACTGGTTTTATCCATAATTACAGTACAAGTAGTATTTAACACAGACAGACACACATCCACAATATATATATATATATACACACCGATCAGCCATAACATTATGACCACTGACAGGTGAAGTGAATAACTCTGATAATCTCATTATCATGGCACCTGTCAGTGGGTGGGATATATTGGACAGCAAGTGAACATTTTGTCCTCAAAGTTCATGTGTTAGAAGCAGGAAAACTGGGCAAGCGTAAGGATCTGAGCGACTCTGACAAGGGCCAAATTGTGATGGCTAGACTACTGGGTCAGAGCATCTCCAAAACTGCAGCTCTTGTGGGGTGTTCCCGGTCTGCAGTGGTCAGTGCCTATCAAAAGTGGTCCAAGGAAGGAAAAGCGGTGAACCGGCGACAGGGTCATGGGCGGCCAAGGCTCATTGATGCACGTGGGGAGCGAAGGCTGGCCTGTGTGGTCCGATCCAACAGACGAGCTACTGTAGCTCAAATTGCTGAAAAGTGAATGCTGGTTCTGATAGAAAGGTGTCAGAACACACAGTGCATCGCAGTTTGTTGCGTATGGGGCTGCGTAGCCGCAGACCAGTCAGGGTGCCCATGCTGACCCGTGTCCACTGCCAAAAGCGCCTACAATGGGCACGTGAGCATCAGAACTGGACCACAGAGCAATGGAAGAAGGTGGTCTGGTCTGATGAATCACAAGTTCAAGGTGTTGACTTGGCCTCCAAATTCCCCAGATCTCAATCCAATCAAGCATCTGTGGGATGTGCTGGACAAACAAGTCTGATCCATGGAGGCCCCACCTCGCAACTTATAGGACTTAAAGGATCTGCTGCTAACGTCTTGGTTCCAGATACCACAGCACACCTTCAGAGGTCTAGTGGAGTCCATGCCTCGACGGGTCAGGGCTGTTTTGGCGGCAAAAGGGGGACCTACACAATATTAGGCAGGTGGTCATAATGTTATGGCTGATGGGTGTATACACACACACATACACACACATTATATATATATATATATATATACATACATACATACATATTAATTATGTTATTTATTTATTTGTTTGCTTGCTTGTTTAAGTGTAGTCATCTTCCCTGCCCTCTCAGGATACATTCCAGTGTTATTCCAGGGGTATTGTTATTGGGTGTCTTTTCGATGTACAGTTTTAGAGCTGCAACACTCATGGACCCTCTTGTACACCCTGTACGTCCCACAGGACAATCCTGACCACAGCCATCAGGGTCAGCTCTCTTTGCCCTCTCAGTCCCCCTCTGCCCCCTCTCCTGTACTAAACCCCAATGAGGCGGCACCATATCTAACCCTGACGCCATGCAGAAGGGAATGCTTCTGCAATGACTCATCATTAATGAGCGGGATGGGACACTTTCTCTCTATCCGAGGCTGACAGACAGGCGCTGGGCCCTCATTCCCATGTCCGGTGCACCTCCTACCTTTGCCACTATCACCCCTCTCTGGCGCAGGGCGGGGCGGGGGGGGTCCCTGGGGGGCAGGGATATCTCCAGCCGCCCAGCCTGACAGTCCAGATTCCCGCCCGTCATCATCAGCAGCAGCTGTGTCATGGCCAGCTGGTCACTGTAGCTCAGGTCCAGGTCAGTCGCCCACACCTGGGGGAGACAGTAGGGGGTGCTGGTCAGTACTGCACCCCTCCTGAGCCCCATCATTACACCCCTCTGTTACGGCACAGGGACACAGGGAGCACACAGCACACACTGCCACTACAGACTGCACCACCCCAGCTCGGCTCCGGCCACATCATGCCACTGGCCACGCATCACAGGGCAGACCTGCAGGACTCCAAAAGCCATTTGCCAACACTGCATATTAACTACAGTAGAAGCTACCCTTATGAATGATGCGTTATCAGGAGTAAACAAACAAACAAACAAACAAATAAACACATAAATAAATAAGCAAACCCACCTTTCACTCCTGATGAGATCATCCGCCATGAACAGCGTAAGCCGTGAGGAGCAGAAAGTTATTATTAATAATCTTATTCATCTGATCGGCATCATCTGGTCAAAGACTGACAGACGGGACATTTCAATTCTGGCTACAGTGTCATAGTGGAGGAATAAAACCACAACAGACACAAGGAAAGAGAGGAACAGGCAGGTCAATGAACGTGTACCACACAAGTCCGTGCCGAGTCTGAACTAATAACTGCCCACGGAGTAGGAATGGCAGCTACCAGTCAATACATATTGTACAGCTGTGAGAAAATGGGGGAGGCAGGGGTGTGTGTGCCTGTAACCCCCCCCTCCACCTCCCCACCCCAGCAGACTCACCTGGGCGGCAGTGTGAGCGGAGCCCGCCTCTGTCTCTCCCGCCTGCCCGCCGCACGTCAGTGTGCCTTAACATCCGCATGGTAAATGGCATCATTATAAGAATATTAAGGGGTCAGGCAGTCAAGGCCTTATGCTAAAAACAGGGCTAATTTCTTGAATAATATTTTAATAGCAGCGCCCCCCTCTTAAAGAAAAAGCACAGGGAAATAAATCACCATTGAAAGAGTTCTTAATAACTAACTGCCAGGTGGCTGCGGTCTCGTCACTGCTCCTATTTGTCAACTTAAATGCTGCTGCCATCGGATGCAAATGGGCGGCTGGCGCAGTCGGCACAGTGACCCCCTGCTCCCGCACTCGCTGAGGGTTTAAATGGGTTTTATTAGGCTCTGCAATTCAGGATCAGACACAGATGCACAGGCTCACAGTCACACACACACTCTCACATACACACAGATGATGCTGGTGTGGGGGTGGCCTATGTGGCGCCCCTGGGGTGCTGGACAGGGAGGCCTGGCTGACGGTATTAAAACTGGTTGGTTTGAGCGGGTCAGAACGGGTCCTCTACGCAGCTGAGCACGAACCTCCTCCTGCAGTCCAGCGTGCCTCACTCTCTCTCAGATAACACATGGACATTTTAACTGGTTTTCATCAGATTGTTTTTCTAAGATGTTTAAAAGAAATATATTTTATTGAATTGAACAGTAAACAGTGGAGTTTTAATATCCACACAGTTTTAGTAATCAATGCAATTCTAAGGGTTGTTATTTCTTTATTTAGCTATCTATTTATCTTCAATGTATTATTTTAATTAATCTGTGGTCTGACTGGAGTCTTTCTGCACACTGCCAAGTATGTGAGGATTTACTGCAATCCGGGGATAGCTGCTCCCAAGGAATAGGGTCTGTCTGAAAAAGCATCACCTCAATGCTGTTTCATCACATTAAAAAAATCGCCTGGAACTGCAGCCAGATCCTACAACTTGCAGGACAGAACTCCCCAGCACACACACATGCACACACATGCACACACATGCACACGCACATGCACACGCGCAGGACAATAAATACATAAATAAAAACAACTTACTTAATTGATTGCATAACCAAACACAGGGTGGGAGAGGGAGGGAGGGACGGTGGGGGAATAACTGGGCTTAAATTAAATTTTAACCTAGATTCCACAAAAAATAAAGCCCTGAGCCAATCTGATTTATTACCGTATTGATCCCGTGGCCACTCGGCTCTAGTTAATGCTGGGGGCCGGGTGATGGGCAGGCTCCCGAGAGCCATTTACCAAGTCTGTAAGAATCAAACAGCCCTGCCTCATTGTCACACATAACAAAGCCATCTGAAATACGAGCCTGGATTGTACCTGTTTCTATAGTCCACTTTTTCATTAAAAGCCGCAATCCAACAGCTGAGGCCCCGGTGCTTCACAATGTGCTGCCAGCGTACAAGGGGGAGAGGCACATGTGAGCCACTTCTCTCCTCTTAAAACATCATAATGATAAATAAATAAACAAATAAATAAATAAATAAATAAATAAGAAGATAAAAAATGCTTTTAGCAACAGGTTTGAATGCAAATGGCTGTTGAAATGCAGTCGTGTTTGTATTGGCGTGTCGCGGGTCGGCTCCCCAGCTGGGAGCTGCGGTTAGTAAAGCAGGGCCTCTTGCACCCGGCTCGGGCCCACTTTGTTCTGGTTTATGTTATTTACCCCCCACCCCCCCATACTAATGCCATATCATTTCCAAAGCACAATCTGCTGCCAGAAACACGCTGCGCTCATCATTGAGGTATGATTACACACCAGCGCAGTGCAGGTAAATGCAAAACAACTTGCAGGTTTTTTAGTTTCTGCTGTTTTGTGGTCATTTGAATTCTTCTTTCTTTTTTATACATAGTAAACGTGGCATTATTTAATATTTCCTTGGTGTAAATAAATAAATAGTTCAGGGATATGCTGTCTCACTGTTGAGCTGGTATTATAACTGGTTTTATGTAGCTCAGCTTTAAGTCCCAGTGAATTCTGGACACTTGATAAATATACAGGATTGCAGGTGAGGGAGCTGGGCTTCCCGGGGCTGCTTAGCTTGGCAGGTGTATTTAATAAATATGAATTTAACCCAGCTTTGACAAATCCTCACCCCTCACCCTGGTGCTGCACACTAATGGTGCCGAGCAGTGACTGGGCTGGAGCTCTTCACTGATAGACCGATTGATTGATCGATAATCTACAGGGCCACATTTCTTCTCTAATAACCCAGAGAAACTTGAGACCTCACAACTCCTACACACACACACACCTCTCACACCTCAGACACACACACACTCACTCACAGGGGGAGAGAGGGGCTTTACCAGGCTGACTGGACTATGGAAGCGTCTTTGCCCCTAAGCAGCTTTTGCCTCAGTATTACATGCTCTAATGCTCCTTTTCTAAAGGGGATCAGATTAAATATCCCACGCACCGACTAAATAAAGGCTCTTGCCCAGAGCACGGCTCCAGCATAGCTATTCCATCTGCCGGTCTGTCTGTCTGCAATCACGGGCACAGGCGATAGGGTTGGGCCTTTTTGACTAGTTACACAACAACTTCACACACAGCGGCGCAGCCCTGAGCCAATGCACTGCCATGTGTGCCATAGGCTGCCTGGGCACGTGTGAATGCCACAGTGATTCACAGGACAGGTGCACAGCGGACATGTGCTGGACCGATGCGACAAGATTCAGGAGCCTCCTTTTCCAAGATAACTGAATAAAGCAACAGCCGCACTACAGACAATGCTGCAACTGCTGTCTAAAGTGGAAAAACAAAACAAATACAACCTTTTCACTCAGACTAGACTCCCTTTCTTCCGTTCTGTTCAGTCCATATAATGCTGCCCTCTAGTGTCCAATGATAAGAGGGCACCCTGTGTTTTACAGATCTTGCAACAGCTTAAACACCACAGGCGGCTACCCAACTGGCTGTCAGGGAGGCCGAAATCTTAGATCAAACTTCTGTGTGGAACCCTAAGAATCCCACCAAAAGATCCAAAATATAATAATTTGTTCTAAACACATCAGTTTTACGGCACCAAAAACTTGGTGGCCTGCTTACCCTTTCGTCAAATAAAATGAATAAAAGTAACAACATTAAAATGTGACAGGCCGAACAGAATGTGCCCATCTGACACCCCAGGGTTAATTTCACACTAGGCAATCCCCTGCCCACCCCTCCAACACATACAGGATGACGGCGTGGCGGATTGCAATGCACAGAGAGAGTCAAAACTTCTGAAACGCACGACAAAGCCAAAAAAAAAAAAACACGAATAAATAAATAAATAAAATAAATTGGAAAAAACAGAAATGCAGGCAGCAGCCCCATGGTGTGCCACACACTCTCCCGGAGTCTCACCTACACCCCCCGCCGTTCCTCCTCCACTCACGCAGCACGGCACGGGGGGGCGGCTCTCTCTCTGTGTGCCCTGTGGGTCGACTGCAGGACGGCCTCTCTGGCTCTGGTGTGGGTTCGAGTCCTGGACACCCCACCGATGCGGTCACGCCCTGGCTGACGGCACTACATCCATGAGCCGGAAGTCGCCGGAAAGCCAGTTTACGGCCACGTTTCAGCGGTTTTCCTAATAGAAGCCAATTCATTAATTCAATGGGTTTGCAGAGCTGGTCACAAGGGAGCCATCGTGCTCTGAGCATCGGGAGAAGCAGAGGCAGGGGGGAGGGGGGGGGCTTCTCAGACACAACCCCCACTGCTACTACATTTGAAACACCTTACTTCTCTTTCTCCATCTCTCTCTCTGCCTCCTCCCTTCTTTGTTCCTCTCTAAATCAGTAGCAGGGCTGCGCTTGCTAACAAACAGAAATACATGATTTCAGTGGAAATGCTGAGAGCCATCCCAACCCATCCACCTGCAACTAGCCCTGCCTGCCAAGGGAACGAAGAACAAAACCAGATTAACTCTGGTCCTCTGGATGGAGAAGCGCTTGGCCCTGTTGTTCATTTCTACTGCCAAGGAGTTTTCCTGGATGTCACGGCCGCTCCGTTACTGCTCAGTTTATTTTGACAGCTCTCGGGAGCCGAGTGTCCCATGTGCTGTCAGTGTGCGTCTGCCCGCAGTGTATTAAGCCCGGGACAAGGCAGTGGAATCAGGCTGACCTTTCACCCCACCCCCCATCGCCAGAGATGCCTGCGGAGGCGGACTGCCACAGGGTCAAAGGGCAAGCTCTAAGAGGAGGATTAGTTCATTGACACAATAAGACCTGGCAGTTTATTTAATCGTACTCCTGCATTATGTTCCTCTCTCTCTCTCTCTCTCTCTCTCTCTCTCACAGCCCACCTGGGGATTTACAGAGGAGGCAGGATTTACAGAGGCCTGCCATAGTAAAATGAGCATCCACCCCACCATCACTGGACACACCATCAAATACACTGATGGCCCAGGGTGTGAGTGTGAGTCACAGGCATGGCTCCGGCCGTGAAAACGAATAGTCTTCGGTTCACAGACGCACGTAGTGCACAGTTCAGCTTGGGGAACTTCTCTCCGCAGAACACTTGTATGCAATGATTAACAGCATACAACTCACTGCGCACATTGATCGTATCCCCCCCCCACGTCTCACCTGCTGCTCCATGGTGCGGGGGTGCAGGAAGGTGGCCAGGTCTAGGGTCAGGTGGCCAACAATCCTGCGCTGACAGCAGGCCAGGGCCACGCGGGTGCAGAGGTCATGCAGTACGGCCGGACAGACGGACGCCTGTGGGACGGATGAGCCGACCGCCTCCAGAGGGCTGGGGCCATGGAGCTGGTCCCCACAGGACAGCATGGACACCTCACCCCCCGGCTCGATCAGCATGTCTACAGTCAGGCACGTCACACTGTCAGAGGGGGGGTAAGCCTCCACCACCCCCCCTGGAGAGAGGGAGTAAGAGAGACAGGGAGAGAGAGAGGGAGAAAGAGTCAGAAGTCGTTTCACAAAATGCTGTTTTTGCCACTACTTATATGAATTGTATGGTTGGATCTGAACAAAAAACCACACACACAGGTACCTGTGGCAGCTTCCACGTGGGTTTAACTCTATGCAAACTCAGTCACAAAGCAGGGTGTATCAACGCCTGCAAAAGATCCAAAAATGGCCCAAATGCTGTGCCCTGGGAACAGATTTCTCCACACACACAGACACACACAACTATACACTCTCACACATACACTATCACACACACACACACATGCACACAGAATTACACACTATAACACACACACACACACACACACACACACACACACAGAATTAAACACTATCACACACAAACACACTGCTCAGCCTCTGACCCCTGCAGAACTTTACTCTGGGCTCTGAAATGATCTTCTCTGGCGTCTGTTTAATAATGGAGGAGCCTGCTGTCACAGCACAGCACTGCAACACAGCGGTCGAGATTGATCTGTGCAATCAGCAACATTAACCACCGACAGTGCTTAATTATAACAGTGCAGGGCGTGTGTACAGGACCACCCATTCCCACACTGTGCACGGAGGCTCAGGAGCTGTGCATCCCTGTGGACCAGGCTGCTTCAGAGAGGCTTAGGGAAGCCACCTTCCAAACGCCAAGTCAGCAGGATGGGAGATCTTTAAACAATAACACCTGAGGAATGGACCCAGTAAAGCTACACATCAATCCCCCCCAGACAGACTAAACGTTGGAGAGATTAAAGATCTTAAGATTCTGTGCTGTGCGGCCTGAGCATAAGCCTCCCTGGGTGCCAGTCTCAGGCCTGGTGAGGCTGTGGTATGGTGCGGTGTGGTGCGGTGTGGTGAGAGGTGTGGTGCCGTACCTTGCCGGAGGAAGTCCTGCAGGAAGGCATCCCAGGTTGGGTAGCGCGTGGTGTTGACTGGGGTGGCATGGCGGGCCAACAGGCCGGGCAGCTCCTCCTGGACCTTCACCAGAACTGGCTCCTACAGAGAGAGAGACAGTGGCCCACACATTAGACATGCCACCACACACACCGCCCACAGTGCATTACTAAAAAAAAACAAATAAATAAATAAAAAGAGTAAGAGGCAACATAAAACACACAGGAGTGTGATTGATACCGAGTGGATTTCAGCACAGTGGAAAGTGTCTGCCCAATGAGGAGACCCGGGGGGGGGGGGAGTTACACATGACCAGCAGGTCCACGCAACCTGGCTCCATATTTCCAGCCCCCTTGTTTGCAGTCGCAGATGAATGAACGAACAAGCTGATCAATTGGAGGATCCAATCGAAAGCCCGACTCTCCGCCCGCCGATCAATAAGGTTCCTGTTTCTGTAACTAGAAAATGCCATAATGTCCTCAACACTTAATGATGTTGTTAATTGCTAAATTACGGTTTCTGGGCTGGCCTTTTGAAACAGGCTCCTGGTGGCTGGTGTCACCCTCTCCGGACCGTAGGCGCCATGCTGATCAGATAACCTCAAAGCTCTGCCCTCCCCCACCCCCCCCCACGAAAAAGACTCCTTTGTTGTTATTTTGGTGGCAGATTTAACTTTGTTGTTTATGTAAAGTACACAAACAATAATAATTATCATTTTAACATCCATATACCATCCACTTTGCTGCATAAGCTTCCCAGATGTGTGTGCTTGTCGTGGGGCACTTTTCTGCTTCTCCCCGCTGTGTTACTCCCTCCCAGACTCGCAGCTCAGGGAGAGAGCGGCGGTTGAGATTCCAGTCATGAATCGGCCATCATATTAAAGCGCTGTCAGAGTCGAGGTCAAACGCTGCATGGTGATTTTGCCTCCTCTATGAGCCATAGAGCACACAATGGTGCGGGGAGAGCGCGGAGAACACTGTTGCTGCTGTAATAGAACAGCACCCACTCTTAAAACAACTTACTCTATTATTACACAACGACGGCTGAGATAACAGAACAAAATAAAATAGAACAGGTTTTTTTTTTTTAAGCTGGAATCGGCAAACTGCATTTTTATACCATAAGAGGATTCCTGATACAATCGACTCCAGGGAAGAGATACGATATCTAAACATGGGGGGAACCGGGGGACAGTCTGATGCCAACTGTGAGGTTCCCCAGGTTCCCCCAATGTCTAGGCAGTACATCTCCAGTACCAGCTGGTCATGCCAAGCTCTGACCCCGAAGGGCCTTATTGTTGCTTTCTTGAGTTGTACTTGAATTACGGCCTCCACCTGTCCAGCTGCCCAGAAGACACTCTTGTCACTCGCATCAGAGACAGAGCAGGAGAGGAAGAAAAGGAGGAGAAAACTAAGAAACTAGAAGCACAGCTTACTAAGTGTGAAAATTAAAAGTGAAGACCAGAGCAGTGTTTCAAACAGAGGAGCTCCAGGGGGAGCTGGATTAAGGCTGATCATAGAGCCCCCTTATTCTGGGCATGTTAAACACGACCAGAAACATTAAATAAGCAGCCAGTCCACCCCGCGCGCAGAGTGCTTTAATTTTGTTTGTGCAAACACAATGGAGAGGGAGAAGGGGAAAAAAAATCTTCGCTCCATCTGTTGATGCTATTAAGCGCAATTTTCTGTTGTACCTAATGATCCATTGTGGTGGCTGCCAGTGTGATAGTGTGTGTGTGAGTGAGTGTGTGTGCGCGTATGTGTGTGTGTGTGTGTGTGTGTGTTTACAGGGGTCTTTGTGCACAGTAAACAGAGAGGGGAGAAGTGCCTGTGTGTGAGTGTGTGTGTTTGTTAAGGATATATTTGCTCCTTCACATGCACAAACACACACACACACAAACACACAAATGCACAGAATTATGAACACACACACACACACACAACCCCTTAATGCCGAGGCTGCCGCAGGGGAGAGGTCACTCCAGACCCTCCACGACCACACTGGGGCCCAGTGCTGCCGGGCTTCAGCCACACAATCTCTAAATAGCCACTCTGGCTGTGAGGAGGGGTGCAATCTGAGGCCTCCCCCCTCCGCCTCGCTCTCTCCTCCACTGCTGCCGAGCAACTGTGCATTTTAAGGACCACATGGGGGTCTGTATTCTTCCTGTGACTCTTCACGCTGAGCCCCAGCACAGTCAATAATTAAACAATATGCATGCAGCCTGCTGAATAGCGGGGGGAAAAGTATTTCTGAGCACACACACTACAGGGCTGCTGAGCGCGCTCTCTCGCTCTCTCTCTCTCTCTCTCTCTCTCTCTCACGGCTTTTACAGCGAGGCATTAAAGAACAGAAACCAAGGGGGAGAAAAGGAGAGGCGAAGTACAGGAAAAATGGGGGGGAGGGGGGGCAGCACTGATAAAAGATTAACATTCCGAAACAAACAGATCATTAAAAGAAATTGTCAGAATAATAAGGTGATAATGTGCAGCTAAAAATAACAGGGAAGTGAAAATCCCCTGCCATGAGAGTGCTTTTTGATTTTTTTTAAATAACAATATTAAAACAACACAAATGATAATAATGGTAATTACAATTATTATTATAAATTAATAACATTGTGAAGAAAATTATATTCTGCTCAGAGTGCTTGGAATTAGAAATGCTAAAGTTATTTTTTATTTACACACATAACCTCCTGCAAACTTTCCAAGGCGGGGAAAGAGCACCTGTGTGGAGGAGAAGCATCTGGAAAAGAGAGCACAGACATAAAGAACGAAAGAGAGAGAAAAGAGAGCGAGAGAAAGAGGGGGAGAAAATAGACGACACTGAGAAATAACCTCTGTTCTCTTACTCTCTGAACAGGCTTGCCATTGATTAAAACAGCAAGGTATACAATAAAGCCACAGTTAAAGTGCTGGCTCCATATGGCCCGGGTGCCTGGAGGGGCTGAGCTCCTGGCTGCGGCCTTGCTGCTGTTGTGTCTCTCGCTCGCCTCTCCCCGCGGCCCCAGATGGTAAAAACACCATTCAAACTCCTCTGCTGTGCCACTACAATAGGCCTTGGCTCCAGTTCAACCGTTTACTCCAGTAATTAACAGCACCGATACCACAACAATTACAGCCCCCATCTTAAACGGAACAGCACTATGAATTAGCGAGAGCTAATAGCTGGAAGGTATAGCAGCTCCAGACTGCAAGATGTTGTGCATTTCAGAGCAAAATAAAAGGTGAAAAACAGCGAGCTCGCAGTACACAATGATTACCTTGTAATTAGTTTACACAAAGCTCCCCTATTTAATGGCAAAACACTGTAATTAACGTGTGACAGAAAATCAAAGGCTACTTTGTAAGCGTATGAAAAATTAACAGGGCAGGCCTGAAGCTGTGTGTACTGATTACAAGCATATTAAATCAATGCAACGCTAACTGCTTGCATATATGATTCGCTTTTAATAAGGGATAATAGTGAAGTTTAACAGGGACGTCTTGCATCCCACAATTGCTGTATTAAAGCAGCACAAGGCAGGAGTGTGCATGGGTTCAGGAACAGCCTAGATCAGCCATACAACGAAACCTGTCACCTGCAGCACAGCACGAACAGAACAGCGTGCACACAAACACGTCCATATACACAGGATACAGTCCACACACACGGGAAACCTTCCGCACACACAAGACAATGTCCACACAGCCTTGTCCTGTCCAGCTCCCCTCTCTGCCGAACCAACAATCCCATATTTATGCAATGTATTGATTCATCAAGAATGGCATCGTTTTGTTGTGCTGGATTCACTCCCTTAGACTTCTCTTAAGGAACCGATAAATAAATCCTCAGTCAGTAAAAATGCATCACGAGCTAGCACATGAGCCCCCGACCCCCCAAAAGTCAGCGAACCTGTCCTGATCATTTCCCCCACACAGTCCTTTCACCTGCTGGGTATAAGAATCACAGGGTAAAGGTACCAGACACCAGTGGGTGCCTTCTTTGAGATTTTGGATATATATATATATATATATATATATATATATATATATATATATATATATATATATTTTTTTTTTTTTTAACTGTTTTAGCTCTTAGCCAGGGGCTGCTCATTTTAATATGTCAGGAGTCTGTAACATCTCAGAGAATAAGAAACACAGTTAAATGCGTTCAGGCGGCATCACAAAAGGTGGCGATGAAACCAGAGGTATTAGTCAGCCTCCGCCGCACTGCTCCTATAGGCTCCTGCTGTAATTTGAGGTTAATGCACAGAACGCTCCGAGCGCCTCCCCCCCACCCCTCCAGTTCTCCCCCCCTCCACCCCCCGGCACCAGCACGGCACCGCACTGCACCGCACTGCAGCCCCCAACACACGCAAACCGCTGCAGTTTGGGGCAGAATTAGCATAATGTTGTGCTTACACAGTCAGGCAGCACCGGCACCCTAATCTCTTCTGCAGCGTCTTCGCCCGAAGGACAGTCTTTCATCAACACAGAGCGGATATGTTTTAATAACCTGTCAGCGCACGTTTCTGGGTCTCGCTGCCTCGTATGCAGATATCACATTGTATCTGCCGTTGCTTACGCGGGCGGGGGGGGAGAAATGAAAGGAAATGAAAATAAAATAAAACAAATCCTTGACAAACACACCAGACTGGAGCGCGCCAGTGTTGGGCCCAGGCCTTAGTGCACGAGGACAGGGTTTGATTGTAAGTAATGACATAACGGTCCAAAGCGTGAGACATGATTCCCAGGTAACAGAGACAAGGGTGTGAGGTGGACAGTGTTGCCCAGGGGGAGCTCAGAACCTCGGGGGTGTGGGACAAGCTCAGTGTGAGAGCTGGGCTTCAGTTTATCAGAGAAGGCAGTTCTCCGGCTGGGCAGGTGGGTGTGGCCGGGTGTCTGGGGGTCGGGGTGAGGGGTGAGCTGTGAGGTGTGAGTTCATGACTGACCTGGGCCCAGGCATGGCTCCAGCGCTCAGGGCCATGGTGCCTGAACTCCCGGAGCGCCCAGTCATGGCAGGGCAGGTGGGAGACGTCACAGAATGCCGTGCCGCGACCCCCGAACTCACTGTCCATCTTGAGCAGCCAGCGGCAGACCTCCGGGTGGTCCGTGATGAGCTGGCTCAGAGCATCGTACAGCTGGGAGAGGGAGAGGGAGAGAGTCAGTCAGTCAGGGGCGGACTGTTGTGACACTGAAGGTGTTTTGAGAAACATAAAAAAGGGAAAGCAAATTGGATCAAAGTTTAGTTCAAGGCTGCCTCCAAACTGCTTGCATCCCGTGCACACTGTCAGACCCCCTCGCCTCGGATCTTCTCCACTCAGACCCCCCCACCTCCCCTCCCTCTCGAACCTGGGGCTGACCTGCTGCAGGGTGTAGATGTCGCTTTGCCCGGGGGGTGCCGCCACCCCTGCGCTGGAGAACACTCTCCGGCCGCCGGACTTGGTGCTGTACAGCCGGGCCAGCGCCGGCTCAGGGCCCAGGATCGGCACCCCCAGAGCGTCTGCCACAAACAGGTCGTCCGCGTGCAGGACCCCCCCCACAATGTAGGCCTGCTTCCCCTGGATCAGAGCACGGATCCTGGACAGCGTGCGCGGGCTGTACTTCAGCAGCGTGGACAGACACATGCTGTGGGTCTGCGGAGAAAGGAGGAGGGGGAAAAAAACAGAAAAGAAGAAAAAAAGAAATGACAAGATGGGATGGATTTTTTTCCTCCCCTGTTAGGAGAATTATTGCTGTCCTTTTCAGCACCCATCGTAAGGTCTAATTTATTATGTTGTACACACAACAGATACATTATTAATAGCCGGCTGGGTTGTGACCTATCCTGTACTTGAGCAGTTTAAATTGATAAAAGCTGCTGGTGGGAGGCTACACAATCCTTCACATCTTTAGCGCGTCGGCAATGGGCTCCTTGGGAATTCAACTAATTACTTCACATCTGTATTTATTTGATCCACGCGGAATTATCCTTCTGTCACTCGCGAAAGACGCTGCCAGCCTTGGCTAACAGTGATTCATCTCAGTGACACTTCTGGCATAGTTTAACATCAAAGCATCTAGAAAATCAATAGGAAAAATGAAGAAGAAGAACGGCGTGCTTGCCAAATGCCGGGCTCCGAGGAAACGCCATGCATAAAACACACGGCCATAAATAAAGCTGTTTTCTCTGCTCTTTTGCTGAATCAGTCAGGGGCTGCTATCACAATATTGATACGCCGTTAATAAAGCAGTCAAGCCCAAGACTGCGCACGTTTTCTCCTCAGCTTGTAATTGCTTTAGTGCAGCTTAAACACTGACAGTAACTCCAGCTATCAGGCCGGCATCCCTGTAATTTCAGGCATTGCTTTGTTGTAAATATCAGATGGAGATTTGTACCCTGGTGGCCTGTGTTTGCACCCATGTGTCTAAATAGAACAACAGCAATAATATCTAATAGCAACATAAAAATACAATCAATTGATTAAAAGAAAGATAGATTAGCAATTGCAATTCCGGGCAAAACAGAAAAAAAAACTAATTTTGAGTGGAAGTGTCCAGTCATGTTTTTCACCGTCCGTACTTGTTATTTCAGAGGTCCAGCAGTATATATCAGTGCTGAAGGGACTCCCTTCTGTCATCATCATTGTCATTTCAAATAGTGAAAGGAAAGTGACCGCCGCTAAATGAACGCCAGTGATCTGTTCTCCCTCCAGGTCTTCCGAGACACATCGAGTTGTGAGGGGCGTTGGCTTCCCTCATCTGTACGTTTCTCAAAAGTGATATCATTTTCCAGGTGAGATTTTACTGCTGAGAATTACAGTGCCATTAATGTCTGAGGTCTTCGTCTTTACACGAGTCTTGAATGCTTGGATGAGCTTGGGGGACAGGCTCTTTCCATCGCAGGTGTGGTCAGTGTGGCTGGGCGAAGGAGCGGGAAAGTGCGACCAGCGCCCAGGCTTGTCTCCCTCTGCCACCCCCTGCAGACAGCTGGGGGAATGGCAATACCTGTGCCCTGATCTCACCCGGCCAGCGGGCTCCCGCCAGGTGATGTTGAGTAGCAGAGGAGAAGGTGCGTGTGCAGCCACTTCATCTCCTTGTGAACGCGTCACCCCCCCGCCGCGCCAGCCCTCCCTGATGATCCTGTAACCCCTCCCTTTTGTGAGGAGTTTCTTCGGCATTAACTCTGCTCCTCTTAACTTTTATTTCCCCTTATCTGGAAGCTCTAGAAACATTTTAATCAAAATAAATCAAATGATGCTGATTGCTGCAATAGTGCTGTTGCTGAATCTGCCCACCAGGTTGTGCCCCAGAGCAATTAAACCAAATTCAAACTACATAATAATAAAAATAATAATAATAAAAACATTATAATAATTATAATAATCTCTAAGGGAAAATACCAAGTAAATAATATGGGATGGCTGGCGTGTGTGGTGGAGTACACGCTATCCCATAGGTGTGTGTGCCTGTGATGTCTCTGTGTGTCTGTGGGTTTCTCAGGGTGTGTGAGAGACAGTGTGTGTGTCTGTGTGTGTCTGTTCTCACCGGGAAGTAGTCCAGGGCCTCGGGGGTGAGGATGGTGAAGCGCTGTGAGGGGGGAACCCTGGGGTCGACGGAGTTCACACCCCCCTGCAACTCCAGCAGCCGGGAGTAATACTGCTGCACCTCAGGGCCCAGCGGCACAGGCGATACGTAGATCACCTCCACATTCGGATCTGCAATACAGCACAGCAGTACACTGACACACTGACTGACACACCTACACACTCCCATTCACACAGTGACACTCCTACACACTCACTCCAGGTGCAGTACCTGCTCAAGGCTATAACAGCAGTGTATCCCACCAGGACTGAACCCATGACCCTCCACTTCAGCGTCCAGAGCCCTGACCACTACTCCACACATGATGGTCACTGGTCAAACTGACCGAATGTCTGACTAACGCACTGATTGACTGGCTGACACACTGACACATTTGAATGGCACCGACTGGGAGTTGGATGTAAATCTGTGCCAAAGACCAAAGAACCAAAGACATTGTTTATTATCTTAACAAAACAAGACCGGGATAGGTTGCACGGGGGGCTGCCCGGTCTCACACAGAGATGACACACAACGCCTGCACTGTGCTCTGCTCAGAGAGCAGGCAGGATGCTGACAGACAGAGGCAAAGGGCCCAATGGGGGCTGAAACATCGATGCTCTGCTCTTGATGGAGCACCAGAATCGGCGCCGGTGAAAAGTGCAGATATATAGTGCCTGCTTGCTGTGTCCTACTGCGTCCCTGCGCAGCAATAAAACATAAAATTACATTTCTGAAAAAAAGAAAATCTCCAATATACATGAGGTTCTCTATTTGAAAGCCTCCTGCGATCAATACGCAGTCAATATTCAATCAGGGCCGCGTCAATTACAGGCTGGTTAACAGCACCCAAAGAGGAATTCCCTGCCCATCAAAGTCACTCATTCACAATTATCACAGAACAGTTACTGTGGATGAAAATAGGAGAAAAAAAAAGTCAAGAGGGCTCCGGAATGGGGCGAAGTAAACACTGAACATTCACTGTAGGATGCGCCTCTCCCTGCGAATGTGTTTCAGTGTTTCCCTGCCCGTGCCCTGGAAGTGCCAGTCCATCTGCGAATTCAGAGCGAAGGTCCTCCGAGAGAGAGAGAAATAAAGGGGAAGAGCGAGAGAGAGCAGCCCGGTCTGGAGCCCCTACCTCGCACGTCACACAGCCGGCCCATCTGCACACTTTGCTGCAGAGCCAGGTCCTTCAGGCTGAACCGCACAGGCTGTGAGTATCCTGCCAACACAGAGCACAACACAGTCCACTCAGGTCACCCTGCAGCACAGCACAGCACAGCGCACTACAGTACTCCACACTACAGCACAGCACAGCGCACTACTCCCACTCATTAAACGTATCATCATAGCCTTAATTTTTAGGGATTAATTTATTATTTTTTAAGGGAAATAAATAAATAAATACAAATTCC
Organism: Amia ocellicauda; assembly: GCF_036373705.1. Taxonomy (NCBI): domain Eukaryota; kingdom Metazoa; phylum Chordata; class Actinopteri; order Amiiformes; family Amiidae; genus Amia; species Amia ocellicauda. Next base: position 18,827,366 of record NC_089853.1, read on the forward strand.
CCACACACCAGCTTTGCAATTGATTTCTATATTCACTTGCACAGACAGTGCTTCATATCAATATACAGGGTTGGGGAAAAAAAGCTGGGGGCCTCCGACAGAAGGGAACACCAGAGACTGTTTCCATTGAGCTGCTTGTACCCCGCAGTGACATCATCACGCTGTCAGAAGTCTGAATTCCGTGTCGTCCCACAGCCGGGCACAGCACTCAGCGTGGACAGTGCAGAAGATACAGCATAAATAAGGAGCAAACCAAAGTAGAACCTGGCAGATAAAGAATACGGCCTAGCATGGTAGGGGGCTGCAGAAAGCATGGGCCTTACTTTCGTAGCCCCATAACACATCCACTGTTAAAAATGAAACCCAGGCTTTGATGTGCGTGTTTCAAGTGAGTGAAACCCGATCAACAGCCCAGACAGTGCTGCCTCTTTCTCAGAAATTGCTGCCCATTTCGGTGGGGCCGTTGCAGGCTGGGCTATCCATAAGCCACAGCCGGCCAGGAACTCTCTGCATCTGCCTGAATTGTGCGCAATGATTTCGGTGCATACTGTGGCGAGGTCTCTGCTTTATTAAGTCTTTTAGCACTAAAGCGCCGTCCAATTGGCAAAGCAAAGAGACAAACAGATTGTCATCCCAAACACACCGCCTCATCGGCACTGCAATTATAAAACTATTCGCTCTTTCACAATGCAGTCGGGGACGTGGAGGGGTGGGGGGGTGATTCTGAACTGTGCAGGGAGTATCAAATAAAACAACACACCCACAAACAACAACAAAAACACGATGACTCTCCTTCCCCCCTCCTCCTCTTTGCTGTGATGCTGAGGGATGCGTCTGAGCGGCAGACACAAATTCTCATTCGAAGGCACAAATAAACTACAGGCTAATGAGCACAAAGAGGGGTTTCTGAAGTTTAGTTAAGTCTAATTAAGTCTGCGTGCTTCCCCCGGCATCACTGCGTGGAGCCTCACGGACTAGAAAACGCACGGCAGGTAACAGCCCTCTGTCATTAGCACTACCGCCACTGCTGCACTGTGCCTCTATATAAACTAATACATACACACACACACACACACACGTGTAGATGGATAGCTAGACAGACAGACAGACAGAGACATAGATAGAGAGACAGACACAGATAGACAGACAGAGACAGACAGACAGACAGACAGACAGATAGATGGACAGATAGATAGATGGATAGACCGATAGATAATACTTTATTTTTGGGACCTTGCAGCTCAGGAAAGGAGCTGCTGTTTGAAATGCATAAATGTAATTAAATAATTACATTAGTGCTAATTAGCATGAAAGTGCGGATTATTTAAGCACAAAAAAACGCCACTATTCAACTTCCTAATTATTCCTGTTCACACAGCATTTCCTTTCGCTCAGCCGCCCTAAGTGCAAATAAAGCTTCCCATCTGCTCGTAATTAGATCTAAATAATTTCAGACAATGTAGCTTATCATTTTGACTGCACATTTGATTAAAACCAGCATAGGAGCGCGGGGAGTAACCGAGCCTCCCGCTTCCCCCCCCGACACAGCCACGGCGTAGCTGGAACCCGGCCCTGACACGCTGTCTCTGAGGCACGCGGCACAGGGAGGAGACTGGAAAGGTGGCCTGGATTGAAGTGGAATAAAAATAATAAATAAAAAAAAATGACACTAAATACATCAATAGAATCAATAAAATAAAATAAAATATACATGTATATATATAAACACACACACACACACACACACCAATATAATTATATAAATAAAACGCAAGACAGGCAGGAAAGAAAACCCGAATGCTTTTATAGTTCATTTCCTATAAATGAAAGTGAATTACAGGCAAATCACCCCGGCCTGTGTACAAGCAGCCCTGTGTAATGACTTTTTATTTGCTTAATCTCCAAATTAAATGGCGTTTGAAGTGCAGGGCTCCCCCCCGTATTATTACTCTCATCATCTCCAGAACATTTTCCTGCCGAGACCAATTTGAATAAGACAAGAGGCCCTCCCTGAACTCAATAAAGCAGGCGTAATGCGGCGGGGTAATAGAGAGGGCTGATGGGTCTGTGTGCAGAGAGGTACCTAATGACGGGATGTGGATGATACTCCTCCTGGAAGACCTGATGTGTTTCCAGTTGGCTGCCAGATGCTGGAAATCAAGACGAACATTGATCAGTGACAAGAGCACAAGCACATTCATCAAGCCGAGACTTGGGAGTGGGAGAGAGGGAGCGAGAGAAAGGAATCAAGCTTGTCTCTTTTTTTTTTTTAACAGAAACAAGCCAAGCATAAATTATATTAATTAAATTAATTACATACTTAGAAACATCTTCCCCCCAATTAATTCAATTAGACGACTACATGAAGCTACTGGCAAGGGAAGATTAGGGGGTTTAATTAACAGAATATGAATGTTTAAAGCACCTCAAAAAACACACACACACTCACTCACACACCCACTCACTCACAAACACTCACACACAGGCACACACACACTCACACACACACACCCACTCACTCACAGGCGCACACACACACCCACTCACTCACACACCCACTCACTCACAGGCACACACACACTCACACACCCACACATTCACAAACACTCACTCACAGGCACACACACCCACACACACACACACTCACACACCCACACATTCACAAACACTCACTCACAGGCACACACACACCCACATACACACACTCACTCACCCACTCACTCACACACACTCACACACTCACACACTCACTCACTCACTCACCCACACACACACACTCACCCACACAATGAAAGCACACTGAGCTTGTGAGCACTAATTAAAAGGCTGTCTGTATTTATAAAGATGTTACCGAAAGAGGACAGCAAGGCAGAGGAGCAGAAAGCAGTTTATTTATTTATTTATTTTAAACAAATGGAAACTGCCAAAAGGTAAATATATATCCATGTGTGTTTTCTCTGTTTCATGCTACAGATAGACCCAAATAGAGAGAGAGAGAGAGAGAGAGAGAGAGAGAGATGCAGAGGAAGGGAAAGATTGAGAGAGACAGCACCAGATCAAAGTCTGAATTTGATGTTTTCAGACACCCAGAATGGATCACATGTTGACACCCCCTCACACACTGTACAGGGGATAATAAGCATTTTTGTTATTTTTGCAGTTTTCTTCTTTTTGTCCAATCCTGAACCCGATGATAACTGAGAATTTTTTATATTTTTTTCTTTGGAGATAGTGGTGGTGGCTGTAGGGGGGGTGGGGAGTGGAGGGGGTTGGGAAGTGGAGTTGTGTGGGCACTGGAGCGGGGATGTCAGAGAGAGAGAAAGAGAGAGAGAGCGAGCGAGAGAGATGACAGCTGCCTGCTCGGCTCACCTCAGCCCTGCTGCAGAAATTCTCCAGGTGTCGACGGCACGTTGCCTGCAGGCTCTTCCTGGTGCGTGCCAGCTGAGCGTGCAGTAGCCAGGTGATGGCGATGGCTCCGGCTGCCCACTTTTGCCGGCGGAGGCGCAGGTAGGCCGTGCGTGCGTGGTGGCGTCTCCAGCAGCTCTGGAGGGTCACAGCGGCCGCCTCCCTGCCGCCCTCCCCCTGGTAGCGCTGGCCGGGCCGCTGCATCAGCTCCCACACGTCCTCCCCGTTCACCAGCGTGGTGACCAGCTCCTCCCGACGCAGCGCCAGCCCCGCCCCGCCCAGCTCCCGGCACTGCGCTAGCTCTGCAAGCCAGGGCCCACTCACCACAGCCAGGGGCACGGCGTACTCCCGCAGTGCCCGGGTCAGGCTCCGCAGTGCCCCTGCCAAGCTGCCCCAGGACAGGCAGTAGTGCCGCTTGAAACGGGAGAAGTCGGGGGCCTCCTCCTCTACCTGCCCCCCCACCACGGTGAAGCACAGATCCCCGCTCGGGCCCTCCAGTTCCACCAGTGCCGCCGTCTACGGAGAGAGCAAGACAGCACCACAGGCGGGTGAGAAGGACACAGTGGCAGGCAGTTCAGACCACTGCTCTCGCCGGGTTGGTTCCAGCACAGCTACCCCAGACCCGAGGCCCCGGAGAGCCAGAAGCCACAATAATCGGTTGCAGCCAAGTGCTCTGGGTCTCTGCTCATTGGTCCGCCTCCTGCACAAGGACTGTGGCTCTCCAGGACCAGGCCAGCACCGGCACCGCTCTGAGAGTCCATTTCCCTCAAGCAGTTGACAAATGGGGGGGGCTAATCAGTAATCAGTAAACCTGTTCCCCTGGGGATCATAGAGAAGTGCCCCCCGCAGACTAGTCCAGCACTGGTGAGGACCTCCCGTGTGTCACTCGCAGGTTGGCACACACCAGCCCCAGTGGCGGAGGCTCAGATAACAAGCGCTCGCTCTGTCATTCCCCCCCTGCACCCTTTTTTTATTTTTTTCATCTTCACATCATCATTTACCGTGTGACTCGTGGCGATTTCTCATAATGTGTTCCACGTATCTGTGAAACATACAACAGCTGGCGCAACTAGACGGGGAACCACATAACATGACAAGAGAACAAGCGCCTCTGGGGTCCACTGTGCGTTTGGAGGAGTGTGCATGGTATAAATTATCAGAACTGCTAAAAAGTTAACGGCTGGATCGTGGCAACAGGAAAGCAGCTAGATTGGTCTGGACTTTCTGAAAAGGAAACAAAGGCTTGGGCAGTCTGGTCATCGGCCACCCTCCCGGCCGCACCACTTAATGAGCATCGCGGATGGAGAGGCAAAGGTCACCGCTGTTAACTGGAGGGAAGGAAAATTGATTTTCAATTAAGAAAACAGAGAAAAGAGAGACAGAAAGAGAGAGAGTCTTGGGTAGGAGGAGACTGGTGTGCTCATGTTGAATGTATTAACATGAAGTGCAATTGTGGTGACAGACAGACAGAAACAAACACAGAAAGAGAGACAGGGAGAAACAGCTCTGGGAGAGGCTGGGCAGTACCTCTGACTTGAGTGGCTGCAGTCTGCTGGGGCCCTGTGTCGGGGGGAGCCTGTGTCTGGGGGCGGATCTCTTTGAGGCCACAGAGGGTGGGGGGGAAGCAGGACTCTGTGGGGCGGGGTGCCTGCTGGGCCCGGGCTCCCCGCCCAAGGACCGGTCCGTCCTGACATGACAAGTCTGTCCGGGCACAGCACCTGCAGATCATGTCAACTCTCTCAACTCAACAGGACACACAGAGGGACTGACAGTGTTGGACAGCATGCACAGTTACAACAAAACTAAATATTGTATTATTATTGTTGGCGCATAAGATCCTTTTAAGACAAACATGACTGATGTGGTCAGGGTTTTGTACCTGTAGACAATGAAGAAGATATGTTAATGCAGATACTGAATTTGCATTCAAATTGGTGGCCTTTATATACTAGCTTTCGGTTTTGGTCAGTATTGATTGTGTTATTTCTTCTGTTTGGACTGATCTGCTTGGAAATGTTGTTTGTTATGAATGGTACTATATAAATGTAAATGAAGTGTACTGTAGCACACTGTACTGAAGAGTGCTGCGCTGAATGTGTTATACTCCAGAGTGCTGGACTGCATTGTTCTGTAGTTCACCAGCACTTGTGCACCCGATTGTGCAACACTGAGTCTGTGAGTCCGTGTGTCTGTCCAGTCTCAGTCAGTGTGTCTGTCCAGTCTCAGTCAGTGTGTCCGTCCAGTCTCAGTGTGTCTGTCCAGTCTCAGTCAGTGTGTCTGTCCAGTCTCAGTCAGTGTGTCCGTCCAGTCTCAGTGTCTGGCCAGTCTCAGTCAGTGTGTCCGTCCAGTCTCAGTCTCAGTGTCTGTCCAGTCTCAGTCAGTGTGTCAGTCCAGTCTCAGTCAGTGTGTCCGTCCAGTCTCAGTCAGTGTGTCCGTCCTGTCTCAGTCAGTGTGTCTGTCCTGTCTCAGTCAGTGTGTCTGTGCAGATGTGGGTGTTTGTCCATTCTCTGTCAGCCTGTCCTGACCTGACGTAGAGGGGGGGCTGTCCCGCAGGTGGAGGGGGGCAGCGCGAGGGCGCATGGGGGGGTACTGTTCCAGGCTGAGCTGGACGGCCGTGGGGATTAGCTCCCTCTGAAGCAGGCTGGAGATCCCTGCAACACACGGCAAAGCTCATCACACACACTGCTCATAACAAACACAGCACAGCTTATAACACAGACTGCTCATCTCACACACTGCTTATAACACACACAGCACACACTACTCAACACGCAGCACAGACAGATAATAACACAACACACACCTCAGCTTATCACACACACTGATTATCCCACACACACAGGACACAAGGCTTATACTAGCACAGCCCAGGGGCTCCTCACTTGTCCTCATGTCGTCCAGGGACAGCAAGGCGAGGGTGGGGTTGCGCTGGGCTGCGGTCCCCACAGACAGGCTGCCAACTGTAGGGCCGTGGACCACCTTCTGTGGTGTAGCCTGGGGAGAGAGAGCCTGAGAGTCAAACTCAGACTCCACCCCTGCCCTTTTACACTGGTCCATTACACTATTCGTTTTCAGGCTCCTTAGCAGAGACAGCAGTCTGCCCACCCTGTCCTGCCCACCAGTCTCCCGGGTGCCTGGTTGGACCAGAAGGAAACCTGATGGGGGAGGTCTGGGGTGGCAGTGGGGGGAAGGCGGGGGTGGCGATGCCCCAGCACTACCGGTCTCATTACAGAGCAGTGACCAGGTCGCAGGGGACAGTGGGAGGGCGATTGCCTGAGGGTCAGAGCATTAACCTGCTGCCCCACCTGGGAGTCCTGGCAAACCAGCACCCGCGATCGCAGCACAACAGTCCAATCGCTTGCTGGAGTGGGAGGCTATTAGTTCCGGGTCAGCAAGAAGCTTTCTCCTTCAAACTTATTTTTATTGTTGTATTATTTTGAGAGGAGAGGACGCCATCCATTAATCAGCACAGCGGCAGCTTGTGGATGTCAGTAAATATGGCATTTTTTATTTTTTCATTCTTTTTGCAGTTAACAACTAACAGATTTCCTGCATTCATTAAAGAACATGGGAGCTAAAACACAGCAGCTAATGACATTGTAAACTGGCCAATAAGCTCCATTCCCTGAAGCTATCAATCAAAAGTTGGCACAGATCTGGTCAGACCTGGTGGGGGGACATGCATTTCTGGTTTTTTTCTTCTCTCTTATGTTTTCCTCCCTTGTTCTTTCCCCAGCTGTACAAGTTTGTGAGTCTCTGACAGCATTCACCAGCCAAGCGCACATCCTTTCAGGATCAGTAATTAAGCCCCCCCAAACACACACGAACACGCACACACATCCCAACACCATCTTATCCTTCACTACTGGCTCTTACGTGTTGTAAACTTATAAAGTCACCGTCCGTACCGAGCTCAGACCACAAACATTCACAGACATTCAGCCTCAGTTTGAAAGATCGCATAAAAACTGTACACTGAAAAAAGGAAAAGATGGTACTGAGATTAGATTTGGCCAAATGTTATTACATATCTGTATTTTATTTATTTATTGATTATAATTAATATATTTTCATTATTTAGGCTTTAGAACACAGTGAATGATTAATGTAAATATACAGGTGGGTTTGCCGATGAAGTGCTCACATATTCCTGCTGTACACATGCTATTAATATTGAATAGCTATGGTATACACTACTTGGACTAACGCTCATCAATATATTGTTAATGTACAATATGTGTGTTATCATTTATTTATATTTAGCCCTGTTGTCATATGAATAAGGAATTATTTTTTATTTGGTTTCCTACACAGGGCAGAAATAAACCATTATAAAAGATCTATTAAAGTGTTGCACCGATGACCCAGCTGTTCCGCTCGCAGTTTAACCACGGTGCACAAAGCCAGTACGCAGTGGTTAACCTGGCCTTAGCAAGGTCAGATGGGCAGCATTTCCTGCTATGGGCCGGCCACTGAGCTCCTGTGCTTCTCGCGCTTTTAGAGGCACTGCAACTGTCTCTCGTGTGAGCGGGAGGTAAACTTGTGCGAGTTTCAGACCGAGCCGCATCTTCTGTTTATGCATCAACCGGACGAATTGTGCTTCATGGCCGGCTGGCTTGTTTGTTGGTTTGCTCGCTTGCTGGCTCACTTGCTTCCCATTGCCAAGGAACACTGCTGTCTTGGCGAAGTTCTGATCTTGAAATCAGCAGCAGAACAGGGGGCTCCACAGCAGGTGCTAAAGAAAAAGAAGTAGCAGTGGAAAAAAAGGCAAAAGAAAAAAAACGCACATCTGTTTTTTTGCGGTTTGCTTGTTTTTTTACGTGTGTGGACGCGAAACAGAAATAAATAAACAAATATATAAATAAATTAAAATTGTGAAAAGTTGCTTTTTCTTCAGCACAGACGGGTGGGGGAGGGGTGCTGGAAATGTGCTGGCTGGGACCGAGGCGTCTGGGTGCCGGTGGGCAGGGGGCCAGTGTGCGCCAGTTGGGGAAGTGCACACCCGTCTTATTGGCATGCAGGACCAGGTACCCACTCCTGTCCTCAGACAGCTGCAAACCAGCCGCCCATGGCGCCGCAATCAGGTGCCGGCTCCCTTCAAAGAATGCTGATATGTTGCAAATCCGCAGCTCTTTCGGCCAAACAGCCGGCTCGCGCTGCACCCCGCATACCAGAGTGACAGACTCCCCCCCAGATCCCTCATGACAAGCAGGTGGATGGAGGATAAGAGAAGAGGGATCGTGAAAGAGACAGAGAGAGAGAGAGAGAGAGTGAAAAAACGTTGAAACAAATGGCGACCTTTCGAAAGATTAATTTGTTTACCAACAAATGTTCTCCCTGTCACCTCAGCACCGGGTGACCTTCACTTCCCCATTTCCAGGTTGAGCGGATGCTGACGCTAGTCATCTGTTAACTTAAACTTCTTCTCCTTCTCCTTCGTCTTCCCTTCATCTGCTCCGCCTGACAGCCACGCTATATTCATTTGCTGGCTCTCGGGCAGCGGACAGAGCTGAAGCCGTGTACCGTCGTGTGATAGCACGCAATCCGTCTCAATTAGCTGTAATAATTCCCAATCAAATCCTCTCTGTAGGATCAACAGCTTTCTATCGCTGTGTTATGCACAGCTAAGTGGAAGGAGCAGAAAGTCAATACGCTGTGATATGAAAATTCATAAAGCCACAGAGATGAGAGAACGGGAGCAGCGCAGTAACATTAACACGAGGCCAGGCGGCAGAACAAGTGCCTTTACCTTCACCCTATGTGCAGACTAGACACTCAGTCACAGGATTTCATGCAGACGTTTCTTGCTTGCAAGGCCGCATGGACAAAAAGAACAAACACAACAGCAGCAACAATCATAATGATGCAGCTACGGCTGACGACGGTCACGGGATGTGTGCCGAAGTGTGTGCGTGTGCCGGAGTGTGTGCTGGAGTGCGTGTGTGCTGAACTCACCGCCAGCCCTGACCTCCGCCCCATGGCAGGTTGCTGCATCCCATAGTGCTCCTGCAGGATGGCCCTATTGGAGGGGTGGGAGGGGTCACACACACCCCTCACGCTCAGCGCCAGTTTGTGCTGTGATGAAAATGAAATTAAGAAATGAACATTAAAAGAATGAAAGATAATAAAAAGGTCCATCTGTTGGATCTCTATGGGTCACTGGCTGGTTCTGCCCATTTCTGTCCTGGTCCCAGTGCTGTTACAGCCGTCCTCACCCCCTTACCCTGTTTCTGACAGTGTGGAGCTTCCAGTTTCTTGTGCTGTAAACACAAAGTGCTCTTTCCCTGTGTGTGTGTATAGATAGAAGAATGGCTGATGGGGGAGCAGTTACCTGTTCTCCAGGTGAGAGCCCCCCAGGCTGGTTCACACCAGGGACTCTCCGCAGCTGCAGGTCTGGCACAGCATCCAGCTGAGGCTTCCTAAACACAGCACATCACTGACATCACTGACACAGTCTGCCATGACATCACTGATATACCCAGGAGCTACGTGTGAAATATGCTGATGGATCAATATTAACACATGGCACAAAACTAAAAGAAACAAAAATTGAAGAGGGAAACACATGCTACACCACTGAACCGAGAACGGGAGCCTTGGGTCAGTTTGGGTCAGGACAAAATAATAAAATACGGATCTCTGAAACTCTACAACCCAATCACAAATCACAGCCACAGTTGACAATCAACAATTGATTGATTTTATTAACAGTGAAAACATCATGTCGAGGTGCTGCGTGAGCAGGCAGCGTGTGACTGTGTCATGCAGTCGTGTAGGTAACGGGATGCCTGAGGAGGTTCTGGAGCTGCACCCATACAGACTGACTGAGTTTCGTACCATTTGGCAACTTGGGAGCCATGTCGCTTGTTGGCCTCAATAGTGGGGAGAGTTAGCACTTGGTGGTTGATTGTGTTCAGATACTCCTCGGCACGTTTCTGCAAAAACACACAAAACACTGACAAACACACTTTGCAAAGGCAGAGCTATTCTAGCGAAATTATACAGACTGTATGAATATAGAGGTGAAGGTTACTTTACAAGACCTGAACACGTTCAAACACACAAAGTTTCCTACATCTGTACAGCTTTAAAGTAAACAGCTAGCGCAAAGCATGTGTGGGTGGGTGCAGCGCAGGGTTGGTATTTGTGTTGGTGTTGGTGTGTCTTAGGCTTGAAAAGGTTGGGAGGCTGCTATATGATCAGCTTAAACACCCCCCAGTGCCCCCCAGAGTGCAGCCCACTCTCCCTCACCCTCAGTCCAGTCTCTGTCCGGCAGATGGCCGAGTCGAGCGCCTGGATGTCCACGGTCTCCGTGCCGCTCTGGATGCTGATGCGGGTGAGGCTGCTTCTCAGCTGGTACAGGTCCTCCTGCACCTGCACGCCATGCACAACAACAGACAGGGATCAGCACATGCACTGTGGCCCAGAGACCCTGCCTCTGCACCGGCCCTGCAGTGCATCTGAGGGCTTCGTCGGTCAGCCATTGCGCAGCAGTGAGAACCATGATGGACTGATCTGGTTAGTGGCTAGTTTGATCCAGGAAGTCAATTTGGAACAAAAACAACTGAAACACTCTGAAGCCATCAAGCACCATTTAAGCACCTGTCCCTGGGCTGGGAGTTCTCTTCTGATTAGACTCGTCACAACCGTATATTGGTGCCAAGTCACTAAGCAGTGTTGCTTAATCACTTTTTCCACATTTTGTTATGTTACAGCCTTATTCCAAAATGGATTAAATTCATTATTTCCCTCAAAATTCTACAAACAATACCCCATAATGACAACATGAAAGAAGTTTTTTTGAAATCTCTGCAAATATTAAATATTAAAGTATTAAAAATAAAAAACAATAAAAGCACATGTACATAAGTATTCACAGCCTTTGCCATGACACTCACAATTGAGCTCAGGTGCATCCCGTTTCCACTGATCATCCTTGAGATGTTTCTACAACTTGATTGGAGTCCACCTGTGGTAAATTCAGTTGATTGGACATGATTTGGAAAGGCACACACCTGTCTATATAAGGTCCCACAGTTAACAGTGCATGTCAGAGCACAAACCAAGCCATGAAGTCCAAGGAATTGTCTGTAGACCCCTGAGACAGGATTGTATCGAGGCACAGATCTGGGGAAGGGTACAGAAAAATGTCTGCAGCATTGAAGGTCCCAATGAGCACAGTGGCCTCCATCATCCGTAAATGGAAGAAGTTTGGAACGACCAGGACTGTTCCTAGAGCTGGCTGCCTGGCCAAACTGAGCGATCGGGGGAGAAGGGCCTTAGTCAGGGAGGTGACCAAGAACCTGATGGTCACTCTGACAGAGCCCCAGCGTGTCTCTGTGGAGAGAGGAGAACCTTCCAGAAGAACATCCATCTCTGCAGCACTCCACCAATCGGGCCTGTATGGTAGAGTGGCCAGATGGAAGCCACTCCTCAGTAAAAGGCACCGCTCATCACCTGGCCAATACCATCCCTACAGTGAAGCATGGTGGTGGTAGCATCATGCTGTGGGGATGTTTTCCAGCAGCAGGAACTGGGAGACTAGTCAGGATCGAGGGAAAGATGAATGCAGCAATGTACAGAGACATCCTTGATGAAAACCTGCTCCAGAGCGCTCTGGACCTCAGACTGGGGTGAAGGTTCATCTTCCAACAGGACAACGACCCTAAGCACACAGCCAAGATAACAAAGGAGTGGCTACAGGACAACTCTGTGAATGTCCTTGAGTGGCCCAGCCAGAGCCCAGACTTGAACCCGATTTGAACATCTCTGGAGGGATCTGAAAATGTGCACCGACGCTCCCCATCCAACCTGATGGAGCTTGAAGGGTCCTGCAAAGTAGAATGGGAGAAACTGCCAAAAAAATAGGTGTGCCAAGCTTAGCATCATATTAAAAAGACTTGAGGCTGTAATTGGTGCCAAAGGTGCTTATGTACGTGTGCTTTTTTTGTTTTTTATTTTTAATACATTTGCAGAGATTTCAAACAAATGTCTTTCATGTTGTCAGTATGGGGTATTGTTTGCAGACTTTTGAGGGAAATATTGAATTTAATCCATTTTGGAATAAGGCTGTAACATAACAATGTGGAAAAAGTGAAGTGCTGTGAATACTTTCTGGATCATACAATTGAAAGAGCCCCAAGAGTAATTAAGCTCCAAATACGAGCCCAATAAGGAAAAGACAAAGTGTGGTAGAATGCAGCTAAGGGATTATGAAATGTCATATGGCACCTTGGGCCAAAGATGAGGCTTGTTTCCCCTATGAGAGTGGTGTACAGTAAGGTAGAGCATATTCCAAACCCCATCGTCATCATCATAATACAAGACTAATACAAATCTCTGTAGTCACAATAAAAAGGAAGACGTCTTCTTGTATTTGAAACATTTATTATATCAGATGAATAAATGACATTCGCCACTCAGGCGTGGACACCGCGCATGCGCAAGAGCTGAACACAGGCTCCTTCAGCAGCAGCGTCGCGGCAACACGGTTAGCAGTGGATTCGCGTGTGTTCATTAAGTTACTAATTAACATTTCACCTCTGCTGATGAAAAAGCTCTTTAGCTCAATGTAAACCACTTTGTAACCAGGCGGGGGGTATAACTAATGACGGAGCGGAGTGACTCTGCTCCCGCCGCCGCGCACACAGCTCTGCCGCACCGACACGGGCATGACGCGACACCGCATCACAGCCCGTTCGTGTAAACACAGTATTATGACCGTATATTTAACGTTGCGACCGAACATAAAAATACACACAATTTCTGTATAGCTATATATCATGAATGAATGTATGTATGCATGTATTACCTTGACCAAAATGTTGCCCAGGTCGTCGGTGTTTGGGACTATATCAGCCATGCTCTGCAGTGTCCGCTCGGGTGTTAACGAGGCCTGCGCTGATCGCCGCACACACATCGCAACCGTACCCAGGCAACAGGACGCCGGAGCGGCCATGTCTCCGCGCACAGGGGCGCCTGCGCTGCCGCAAACCCTGGATAAAGCGCGGATGCGTGCAGTCACCGCCGTCGCCAGCATCCCATCTCTGCTTTAAAAGCATTTCCAACAATAGCAGACGCTTTGATTGATCACAATGCTCATTTCAAAGAAACATAAATCGCGTTCTTTTTTTCTACAACCTCTATTATTTTTTATCATGACCGGCGTAACTAATACCCCATGTAAAAGGCGTGTCATTTTTCTTGTCGCTCTATTTATTTTATTTAACTTCATTTTTCCCTCGCATCCTTTCATCGCGCACAATGGTTTATTCTGGTGCTGACCCGGAAGTGCTTCCCGCCCCGCAGTCGGACGCTTCCGCCCCGCAGTGTGCTGTTTACACTTTCAACATGTCCTCCGCCGCGCAGGAGGGAGAGATGGCCAGCCTGCCGTGCGCCCTCATTGCCAGCTGCGATCCGGGCTTCAAGGAGCAGGAGCTGGTCAAACGTGAGTCCCCGCAGCCGGAGTTACAGTGTGCCGGCGGTGGTTGGCAGTGCTGGTCGCGACGGGTCTGTACAGATGACAGGTCCTTATACCGCAGCCCGTAATGACGGATCCGTGAGCTGTAGGGACGATGGCCTCGCTAAAACCACGAACTGAAACCGCTGCCTCCGTAGTCAGGTCTGTTTCAGTCGCTGGTGCTCAGACTGTCACAGGTGTAGGGTTGGGCAGGAGCCGTGCGGCCCTCGGGTCTCCACAACGAGTGAGCACCGGCCTGATGGCAGCTCCTGCACTGGGGTGTGTGGGGTACAGGGGCTCACTTTCCACCCCTCTGCAAGACAGTCCCAAGGGAGCAGGCAGAGAGAGGACTGTCATCGTGGGGGGGGGATGAGACCCATTTCCCCGTTATTGCAAAATATATCCTTCGATGCACTTGTCAATGTTGTTAATATACACATATTACAGAAGCATATTTATGACTGAAATGCCAAACTTCCTCCTGCGGGTAGGCTATATTTTATGAAACACTTATTTTATTGATAAGGGTCAGTGAAGGAGTTTGTAGATCCATGAAGGGGCCGGGTAGACAAATCTATGCTACTACTTTTCCCTGTTATTATAAAGAAAAAATAAATGCATTAAATCAAAATAATTAAAGGATATTAAACCGCTTTAGCAATATGGCCAGCAGTGTACCTGCAGGGGTGCATTAGAAATATTGTTGCAATTCATTGTATGGAGATTAATGTTAATTGCTGGGGGTGATTGCCAATTTAAATGACATACTGACTGACTGGCTGTGTAATTCTCCTGCTGACCCAGAAGGTGGCGGTGTTTCTCTGCAGTGTGGATCAGTGCAGGCCGTGGACAGGACAGGACAGGACAGGACAGGACAGGACAGGACGGGGAAACCCACTATCTGCTACCAATGTGGTTTAAAAATGAGAGAGGAAAGGGGGGGAAAAAAACAGGGTGATGAGGAGCCCTGCTGTGTTGTGTCTTGTGCTGCTGTGTTAAAGCATTCTCTCTCTCACGCTCTCATACAAGCCATACGAGGGCGACCCCCTCCTCCGCTCTTCACTCGCACCGTCTCGCAGGGCCGGTTCACAGACAGGGTGACCCGAGCACACGGAGTCACGGCACACAGAGGCGGGGGAAGAGGGAGAGCGGGGGCTGAGCTGGAGTAGGGGGCGGGGGCTGTCGGACAGGGCCAAGTCAGCAGGACGTCTGAACCCTTGAGGACTTCGGTTTGCTGACCTGTCAGACGTGTCAGGGAGAGGGGAACGGGCGGCAATGAGTCGGCATTAGTGAGACAGTGTTTTGGTTTAGAGAAGAGCGGCGCAGGGGAGTGGGTTGTTTGTTGCTCTGCGCACTTAATCACTGCCTGATGAGTTGAACTGGCGGATGCGACTAAACAGGAAGTCTAAGGACAGTGAGATGACCGTCCTGGATGGGTTTCTCGTACATTATACTCTGACGGTCAGACAGGAAGAGCCCTCGCTGTCCTCACACACACACACACACACTCCCTCTCCTCCCCGTATCGGCGCACGGTGGCCTGGGGGAGTCTGGCTGTACCTCCTATCAGCCACACTGAGGGAAACCAGATGTCAGCGCTCTCGCTCTCTCTCCGTTTCTCGCAGAACCCTGGGCCTCTGCGGCAGGACTGGGGCCCCCTAACCCTTAAAAAAAAAAAAAAAAAAAAAAAGCTTGTGAAAATCAGCATTTAGTTCAGGCTTATCGGCAGATCGGCAGAGGAGGGGGGGAATGTGGAGAACGCCCCAGTGAAATCTCAGCTCTGACTCACTGGTCTGTTGGTTTGTTTTCTTTCAGCCGTTTGATATTTCATACAAACAACCCCCGACCCCCCCCCCGCTGCTACACAGTGGTATTGATACCCACAGCTTGGCTGATGTCACCCCTGCCCCCCCCACCAGCACTCTGCCCTGCCTGTTTCCTGTGCTGCCTGGGTGTGTGTGTGTGTGTGCGTGCAGTCGGTGGCTGATAGTTATCAGTGACTCTTTCTCTTTTCCTCCCCTCAGCTGAGAATTGCTTCAAGGAAACTATAATATCTTCTGTCTTAGATCAAAAAATAGAACAAAAACAAACAGATTTGCAGGAGGGGTTCAATCTGCACAATCGAAAGCTTCATGTAAAACTTTAACTAAATGAAAAAATAAAATGAATAGAATAGCACTGGAAATCACTTGAGAGATCTAGAATGTGGCGTGGGCCAGCACTGGTGTCCAAGTCTTGTGATCCTGGGGGTTTAACAGAGCCGAGACACCGATCCCTCCTGTATGTGTCCAGTCTTCGCACGCCAGCCCTGACGTCTTTCATGTCTGCAGAGATCCTGGGCGCTGTGGATGTCCCCGCGCCCGCCCGACAGCAGGGGCCGGTGTGCTGGTACCCCTGGACCATCAACAACAAGTACTACACGGCGGACGTGCACCTGTGCGTGGCGCCCAGCCCCTTCGAGGTGACGGCGGAGATCGCACGCAGCACGCAGGCCCTGCTCGTCTACTTCGACAGCAACACGGTCAGGACCCCCCCAGCCTCTGCCTTTCAGTTTGTCTGTCCATCTGTCTACGGTGTGTCTGTATTGATCTGTCCATCTGAGTACGTCTGACTGTGCACTGATGTCTGTGTGTCTTGTATGTGTGGTGGAAAGACATACAGAGATCAGTGCCCAGTCAGTGGTGTGTGTGCGTGCATGCATGCGTGTGACCGCTGTGCTGTGCTGCAGGTGTCGGGGCTGGACGGCGTGGCTCCCTGGCTGGCGGTGGTGGAGGACGTGGCCCCAGAGGTCCTGATCCTGGTGTGTGAGCGAGCCTGTGAGAGCGGTGAGTCACTGACACTCACACGATCAGCATGTGTTCTTGTTTTAAAAGCACAGCAGTGTCTGTAAAAGTCTCTCTTTCTCTCTGTCTCCCCACTGCTTGTGACTGTATGCGTCTGTGTTTGCGTGCATGTGTTTGTGTGTGTCGGGGTGTTTGTGCAGGCGTGACACGGCAGCGGGCTCAGGAGTGGTGTCTGGCCCACGCCTTCGAGCTGGTGGAGCTCAGCCCTGAGGAGATCCCGGACGAGGATGGTGAGACGGGCCGCACTGTGGGCACGCAACACACACGCCGGGCACTCGCCGTACAAACGCGGGCACACACACGCTGGAGCACTACAGCTCGCACACGCTGCACAAAGACTGTACACACTTCACACGCCCAGCACAGAACACCTTTAAATGTGAAGTAGAGACGCCCCCCTGCAGCCAATGGGTCCTCTCGCTCTCTCTCTTCACAGATGACTTCCCCGAGTCCACAGGTGTGAAGCGGATTGTCCAGGCACTCAACGCCAATGTGTGGTCCAGCGTGGAGATGAAAGATGGTAAGCCCCCCCTGCCACCGCTCTCCCCCATCCTGTGGTCAGAGGACACCCTGGCGCCTTGTGTGTAGAATTTCAGAAGAGCGATATTCTCAGGAGTGGATCCTGGCTGTTGCTTCAGTGCATTGTCAGTACTGATAGCATGTGCTTCCTCTCTCTCTCTCTCTCCCTCTCCAGAGCGCGCCCAGGGTTTCGGCCTGATGAGCAGTCTGGTGGCAGCCCGTCACAGCTCCGCACGTCACAGCCAGGACACCCACGTCAGTTACTCTTTACCTCACTGTGGGGTCAGGGGTCAGGGGTCAGGAGCGGGTGCTTAAGCGCAATGCAGCTTATTTGCATGACCAACCAATTCGGGAATCTGCAGAAAAATTTGGAAGCTGAGGCTGGATTCTGAACTCTCTGTTCCCGGAAAGGCTGTGGCATATTCGTTTTTTTAGTTCCATTAGATTATTTAATTGGTCTAATGAATGAATTAATTTAACCACAAACACATTTGTCTCCCAGAATAAAAACAAAATATTGTAAATCTTTAAAATCATGAAATGCAGAACAGACATTTTAAATAAGCTGATAAGAAGCGTGTAAATCCCGAAGCCCCCCGCACTGCCTCACTCTGCCCCTCTCTGTCCTGTCCCTGCAGCCCCCCCGCCTGCCAGGAGAGGGCGCTGACAGCAGCTCCGAGGCTGACGGTGCAGGGACGGGGGCCAACACCGACACTCAGATCGACACGCTTGTAGGTGAGCCACCCGCCGCACCCTTGCACAACCGCACACACCTCCACGCTGGCCGGCCACAGGCCCCATCCCACGCAGGGGCCAGTGCGTATCGTGCAGTCAGATCTCGAGTAGTGCCACACCCTGTGCGAGGGATCTGACCTGACAGTGGTGTCCCCATCTGCTCCACCGCAGCCGGCACAGGCACCCCCTGAGGCCCTGGAAACTCCTCTCTCTCTCGCTCTGCAGATCCCATGATAGACATGGACATCCAGGAGCTGGCCACTCTGACGGCGGGGGATGCGGACGAGGAGAATTTTGAGCGTCTCTTTACCAAGCTGAAGGAGATGAAAGGTGAGGCCCACGGCCCGCACCGGTGTCTGCCCGTTAGTACCCTCCGGTACCGCCCAGCCCAGCACGAGCCGGACAGCAGCTGGCGGGTTATAAGTGTTGTAAATGCATGGACACAAGGCTGGGCTGGGCTGGGCTCCACAGTTGGCTGCAGGAAGGCTGGGTGCATTACTCTGGGAGCAGATTTTGAACAGGAGCGAGAGATGGGTATGAAGAGAGGGATGAGGAGGGCAGCAGTAACCAGTCGCTCCTCTCTCCCAACAGATAAAGCGTCATCGTTGCCTCACGAGCAGAGGAAGCTCCACGCAGAAAAGGTGGGAGTTCTCATGCCTGCACACATGCACACACTGTCCTTCTCTCGCCTGTCCTCCCTACGCACTCAACCGCTCTCAGTGCGTCAGTGTGACTCGCTCCACGTGCTGGAGTCGCCTAACCCCTGCGCTCCGCCCCCCAGGTGGCTAAGGCGTTCTGGATGGCGATTGGAGGGGACCAGGACGAGATCGAGGGTCTGTCCTCAGAGGATGACGGTTAAGGACGCAGGAGACCCATCCCGTCTGTCTCTCTCTCTCTCTCTCTCTCTCTCTCTCTCCACCCTCTCTGGCACTGCCACCCCCTTCTCCCCCATCCACCCTGCCCTGATCCTAGCTGCCCATCCTCCACACCCCCAGAGGACTCTGTACATTCTGTGTTGGTTTGGAATCGAACATCTCACTGGTTCTGCCCTGAGAGAGAGAGAGATGGGGGGGGTAGGTAGGTAGAGAGAAGGAGAAGGGGAGAGGAAGGGTGGGGGGGGGAGAGGGAGCAGGGAAAGCGACTGATCGACACCTAGTTGTTTACTGCCCCTTCACTCAGTCGGCCATAGTCCCCTCCTCCCACCTCACAAAACCTGTGGACCCGTCAACACTCACCCGTAACAATCTGAACCACCCCAGGAGAAACCAGTGCTGCTGGTTTTCCACCTTCTTCCGTAACTGGAAGAATCTAGAAAAGGCTTCAAAGAGCCCAGTGAACCCCAGAGACCCGCCGCTCCCCAGTGTGGACGGATCCATTTCCATCTCTCTGCGGCACCAGGAACACTTGGCCGAGCAGAGAACCGAGCGCTGGAGCAGAGTCTGTCCGTCTGTCCTGCACAGCCGGGGGACAGTCGGCGGCGTGCGACCTCGTGACGTGTCGATCAATGTTGGTCCTCGCCCACTGCGAGCGCGGCCCCGTGTCCCCAGTTGTGTTGTGTTGTGTTGTGTTAAACAGCCGATTAAAAAGCTTGTGAACCTTTCTTGTTTTGTAATTATTATTAAAAAGTTTTTAAATAAACAGTAACAGTGTGGGCCAAGGAGGGCTCTTTGTGGTTTCCTTTTCAAAAAAAGGACAAAAAATTATATATATATATGCACACGCACACTCGTTGTAGCCCTCGGCTGCTTTTCTCACGCTGCCGTCATCCAAACCAACCAACCCCCCCCCACCCTTCGGCTCGCTGCTCTGGGCAGGCCGGCACTGGACTGCGTGTTGATGTAAAAAGACTGTTCGCGCGTGGGACGCCGTGCTGCTGCTGCTGTGAGCTGCATGTTTCAGATTAACAGTCTGTCTCCTAGCAATGCCGAAAACACACCCGTGTAAACAACCCCCCCTGGCCTGTAGGCCTGTAATTATGCAACTGCTTCCATCTCTCAAAGGAGCCAGGGAGGCCACAAATAATCCCCGCCCCTCCCACACACAAACACATCCAGTCCCCCCACCCCACCCCGCCCTGCCCTGATAACAGCACAGGCTACGGGAATCAAAGCCCTGTCTTTGATCCTCACAGAGAGACAGTCTTGGAAAGCCCCCCTCGGCTGCGCAGACTGGCACCGAGGAGCTGCCAGACGCTGACACCCCTCCGTGGAGCCGGAGAGCAGCTCAGAGGTACCGTCTGCTGCAGCCACGAGCTCAGACACGCATCAGAACCAGGGGAACAGCATTCAAATCTACAGTGCACTGTTTTTAATTTTATATATATATATATTTTTTATTAAAAGAACAGGACATCAAAAAAATACATAGCAATACTTTATACATTTCTTATGCAAAAGAGCAAAAAAAGAAAGTGTCTATAGAAAGTCCCCTTTCAAAATGTTCACATTTTGTTGCCTGGAATTAAAATAGTGTTGTTTGTACATCCTACCCCACAACTTCCAAGTGAATAAAATATTCTAGACACTTGTAATCTTTAAAAGCTTTTTGGATAAGTGCCCACCCCCCTTGTAATAGTGATCTCAAATTAGCTTAGATTTCTGTCCACCAATGTTCCCCAAGGAACTTGACAGAAGTGGAACAGTTGTATAAAGAATAATGTTCAAATATTGCCAAATCTTGTGTGTGTAGACTGTAGGGGTTGGAGAGTTATCCAATTATACTTCAGTTTTGTATATTTAATATAATATAATTTAATTATAACTTAATTGCAACTTTTTCCCCTTAACTGTGGAGTATGGTGTGTAGATAAGTGGGGGAACTCCTCATTTAAATGCACGAAACTGAGGCACTGACAAAATGTGTTCAAGGGGGTGTTGACTTTCTATAGGCACTGTATAGAAGACATTATTACAACAGAAAAAGCACAAAAATCAAGACTAAGCACCATTTAAGGAATACAACACATTTTGAGGAAAATGCACATTTCAAATTAAAGACCTTTTAGTTATGAAAACTTTAACACTAGGGTAGCTTAATAGAGGAGGTTGAGGTCTACAGACTGGTCTGCAGGCGGGCAGGAGATCGTGAGGTGTGATGGGGGTGTACTTCAGGCCTGCCCCGCAGAGTGACACGGAGGTTCTCCTCGCAGGCGACCTGTACTGCTGCTGGTGATGGAGGGGAGGGGTGTCACTCCATCAAATGAAACCCAGCGTTTCCAGTTTCAGGGGAGGTTAAAAAAAAAAAAAAAAAAAACGAAAACAAAGTCCCTTCTGCACCCACACAGAAATGGCCCCTCACTCGCCCTGCACAGGACTCACAGCACAATTGGCAAGGGGACAGGACAGCATTACTCCAAACCAGGGGCTGCTGGTGTCATGCCTAAGACGTATCTTTTCACCACAACTGGTAGGGGCAGAAATGTATATACATTTCATATATATATAGATAATCCATTTCACAGCCATTTGTGAGAAACTCATTTGTGTTCTCATCCTGCCCTGGGCACACAGCAGGCATCCAGGGAGACCCGAGGCCAGAGGGGACAGGCTGCTCCTCGGGAGAGAGGGGAGCTCTGCACAGTGGGTGGCGGATCAGGGCAACAGATTAGAGAATCACCAACACAGGACAAGCGCTGGCCTTTAAGCCTGACTGCCCCACCCCTCTTCTCCGGCACACAATCACAAGGAGAACCCGAGCCGGCCAGCAGCTTTTTCCCCATTCCCCAGTGATGATATTGTATTGAATATTAGACCACCTTCTAAACTCCTACGAGTAGCAAAATAGCACGCGTACAGCACAGATAACGCAGGAGCATGCGGCCCACATGGCCATCTCTGAGCGGGAGTTCATCAGGGCTGTGCCACTCTACACCATTTCACTCATCTATTGTAGTACAGCTCAGTACAGTACATACTTTGCAAACTGACTACACACACTATATATAACATAGACACACATACATACATACACACATACATACATACACACACACGGCAGGCTGGCTCAATGCCTCATTGTAGGGGGTTGGCCTG
The DNA here is from genome assembly GCF_036373705.1 of Amia ocellicauda. Taxonomy (NCBI): domain Eukaryota; kingdom Metazoa; phylum Chordata; class Actinopteri; order Amiiformes; family Amiidae; genus Amia; species Amia ocellicauda. The sequence goes on from NC_089853.1 coordinate 18,849,358, forward strand.
TATAGAGCTGTTGGCGCCTTGTTAAAGCAGCAGCATGTGCTGGTGGCACCTGGCTGTGCTGCTGGTTATTACACGTTTCTTATCCGGGGCGAAACACAGTGGTTAAAATGCACTGCGTGGGGTGGGACGACGACAACGACGACAACAACAATTTCTAACACTACCATGTAAATATTACATGTTTCCTCAGCATAAGAGTTTCCGTCCCCGCCCAGTGCACCAGTACGCCTGCTAATGGACCGGGCATGATGTGGCTCTGGCAGAGGGCGCACACCAGACTGGTCCTGCGATCAGGAGTGTGGCTCTTAGCACGCGGTTCACCACAGCCTCGCACGGCCTTCTCTATAATGCTTTCGACACTTATGTACAATCATGTCAAATTTAAAACGTCTGCGTTTCTTGTGCAGGACAACTCGACAATGCAATTCAAACCGAATGCAAAACAGACCACGTTACTCCTCTTGCTGGCAATCTAGAACTGCTTTTCATGTTCTTGTGCCATTCTGTCCATGTAGTTGGCTTTAATTTTCATTTCTGTCTGCAGGTCACAGCATTTGGCAACAGGACAATATTGGAGAATCACAAACTGACACTGACATGGTGGACGCTGCAGTCCACCGGTCTGGCCGGGCTCCCTCCAGGCAGAGCACGCCACACAGCTGGCCGACAGACCGAACATGCGCTGCTGCCACATTCGAGACGACGAAAGGTTGTGAATTCAGATTTGGCAAAAGGTTGTTTTGGGAGCAAGAGGTACAGTGTGTTCCAAGAGGGCGACTGACACTTAATTCAGCCTTGCAGGCAAAGGAATGAGGGATCTTAAAGAACAAAATAAAATAACACCCCAAGGCACTCCTTTACAGTCTGGAATAGAAGTGCAATAGCCCAATAAGACCAGCTCTGGCAGCACACCCGGCCTCCCGGACAGCTGCAGAGCAGACAACTAACTATACAAAACACATCACTTCCTGGTGCGTGCTTTAACCCTCCACATGGAGCCCCTGTATAACCCCTCAGATCAATCGGTTTTCTTTTAGTGTTTCAAGGGGGGACAACAAACAATGTTGAAAGCATTTTGTCATCCCACTACTATGGTGTGAGACACGGACGGGACGGGGGACGGGGTTGTGCAGGGGCCCGGAGAGAGAGGGCCACGCATCTGCCGAACACCGACTCCAAAAGAATCTTACGGTTTCCCTTTGCGCATCATGCACAAGCAGAAAAGGCGTTACACCTTTCAGTACAAATCAATAGTTTAATCCATTATATAGATCAACTGACTTGAGATTTTCCTTGACTCTTTCACTCTACGACTAAAAGAAATCACAATTACAACTTCATTTTCATTAAACAAAGCACTGTCATAGAAGGTGCTAGATAGAGGCTATGCTCTAATTCGCTCTCTATATGTACAATTTGCCACGGTAACAGGGAAGAGTGAAGAACAGTTGTGCTCACCTCTCTCCTGCTACGCGCACATGCTACTACTGCATTTGGCAGCACCTGCCAGATCATTACACCCGAACAAAGTCAAAATTTAACAAAATCATTTGTACAGACATCGTGACACAATTCAAACTGCACTGTTTGTAATGCACTCATCCCCTTGCCACAAACATAGAAAAGTGCTAAGAAGTTGTGTGTCAATTGGCTCATGGCTCCACGCCCAGGAAGCAGATGAAATTAGTTTACGGATGTAGTTTGTTGTTCTGTTTTTGTTGTTTTTGTTGTTTTATTTACACCTGCAGGGGGCGTTGCTGCTACAGACACAGGGGCAGACTGCGGTCCACTGTCCTCCTGCGCCGTACTGGGCAGTAAAGAGACGGGACTGGGCCCGTGCAGCATTCTGGATGTGTGTAATTTGCGGTTGGTTGGTTGGTTTAGTTTTTAAAACCTTTTCCTCGATCAGTTGGTTTGGTCTGCGTGCGTTTTCCGGGGTGGGGGCATAGGGGGTGATGGTGGTGGTGGTGTGGAGGAGTTTCCCTACGACACGCTGGAGCAACGGATGCTGGGGGAGCCCATTTGAGTGAGCACCTTGTCCAGCCACTGCAGGGGGCCATTGAGGTGCAGCTCAATCCAGCAGGGGGTGCTGGTGACCGTCTGGCGCCTGGCGGAGAGAAGGGACAAGAACAGCAGGGTGAGCCTCTCGCAGTCCCTGGGAAATAGCAGCATGGTAGAGCAGCAATAATACGATACACTGCTGCCACACAGACAGGGTCCGTAGGCACTCGACAGTAACGCTGCAGCTCAACTGAAGCTGTACAGAAAAATACATCCATCCATCTACAATCCTCCACTACAGGGTCACAGTGAGCCAGAGCCCAGACAGGGCGAAAGGCCAGGTACACCTGGACGGGACAGCAGGGCAGCAAAACACACACACTGCAGAAAGCCGACAAGCAGCCTCACTTCATTCCTGCAGGGCGTCCATTAAAAATCCTCCCTGTTCAAACAGCCTCTTATTATCCAGCCCCCACGCCTCCTGGCCCTTGAAGCGTCCTGCGATGCGATGTGCCACCAGGGCAGTATATCACAGCAGTACTTATCCCATGCTATGGATGCCACTGCTCTGTGAGTGTGTCACTTTTTTTGATCTTGACAATTTTTTTCCCCACCCACAGAACCAAAATACTAGATTAAAAGGTGTTAGATCAAGAGATCTCCCATCCCCTAAGGCAGTCTTGTGCTTTAATTCTGTACAGTTGTGAGTGTGTGTGTGTGTGCGCACGTTTCTGTGTTAACCACACAGGCACCAGCATGGTGAATATACAGCCCACAGCCCACAGCCCACAGCCCATGCCCCCCTCACAAGCGAGAGAGTGAGTGTGCATTCTTTCCTGCTTAGACAATGCACTCCCCTCACCGAGCACGGACTCAGAGAAGGTCTTAATGACCCCAATCACATTTACTGGAGCGCTGCTCCGGAGCAGGCAGCACAAAAAGAGGAATCCGAGCTTTTGTTTCCCTCCTTTCAGCTCGGGTTTCATAGTCATTAAAACACTTATGAACACTTAAAACAAAGCACCAGAGGCCTTCAGTCAGTCAGGCACTGCCATTGATCTTAATAACACACACTCTCCTGTGCGATTGAGCCCAGCTATTCTAAACACACACACACAGCGCTCCTGCCAGAAGACATTACAATCTGAAGCCAAGATTTTCTCTCTCTCTCTCTCTCTCTCTCTCTCTCTCTCTCTCTCAGAGACATAAATCTGCTTTTGTTTGTCAGGTACCTTTATACATGTGAGGAAAGTAAGAAAAAATACACACGGTGGTAAGGCAGCTGTCAGAGGTACAAAGGCAGGAGGCACCTGTACTGTGAATTCAACAGGAAGGAAGAGACTGCATTCCTCGCCACCATGACTTGACACGACCATGTGTGAAAGCATTGTTAAAGAGGCCATAAATCTCAATGCTTTCAAGATTTTATGAAGAACAGGTTCTCTCTCTCTCTCTCTCTCTCTCTCTCTCTCTCTCTCACTGTTTCAGTTGCAGTGCAGAGACATCAGCTATGCCATGGAGCATACCTGTGCCTCGATAATGATGTGTGGTAACGACAGACACGGACAGGCGGAGAGCAAGGGTGGAGTTAGAGAGGAAATGGGGCAGAGAGCTAGCACTAGAAAGAGGTCCACACAAACACACACAGGGCAGATGACGTGACGTACCAATTTTGCAGTCTGAAGATAACCATGTCTACCTAATAAATTAATATCAAATGTATAATATTTTATTTATCAAGAAAGATTTTCATTTACCTTGAATTATCATTATCATTTGACTTTTGGGATTTAGAAATGTAAATCAAATGCTTTTTTTGGGGTTTTGTTTTCACTCAAGTGATGCCTGGAGCTGCAGAAGCAAGAGTGAAGTGGCATGAGAGGCGATTTTTTTTTAAATAGGGCATGTATGGTGGCTGAAAGCTGCTAAAAATAATTTCCATGCATACCCATGATATGCGTTTCTCGAAGCCTTCTTGTTATACAAACACTGTGCTATTTCAATGTGTTTGTTTAAATTGACTTCGTTGTTCAATTTTTCTCTTATAAATTGTGCTTTATTAACAGAACTGCATCAGGGAATTATTAATAATAATAATAATATTATTATTATTGGGCTACCGAGGGAGTCAGTTGGTGGGAGGGGGTAGTTTCTCTGTAGCTGCTGTTGCATTTTGAGAAACTGCTGCTCTGTGGAGTCTACATTCAGATTGTTTGATAGGTTGAAATAGTTTTGCGGGCTTCCTCCTTTTGATACTTCTGATACCAATAGCTGGATGATACATCAGTCCATCCCTAATGAAGAGCCATCAGACATTTAATGTTTTATGAATAGTCAAGTTTGACATTATCCTTCATCTGCCCCTTATGCAGGAAGGCCGTGGTCTGAGAAACTCCACAGCCGTGTTGACACTGTGCGTGTGTTTATTCTAGACACGGCCCACTGGTCCCCATCCAGATGCGATTGCTCAGATGACTTAAAAGTGAGTAACACTTTTGTGACTTGTTGACTTTGTTGTTCTTATTTTTAAATTTCTCTCCTCCAAACTCTAACCCTCTCCCCTGGGAGTTTCTGTTTCATATCAAGAGCGGAGTCAGAAACAAGAGTCAGCCGCACACAGCATGCAGGCAGACTCTCTTGACCTGCTGACCCTGGAAACAAATCCAGAGCAGGAAACCAGACTGGCTTACTTTTCTTTTTCTTCTTTTCTAGAACAAATTCATCACCCTCTTTCAGTGGCAGAGTGGCGTGGCAGAAAGCCCCAGACACAGCAAACAGCCTGACCCAGCTTTAATCTGAATCATGCCTAACCAAACAAATAATTAATAAATGAATAAATACATAAATGTACGCGTTTACACTGGCAGTCTTGCCCGTCTGCAGCAGTGTTGAGCGACACCGAGACGCATAACTGGACGAGTTATAAGCGTGGGTAATGTGGGGGGGACAGGGGAGCACCGTGGAGACGGCAACCGCACAGACACACACAAGATGTGAGAGAGACATGCAAGGGGGAATTGGATTTTCCAGTTTTAGTGTATCTGGATTTTATCTATTATTGTCATTATGATTACCATTGGTATTATTTTAATTGTCTTTATTATAATAATAATTACTGTTATTATTACTACTCCCTTTCTGTTACATAAACAATGTAAAAGCTTTGGCAAAACATTCCTTGTCATGCCAATAAAGCAAATTTGAGTTGAGAGAGTACAAAACCTACAACTACAAAAACAGGCGTACAGCTACAGAGGCACGAGGCAGCCCTGGACAGTGAGAGTGGCGGAGAGAGCGAGTCAGATGGACAAAGTGACAACAGTCTGCTCAAGGCTCCCACACCAAGGGGCGGGGCTAAAGACAGCACAGCTGCAACCTCTGGCACCAGATGTGGCTGTGGGGGGGGGTGGAGAGGTAGAAGGGAGAGTGAGGGGGGGCACACAGATCTTCACAGAAGCATCTCTATTATTAAACTCCAAGGCAGGGCCTGTTGGTTGACCGGTTCAGACTCAGTGACAACTGGCACAAGAGCAGCAGCAGCGCAGAGTAACAGGAGTCGGAACTCACATGTCAACCACAAAAGACAAACGAAGCTGTGCGCGCACACATGCTCTCTCACGCATGGCCACGCGCGCACACATTCATACTTGCGGGTGTGCACACATACGGGAAAGGAAAAAAAAAATACCACAACAATTTTAGGATTCTAAATGAGAAACAGAGAAAATGGGGTTATGACAGCAACCGCAGACCAGGACTCCAGAGAGAGAGAGAGAGAGTTCTGTGGGTGTGACGTCACTAACTGTAACACAAGAAGGCTCTTCCTCTACCATCGACAACAGTGACACACAGACTCTCCCTCAAACTGCACAGATATTCCACCACAAGAATTCAATCTACAATCCCCCTCCATACACAAACTCATTCCACCGAGGAAGTTGTGTGTGTGTGTGTGTGTGTGTGGAGGGGAGATTCGGCAGTACCTGTACTCGGCGCCCCAGCCCTTCACAAAGCTCATTCGGATTGTGCACATGCGGGTCAGCTGGTACACGGCCTCAAAGCCCTGGTTCACGGATTGGGCCAGCAGTGCTGCGAACTCCTGGTTGTTGAAGATTTTGAGGTTGCAGCCTGAGAGAGACCGAGAGACGCAGACATGTCAGCTCACCGGCAAAGGAGGAGGAGGAAGTCTATAAATGTGTAAATGGATAAACAAACAAAAGAGACTCTGCTGTGTATGTGTGGGAGGCGCCGTGCCATCTCTCAGCCCAGCGTGCGCATTTCTGTTGCTTGTGCTCAGGAGCATACCTGTGCAGTCCAGTGCTCCTCCTGTGAAAACACAGTGCTGCCGGGCCATAGTTGCCAGAAGCAGGTACACACGTGCGAGAGGCTGCATATCAGTTCCACATCATGACCTGCATGTCTGTGTGTGAGTGTGTATAGGAGAGCACATGTGTGTAGGGTGTATGCACACGTGTCTTAGCCCAGAGGCTGCCCCCCCCTCCCCCCACCCCCTACACTCACCAGGGGGGATCTTGCACACCGTGGCTGGGTGCCAGCCGTACCGCTGGTTGCAGTTGGGACTCTGGACGAAGATGGCGCTGTCACTGAGGCACTCGGCAAACACCTCTCCACCGATGTAGTACAGCCGCACGCCCCGGCCTGAGCACACAGACAGACAGACAATCACCACACCTGCAGACGCACACTACACGGCTCGCAGACCGGAATGAGCTCTGCATCTCTGCCAGCAGACATTTCAGTTGGATGTCTTACAAACATCTTTGTGTCGGGACAGCTGGTGTGGGTTCAGCCCTGCAGTCGGTGTGTCACAGGGGGTTTGAGCCAGATAGTGTTTTGTGGTGTGGTAGGGCTCCGTTTCCTGCCCCTCACTTGAAGCCATGTTTGTTACTGTAGGCCCGATGCAGTGTGTCGCTGTGGTGGAGTGGATATTGGTGTACAACCAGTGTCACGGTGCATTACCGATGTGCCGGCGGGTGAGCTCCACGGCGGCGTTGCGGTTGACGTTGGACAAGAGGCCCAGGCAGAAGCGCTCTGAGTTGGAGGGGTCAGTGAAGCCGTCCACAGTCAGCGAGGGCTGCGAGGCGTGGAAGGTCTCGCCCACCCGCTGGTTCAGCTCGTAGTACGATATGGAGCACCAGAATGCAGGCTCACAGTACGTCACGGGCTGCAGGTCTGAAAGAGAGGGGCAGAGGGGAAGGTGATGCCCATTGTTAGATTTATCATTTTGATGTGCCTTGGGTTTGTTATTCCCCCTCCCACCACTTGCTGTCTCATGGCTGTTACAGACATTTGTGACCATCACTATCGTATCGGCATTGAGAAAGAGAGAGAAAAGGGGAAAGGGAACGAGATAAGAGGACAAGCTACATTGTGAAAAACAGGTTAAAAGATAATGGAGAGGTGGGGGGAAAGAGAAAATATAAGAACAGAGGTTGAGAGGTGGAGTCAGGGGGCAGAGACAGCAAGTTGATGTCAGTGTCTGGCAGCAGCCCCCAGTCTGCCTGTGCTGCAACGGGCACAGCAGGGCCACAGGTGCTGGCAAGTAGAGCACTGGAGCAGACTGGGGCCACAGCCCAGGACCTGCGACTTCCAGCCCTGGCCTCTGCAGCACCAGCAGACTCCTCCACAGCCCCCTTTGGCAGCAGACTAAGAGCTGGAAACTGAAAAATACAAATATACATATCGACACTAACACACACACACACAAACTGTTCCGCTACAGATACAGCTGCGGCAGTCCTTTTTGCCACCAGATATTTACTATTAATATCTCGGCCAGCGGGCCCTGGCTAGCCTCTGCAGTGTGATGCTAACAAACAGGATATCAGTATTAATATTAGCGTAGACTGGCTGGATCTTGGCACTGGTCTTGACTCAGATGGGAACAAGACAAAGGCTCTATTCATGGGCAGTGGCGGGAGGGGGGCTGGGGCTGCAGACACTGTGACAGCCCCCCTCTCCAGCACACTTCGCCGGCTCCTGCTCCACACGTGGAAGCTCCCCACATATAAAACCTGACATCTCCTAGAATTTCACAGCTGGAAAACAGTTTGACAAAGAGGTAATCTGTCAAATTAACAGCACAATTAAGGACTCGGGTTCACCAGAACAAGTAAGCCCAGAGGCTGCAGTTCCACGGATATTTATCAATCATATTCCTGGTTATTAGATTTAAAGCTCTCTGGCCTGACCCAACCTTCATACGGATTCACGGATACACGCACAACGCACACACTGTTCTCCTTCCTTACCCAGATTGTTGTGTGCCGGTGAAACCGGGTTGGGGGACAGGTTCGGAGAGCCTGTGGATTAAAATAGAGAAAGAGACATGGCTGAAATAGAAATCCTGTTTCTACTCACAGGTGAATCGGGGCAACACGTTTCTTTTTTAAGGAAGAACATCCAAATATGCATCTGTCAGGCAAGAAAATCATGGCCATTGAGGGGCCCAGAGCAGCGCACACTGGTGGAGCCTCGGCCCTCCCAGCAGACCCCTGTAATGATCTTCCTGCCCACACACAGTCCTCACAGCCTCCCAAGCTTAAACTTTTTCAAATGTGCAGGACCCCTAACTCAGGTCCAATGCCAGCAATCACTGCAGAGATTTTTTCTTCTTTAAAACTTCTTTATTTTTGCTTCCCGTTCTCATGTCAAGACACAGGCAGCACGGTACGAGTGGTCTCCTTAGCAACGGCTGACACCGGCGCCCTGTGGAAGCACAGTGGACAATGAAGAGCGAGAGAAGGGGGGGAGCGATGGCAGACTTCTCACCTGCATCCATACTGTGGTTCATCTGATGGTCACTCGTCTCGCCATCCTCGCTGAGGTAGCCCGGCGGAGGGGTCTCTGAAATACACACAGAAAGACGACAGACTGTGAGTGATCTCATGTAAGAAGCAAGCGGAGACCCAAGAAAGGTGTGGCCCAGTGTGCTCCTGTGGCAGCTGGAGGTAAACTGACACCTGTCCAGGATCGGGTGGTTAAAAACTGGTTTTAAAACAAAGGAGGCGGGCGCCTTTTAAGGGCCGGAAGCTGCCAGCCCAGCCACCCCAGCCAAAGCCGGACAGGAAGTGGTCCAGTCTCTCCATGAGCAGTGGGATGCAGGATGTGGGAAGCCGCTGAAGTCCGGTCAGTGACTGCAGCTTTGCACCTGTATGGGCCCCCTGTGCCCCCAACCCCCCATCCCGTGTCAGGACACTCATCCACAGAGAAGCTGCTTCTCAAGCCAGGCCAACTGACTGGCTGGCTGGCAGACACCCCTCTCTCTCTCTGTCCGTCTCTCCATTGCCTGCCTACACCCACTCTCCAACCTTCCCAGACAGCAGTAATGTTTAACAGGACAGAGTGACGGAGGCGGCGGTCTGGTCAGGTCACCAGGAGCTCTGACTGCTGGCAGTGCAGTCTTCAGACAGACATGGCTGCTGACCAAGCCACTCAGACAGCTTCAGAAAGAGTGACTGTATCCCCGATCCAGTCCAGGTATCGCCAGCATACACCTCTGCTGGCAGACAGGCACGTGACCCCTTTCCTACTCTCTGTCCATCTATGCCTTGGTCCCCCTCTCTCCCTCTCCCTCTCCCTCTCTCCCCATGTCTCTCAGTCTCTTCCTTTAATCTCTCACTTATGGTCTCTCTACCCCCCCCTTCCAAACTGTCCCCCATCCTTCCTCCCTTCACTTTTTCACTCTCCCTCCATTTCAGTCTGCTCTCCTCCTCTTCTCACTTACCCATCTCTCCCCCTAAATTCCCCTGTCCCATGTGCCTTTTGATTGTCTCCCCTCCTGTACTCACCGGGGATGTAGTTGCTCTGGGGCTCGATGCCAGCAGGGAAGTTGGTGTTCTCGGGGATGGAGTGGCTGTAGTCATCGAGGGGCGGGAACTCACTGGGGATCTCAGTGTGCCTGGGCACCAGCACAGGCGGGAGAACTGCAAGGACACGCACACACCAATATTAGACACTAGAACCAGACACACAGCTCTCTCATGCTGCAAACGCAGACCCACACAACCCTGCCACCCCCACAGCGGGGTGTCTGCCCAGTTACCTGGCGTCTCCACCCGCTGGTAGTGGTAGGGGTTGACGCACACCTCATCCTTCTTCATGTGGAAGGCGAACTCGCACAGCTCGACTGCGCGGAGCTCGTGGTGACTCTGCAGGTCCGGCCAGCGCCACAGCCGGCAGTAGATCACATGGGGCAGCCCCTTCCTGTGCGACACCTGGAGCCGCCCATCCAGAGACCTGCAGAACACAGACACACCGACACGTGAGGCCCTGACAGCAGCACAAACCCTAACCAGACCTCCAAATCTACACCCACTTCAGTTAAGTCAGTCGAAAACCAACACTAACATGAAGGAAAACCTGACCTTACTGGGGACGCTAACCCAACGCTACATTTTATGTAATTGAATGAATGCATAATTTAACAAAATCACTCAAAATATCAATATGATATAAGTCCTACCGAATTACAACTCTGTATATCTGGAAAGGCGCAGGTTTCGCACAGAGACTAAGAGGGTGACAGCTTGGATGTGGTCTAGTCCTGTGTTTTGTTTTAGAGTTTATAATGGGGAGGGCAGTCAGGAGGGCTTGGTGTGCATCACCAAAGTGAATGTTAAGCAACTGTGACTGAGGATTGCTGCCCCCGACAGCAGCCAAGCCTTGAAGCTTGTGCCAGCCTCTGGATCTCGGCAGATAATACAGAAATACCGTCTCACACGCTTTCGGCAGTAGTCAGCAAATAAAACATCATCTCTGGCATTGAATGACACAAAGCACCGTCCTGACAGAAGCACTTTACTGTGGAAGGGAAGAGAGGCGGCTCAGCTCGCCAGCCCGGCTGCCTCTTCAGTATTGTAGTGCCGAGCACTCTGGGGGTGGGGGGGGGAGCGCATGTTGTGGCAGCCCATGCTGCAGCCCACTACTGTACTACAAAGGGGAGAACATGTGGTTTCAATCGGATTCTCAGAGTAAGATTTTACTCCCCTGGCGATTGCTGAAGGAGCGAAAAAGCAGAAACCCGAGACCATGGAGACCCACCCCCCATTAAACACTGGAGCCTCGGTACACTTTCACCAGTCTGATGATAGAGACAGGCACTTCCTGTTTGTGTGTTTGTGTGTGTGTGTGTGTGTGTGTGTGTGTGTGTGTGTGGACAATACAATACTCCTGGTGTAAATCAGACCTGGAGAAGGAAGACAGCCCAGAATTTACAGAGGTACTCTGCATCCTTGAAAATTAAGAAATGCATTTAGTCAGTCAGTCAAACGAGAAGTTACTCAATCTCAGCCTGTTTGGTTTTATAGTTTTTTTGTTCAGTTTTGTTTTGTGTAAGTAGTGCAGAAGCCAGCGCACGCACTGTAATCATGTGTAACCGTGCCTAAAAATACACGCATGTGAATTCCTGCCCGGCCACCTCAGCCCTCTAATCCACATCGTCGTTTCATTTCCCCCATTAAGCACACACTGGATCAAAGACAGGGTCTCTTCACTGACACCCGCGGGCCAGAGGAGGAGGTCTGCACAGGGTCCCTGAACAGCAGAGCGATTTCCTATCCTCGCACTTCACACACCAGTGAGCAGGCAGCCATCGTAAAGAATTAAGGGTAATGGGGCCGAGGCAGCTCCATCCACCCCTGTATAAAGCTGTGCTGCTCTGCCCTGGAGCTGAGCCTCCCAGCTCAGGCCTGCCCCCAGCCCCCGCCTCCCCGGCAGCAAGAGCACAAAACACTGCGCCAGGGAGACAAGAAGTGGGGTGGGGATCAGACTCTTGGAGCAATGCACCACAAGAGGCCAAACTAGTAAGGACGAAAGCCCCACTCTCACCCCCGACCATCACATCTGTCATAACCCACCCCACGTGGTCCCCTGCCAAATGTTTCAGAAGCTCAGGTATCCATAGCCACAGAAGCTGGTGCACCGCCGGCTCTCTGCAGACCATTGGCATGGTTCTTGCTCATCTCACAGCACTGTCAGCAGCATCACAGAGAGGTGGTTTGGGAGATGCACTGGTTGGCTGTTGGGCGGGTGGTAAGCTTCTGCACTGCTGTACCCGCGATGGCTGATGCGTCGGTCTTGCGATTACGCCGATGGCCACAAAAGGAAATCTCTGGCTTAGATCAAGCGGCTCAGTGCCTGTCCCTGAGCAGGGCAGTCCGAGGAGAGCACAGCAAAAAGTCTGGCCCGATCCATGGGGATTAAACAGACCCCCATACTGAAGATCACTTGAAGGGTCCAATGCAGGAATGAGGGGGGACTTGGGAGCAATGGGATGACAGAGCTGATGCTGCCTCCCCCTGCCTGCCCTGGGGTGTCAGGCTCCAGCTCCTCCAGCTTGCGGACACAGGTTACAACACGTTGGACACTCCTGAGGGCAGCGTCATGGTGTCCCCCTCTCGGAGTTCAGTCCCCTCCCCGCAGCCGGGCACGGGAACACATACACAGAGGAGGAACTCTCCACATGGACAGACCTCTACCCAGTGTGTGAGCTGCCTTAAATTTGTCATTAACTCCCCCCACACTCACACTCGGTTATCCCTGGCATGGGGACGGACACAATGCCAGCGTCTCAGACCATGCCTCTGGGAATGGTGGGCTGTGGTAAAGCAGAGCAAAGGGGGGAGTAGGGCTGGAGCAAGTCCCCCCCCTTTAATTCAACCCTCCTCCGACCACAGCACCCACAGGACTTCATTCGACTTTTTTTCTTGTTTTGTTTTTTAATTGCAGTTGGTTCCCAGTTCATACTCTAGTGCCAGCTCCATGTTTATGAAAGGGGATTGGGATTATAGAACAGGAAGTGACCCTAAACCAGCAGGGGAGGGGAGGGGTAGGATGAGATGGGTGTCTAATCCCCTCCTCACCCTCTGCCTGCTGTCAGTGGGGTGGCTGCAGCTTGCCACTCCCCCTGCACCATAATCCCAAGAGCAGCACAAACCGCCATGCTGAGCACGTCTGGGCCGGCGGGCCGGCGGGCAGTCTGAGCCCCCAGGCAGCTCTGCACATGAGGTGGACACACTGGGGATCCAACAGCCTCCAGACCAGCAAGGTGGTGAAAATACCCGGCTCCCTCAACAACCTCTGAACAGGTGGCATCCCCAAAAACCAGAGAGCACAATAGCATATTACACATACATACATACATACATACATACATACATAAAGACAAAATTTAAACACTTACAAGCCAAACAAGCCTAGCGGAATATGTGATGCACACTGTTAAACCACCATTACCACCAACCACCCCCCCAATTCCCTGCCCTTTCAGGGTCAGGGCAAATCTAGAACGAAAACTAGAACAACCAAAAGCAGCCGTCAACGAAGTGACTGTGGCCGACTGCGCAAAGTCACTGCAGCTGTGTAGATCTCAGCCCCCTCTGTGTGCCCCCCCCAGCCCTTCCTCTCCCCCTCCCCGTCCCTCTTTCAGCTTGTGGTGCAGAGGGATCGGGTACGCAGCCTGCACATTCTCCACCAGCCACACTCTGCTATAGCGATCAGCCCCCCCGCCCCCCTCCCACTCTTGATACAGATCCACCAGTGACATCATCCCACAGCCCCGTGCTGCCCAGTGGGGCCCAAACACAGTCTGCCTGACCACACAGGGAAGGAAACCAGACTGACACCCACTGAATAGCAGCCCACTCCACTCCGGGGGACTCGGTGTGAAATACGGGCTCTGGGAGGGAGCAGGGTGTGGAGGTTAATAAATAACTGCACATAGGAGAGAAGAGAAAAGGGGGAAGAGAAGCAAAAGAAAGAAGAGAAGGGAAATAAGTTGAGAGAGAAGGGGAAATAGGGGCACAGAACAAGTAATTGAACCCCATACACTAAAATCCCCAAACGCACTCGGATCAGGGTACCGCAACCAGTCCGAGACGGCCACTTTCACACCAGGGTCTGGGCGCCTCAGAAGAGCTCCAGCTGCCCATGGAGTCTCCCTGCCCGCCCCCAAAAGCAAAGTGAGCTTTAGGGAAGAGTGTGTTGAGCACATGGGCTGACCCACATAGGAGACACCAAGGGGACTGGGAGCCGTGTGTTTACAGGGCTGTGCAAGCAGAGGCCCTTCCAAGGGGGCTTACACAAGCACACTGACTCACTCGCGCCGATAGCGTGGGACAGACCGGAAACACCCGCGGAGCTGAGAACCAAATTTGTATTTGTTTACAGATTTCAAGTCAGCAATTGCAGAAATTGTTCTTCTTAGGGGGAGGGGTGATTAATTTACCCCCAAATAAAATGAAATAAAAAAATCAATTCCCTAACATCCCATGGTCCTGGATGTCCCCAGATAACCTACACTGGTTTGTCAGAGAGAGAGAGGGAGGGAGGGGGAGATGCACACACGCCAGGACATGAACTCAGAGGAGTACCAGGTATCTGCTCTGGCAGCAGTGTTAGAGAGCTAGAACCATTTCACATCATTGTCCCAACTGGAGCCACTGCTGTGAAGCGCGGGCGAGAGGAGGGCACAGGGAGTGGGTTTCTCTCCAGTGAAGCCCTGCTCCCAGACCCTACAGAGCAGGAAAACTATGTCATGGGGAATCATCAAATCTAAGTTTTGGAGTCTTGTTTTTCCCAGATTCCCCCTTCATGCCCCTCTCCTTGTGTTGCAAGATCTTCTTTTCTATTGCTACAGCAGTAGTGGCAGTAACGCAGAGCGATGAAAGTACGGCACAAAGCTGACTTGTTGTCTCCACACAGAGTTGCCATTATCCCCACAGATACACAGGCAGCCAGTGCTTTCTAAACCTTCCACCCCCACAGGAACCACAAACCAAACTCACCCACGCCCTCCCAGGGGCCGGCACTGCATTCCTGGGAGCTGAGTAACAGCCCAGCTACTCCACACAGCGCCGCAGCCACACTGAACACTGCCACGCAGCCTGGCTACTGCACACAGCCACACTGAACACTGCACCTACATGGAGCACTCTCATACTGCAAAATATTATCAAAGATTATATACAGCAAATAAGCAGTCCTAGCACCGCGTCAGTTCAAATACAGGATCAGAAACCGCCAGGATAAGAAAAGAGAAGCCGGGAGTGTGAGTGAGACCCCACTAGGCTACAGCACATGCTCTTTGGCTTGGCAGGCCTGCAGGAATGCACAGCTCTGCTCTGCACCAGGAGGGATACTCAGGGGTGCACTTCATCCGTTCCTTTGTCTTTCAGGTTATTGAAGTAGATAATGTTTTATATAATTGAAACTGAAAATTAAAAGATAAGACAGTGAGCAAAAAAGCCTCTGTGACCACACACCTCTCGGTTTCCTCTGCAGGTCTCTTCCTACAAAGCGGAGAAGCACAGGATTTCCTGCTGGAGGCCGGTGCCGTGGCTCTAGCGCTCCGTGGAACGAGATACAGTAGGTGAGAGGGCAGCCCGGCCCAGCACAGCACTGCCACGGTCTCACACAGTGCAGGGGCGCCACACAACCCAGCACTGCCAGCCCCTGGGCCATGCAGGCATCAGGGGGTTACGAAAATAACCCCTTCGAGGAGTCAAGCCCACAGGTGTAACTTAAATTGAAAATAATGGGATTAAACATTAAACAGCAAAACAAATTGTGCATTGCCACAACCTTCTTCATATTAGGAGTGAATCACTTTTATTGATTGATCATTCAATAGCCCTGCGCGCACTCAGCCAAAGGTCTCAATCCCTTTGTCACAAAGGAAAAGTACAACTCTGCACGGTTTCCACACTCACGGATCAGACGCACTTCCCCGGAGACTGTTACACGATCGCCCGGCGGACTGTTTCCACTCTCAGGTGAAGTAAAACAGCAAAACTGTTCTAGGATTTCAAAAAGGTTTTCACTTAATTTGATTTCTTTACACTTGTCTGAAGGCACACACATGGTAAACACGAGAGCTGCCAACTGCACAGTTCAACACGATTATTTTTACTTTACTTTCCCGCTACAAACCATGAGAGTGCGGGAATGGGATTCAATTAAAAACAAATGCTTCAGACACTGAGGCTCCAGACTGGAAGGAGATAAATTACGCATTTCCCTGGATCACATCGACAAAACTTTTGACTTTTTCTAGCTGTCCTGTTTAGCACAAGAGTATACTTACGCAAAGTGCTGCATCAGCACATGTCATCACAGCAGCAGTAAACGGAGGGAGCCTGCCTATTACACTGAGCCCTGGCAGGTCCTCCTCACACTACACTCTCATCCTTAATAGGTAGTTGTGGTTAACATCTACCAGTTGAGAAAAAAAATTTAAAAAAAATTTTTTTTTTTGCTGATTTACATAAGTAGCAACAGCCAGTAGGAATCGCTTATTACTGCAGCGACTCATCAGATCTGGTCTTTGCAGAAAACGTCTCCTGCTGTAACACTGCAATGCTGGCATGTTGTAGGGTCATTCATTTGTTTTACTCAAAGTTAATTAATTAGGGGTGGGGGGGGCATAAAGGTGCGGTGATGTCAAATTACTGAACCGCACAAATCGACGGAGGCCCTCGATCACGGGAGCGTTCCGAGATAAACCACCTCACTCTGCCCGCAACACGCCCCCCAACCCTGCGAGATGCTGCCGGGCTAAGAAGCTGGCTGAAGTCACGAGGGCCTCCCAAGTGTGCACAGCCTTAACCCTGTCCCAGGACAGTTGCAGCAGGCTTCCAGGTGTCAGGGGTTCGAGCACCAGGCCCTGAGCTCCACACCCGGTGTATAAAGAGCTGTTATTGCTTGTTCGTGGGTTGCAGCTTTGACCATAAGTTACAATTAACTGTGGGTTCCTGTACAGTACCTTAAGCTGCGCCTGCAAAGTTTTTTTTTTTTGTTTTTTTTTTCACAAAGGGTGGCAATACATTTCTGAATACATACTGGCATCTAGTTACCCACCCAACACTCCCTGTATCAACTGTATCTATATACACACTCGCACACGTGTCAGAACACAATCCCCCCGCCATGCAGACACGCACAGACCTGCACGCTCTCATCCAAGCCCACCCACACATCACATTCAAACAGTATTTTATTACATACCCCCCTGCCCCACACACTCACACACAGCACAGGCCAGGCACAGAAGAGCACCCCCAATACTCACTTTCTTGCCCCCCCTCTCTCATCTCACATTCCTAGGCAGCAGGACAGAGCAGTGGGATTCCCCATCTCCCTCTCGCCTAAACAGCCCCAGTGAGTCACTGTCCCCCGACAGCCCGGGCCTGACATGCAGAGACAGGAGAGAGGAGGCTCCTGCCCTGGCTCTCACCCAGCCTCTCCCTGGCTCTGTTCAACTGTTAGCAAAAAGCGAGGAATTTCAGCGCTCTGGGCAGCACGCTCAAACTAACACAAGCACCCGCATACGGATCCCTCTGCTGGCCCGGCGCCTGCAACCCCGCGGGCCGGGCTGCAGTTTCAAACGGTAGAAACCCACACAACATTCTCCTCCTCTCCTGTAGTTTAATCCTCGTTTGTGTATTTGTGTATTTGCTTATTTGCATTTGCTGGCAGCACACTGAGCACGTTCTCCAGCATTTTGGGACGAAGTCCCCAGGACCTGACTGTTTAATGACAACGTACAGCAGCACAGACTCCAGAATAAAGGCTTAGTAGTTCGTTTTTCAGGGAGCTAGGGAATGCTGTCCTGGCCTTTCGTTCCCTAGCCATGGGGAGGATCCTCTGTGATGCAAACCAAGGTCCCTGGTTTGATGAAGAAAGAAAAGAAGAAGAGATCCCACACAGCCTCCATTGGCCAGCTCACAGACGGGCCTCTGTTGCACAGCCACAAGTGCGTTCGATGACTAAGAGCTGAACTCTGTCCCAAAGCCCTGGATTCACAGAGATAAACGTCATTTAAAGACAAGAACCACTTGGCTGTAACCACACAGGGCTCCTCCGCTTTGCAGAGCTCGGACCCTGTCATTATCACCACATAATGATAGTTACCGATATCAAAATTACTAGGTAGACCATTGCCAATTATCGCCCCGCCTTTGGAAGAGTAGAGTTAAGTTACAAAGGTCAAAGCAGGTAGCCAAACCGTGGGCAGACTTTTCTTTTTCCCTCATACATACTGTGTATAAACCCAACTGATGGGGGGGGGGGGGGGGGGGGGGAACCTATAGGTCTAAGTTCAATCACATTAAGTGATTGATTGAATTAAGTGGAGTAAGGCCATATGTAGGGAATGTATAAATGTATATATATTTTTTCACAACAAACAGTGCTGAGCTAGAACCAGAGTTAGAACAGAAAGAAGCAGTGGAATTCAGAAGTAGGTATGATGACATAAAAAAGCATGGTACATACACACACAAGTTCAAACAGAGGTGTCATGGAACCAAGACGTCCAGCACATAGCACAGGTCCAGGCCTGAATCAGCACTGCAGAAACAGTTGCTCTCCCTCCAGCTGCTCGCTCAGGGCCTGCTGAATGATTGATCACTATTACACAACACACCGGCTCCAATTCAGGGCACTTACATAACCAATACTGGAGGTTTTTTTTTCCTCCCCCCTCCCCCCTTCTTTATATGAAAAAGCAATGTACTTTTTTTTTTTCTTTTTTTTTTTTTCCTTTATTCCCCCCCCACGTCAGTAATGCACACAGCCACCCCCGCAATTATAAAACGAAAAGGACAGCTCGTCTGCCTCGGCATACCTTGTTAATAAAACATGCCCAGTGAAGTGCAGCCAGACTGCAGCGCTGTACCTAAAGCAGACAGACACTTGACTTCATTAGGAGGCGGTTACCACAGCATGGCACTTGTCCGAGCCTGGAGTGTGAGCAAGTTTCAGGCGAGGTGGGCAGAGCTGGGGGGCTTGTGACCTCTAACTCCTACATTTGGCACTGTCAGAATAAGGATCAGTCCATAACATCCTCTATAAATCAAACCTGTACCTCAATAAGGGACTGGTGCAGATGTTACTGCCCATCACTTCCCGCTCAGCACAGCACCACCTTCAGAGGAAAGCAGGAAACACATGCATACCAGGACATTGTTGTACTATTTTATTTTGATTTTATTTTAATCCATTAAAAATAAATGTCTCTCCATCTCTCTCCTGCTCACGCCCTGCGCAGACAGCAGGCCTGTTTGGCGAGGTCTTGTGTTGCCAGGGAGAGACACGGGGGCAGGGGTGGCTGCCCAGAGATCACAGCTTGGTCGTTATGTCAATAGGAACGGGCAAAGCAGAACATGTGTGCACCCTTCACCATGTTCACACAAACCCTGAGCGGACCTCTCCTGTGCCCAAAACACCTGATCATTTTATATTATGTATTCTCATTTTTAACTTGATATCCTAAATAGGCACGGGGGAATGGAATCCAAAGTTGTGTCTTATAATACTACTGCCAGTATTATGATTATTATTTCAGTGCATCCATTTAAAAAATTGGCCACTTTGTAAACTTCCCATCCAACAGATGTTTATTTATTTACATGGCTTAATCGAAGTGTCTGTTCCCATAGGACACCAATTTCAGGGAATTAGAAGTCTATTGCATGTGTGTGTTCCTAGGATTCCCCAGGGAAATGCATAGTAGGGCTGTCCTACTCTGCTCACCTGCGGTCCCAGCTGCTGCAACACTCACTCTCTCCCTCTCCCACAGACAATCTTAGCGCCTCACTCACACTGACCAGAGACCACATCGTCACCCATCCACCTGCACCCTAACCACAGCTTTCACACAAGCAATGAGACAAACAGCACTGCTGCAACCTATTCCTTGTCATTTTGTATTCAATATAAATCTATTTATTTTCATGCCCATCACCTGCCTCCAACACACACACACCAGAAACTTCTGTTCCTCTTTCAAGAGGTAAACAGGAAGCAGTTATTGCAGTTGTGAACTGCCACACAACTCTAACAGACAAATATAACCGATGACTATCATTGATACACGTGAGAGACCTCACACACACACACAGATGGGAGGAAGTCATTTTGAGTGCAATCACTGGGTGACACATGAACATTGCACAACAAGTGAAAAGGCCCCAGAAAAACACAAATAAGCCACAGAGGTGTCAAGAGTTGAAGGCGAAAGCCAAGTGCAAACACACAGAGGTCTCAGACTGACCACCTATCATTGTTTCACTTTTGTTTTTCAATAAACAACTTGTTTTTACAAGGTCAATCCACGCACCACAATACACACCTGACCCACTAATTGCAGTGTGGGTGTACCGTTTGTGCTGGTTATTAACCACTGCACAGGCCTACAGCGCTCGGCTCATAGACCCGTTTGCTGCTATTTGACGTGAGGGTTGCTATTCAACAAAAGCCCCGGACTCAGCTGCCCGTTTGCTGCCAATGCCCTCTCCACTGGTCAGGGGAGGTGTGAGCTGGGCACAGTCACACCAACTGAATCACATCAGTCATCAGAACTTGACATCTGTTGCCCTAGTCAAACAAAAAGTTGTCGTTACTGCGATCATTATGATTTTCTCATGATTCAATTTTGATTTGTCATGAAATCCTGGGACAAATAAATAAATAAACACTGCACCAATACCGGTTGAAATGCAATAAATACATGCATATAAAAGTGAATATATACATCAATAAAACAGTAATTCAGGTGTTGAATTGGTGTTTGGTGTATGGACGTGTGTAAGTAAGATGAATTGCCTCACTGTTTAAACAACTCTGCTGTGGCCTGATTCACACCGAGCTGCTGGCTGCGCCGTGACGTAACACGCATAAGCGCCCGGAATAGGAGCACCATGCGACCCGCGGTGCAACCATGAAAGAAACATACAAACAATACAACATGTCCTCTAAATATTATTATTAATAATACGCTTTCTGTGCATAGACAATGAGAAGTCTACAAGTTGTGCACGACTCGTCTCCACTATTCACAAGTGAATAACTCATCATAAACCCAGATCCTCGCTACGGCCTGGGCTGCGCGCACAGTGCCGGGGATTAGATTCCCATCAGAGGCGAGAGGCGGAAAACAAGCCGCCGCACGCCCACGTAGCCACCGTCCCGACGGGAGCAAACATTATATAAGAGAGGGAGAAAAAGCAGCACGACTTTTATCCGCGTTTGCATATCAGCCTGTGCATGTAAATATTGGCGGATAGATGATGAAACGCTCCCTGACGCGCTTAGTAAAACCACTACCATTACTACACAGCACTGTAATATTATATATTCTCCACAATAATGGCTCCACCGCCAACACCACTCTGGTCACACGCAGACCCGAGAGCATCGGGGCAAAACCGTGGAGTGAGTGTGCAATGAGATGGATAAAAACACCGCAAGCCACGCTGTTTATCATTATCATTTAAAACTGTCCTGCAAATAAATCAACAGTGCATGGCCACCCCCAATACAGGTTAAAACACGCAAGTTTGTTGAGGGATGGTGCATGGATAACCCAGTCCTTATACGGATTTAATTCTGTTTTTCAAACTTGCACAGCCCTCCTGCCCACACCGGTATTACAGCGTAACTGTCGCCCTTGCATTGTAATATCAAGTTCAACTCCATCTGCAGCCAGGCGTAACCACAAGCGCACACACGACCACGGACCCACACCCCTACCCCGGGCACAGGCACACACGGGACGGGGAGACAGACCCACTTCCCCCGCTCTCTACAAACTTGCAACCTGCACCCACTCCTCCTCTCCCCCCAGCCCAAACCAGGGCGCATCTCTCTCCCTACGAGCCCCAGCCTGCCCTCGACCCCCTCCCGGGAGTCACCACCCCTTGCCCGGCGCCCTCACCTCGGGATAGTGATGCATTTGGTGTTGATGTTCTGCGTCGTGATGGCCTTCTCCAGCTCGTCCAGCTGCCCGGTCTTCTTGAGCTTCTTCACCAGGCTCTTGACCGCCTTCTCGCACCACTTCTCCTCCTGCCCGTTCTGCTCGCCCTTCTTCCAGCCCAGCAAGCGCTTCACTATCGGCGGCGTGAAAGGCAGGATAGAAGACATCTTCTGCGCTCAATCCCCCCTCTCCGTCTCTCCCCGGGAGTTTTGGTGTATTTTTGTGGTGTTTAAACCGTACACATACACACTATGCGCGTATAAAGTCCAATCTCGGATGATAAAAGTGTCCTCCGCGCGATTTAAACGCAATTTGCACGCATAAAACGAGCCCCGCACTCGCACGCAAAACTTTGATTGTTCGGGCTTCTGTCCCAGGCAGCTCAGCGCTACCGCAGCACCGCTCTGTTGCACGCCGCGCAAACTAGTAGTCCTCCGCGCAGAACGCTAGTCCTCCCGTCTCCGCAGCACGGGCATCTCGTCTCTGTCGGCGACCGTGCTTTTCCATGAGGTCCCCCCTCTGGACACAGGCCGCCCTTTGCGAATGTGTGGATAACGACTAACGAGGAGACAGATGTGACCCACACACACACCGCACGGCTGCTTTCAGAGATGTCCAAACTTCAGCTGTGGGGCTGCACACTCCTCAGTGAAGAGTCATCCGCTCCCTCCCCACTCTGTAGCTTTGCGCGGTGCAGCGCCCAGTGCAGTCTATTTCGCAGTCTGCCTTTAATGCAAATTTGGCACTAGCCCCCCCTCTACACACATGCACACACTCCCCCACCTCTGTCTCTCAGACTATCCGAGCAGCAGGCACAGAAAGGGGGAGTACTGGCCGGTGGGATGTGCTACGTTACAGCTCTACCTACAGACCTGTCTTGTGCACAGGGCGGAGAGGTTGAAGTAGGAGTTTATAGCTATTTATGTATATGTTCATTACAAATAACTGCACTCTCAACGGCAATGCACACTCATACACCCGACTTTCGGTTTCGGTCTCAGATAATACAAAAAGAGCAAGGTTAAGATAAACAGCAGCCTCCTACGTCCCTTTTCCTCTCATAGATGAAGTGGCACAGTTATCAGAACTAATATTTGGAAGGTTTAAATTATGATGATGATGATGATGATGATGATGATGTGACTGAAGAAATGCTTTAGGAGCTTTTCCTCTCCCCCCAGAGTCTCAGGGCAGTCTTTACCACAGATCACCTTTTTTTTTTTTTCGTTCTTCTGCTTTAGCAGTGTGAAAGGAAGCACTGGCACATCTGACTCCGGTGCAGTTTACAGAATGACTGTGCAGGGCCTGCAAGGTGCCCTGTAGGCCAGAGTCCTCACACTCACTATGACACACTTCCTGCTCAGTGCTCATGCGGGACCCTGCAGCAAATAGCAGACCAGAACCTCTCCTGTGTACCAGTGTACTGACGCCAGCTGACCAGCTCCCCAGCTCCCCAGGAGGAGCTCTGAACTGAATCCAGTGGGAATACCTGGTCATGGGGGGTGAGGGCGTGTCCGTGGTAATAATGGTGTGCGTGTGTCCTACACAGCTAACTTCCCTCCCCTGGGATTGGCTCCAGGTCTGAGTCAGTGCAAGTGTGGGGGAGGCGGGTGGGTGTCAGAGTTTAAAGTTTTGTGTTCACTGTCATTCTCCCCCCCAACACTGCCCGTGATTTACTGCGCAGATACAGCATGCAGAACACCACTTCTCAGCCTGTACTTCTTACAAGCCGGGCAGTTTTTATTTATTTTTACCTGTGCACAATTATTTCTAAATTTGTCAGAAATGCAAATTAACAGGCTAGCCCGTTTTGCAAAAGCAAAAGCAAAAAGCAACCAAACCAAAGCAAAACCTGCAAAAAACGAAAAAAGAATAACAACAAACTTAACTGCGCTCACGGGATTTCCACCTATATCATTTCAGTTCAATACAGTTCAGATAAACCCAGTTCAGATAAAGTCCTGGCCGTGCAGGCTGTGCTGTGTGCATGTGTGAGCAGGACCAGTGCATTGCCACTGCAGCCTGGACTTCACAGATGGTGAGACGCTCTCTCCATGCTCCCTGTGCACGCGGCTGTGGAGGCTGGGCTCAGGGGAGCACTGTGTGTATGTCAGGCATGCAGGCAGACGGGGAGGCAGGCCTGTACAAGCTTGTCCAGTCAGTGCTCAGGCAGACAGCCTGGCCTGTGGAATATCCCAAAAATGGTGGGCGTGTCCCAGTCAGCACTCTGTCCCGCCCAGAGCAGCACTCTGACCCTGAGCTGAGAGGGGCCGGGGAGAGGGGCTGGGAGGGAGGCACCCAGTCTGTCCCCTGCCTCCCAGATGACACTGTCATAACAAAGAGAGCGGTCTGGACCTCTGTGTGTATGTGCAGAGCTGCCGGGGAATAAGCTGAGGTGTATGACTGTGAGAGTGTGCAGATGTGTGTATTTCCATCAGGAAAGTGAACTCTATAGATACATATTTTTACCTTTTTGTTTTTTATCTAAGTATAAAACCAAGAGTCTGTGTGCCACAGTGGGATCCTGTATATGGGCAGGTGTTTGAACATTTATCTGGGGTCTCTTTTGAGGGAAAGAAAGACACAAAATGTGTGAAAAAACACCTGCGGCCGCCCAATAATTCACACCCACAAAACAGGTCCAACTGGCTTAAAAATGTGTCTCGGGTGGAAAACGGCAAACTGACCAGGAACAAAAACATGACATCATCAGGAGACTGCTGAGCTTGCTTTTAATTTGGAAAATATTAATCTTTACATACAATCAAAGATACATAACCCTTTGACATAGCAATATCTGAGCAGAGTCCAGAGAAAAACAATGTGAGCA
The DNA here is from genome assembly GCF_036373705.1 of Amia ocellicauda. Classification (NCBI taxonomy): domain Eukaryota; kingdom Metazoa; phylum Chordata; class Actinopteri; order Amiiformes; family Amiidae; genus Amia; species Amia ocellicauda. The sequence goes on from NC_089853.1 coordinate 18,873,963, forward strand.
GCTGCTGGATATTTGTGTTCTAGACTAGTGTTGATTAATATCTACCCTGATATGTATTGGAAAAGTTTTATTTGTTGAAAACGTTTCCATTGATGCATATTCCCTACATTTCACACCCTATGACTATATGAATCTCAGTTGGTTTCATGTGGCACGGCCGGGGCAGCTGCACGGTGTGAGACGGCCATGGTCTGAGACACAGGTATGCACACACACTGTGACCCCAGATGAATGCTGACAATCCCACCCACACTTCTCCTCCTCTCTGGACCAAAAACAAGACAAACAGGCAAAGGATCTCCACCAGCAAACACACTCGTCTGTGTACTGCCTGAGCTCCTCTCATCATCACCAAAGTCACATTGAAAAGTGTGAAAGTTAATGTTTTTTTTTTATATTCACTATTTTGACATTTTAGCCTTCCAGTCAAAGTGTGTGTGTTTTTGCATTTTTTTGATAACCAGTCATCAGATTATTTCTCCACTGAGCCATTTCTAAACAGTCTCGTCTGCAGGAACACTCTGCGGACGGATGGCTCTGAATGGCTCTTTGAATGCAGTTTCCTCCGTCTGCCTGTGCAGCTCCACTGTACAGAATTCGGTGCCCTCTCCCTGCGCTCACGGGGTCAGCTCCCTGCGCTCGCCCACTGGGCCTCGGCCCCCTTGTTAAACCAGACCCTCCACCTCAGCAGGAAAGCCCCTCCCTTGATCGGGGTAGAAAAGGTCCTCTTTCTTACTCCCCTTTACACTTGAGACATCTGAATCTGTCCACAAATAGCAGCCTGACCGGTGACCTGCAGGGCTATTTTGGGCCGTATCGCTGAGGCAGTGCAGAGTGCGTGTGTTTGTTATTATTTATGCAGTAAAGAATAGCTACTGCAGATGAGCACCCGGTCCGCGGGCTGTGGAGAGCAGGCAGCCCACTATTAATAGCCCGTCCCAGGGCTCCCGGGCAGGGCTGCCTTTTATCTATTTTAAACGGCCACAGGGGAGGCTGTGTTCCTCTGCCTTTCCTCTCTTTGAATGAGGGAGCGAATGTCACTGACAACATCCTGCCTGGCATTTAGAAACTGCCTTTAAACAAACACACACACTCACTCTCTCACACACACACACACATACACACACACACACACACACACGCACACGCACACGCACACGCATACACAAACTTACACACAAATGGAAAATACTAGTCTTTCCTCCCACTCACTCACCCATCTCTCTACGACTTGTCTAATCCGGCCTGGCCTCCTCAGTCCTGGGCCGCCGTGTCGTGTGCTCTGTGTCCCACCTGTGGGGGCTGAGTTAGAACGGCGGGGAAGCTGGAGGCGATGACCTTGCCCCCAGTTAATTGCGCCCTTCTGCTGAAGTGGACGCTGCACAGAAGCAGATGTATACCTGCGATATACAGAGGAACAAAGCAGAAACACAGACATCGATAGTTCAGCATTAACTGCACTGAGTGTGGCATCGAATGCTCCCCGAGATAAACAATAAACAAGGGCCGCCTCACTGCGCTGACTCGCCAGCCCTATAGAGCTGTGAAGCTGGGAATGCAGGGTGACTGTGCCTATCCCAAACAGATATATTGTCTCATATATAGTGGCGTGTGAATCTTGTATTTTTCAAATGCTAAAAACAGTCCCCTTTTATGTATTTTTAAAATATATATTTTAAATGTTTTTTAGTATGTAATCCGTATGTTGAATGTATAGTTTGAAGATATATTGTAGAATTAAACATCATTAAAGAGTGTTGTGTTGGGGTGGCTTGCATTTGAGGTGACTCAATGGGTCCAGAAGGGAATCAGTGAAATGCCACCAGCTGACCTCAACAGGGCAAGCAGGACACCACGGGCACCTGGCTGGGTTGTTCCCTCTGCACCTTTTCCTCTGACAGTTGAATAAGAACATACAGTGATCTCTTCACACACACTCACAACGCAGGGGGACAAACTGTGATCTCTCCCTACACACACACACACCCGTGGTGCAGGGGGCCTCTGGACACACTTTTCTGACAGGTGCGTTGCATTGTGCATGCAGACGTGGCTCATGCCTGGCTGTGTTTCTCACAGGGCTGTGGAGTGTGTGTGGAACATGTGGCAGCCCTGTGCAGGCCTGCTGGCCCTGATGGCTTACTCCCAACAGGGCTTTTACAAACAATTGAAAGACCCCAGAGGTCCCCAGGCAGGTCACTGATGGTCGTGTGTCGTCGGCGAGGGTCTGGGCGAGCTGTGCACCTGTTTTACCCCTTGGGGGACTCAGCACACGGGACAGCTGGTGTGAGCGGTGGGGGGTGGGTGGGGGCAGATGGGCCGGAGCAAACACGCACACAGGCGGAGCACGAGAGGCGGGGGATCTGGGGGACTGGAGTGAAGAACTGCACAGGACAAAAGGCACGGCGGAGAGCTGAATAGCTGAATGGCCATAACAATCCGATAGATGACAATGGCATTGTGCTGGACTGCCGACTGGGGACCAGGAGGGGTGGGAGGAGGGGGTTGAGGAGGAGGGGGTGGAGGGGTCACTCCCAGCTGGGGGAAGCAACAATGGCTGAGGAAGAGACAGAAGAATAATAGGAAGTCTGGATCCCTGCGCTCTCCTCCACCGGGTTCTCTAATAGAGTGGCTGCGATATCATGGAGAGGCACAGCACAGAAAAGCCCAGAGCATGCTGGGAGCTGTGGCTTCGGCTGCATCTGCATTCTGAGCTCCTGGGGTTCTTTAAGGATAGGGCAAAGACAAACAGGGAGAGATACATCAGTGCATGCTGTTGTTTACGATTATTATCAGCATCATCATATTATTATACTGTTATTATTATGATGCATAGGTGTGGTTGACATGGCCAGAAAAATAAAACATGCTGTGCAGCACAACAAGAGTCCGGCCTCACGACACAGTCCCCGCTGTGTGCTGTCATCGGCTCCAAGATCAGAGGGCTGCGGCCGCTCAGAAACACAGACCTGCTTGGCACCATCTCGTGGGTGGAGGCTGGGGAGTGCAGGCAGGAGAAGAGGGGGTGTGGTGGAGGGAACCCGCTGGGGAGAGGAGCACTGCTGTGGGGGTGTGGGACGCACAGGGAGGCTGAGCAGGAGAGATAGAAGTTCCTACACAACACGAGAGATGGCTGGCTGGGGCCCGAGCTCCACACAGACGCACACCGGCAGCGCTGCGCTCAGGGCCGCAATTACCGCTCGCCAGGCAGTGTTGATGACAAAGAGGGAAGCACAGTTGGGAGCCCCTTTGAAATCCTGTAATTGTGACCACAAGTGTGTCTCCGCCACGCTGCTGTAATTCACACACCCGGGGCTGGAATTAAGGATGGGGGAGGAGGGGGTGGCTCATCTGTCTTTTTGCAGGCAGGTGGAGAAGGGTGCGGGGGGTGGGGGTGGAGGATGGGAGGACAGCCAGTTAAAGGGAATGTAGGATCTAAGAGTGCAATACATGCAGGATGTTTAAGTTTCCCACCTGTATCAAAATCAGTCCAACGTGGACTCTCTCTCAGCCCTATCCCCACATACAGTGTTTAATTTGGGGCTTAAAATCTGCACTAAGGCAGAGAGGACACCATACAGATCCTCCATTCTCCAGAGCGATAACAGATAACTGTGTGTCCATCTGTGTGTTGTGGGCTGCGCTTTCTCTGTCTCCCGTCTTTCTTTTCCTCTCTTTTTCCCCTTTCTGCCTCCCTCCCTTGCTCTGTCTCCCTATGTGTGTGTGAGTTTATGTGTGTGTGTGTCTGTGTGAGTGTATATGTTTGTTTGTCTGCGAGTGTGTGCTGTTTGCTGCCCTAATTCTTTTTCCTTACCCGCCCTCCCTGGTCATTAGTCTCCCACTGGTGATTAGTCTCCCAGTGGCCCGTGGCAGCTCCAAATCTGTGGTAAAACATCTGATTGTCCCCCTTCCCTCTCCTGCCCTCCCACCCCACACCTCCCAACCCCTCCCCAGGGACAGCATTGCTTCAGCGCCCAGGCCGGCCCTGTGAGCGGACGGCCCAGGCTGGGGGCAGGTGTGCTGGATTCTCCCGGCAGATTTCTGCACACTTCCCCCAGCTGAACGGCATCTGCTGAACGAAGGAGAGGATGGAGGGGCGCAGCTGTCTGGTGACGGCTCTCTGCTGCCTGTCTTTACTGCGTCTGTTTTCAGGACCAAGTCTGCTGGAGACTGTGGGCCTGCCCAGAGTTCACAGCGCCTCTGGGGAAAGGATTTGTAAACACACTGAACTCAGCTGCTTCCTAAAGACAGAAAAATAAAGAAAAAGCAAATTTGGCAAAACATCATCCACTTTCTCTAAAAATCCCCACAATCCCCTAAATTGTAACATGTTTTGCAAATTGACACATTTTATTTGCAAAAGGCATTAAGACTCTCAAAGCAGCAAATGCATGTAACAAAATCAAATCAGTCCATCAAAACATGTGTCATCTAATGAGACGTTCCTTCCATCAGCCGTTTCACCATGGCACAATCAACACTAGCTATGAGCATCAGTATGACAGGGTCAGCCCTGAGTGCATGCTTTCTTTGTCTTCGTCTGCTTGTTGGTAAAATAAGCATAAATGTTCAGTAGACATCTCACCCCAGCCTGAGCTGTATTCATGTTCTCTGAGTGACTCACACCAGAAGACAATTGCAGAAAGAATTTCATTTAACAGCAAAAAGCACTGACAAAAGAACTGACTGTCTTCAGTTACAGAAGTGTTCCTGATTCATCGAATGATGCTGGAAATCAAGTCCACTGAAGATACCAAGTTAGTACTTACGACAAAATGAATATATTACATTACAAAAAGCAACAACAAAACTGTAATTGGTCAGTTACTAATCCATTCTGTGCTGTCTGTTAGGACACATATCCTACTCCACATCACACTGAATTTATTCTTAAAGCAACAATAAATGACTTACAGTTTTGCAAAAATGTATACTTTTTAGGTTACAGTATTGGTCGTGTGGACCAGAATTTAATTCACATTGATTTAGCAATTGAGAAAAACTGTAAACGAATGGACAGACAGACAGACAGACAGACAGACAGACAGAGACAGATAGACTGACAGATAGACAGTTATATAAACACATAGATGCATAAATGAAATAAATGAATGTAAAATGAAATCCATCTTTCTACGTCTGTCCATCTGTCTTCCCTCCCCGGTCTGTGTCAGTGTCTCAGAGCGGGCAGGCTGGGCTATCCCAGTGTGAGGGCCATGCCAGGGCAGATGTCACGCACGGCTCCGGACTGCAGCTCCACAGTCTTCACACAGGCCGGGCAGCTCTCTCTCTCTTTCCTTGTTCCCTCTCTCTGCTTTATCTCCTTCTCTCTCTCACTCTCCCCTTCCTCCCTCTTCTCTCTCAAACTTTCTTTCTCTCTCTCCAGCCTTTCCCAGCTGATGTGTCATGTCCCAGACATGCTGTATGTGAGTGTGTGTGTAAGTGTGTCAGCGTGTGTATGGGGGTGTGTGTCAGTGTGAGTGAGTGTGTGTGAGAGTGTGTGTGTGGGTGTGTCTGTGAATGTGTGTGGGTGTGAGAGAGTGTGTATGTGTGAGTGAGTCACAGGTACAGTGTGTCAGCGGCAGGCTGCCCAGGCTGGGGATCGCGCTGTCTGACTGGAGCTCTAGAGACGGGATCCTGGGACTCCAGGTTAGTCAGAGGCGGAGACAAAGGAAACAAGAGAATGAGAGAAGAAAAGTGAATGAATGACACTGTCTGTTTAAAGGCCTGAGGAATAAGTTGTGTGGGATGAGTCACTGTGGCATCAGGTATTCACAAGAGCAATCATCTCCATCTGTCTCTGTCTCTCTCTCTCTCTCTCTCTCCATCTGTCTCTCCGTGTCACACTTTGTCTCTGTCTCTCTCTCTGCGTCTCTGTCTGTGTCTCTCTGTGTGTCTTTCACTGTCTTTCTGTCTCTGACTCTCTCCTACATCTCTCTCTCTCTCTCTCTCTCTTACCCAGGGTGACTTACAGTAGTCACAGAGAGCCACATTCATCACCAACACATGACATAATACAGTAAGTGCAGTAAAATGCTTACAATAAACAGCCTTTGTCCTGTTTAGAGTAAACTAAAATCGGCACAAAAAGTTCAGCAGGGTTCAGTATACAGTAGGGTTGCTGTTGAGCACTGTGCTGAAACACAACTCACGCCACTGGCCACACGCAATCAGTCAACACCTATCTGTCCAGGCTGACTGTCGCTGCGATGGCCAAGAGGCCCGTGTGAGCAGGCAGGGTGACGGTGACAGGTCCGTTCACACCCGTTTGTGCTCCTGTGCCCTTTTCACATTTTGTCAGGGATTCACACCTGCAGTGTCTTGTTTTGTGTAAAGCTCAAATGATCTATAATAAGCCACACATATAAATGTGAAAATTCTATTACATTCCTTCAGAACTATTGATATTAAACAGCTGCTGTAGTTACTGGCGAACCCCAGTTGGGTGTAAATCTGCGCTCATTTTGTTCTAGCGACTGCCGTTCATCAGTTATGTGGCTCCCTCACATGGTTACAATTGTGAACTGCAGAAGCTGTACTTTTGTCTCAGTTAAACCGTTTTATTATTATTATTTCTGATCTAATTTGCAAACAGTGTATTATTGATGATAGACAATTGGTTGAAGGACTTATCTGATGATAAAGATTAAAGTTTAAACTTGAGTACAGCTGTGTCTGTAACAGCCTACAGCAGTTCAGGTCCATGATGTCACAGTGCATCAGTCAGCTCCTGATTTACCACTACAGAAGGATGCACCAGCCTGCAGTTTCGCTGTTCTTCCACATTCATTCTTCTGCTTGCTTGTTTGTTTGTTTGTCAGTCGTCTCTTTTTGCTAAAATTGCACACATCCATCTTGGGTGTTTAATATTTGATCTGTCCTGCCACTGCCCAGTCTCACATGGACACCCGGCCCTGACAGTCTGAGCTCTGTCCTCTAATTACAAAGCCAGAGTTCAGCCGAGAGGCAGTAGGTTGAAATTGCAGCACTGTGTCTATTTCACAGGGCGTTCATTAGCCCATCCTTCTGCTTTTTCAAACAGGGATTTAATGGCTCGACACTGACAACCCAGAGCAGCTAGATCCAGCTCTTTTCTCCTTGTATGTAAGCAGACCCTAGGGTGTGGTGAGAGGGAGAGAGAAGAGTTAGGAGAGCAGGAGAGAGGGGAGAGAAAAAGAGAGAGACAGAGGGAGGAGAGAAGTACCCAGCCCTTATTGAGCGGGACACAGCTTTCATGGCAGGTCTGGAAAAAACAGGGCTTGCACTTGCCAGTCCTGAAGGTGTATGTGTGTGTTGCGGGGGTGGGGTGAAAACTGTGCAAGGACGCCCCTGTAACAGCTGTTTACTTCTCCCTAGGACAGAGTATAGAACTTCCACAATCTGCTATGTTCGAAAAGCATTAAAAAAAGGCGAAGCCGTCAAAACCAATTAGAGTTAATCAACAGAACGGGGAAAACAGTGTGTGAATATGTGTTTGTGTGTGTGTGAGAGAGAGAGAGAGAGAGAGAGAGAGAGAGAGAGAGAGACACACACAGACAGTACCAGTGTTAAGTACAAGGCTGCCACTGACACACTGCCACTGTCTAGGTTTCAGCTTCCTAAAGACTGGCTGACAGACTGGCAGGCTCAGTATGCCTGTTAATTAATACAACAAAAGGATTAAATCATTTTAACAATGTTAATAAGTACAAACATAATAAAAAAAAAAGAAGGAGCCCAGTTTCATCCATCTCTTAATTCTCCCAGCAGCCGAGTCCCCTAAATCAGCGGCGCAGCTCCTGTCATTTTAATGTGGAAACAGGAAAAAAACAACCCCCCAAAAAACAGGCATAATTTAAAACGCAATAAAAGACGATGCACATCACTTTACATCAAAGACCCCAAAACAGTCTAAACACAATTGGAATGTTTATTTTGTACAATGGGCCATAACTGCGTTTATGTGATTTAAAAGGTTTACTGAAGCCGGGATAATATTACATGCATATAGAATTGTGTGCCGGCCACGGCTCATTAACCTCCTGCAAGAGCAAAAATCATTCCATATTCAGCTCCCACCTACACTGCTCTCCCATTATGTACAAATATGCTCTCCTTTCGCAAGCGGCTTCTCTATGTTAATTTCACGTGGGCGAGGGGAGGAGAGGGGAGGAGAGGGAAGGTCGCATTGGGGGCCACTCTGTCCTCACTCAGCCCTGCTAGACGAGACGGCTGTGATGCTTGGGGAACATAGGCCGCCCTGCAAGCAACCCCCTCTACCCAGTCAACTACAGTAAAGAGTGAAGATGGGAGGATTAACATCGGACTCGGTGTGGCTGCACGGGGGCCCATGCGTGCTGCTGCAGCCTGTTGGGCACAGCAGGAGGGGACCCTGGCAGTGGCGGCCCCTGCTGGGGAGGAGTGGTGCTGCTCCCAGATAGCACACCTGAGAAGGGGGTGACAGGGATGCTGGGAACCTTGCAAGCAGGTCTGACACTTCATTGAGGCAGTTTCAGTGCTGCTGGTACCCGCCCGAGTCCGACCCCTGTGTCCAAACCCCATTTCACTGCTCACTTCAAATCCTGTGGTAGACGTTACGCACCTCTCACAGCCCTGCAAAAGAAAGCGTGCGAGAACACAAAGCAAGGGAGGGGTTCATAGCCAAGGCGAGCGAAACTGCGCCTGCCACCGTTACCGCCACTGCAAACGCTGCTAGCGCTGCAGCTGCCAGCCTGGTGGTCCCGGCACAGAGGCACGACCGCCCAGTTTGTCCTGGAGGCAGGTTGTGTCTGCGCTGGGCTCATGGGAGCTTTTAAATAAAAATAAAAGGAACTAGTAAAATATTAATTGCCTCTCTCATTCGGCCCATCCATCTTTAGAACTGCTGCTCCAGCCTGCTCTCTTGGTCACCCCCCTCCTCCTTTTTTTATTCTGTTCTGTTTATTTTTTATTTTTTTGGTAATTCCAAGAGGAGCGGTTATAAAACAGGAATCATGCAAATGAGTATCTTAGCTATTCATTTGTTTTACGGCGGGTGTCGGGGCGCACAAACAGCCCAGAGCAGTGGCTGGGCTAGAGGCGGGGGGAGACCAAACACCAGCCCCCCCCCCTCCACACACACACACGCACACACACACACACACACGCACACACGCACACACACACACACACACGCACACACACACACACACGCACACACACACACACACACACACACACACACAATCCTCTCGTCGCTGCCTCTGCAATACACAGCCAGCAACATCTCTATGCAAATAGGCGCTGATACCGATCATATCAATGCAATATTCCCCCCCACACACAACCCCCCCGTCCCCCACCCCCTCCGAACTAATCATCATGAAATTAGTTTCAGCAGTACGGTCAGGAGCCCTGCTATAATGCACTCTATCCCTATGCATGAAATTGCCTGAGTTAATGCAGGGTGTGAAATGCCTGTGTGACAATGGATAGTTTAGATTGCATGCAGTAATGTTATTTTCCATTAAATTGGGGATTGTTTTTTTTTTTTCTTTTTTCCTTTTGGATGTTTTTTTTTTTTAATATATATTACTGAAGAGTCTGGGCCCCACAGCAATATGTTGTAAATGGCCATGTATGGATAATTAAACAGTAATCCTGAACATTAAAACATGCTTATATGTTTTTCTTTTTTTGGGTGGGAGGTCCGTGTGTGTGTGAGGGGTTGCTTGGTGGTGACTGTCCAGCCTGTCTCTGTTGGTGTGCGAGAGACAGTGTCCCCTGTCGTCCCTGTGCTCCAGAGATACGCTGGCTCTGTGCTGTGGCCCTGTGGCGCCCGGCCTCCTCCCCACTCTGCTGCTGGTCTCAGTGCACAGAAAAGGCACTTACACTGGCTTTCATGGTCACAGCAACTACTGCCACCATCTCTCTTCCTGGTCTCTGGTGTTGGTCGTGAGGCGCTGTAGCAAAGAGAAGAGCCGCCGATCTGGAGTCGGGAACGGGGTCTCCAATCACCATGGTTACGGGGGGTGGGGGGGCAGCCCCTCTCTGTTTGTGCATTCATCTGATCAGTCAATAGTTTTGTTGTTTGCGGGTTGTTTATTTTTTAAATGTTTTTTCCAAATGCCATTCTGCTCAGATGATATTTTCACTCGGCAGATGATCGTGTCAATTTAATAAACGTATGCACTGATTCACTCTGACTCTGACTCCCCGTCGCACTCTCCAGAAGCCCAAAAGGCGCTATATGCAATACAATATTTGCTGTAGTTGTATAAACATATATTTTAAAATCTGTATTTTTTTCTTTTTTTTCTTTCCCTCCTAAGTTGCACGTTACTTTAGGTCTTTTTCAAAAAGCAAATTATTTCCCCCTCAGTGACTCTCCCTCTTTCATAATTGTACATTTTCTGGAAAGCTAATAACTGAAGGCAGCGAAAGTGGCAAGTTAATAATCAGCCCAGAACTCTAGAAACTATAACACATAATTAGTTCATAAAGGAAATGTATTTCCCCACATATACTGTTCCATTAATTTTACACAGAAGCAAATTTGATGCTACTAACGATATAATAAAAATTTAAATACTCTTTTCGCTTTTTTCTCGTTTCATTTTACGGCTTAATAAACATAATAGATGTGCAGCTTTGCTTTTAAGAAGGCTAAAAATTATATTGATTTGTCATTATATTCCCAAACACTGCTTTAATTATTGTATTTTATTATTGTTATTTAGAAGAGATGGCTGGCCATAGTGAAGTACCTGTCTCTCATAATTGTATATTTTCTGAGACACTTTTTTTTATTTAGTAAATGAATCTGCAACAACCTAATTATTGTTGTGAAAAAAGAAGAAAGAACAAACCCACAGAGCCATTGAGAGTAGTTTTTGTTGAGATTATTACATTACATCAGGAGAGAGAGAGAGAGAGAGAGAGAGAGAGTGCGAGAGAGGGAGAGAGAAAGTGAGTCACTCATTTTCTCTCTCATGAATGATCTGTAATTATTTGAGAACAAAATACTTTTTCTTCTGCCCTGCAATAGTGGGTCATAGCCAGGAGACAAGGGGCAAGTTTTATCCTCCCAAATTAAGCTGTCAGTACGTCACATTAAAGTAAAACAAAGCTGATCACTTGGTACTTGGGTCAAGATCTGGAGGTCTACGAGTACGAAGAAAATACTCCTACTGAATGATTGCATTAATGGCCGGCACTGCTGGTGGTGAAAGTGGAGTCTACAAACAGCAAACAGAAAAGAAAGGCTCCCATCTGGCCTTGAAGTTCTGCAGAGCTCACAGCTGAGGACCATAGAGCAGGTTCACAAGCCTCCGGATGGTTCTATAGGCTCCGGACTCTGGAGCCCTGGCTATAGGATGGAACACCAGTGATGCAGAAACTCAGGTGTCCAGCTGCCCTTCCAAAAGCAAGAGCAGAAGAGCTGCATGATTCAGTCTGTAGCTCTGAGTCTTGGTCTGTCTGACTGTGTCCCTGTCCCTGTCCCTGTCCCTGTCTCTGTCTCTGTACTGGAGGAAGGAGACAGAGAGAAAGAGTTCCTCAGACTCTCGGCTGGGACGGTCATTCGCGCCCACAGGCACTGTCCCCCAGCGCTGTGCAACAGCTCCCCCATCAGGCCACAGGCCGCGCTGACACCTCTCTGAAGCAGGCAGGGAGAGACGGCCAGCAGCGCGTTTATTGAAGACACCATCATCGCTAATGAGGAGGGGTGGGGGGGCTGGGGTCAGGAGGTGGAGGGTGCGGGGGGCGGTTGTCCATCAACATCCACGTGTCATTGAGATGGCGCTCCCCCCCAACCCCTCCCCTCGTCAGCTAATTGCTCAGCCCTGCTCACAGGCGCCCGGTTGCACGGAGGACGGGTCGAGAGCGGGGATGGGGACACGCGGGGGGTCAGGCCCAGACTCGGGCTCCCGCACAGCTCGGGCTGAAATACATCATTCCGGCCGAGAGAAGGCCACGCCGGTGGGGGGCAGGATGCAAATACACGCTCGCCCTCAATAAACATGCTAATGCCGGGCGGCGGGGCTGTGCGGGGAGAGGGCCCGGCCAAGCCGTCCCTGTTTGACTAGTGCAGCTCGGCTCATCCATCTCCCCCCGACAGCCCCCGGCTCGCTCCACGGGAGGCAAATAGCAGAGCGCACCGGGGCCGATGATGCCCCTGGGCCAGGCTGGGCACCGTGCAGAGGAGCTGGGGGGCTGCGGCAGAAGGGATAATCTGCCAGAAATGAGCCCCGGCCCCATCACATTGCACTCACTGTGAAGGTCAGCTTCATAATCACTGACTCTCCTTGAGCGTGTTTCAATGTGTGTGTCGGGGTATGTGTGTGTTTGTAGGGCTGGACTGAGTGTTGCATGGTATTAGAAAGCTACATGGCAAAATAATTAAACGAAGGGACACCTCGGGGCCGAAGATAAGCAATAATTAGCATTAATTTCGCATGCCTGTTAATAGAGTGTCGGCAGTGTCCCGAGGCTGCTACTGTTGGGTGAGGGAGAGGAAGACAGAGGTGGGGATAGTGGGAGTACTGTGCTGTCTCTGGACTGCACAAAAAGGGTTGTCAAAACACACTCGCACACACACACTCACACACTCACACTCTCTCACACACACACACATACACACACACACACACTCACACTCACACTCTTTCTCTCACACACACACACATACACACACACACACACTCTCACACACACACACACTCAAACACACACACACACTCACACTCACACTCACACTCACACTCACACTCACACTCTCTCTCTCACACACACATGCACACGCTTTCACACACACACACACACACTCTCTCACACACACACACACACACACACACTCACACTCTCTCTCACACACACACACACACACACACTCACACTCACACTCTTTCTCTCACACACACACACATACACACACACACACACTCACACACTCACACTCTCTCTCACACACACACACACACACACTCAAACACACACACACACACACACTCACACTCTCTCTCACACACACACACACACACTCACACACTCACACTCTCTCTCACACACACACACACACTCAAACACACACTCTCTCACACACACACACACACACACACACACACACACTCACACTCTCTCTCTCACACACACATGCACACGCTTTCACACACACACACTCTCTCTCACACACACACACACACACACACATGCACACGCTTTCACACACACACACACGATCACTCAGGGGTGGGGGGGTGTGTACAGAGAGGGGCTCTTCCCTGTTCCTAACGACCCCCTCCGTCACATTACTACAGTGAACTTAAGACGGCACAAAAAAAAGCTCCCACTTCCGCGTGACCCTTTACCAAAGGCAATGAGCCAGCGTTGCCAGCGAGCGCAGGCCAGGATTGCTCTCCGCATCATTACATACATAACATTCTTCTGATGGCAATGCTCTGAAAAGCCATATGTAAACCATTTTCCAGCCCTTTTAAACCCGAGGCTCATTAGAGCTGCTGTACGACGCGCTCCGACCTAATGCTATTGATTCTGCCATCCTGTTCCTGCCGCTCAGTGACTCCGAAACCATAAACAAGAAAATTGTCTGTGGAGGCTATTTAAATACCCCAACAGTGCCGGGCAGATTATCTGGGCGACGATCACGCGCTGGGGCTCCGTGGTCAGACGCTGGCCCTCCGAACCACAGCGGACACAGGGCAGGAGTGTGCTGATAGAGAGAGAAGGAGAGAGGAAGAGCCCTTAGCACTGCCCCAAACAACACACACAGATTTTGTGTAGGTTTTAACAATTCAGTTAATAAACAGTTGGTTACCATGTTTCCCACTTTCCATCTCATTTCAGCGGCACAAGACAGCAGAACACTGTCCCGTCTCTCTCCCTCTTGCTCTACGTGGTGTATGTTTTCTCTGCCTCCACCCTTTCTGTCCCTCGCTCCCTCGTTTTGTCTCTGCTTCTCGTTTTGTCCCTCGCTCCCTCTCTCCGTCTCTTCGCGCAGCACAAGGCAGATGTTCGCAGCCCCTGGTCTCTCGCTCCTAATCAAAATGATGAAAATTATCAGCAAGCGGCCCAGTCAGCTGACTCTCCAGGCTGAATAAACTCAGGCCTGACGGGAACTACAGTCCATAAAACATCATAGAGGGAGAGAGAGAAAACAAGTTTTAATTGAATTGGATATAATTTTAATTTGATTCCATCTTTATTTGCTTTATGTCCATCTCTCTGTGAATGCTGGGAGGCAGCAACGGGGTCGTGGGGTTGGGCTGTGAGAGTGGGCGGCTGTGACAGTCCTGAGACGTGATTGGCAAGAGGCAGTCCTGCCTTCTCTGTCACACCTCTGATAATTGTTTAATTGATCTTGAACAGCTTTCTGTGCAGTTGCCACAACAGAGAACCGAGGTGGGGGCTGGAGAAGGGGACGGGACAGTTGAGGCCTGGAGGAAGATATTTAGGTCCTTTGCACTTTTATGACTTGTAATTAAAGTACGTAAATCTCTTCGGAATGGATTTTCAGGCAGTTAACTTCAGGCTTTGTATACTTATTTATATATTTTCTTGGTAAAACTATTAAACAAAAGAGGGAGGTCTTTAAGGAAGAAGCAGCCATTGGGTTCTGTGTTCAGCAGCTAATGAGTCTGAGCTTCTGTCAGCCCAGCGGAGAGTAACAGGCGCGCTGCCGGCCCCCTGGTGAGCTCTTAAATAGACACACACATAAATACGATCGAGCACGTAAAGCACGAAACGAGCAAACACAAAAAGCAAGTTAAAGAAAGAAAGAATGAAAAAAGAAAAGAAGAGGGAGCCATAGAAGTGGAAGTGGGGAGGAGAGAGGTGGCCAGTGGTGAGCGCTCTGCTGGAGCCCTGTGTATGGGGCAACGGCTGGGCATCGCAGAGGGTCTCTCTCTCTCACTCTCTCTGCTGAGTGGCACCTTGGAAGCTTTTCAGAATAGGCAGGACCCTAATGAAGACCCCCACCACCTCCCCCTTTCTTCCACACTGTTACCAGTAAACAGCTCCACTGGTGTTCAAACATCCCCTGTCAAATTGTAGTAGCTGTCAGAGAGGAGCCTGGCAGTGTGTAACTGAATGGGGGGCTTCCGTGGGCAGAGACAAAGCAGGGGCTGTGGGTCACAGTCTGTGGCAGCTCCCCCAGTCTCTCACATCACACACACCCCACACTTTCAGACAAAGAGATATGCACGTGTCACATACGCTGAGACAATACAAAACAACACACACACACCAGGACACAATATAATACTCATATAGACACATACACTGGGTATCCACAACAGTCACACACAAGACAAACACGAAGCATAAAAAGCTGTATCAGGTAATGTTTGACCAGGATAAGTGGTTTCGAAGATGGATGGATGGATGGATGGATGGATGGATGAAGAAAGAAAGAAAAAAAGCAGTTAATCTGAATGCCAGTTTATACTAATTAATCCTCTGTACAAACGGCACCTTACCCTCTTAGCCAGGAGAGGGAGAAGGCTGTGGCACGTGTCTCTGTTGAGCTCTTCAGAGCGAGAGTCAGGGGCCGCAATATCACACGTGTTCAGGCAGCATGTCCTCAGTCCTGTGAGGGGCAGGGCTCTCTCTCACATCCTGGGGGGTCTGCATTGTCTCCTAATTTATTTATTTTTTCACTCCATCTGCAGCTCCCTTAATAATTTAATGTATGTTGCTATTTGATCAATTAGACACATACATACAGTTAGGTCCATAAATATTTGGACAGTGACACAATTGTCATGAGATGTCCTTTAAGTGTAGACTTTCATCTTTAATTTGAGGGTAGTTACATCCAAATTGGGTGAACGGTGTAGGAATTACACCCATTTTTATATGTGGTCCCCCCAATTTTAGGTGCTCAAAAGTATTTGGACAAACAAACATAATCATGAATGAAATTGTGAGTTTCAATACTTGGTTGCAAATCCTTTGCAGTCAATGACTGCCTGAAGTCTGGGACCCATAGACATCACCAGATGCTGGGTTTCTTCCCTGGTGATGCTCTGCCAGGCCTGCACTGCAGCTGTCTTTAGTTCCTGCTTGTTCTTGCTGCGTTTTGCCTTCAGTTTTGCCTTCAGCAAGTTGAAATGCTGCTCAATTGGATTCAGGTCAGGTGATTGACTTGGCCATTGCAGAACATTCCACTTCTTCACCTTAAAAAGTCTTGGGTGGCTTTCACTGTATGCTTCGGGTCACTGTCCATCTGCACTGTGAAGAGCCGTCCAATGAGTTTCGAAGCATTTGGCTGAATCTGAGCAGATAATATAGACCTAAACACTTCAGAATTCATCCTGTTGCTTTTGTCAGAAGTCACATCATCAATAAATACAAGGGAATCAGTTCCCTTGGCAGCCATACATGCCCATGCCATAACATGCTTCACATATGAGGTGGTATGCTTCATGAGCAGTTCCTTCCCTTCTCCATACTCTTCTCTTCCCATCATTCTGGTACAAGTTGATCTTTGTCTCATCTGTCCATTGGATGTTGTTCCAGAACTGTACAGGGTTCTTTAGATGTTTTTTTGGCAAACTCTAATCTGGTCTTTCTGTTTCCTGTTTACATCTTGTGGTAAACCCTCTGTATTTACTCTGGTGAAGTCTTCTCTTGATGTTTGACTTTGACACAGATACACCTACCTCCTGGAGGGTGTTCTTGATCTGGCCAGCTGTTCTGAAGGGGGTTTTCTTCACCAGGGAAATAATTATTCTCTCATCCAGCACAGTTGTTTTCTGTGGTTCTTCCACGTTCTTTCATTTTAAGAATGTTCCAAATAGTTGATTTGGCCACACCTAATGTTTTTGCTATCTCTCTGATTGTTTTATTTTGATTTCTAAGGCAAAACTGAAGATAAAACTGAAGGCAAAACTCCCCAAGAACAAGCAGGAACTAAAGGCAGCTGCAGTGCAGGCCTGGCAGAGCATCACCAGGGAAGAAACCCAGCATCTGGTGTCTATGGGTCCCAGACTTCAGGCAGTCATTGACTGCAAAAGATTTGCAACCAAGTATTGAAACTCACAATTTAATTCATGATTATGTTAGTTTGTCCAATACTTTTGAGCCCCTAAAATTGGGGGGAGCACATATAAAAATGGGTGTAATTCCTACACCGTTCACCCAATTTGGATGTAACTATCCTCACATTAAAGATGAAACTTAAAGAACATCTTGATTGTTTCCTTTCAAATCCATTGTGATGGCGTACAGAGCCAAAATGATGACATATGTGTCACTGTCCAAATATGTATGGACCTAACTATAACTCTGTAATAAGTGTTGCCTCAATCTCACCAGAGTTCTGTGCTACAGACTCCTGCTCACACTGTTTCATGACATGGGGACATTTTTTGACCAGTGTAGGTATGCCTGGGGTAGAACTTATACAAATCAACAAACAAACAAACCAACTGATATAAATACACCCATTTATATTTGATAGGTTAAACAACTCATTTGATTCAGGGTGGCACTGTTCTTCAAAACAGCATTAGCAGCCCACGGAGAAGTATTAAATCCATCCAGCTAATCAGCCAGGCAGATCAGGAGAGCTGGGCTGGGAATAAAGCCAAAGGAGAAGGGCCCTCCAGGACCTGGTTGGGAGCCCTGGTTGAAGGACTGGCAGCAGGGGAGACTGTGGTTTCCAGCCCTGGCTTAGAAACTGACCTGAGGCAGAGAAACATACAGACAGACTGTATCAGCCTTCCGGAAATATTCCATCGCTAATTTATTTAAATCAAATCAAAGCAAACGAGTATTTGACCCGGTCAGCCTGCCGCTCCACTGATGCGTTTATGAATAGGATCATTTATGAAGCACTGTGGGAAATCACACAGACAAAACCTTCACTTATTAAATCACTTCACGTCTGTGTATTTCTTAAATGTTGTCTTTTTTATGTGTGTCTTGAATTTAACAGGTTGGCACAACCTTGACAGGGCAGTATTTGGGAAGATTGAGTCCCGGGGGGAGCAAAGACGCATTTTTGTGATCTGACCACAAGATGGCAGCCTTCATTGACAATTGTCCGCATGGGATCTTCCTTATACATTAGAGAATGAAATCGTTTCTGAAGAGCTACTTGGCTGCACCGGCCATGCATGTACGTGCACACAAACGCTCTCACACACAGAGTCCATGGGTAACTGTGCCAAAACCAAGCGAACTTACAGTGAAAGCATGAGAAAAGCACAGTGAAAACTATAATTTAAAGTATCTGCACAGGAATTACAGGTATGTTCATGTTAATGATAGATTGCAAGTTAATATAAATGTTTTAAAGTATACTACTACTACTACTACTACTACTACTACTACTACTACTACTAATAATAATAATAATAATAATAATAATAATAATAAAGATCAAGAAGACTGCAGACTACAATAAAACTCTACTACTCCAAAACTACTGCACTCCAACAATGGATCGCAGACCTATACTTTGGTGATGTGAGTTTTCTACTGTGCTATACTTATATTTAAAGTGTGGTGTTGTGTGGTCCCCTGACATCCCACTCGTAACAGCTGGACACCGTACAGTCCTCCAGTACCCTCCGACACCAGGCCACTGGCTACAGCAGCAGGTCGCAGTGCTGCAGGGATCTGCGGCTACTTCCACGCGTCTCATCTGCTCGGCTGCCCTGCAGTGCAGCCGTGGGACAGCCAGTTGTGCCGCATATATGTGTGTGAAATTTACAAAAGCTTCATAAGAGAAGGGCACATTCCAAAGTTAAAAAAGAGAAAGAAAGGAAGAAACACAGCAAAAGAGAAATACGCTCCAAGTGCTGCCGAGTATTTATTGCACTTCCTTTGGAAATGCTGACAGGCCTCCTGCGGGGGCTTGGATATGGTTGTTCATCATCTTTCAGGAGTGGCCGACCATGCTGAAACACTCCCGGGCTAAGCGGGGAAAAAGGGAGAGAGAGAACGAGGAAAGGAAACTGAGAGAAACAGAGAAAGAGAGAGAGGGAGAGAGACGGAGCGCTGTGCTGCTGCAGAGTGAGGGCCCAGCAGCTCTGGTTACACTGCCTCCCTGCCTGCAGCGCTCAGCACGTGTTTCTCATAGACTCACTTTGTTGTAGCAAACCTGAAACACTCACAAAACTTCCCTCGTTGAAGCCATTGAAGCCACATTGAGAGAAAGAGTGGGATGAAGAGAGAGAGAGTGAGAGAGAGAGAGAGAGAGAGAATGGGAGAGAAAAACTCTCCCAAGTAAAACTGGTATTTTTTAACAGGGAGGGAGGGAGAGAGAGAGAGAGAGAGAGAGAGAGAGAGGCCACTGGCACAAAAAAAATAAAAAGATGGAAAGATAGAGAGATAGATGAGTAACAATATATCTTGAATAGAAATGTACCCTGTTAATGACGGGAATACGTACACATGCACACACACAATTAAAATTTGAATACAATGCTATATTTCCTCCATTCTCACCACCTTCTCATTCACCCATTCTAGACGAGTCAGCCTTGGCATCACAGAGCCTCCCTCTCTTCTACATGGCTGGCTATTCACCAATGACATCACAGAGACATGCTCTGTCACTTCCTCTCTCTCACCTGCTTGCCTGGCTAACGATTATTATTATTATTACTATTTCTTGGCAGATGCCCTTATCCAGGGCGACTTACAACATAAGTGCAATACAAAGTGCAAGAATACAGTTAAGTACAAGTACAACGATGACATCACAGTGACCAGTACTGATTTACTCAGTCAGTGAGAAAATACACTGTGTGTGTGTAAAGGTGACGTGACAGAGCGCAGAGGTGCTACCCTGTCCAGCCCTGGCTCCCTCACTGCTAAACCATCCAGCAACATTTCAGCCATTTTCAAAGGATGGCCACTAGCGGGTGTTATAGAGGAAGAGAAATTCATCAATTTTAATACCTGAACCATTCAAGCCTGTTGATCTGAAGAGCTTAAAAGGTAGCCAAGGTGTGAAAGAATGATTTCAATTGCAACATGAGAACACACTCTCACACGGACAGAACAATACAGAATATTTAAACTGATGTTCTTCTAGACGGATTACATTTTTATTCTTATTCTTATAAGTTCAAACCAAAGTATAAAATGTCAGAGTCCTGGCTTGGTGATTTTTTAAAATCTTTTTATAAGAACTGTTTCACCAGTGGTGGGAGTGGCAGAGTGTGGGAGAGAGAGGGAGAGAGGGAGAGAAGGGAAGAGAAAGAGAGATGGAGTGAGAGGGATAGAGAGGGACAGAGAGGGAGTAGTGGCTGATTGAGAGCCCGTGTTCGGACATTCTCTGTGTCATCAGGAATTCCCCGGAATGCCGGCTCCTGTCTGGGGCAGCTCACACATTCCCTGTACTCAACACAGAGCACGCTCCGGCTGTGCCTGACCAGTGGCCACAGTGGGGTTACTGAAGCCTGGCCTTGGAGGGGGGAGGCATTTCTGTGGTGGTGTTTTCATTATAATTCACAACAATTAAACAAATGACAAAAAGACCCAAATAACAGCAGATCAGATGGGCAGCATTCTGAACGAGTGCAGAGGTCTTTTCTGAGGGACTTTTTTTTTTGGACATCACGTTGATCACCAGAGGAGGAAACCCAAAGTAGCCAAGAAGGCTAAAGAGAAAGAGAGCAAAAGCAACACTGCCCTCACTTGTGCGTGTGTGTGTGTGTGTGTGTGTGTGTGAGAGAGAGAGAGAGAGAGAGAGAGAGGGAGAGAGTGTGTGTGTGACAGAGAGTATGTGTGTGTGTGTGTGTGTGTGTGTGTGTGTGTGTGTGTGTGTGAGAGAGAGAGAGAGAGAGAGGGAGAGAGTGTATGTGTGACAGAGAGTATGTGTGTGTGTGTGTGTGTGTGTGTGTGTGTGTGTGTGTGTGTATGTGTGTGAGTGAGTGTGTGGGTCGTGAGGCTGGAGCCAGACCGTCTGTCTGCAGGGAGCAGCGCTGAGAACTGCTGAGAAAATCAGTTACCCGGGGGGGCCTCACTCCTTTCTTTCTTTCTCTCTCTTCCTATCTCTGTTTCTTCTATTTTTTAATCTTCTTGCTGCTTTCTTCTTCCTCTTTTATTTGCAAAATAATATTAATTATAAAACTAATTTAAAACATGGATGGTCTTGGTGGTGTGTTTTGTTTGCCTGGTGTGAAGTTTGTCTGTCTGTCACCTCTGTGAAGTTGATTCATTATTCCTTATTTTTCACAAAATAAGTAATGGTTACTATGACAATACAGAAAGGACAACATAGGAAAACCTTGAAAAACGCACAAGCACACCATCAGAGATACAACGCAACAAGTCCCTTCCCTGCATGGCTCCATAGCGCCACAGCACCGCTGCCTCTCGCTGAACTCAAGAGGGAGCCGGGGGTGGGGGTCCATGGCCAGGCTGTCGTTCCAAGCGGGTTCTAGCCAAAATACCTCAATTACTTCAATCACTACGTCTTCCGCTGACTTCTATAGGGGGCTGCCTGAACTACTGAAGTAAGCAATGCTGTATCTTACTTTTTATTAGTAGAGATAAGTGTCCTTAAACTGGGAAATGAAAATAAAGATTAAGTAAGCACTGCTCATTGAAAACCATGTTACATCGTGTCTCTATCAGCCCGTGAAGTATTGTCATATGTTATTGTATTGATGTGTTTGTAATGGTGTTGTCCTGTATGTCCTGAAATCCGGAAACAGGAATTAAGAAATAAGTAACCATTACTTATTTCATGAAAAACAGAAACAGAAATAAGGACTGAGTAACCATTACTTATTTCTTGATAAAACTAGAAACAGAAAAAAAATACTTATTTCATTTAAAAAAAACAACAGGCAAACTGAAAAAGTAACCAACAAGGAACAGTAATAATAAGTAACCATACTTCAAAAGCAGGGAAATGGAAATCAAGAATAAGGAACCATTACTCATTTTTTTGGAAACTGTGGTTCAGAAATAAGAAATAAAGACCCATTACTTATTTTGTTGAAAAACTGAAAACAGGAATATGAAATAAGTGTCCGTTACTTATTTATTGTAAAACAGGGGAAAATATAAAAATAAGTAATCATTACTTATGATTAGGCAGGAAAATGTGTGCATTCATTTTGGAATCCAATTATTATTATTACATCATTACCTTTCAGGGTGGTTTCGTGGGGGTCAAGTCACACTCCAGCCTGCCCTCGACAGCCAAAGCCCCACCCTGAAGGAACACACAGACAGAGACCAAAACACCAGGACCTTAAAAACTAGTACCGGAGACTGCAGAAAAGTGGGTGGGGGGGCAGGACAACTTGAGAGTTGGGTGTAGCAGGGAAGAGAAGAGAGCAATGTTCAGACACACAGGTTATTATTACTTTCCTCTTTCTCTATCTCTCTCTATATTGGATACAGTTGTTGAATGGTTTTAGTGTGTGTTTTATTGTGTTTTAATTTGGATTGTGTGGATTAACTATTTTTGATAAATAAGGGCTATTAAAAGTCAAGTCTTTCTCTTGCACTGAAGTGGTTGTGCCTTAGATGTGTTGTAGCTGAGCAAGTGAGGGGGTGAGTGTGTCTGCATGCGAGTGGGTGTGTGTATGAGGTTTGAGGGAGTTAGAGAGTGTAATCGTGCGAGAGGGTCCAGAGGAGCTGCACGGGGAAAGCACAGCCCTGGACACGCAGCGGCTGGCTGGTTACCAGTGGGCCCAGCGCAGAGCACCATGATGGTTAATATGTCTTCCATGTGTGTCCCCTTAATCAGCGCCAGTGCATGAGCAGTGCGGTGCCAAGCTCTCAATTAAGGCATTGCTGCTGATCCCTGCTGCTGCCAGGCAGAGCCCTGCCATCTCTAATGGGCAGATTAAGGGATAAAACCAGCTTTCTTCGGTCAGAATGTGCAGCATCTGTTTACAGTGTGCACACCACACGGAGACCGACGGCCTGCGGACGGAGGGGAGGAGTTGCAGGAGAGGAGAGGAGAGAAAAATTGACAGGAGCACAGCACCAAAGACACTGTTTTTCTGAATAAACAAAAATACAAATGAGGCCCTTGCAAATAAAAACAAAAACATTGAAGGCAACTTTCAAAACTTGCACTTCCCACACAAGGTAACCATTTGCACTTGTAGGGTGTGAATCCTGTAGCACAGGTGAGGGTGTTCTGGCCCAGAGTCCCGGCACCCTGGCTGTCCCGTCTCTATCAGGACAGGCAGCACTGTGCCCATTCCCGTCATAGCTCCCGCAGAGACCTTGACGCATAGAGGGCCATGTCAATCAGCCTCCTCCCCATACACACACCCCTTCCACCAGCACACACACGCACACAAACACTTTGATACACCAGAGCACAGCAGACTCCTTTACAGAAGCACAATCATTTAGAAGGAGCAAACTCCACCAACACACTGTACTATTTTGCACTATAAGATTCCCTTTTAATAAACTGAAGCTGCTGTTTTAAAACTGGGTTATAAAAAAAAAAGGAAAATGAAAAGAATGCTGGCAGCTTTGTAGAGCCTCAGTACTTTGCTTCTGAAATGCACAATCAATTTTTAACAGCTTCGCAAGGCAAATTACTACAGCGACGCCATGTCCCCAAATTGGCTTAATGACTCAGACACTGAAACCAGCTAATGCGTCTCCAGCAGGGCGTGGGGCTGCCTGGCAGGGCGGAATTCATTCATCAGGATATTGCAGCTGAAAAAACAACACAACAATAACAACAGCAAACTAATTACATTAGAATAATGTTTTCTGTTTTATGGGGGGGCGGTGAGTGGTATACATTTTATTAAAATAAATCTGTAAAACAAGAGTTGCATTTTAACAGGCAAGCTCACTTCTTAAAAGAAGCATTGTCTGACCTTTCCGATTGAAGGCGCCTTAGAAAAAGTCCAAATTTTTCTGTCTGTCCCACGATTTGTAAGCAGAAGCGGAAGACAATCGATGGAGGGAGGAGTATTTTGGGCACCTATAACCCCAGTCACCCTGAACGTCCTTCCCCAGGGAGGTGAGGTGCTTGGCCTGCAATTTGTGTTGCAGGTGCAAAAACTCAACTAACCATTAAGAGAAGCCCATTTCCTCAACGACAGAGTCAGGTCCCTGCCCACTGCCACTTATTCTCAGGATGGCATCATCACCGCCGCAATGGGCTGCTGATCCGAGGTTAAAGAAAGAGAAACCAATGATCTGCAGAGACATTATGAAAAATATTTTCCGTTCAGAGAAAATGTGGTCATCTAGGACAACGTGCAGCACTGGCCCTCCAGCCCGTGGCCCAGAGCAAGGCCAGGACAGAGGACAGCCCTGCACTGTAGCCCAGGGGCGGCCCGCGGTGACAGAGCCCTCAGTATTAGAAGAGGGAGAGCTCTATTTGCATTCGCTATAAAACCCAAATTTACGACATCAGAGTGGTAACCAAGACCTTGTGTTACCCTTTTGGCTCCTGTCAAGCCTCAATTATGCTGAGAGAGAGCAAGAGAAAGGGAGCAAGGGGGCTGGGGGGCTGGCACTGGGCTCCACAGTAGAGTGTAGGGCTTTCACTCACTCACTCACTCACTCCTTTCCCGTTTCACTGGGTCATGACTAACAGGACTTTGTGCTCCTCCGGAAGACACCAGAGAGGCATGGCATGACACGGTACAACATGGGTTGCTGTAAACATCTCAGGATGTGAATGATGTCCCAACAGCTAGCAGGAAAGACTACAGCTACCTGAATCAAATCAAAAGTGACAGGTGAGGAGGGTGTTGAAAACAAACTTTTCCAATCTATAATATACTCCCCGGCTCTGCTCAGCCAGGCGGTGTCCCCTTCTGCCCTCTGCACTAGTGCTGCCAGCCCTCCTCCCAGCTGGAGTTTTTTGAGTTTTGCGTTTTGTTTTCAGCCCCATCTGTGAAACCGATATTTGTATTCCTGGTGGCATTGAGCTGAATGGCTGGAATTCCCTCAACAATGCAGGCGATCAAATACTACCCCTCTGAGGCACCAAGGCGGCCTCTTCCAGCCCATTGTGGGAATCGCTGCAAGGAGCCCTGAGCTCAACTGATAGAGATCTCGATCGCACCGCACTTCAAAGCTGCCCATTGTTCCCGACACTCATCTCCAGCAGTTGTAGCAGTTATGCGCCTGTAATGCTACAAATATTTCAGAGCGGTTAGGGGTGCCCCCCACACACACCCTTATGTAATTTAAAATATTACCTGTCAAAGAGCACAGCTGTCTCCTGAACATCTGTAATCTGATAATGCACAAGATTAATCGTGTTTGGAGATAGCGTGAACATCGTTCTGCAGAAATAGATTTAATTTGCCAAGGCAAGTTTTAGATGTTTCTTTTTTATTATTATTATGATAAAAAATATTATTATTTTTGGAAGACAGTTTGCTATGGGGCTCAACAAGAAGCTGGCACAGCTGGCGGTTACATGTCAAACAGACCCACTGTATTGTTACCCGAGAACCATTTAAATCAACGTCAGTTACAAACCCCAGACACTGGGTGGCCCTGTGAGCTATGGGACCAGTTCAAAGGGAAATGCCAATAATAAAAATAGATTGGAAACATGTACTGTAATAATTAGAATATAAATTTTCACTTGTATTGTTGTTAATAATAATAATTTCTTAGCAAGTACCCCTAACGTTTCAAGAAACAGTACAATAAGAGCAAAAACGTAAATATACAAGTTCAGTCCTCAGAAGAGCCAAATAACCTAAAAACCCATGTTACATGTTTCTAATTTAAATTATTTCAATTACGCAAACAAGCTGGAGTTGTCCTAGCCTTTTCTACAGATGCTGGGAGGCTCCCTAAGGACTAGATCACAGAGCTGCAGGTAGTGAGGCAGCATCAATGTGTGTGTAAACAGTCTCTTATTTCAGGGCACCTTATGCGCCTTACAAAAAAAAAGATACTCAGAGTTCGTACCGCATGTCAACAAGCTGCTCTCAGTTGCTGCGGTTTGACAGGTTCAATTGCAGCGGTAATTTACGGCACTGAAACCGGGCCTCAGGCCTACATTCTTCTAATATTGATGTATCATTAGTGCTCTCTGTCTCTCTCTGTCAGTCTCTCTCCGTCTCTGTCTCTGTCCCACCCTGTCTCCTCTGAAGTTCAGATTGGCACTGACCTGGGACGCACAGAAGCCTGTGTAAAGATGAGGACCCCACTCCCCTACACTACACCAGATCTGTCTTGCCTTTCCACCTCCTCCAAGTCTTCCTCCTCTTGTTCAACTGGCCCGTTGTTTTGTTCTTGCCGTGGCATCACCAGCACTCTCTCTCACACGGCGGGGCTCTGACAGGGGCCTCAGGTCAGGAAGGACAAGCAAGGAGAGCAGAGATGTGAGAAGCTGCTGTTTCGATTTATTTAGCGTGGCCGTCCCATTGTACTCCTATCCTCCTCTCTCTTTCCCTTGGCCTCTCTACTCCCCCCCTCTATCTCTCCCCTCATTTCACTTACATTCTCCCACCACCATGTCCCCCCCTTTCTGGCTTCTCTCTCTCAATTCAAATGTATTTCAATTCAAAATAGCTTTATTGGCATGACTAAGTTACAGCAGTGTTGCCAAAACACTGACATACAGGTCCAGTGCTCAGGAACAGGGCAATGGGGAACAATAAATATATATTTAAGACTTTAATGTATATTTAAAGACAATTTAAGATGAAATGTATTAAGATATTAATTGTTGTATACATAGTATACACGATGTCATGGACCCAGAGTGCTCAGTCTGCCTCTCTCAGCGTGTGTCTGGCGGTGAAGTACCGTGCCGCTCTCTCTGCTGTCTGTGCCTCCTCCCCCAGCCGGATTGCCAGTCTGTCTCTCATTCTCCCACCCCCTCCTCAATCTCCCTCCCTCTATGCAGGCCCAGCTCTCAAGTCGCTGCCAGAGCAGTGGCCCTACCCCCTACGGAGCCTCAGGTGGGACCCCGTGTACGTTGGGGGAAGAACAACATTTTAATCGAACAATGTGGTGGCGCGTCAGCACCCCACAACAAGACAGGAAGTCTCTTGAGGCTCTGATGAGGGGAAATTAAGTTCTAGGATTTCACCCCCGCCGCCGCGCACCCCGCCTCCAAGACGTCCAAGAGAGAACGCATTTTGTGTGCTGAGAATGAACGTTGTGGCCCCACCTCCACGCTCACAAAATATTATTATATTTAATTTTTTATCTTCATCTTCAAGCTCCTTCGACAGCGAGGAGCTGATGTGTCTTGTCAGTGCTGGCCAGTTCAAACAGCAGCTCTATTGTTAAAGGCCCCGGCTCCGGCAGGCACTGCACTTTGATATTAAAAACTCTGGAAAGAAAGATGGAGACCGACAGATGGGGGGGTGAAAAGGATAGAAACAAAATCCTACTGTCTCCAGTTCGGCATCTCGAGGTGTAACACCCAAAACAGACAGACAATATTTATCCAGGGAGACATCACTAGTAAATAAATAATACACCTCTGCTGGAGAGGGATTATACCTGAAGGTGTGTAGAATGTAGCACTCTGGGGGGGTGTCATGGTGTCATTTGTTTATTAATGTAATAGAGCCACGATGGCCACTATACATTGTGATATTTTGTCTAGGATGAGCATGGATGGACTTTTATGAGAAGACACCCCACCCTTGCCCACCCCACCATACACTGGAGCACTCCCGTACTTACAGCCATGTCACACAGTAAACCTGCACTGGGGAAAATAACATTGTCTTCCTGCCTCAATTCACTCATCATGTGAAGAGGAGGGGGAAGCGCCAGTCCGAGGCGTGTTCGTGGAGCAAGGGACACGTAGGAACCCGTTTCTGTAGGAATGCAGAGCCCTGTGTAAGAGCTGCCCCCCTCCCTCTAGAGAAGCCTGCTATTATGTTGGCTGCAGTCGCCTTCAGGGCAGTTATTACCGATTTTAATGCCTCAGATTGCTTCACCCAGTGCACAGACACACCGAGTCATTAGTGGAGCGCCAAGCAGGCCGAGGAGCTGCTCTTGTACAGTACCTCTGTAATTATCCTGCGAGAGAGAGGGTTGCGGAGAGAGAGGGGGAAGACAGCGGTGAATATGCTGATTGATTGATCAGAAGTTGACTTCCAGCCTGTTTTATATTTACTATTGACATTGTAATCATCCGTGCACAGGGTGTCCTCTGTCCTGTGGCAAGCCATGGGTTGAATGAGCGGCTAAATGCGCAATGCTGCGATTATAAATGTTAAAGACTGACAAGGACTGAGATAAAAACACCTTTACTCTACCACAAGAGTAGCAAACTGCCCCCCCACGAGGAAGACTATCAGAAGAGTTTACACTGTAGAGGAAGACTAACTAAATGTGTATGTATATATACACACACACACAAATATATATATAGGATGGGATACTAGCTATAATACCAGCTTGTGAGATTAATCCGTGATAACGCCAGAGAACGCCACACACGCACAGACACACACTTGCTGTGTAAACGAGGGGAGCCTTTCTCCACAGGAACGCAGCGAGCTGTGCCAGACACTGGACACTACAGCCCCTTTTGCCCACCTGCACCCCCCCGAACACCTATTGATATATGCCAGCAAAGTGCAGCGACTATTCTGGACCAAGACATGTAGACCATTACAACTGTGAATATCCAGAGCTAATGAGCAGTCCCCTTGTGCAAGACCAATAAGGCCCCTAGGGGCTGCACAGTGCACTCTACCCCACAGCAGAGACAGAGAGATAGAAAGAGACAGA
Source organism: Amia ocellicauda (assembly GCF_036373705.1). NCBI lineage: Eukaryota > Metazoa > Chordata > Actinopteri > Amiiformes > Amiidae > Amia > Amia ocellicauda. The sequence continues at coordinate 18,902,619 of NC_089853.1, forward strand.
GACAGAGAGAGAGATGCAGAGCTGCAGATTCAACAACCCTTTGACAGCAAGGGCAATGTACAGCAAGAGAGTGGCTCCCTCCCTCACAGCCAGCACAGTCACTCATTCACTCTCTCACACTCACACTCTCACAAACATACACATGTTCTCGCTCTCTCTTTCACACACACAGGTGCTGACAGAAGACAGTGTTCTTCAGCCTATTAAGCAGTGTTTACACAGCGCGGATGACAGACATCCTCCTGGCTCACACACGTTAACACAGTCATTCTCACACTCCAGGGCGAAGCTTTACATTTGGGAGGTTTCCGATATGATCGCTGAAAGCAGACCGAGCACATCAGAGTTCAGGTAAATTAAAACTATAATGATTTTTTTTTTTTTAATAATGATAATAATTATAGTATATTATTATAAGAACAGTTACAGACACAGAGATCAGGCATTCGGTTGCTAAAGCCAAGAGCAGGAGCTCAACACTTGACTTGAGCTGTGCAAAACTGAGCACCATCCTCCTCACGCTGCTCAGTGTGCACAATGCAAGATGTATGGAGAGGTTATCTTGATGATATATAGATATATAGGTTTGAGCGGTGGGGGAGAGAGAAAAAAAGAGTGAAAGATATTCATGAAAAATGACAGCCTGAGCAGTCGCCGACACGTCTCCCTGTGTCAGCAGAGTGACGGCTGGGTCTCTGCTGGGCTGCTCTCCCCAAGAGGCGTGCTGATCTCCACGACACACCAGGCCAAGCCCCATCTGCCAGCACACACCGCTGCCGGGGAGACAGCTGCTGAAAGAGGCTGCTGCCACCACTCTCCGTCTCTCTCTCTCTCTCTCTCTCTCTCGCTTGTCTGCTGCTGCGTTCAGCGCGCTCCACACTCCAGCTCCGGGCAAACAAACGAATCTCCCCCATGGCTCAGCAGCCTGGGCCGTGTCAGGCTGTGAAGCTGCCGGTTCCCACTGGAGTTGGCACCAGACACCAGCTGCACCTCCAGCCTGGTACTTCACTGCCCGGTACATTTGCATTAACAGACACAAGAGGTGAAAATCACTTTCAATATATAGCAAAGCCTGCAGCTGGGGAGGAGGGAGTCATACTGACCTCTCTGACTCAAGACTGGTTACAAAGAGTCCCACACTTACCCCAGACACCCCTCCCAAACTCCCACTTCCTTCTACGAGAAAACAATAATAATAACAGTTATAAAGTCTAATAAGGAACAGGTATGTTTTAGTTCAAGAAATCTTAAATAAAAGCTAGAGAAGAAGAAACGTGAAAAAGCCAAGAATGACAAATGTACATAAATCCAGCCTTTTGTGAATGATTCAGGGTTAACCTTGGCCCTAAAAATGGAAAAGTCCTACACAGTGCCAAGACGCAACATATTTGAAAACAATCCCCCTGTCAGATTTCTATACTTTATTTTTTTCTTTTCTAGTTTTTGGAAAGAAAACGATAGATCTTTGTGTTGTGCTTTTTTCTCTCTCTCTCTCTCCTTCACCATAATTTCCTGATGAGGGAGAGTACCGTAAATAGAACAATGTAAACAATGCAGGATTGTTGCTATAATGAAAAACAGTACATTGTGGTTTGAAGTTACTGTAGGAATTGCGTTAGGGATATTTAAGGCTCCACCCCCCTTCAAATCCCAACAAATAATGTAACAAAGACACAAGTCGCTTTTGTTCAGCTGCGTTTCACTGCATGGCAGCGAAGGTTCAGACACGCAATCCACTCGGCACCAGGAACACTTGAGGCCTGCGCCTGCTCTTTCCTCCCTGGACTCCGCCCAGTTTGACAAGCACGAGCTTCGGTCTAATTAGGAACAAGCGCAGCGTTAGTGGTGCAAGCCGTGGTCAGTTTTCTTCACCACGGAGAGTGACCATGGCGTGGACAAGAGTGCATGTCTTTCTCTCCCTGTTTCCTTTGCCCACATGAACAGAAACAACAGCAAGAACGGCAGCGACTTGTGTACTGGCCTACAGCGTTTCTGGCATTGGGTAAACATTCAGTTGCTTCCATAATGTGCCATTTCTGCACTGGAGTTAAAGAACGACCGTGGCACAGCTGTGTGAAACCTCTCAGGTCCTGCAGGCTGGTGTGGGAGCGGAAGGCCTTGAAAATAATGTACTCAATGCATTTGCTTCTTTGCACCAGGAGTCAATTCTGTAGGAGTGGGCAGCTCCTGAATCCCTCTGTGGAGCAGCGTGGGGGTTCAGCGTACAGCCACACGCACTGTGCTGCTGCACCCCAAAACCAGCTCCACTGCAGGGAAAGAAGAGGGCCTCTGGAGCTTTTTTTGTTGCTATTTGTCCATCCATCTCTAGGACACCACTCCATGATAGAGCGGCCCCTGGTGGCACACCAAGCACTCTGCTCCTCTGAATAACCCCATGGACCGGATCCATTAACCCTTTCGGTGCTGCTCAGTGTCTGGGCCTGCTTGGTCTGACACTGCGGAGTCCCCCCCTGCACACGGACAACAGGATCATCTACGAGCCCAGACTGCACTCTCTCTGCAGGAGAGGCTCCTGATGGAGCCCCGCCCCTCTCTGTCCCTGACAGCTGTAAAGCACAAGTCCTTCTCCCTGATGAATCACATCCAGAAGCCCGGCAGCTGGGGACCAGTAGCTTCAAAACACTTTTTCCCCCTTTTTTTTTTAAATGGAAACAATTAACAGTTGACAAACACGGTTAAAAAAAATGTGGTTTCCTTTAAATAGCTTTCAACATCTGGACAGTGCCATGCTCCAGAGGTTTACTCCGGGGGATCTGAAATTTACAGCCCAATTAGAGCTGCTACTTTATAGTTCCTCTGTCATTACCTACCCTGGAACAGCCCCGGGCTGCATGCTCCTTGTGTAATTGCCTCAAGATCCTAACTAATACTGTCTGGTCAAGGGCACAGCCTGGCTTTAAACATCACAGCCCTGTGGACCTCGGCTGCCCACTGCGAAGACGCACCTACCAGGGGTGATTCCCGTCTGTCCTTCCCCCTGGCTGGTTCTGTGGAACAGGCAATGAACGCTCCCAGCGTCGCCCCATGTCTGGTAAGAAGTACCTTTTCGGAGAGCAGGTTCATTGTGCTGTGTGAGGCCTGAGAGGGCAGGGGTTTATTAAAATGGGGAGTCCCACTGTGTGTTCAGGCCCTCGTACCCAGGGGAGTCCCACTGTGTTCAGCCAGACAGCTCCTCCACAGAGAAGAGTGCAGGACAACATCAAACTACTGCAGCTACTCAAGCACAGTGACTGCGGCTGAGTGACATGGTGGTGTGGGGGGGCGGGGGTGTTGCTGTGGAGCGATGCACAGAGCGACACACAGCCAGGGGCCGCTGCGCAGTGACCTTGAGGAGGCTGGCACGGAAGGACACGAGCGTCACTGTGCACTGGGAAGCATGGGGGGGGACATGCACGCCGCACACAGCACAGGTATGTTGATGTTTAGGAATGTGAAACCCGACCTCCAGTGTGAAACTCAATCTCCGAGGCCCTCTTCTCCCCCTCTCCCTCTCCTCTCGCTGTAGACCCTGCACACTGCAATTACACACAAGGACTCACCCGGGGAGCTGTGCACCGCTGCCCATCCGCACACAGCCGCTGCACACCGGGCCTCTGCCTGCACACAACACCGTTCCATTCTCCGGTCCAAGATGAACTTCCCAGTAGGAACAGGGATCCTCTGCCCAGCCCTGCACACTCCTCTTAAAGCTCAGCACCATTCTCTCGCTCTGCTCTGTGCATGGCTACATTTCCATGAATGTGAGTGTGTGAGTGCATGTGTGAGTATGAACGCGAGTGTGACCCTCCGAGTGTGTACAAGCGAGGTTTACATGCTCACCCGCTGTGCTCTGCACTCTTCCCAGTGGTGCACTTGTATTAAAGCTCCTGGTGGGGAGCATTAGGGTGAGCATCGAGCACTAGGTACCAGGAAGAGCAGTCAGAGACGCATCAGAGGCTTAAACTGCTGCCGAGTTCCCAACATAGACCACAGGGCCCTTGGGAACTGCATCCACAGAGGAGCGTGGAAAACAGAAGCACAAGTGTGGCTGACCATCGTGTGGAGAGTTTTTGAGTTTCTTTAAATAAACGGATACGTTAATAAATTAATAAATAACTGCAGCAAACCAATGTCAAAACGGTGACACAAGGAGACATAAAATTAGAGTCCTGTGCAACCTAGAAGGGGTCTATGCTATGGACAGGGAAATGCACAGAGAGCAGAGCTGTAGAGAGAGAGGTGGAAAGAGAGAGAGAGGGGCGCTGAGGGGGGAGCAGGCAGGAGTGCAGGGTCTGTGCAGAGGCGGCAGCGGCAGCATTGCAGGACGGTATGAAGACAATGTCATAGAGGGAGCCCTGCAGCATTTTGGGTAAACAGAATGCGAAGAACTTGGAGGACAGCTTCCTGCAGAAACCTGACACTGCGTGGCCGGGCAGCGAGAACCACGACGGACTGGAGCCAAAACCTCAGCCTGGAAGTTTGGAAAGCAAGTGGTGTGACTGCATTTCCTGAGTCCAGCCCATTTACACTCACAATGTGGAACACATTAGCAGGGAAGAGAAAGAAGGGAGAAAAAAAACAAGCTCTTATTCCACAGCCTACTCTTTAAAGTGCCCTGCATTTATTACTTTATGGCTCCACTGCATGAAAAAATATATATAACAAAAAATATATATACTTTCAGTTTTTTCAATTACAGCTCACCCTCTCCTCTTCTCTCCTCTGCTGTGCTCTGCTCCCACACACACGCAGTGGAGTCTTCCCTTCAGTCCAAGCTCATCCACAAAAACATTCATTGCAAAACATTCCTCATTCATGCCAATACATTTAAAAACAAAAGCATCAATAAGTATGGTTTGAAATAAGAAAACAAAACAGATTGTTTGTCTATGGTTTGCATGAGCTGTGTTCTGAAATGCATCCCTGCTCCGGTTCTCACTTGGCTATGCAAACCACCATGCCATGACCATACCATAATGAAATGAAGAAGGCCGAGCTGTCCAGGGTGATGTCATCATTATAGTGCCACACTGGCACAGGCGTCCTGGTCTTCACCTGCACTCTCTCTACCTGCACCTGGGCATTGCGTGCAGCCCCACTGTGCCACCCCGGGGGCATTGTGACAATGTTGCACACAGAAAAGGATGACTTTAAATGAAGCGTTTAGGACCAAAGTGACACTTTTTGTGTCCCGTGTCACAGTTTTGCTACCAATGACACTTCTTTTTGTCTTGTATGGCATGTTTTGCCCCCGTATGACATATTTTGGTCCCTTGTGGTACTTTTTGGTTGCATTTAATACTTTCTGGATGCGTGTGACATTTATTGTCCCCTTATGACACTTTTCATTTGTCCTGTACCATACCTTGTTTGTCTGTCTTCCTTATTGGGCTCGTATTTGTATATGAAAGGGGTTATGAAGTAATATCAGGTTTATTAATCAGACTATTTCCACTGTATATTCAGTTATAATTATAATCCTATATATTATTATATTATATTATCATCCTGTACTTCTATACCATGATGGACAATAACATACCTGCATTTATACTACGGCTAGTAACTGTCATATACTCTCACAAAATACTGCTACTAATCTGCATATTAAAATACATACTCAGTATTAACTTATGCAAAAGGCACTGTCACTGCAGACAAAGTATGCTCGGATACTTTAAAAGTTTTTCTCATTAGTATTGTTCTTATATTATTGTTTTAATATTCGATTGCATTAAATTGGGTCGACTCTGCAAGAGTAATTTGAAGGAAACAAAACTGGCAATCGACTTTTCTTGGATCAACTGCCCATCCTCACTGAGGACACAGTTTGGGAAAGGGGGGGTATCCTGCCACTGGTGTCAGATAATTAGAGACTCCGGTCTCCGGCCTCGCTGCCGTTTGTTCTGTGTGTTCTTCAATTAGTGCATAAGCGCAGGGCATGGTTTCTGTACCAGTAGAGACGTAGCCCCAGCACCTAAGTCCATATAACTACACATGCGTACACTGAATGTGTGTGCACACACCAAAATATACTCACCATTTAAAAGTAAAGTCATTGCCCACATTGAAGACAGTCTAGCCCAGAGGTGGAGGCATCAGAGACCCGGACAACAGGCTGAACCAGGGAGGCGGGCTATGTTGCTTACTGACACTGAAGGACACTGAGGAGTCCACGCCGCCCTGCAGGCTGTGCTGTCACAGGGATCTGTTATAATGTATATCTATCTGCAGCCGCCTGATAGTCGTGGCAGTTTGATTTAGACAGGAGATCTGACGCGGTTTGGGGATTAATGTAAAGAGGCTCCTGTGCTCGGTACATTTGTTTCTTTCTCTGTTTAAAGCACAGAGAGTGAGAGAGGCCATAAATACTGGTGGAGCTGAGATCCAGAGAGGCCAAGACAAATCTGTGGTTTGGGGCGTCTCTTCATAAATCACTCTCAGCCCGACTACAGAGAGCAGTAGCGTTTACACGCAATGGGCCGCTCATGGTACTGGGAGCTGTGGTGTGCGCTGCTTAAAACAGTGGCCTCACAGTTCACCCAGGCTCACCCCGCTGCAGAGTGGAGCAGAGAAGCAGAAAAACAAAAACTTCCACACAAACTACAAACTAAAGTTGATTGGGTCACACTTAAAAATAATCTGGTGTAATTCCTCATTTATGAATATATGAATACCATAGGATTAACACATGAATATGTCATGCACTTCATCTGAGTTCTGATGTTGAGCACATGCAGACTTACTTACCCTAACCCTAACACCTAATCCTAACCCTGTTATACATGTGATTAGCATCAGAACTCAGATGAGGTGCATGAGGTATGGATGTGGTATTCATATATTAATTCCTGAGGAATGACACCAGCTTTCTTTAAAGTTTACCATGCATGATTATACTACAGACTGTAGAACTCAAATTATACGTCCTTGTGCGAAGAATATAATGGTTTCTTTCTGCAATGGGTGAAAGCACTCGGCCAAAGCCTGCATTGTGGCTCTGGAAATATGTGCCACCGCAGGCAGGGGTTAATCAGGACAGGAATGCTTTGTGATGTGTTCTATTATGTAGTAATAATAATAATAATAATAATAATAATAATAATAATAATAATAATAATAGTAGTAGTAGTATAGAACTGGGAAGATAATTGGCCCGGTTTCAATCAGAAAACCAAGGGCGTATCTTGGCTGTAATTCGCCAAGAGAGAAGACCGTATTCATCATCAAGCATAAGTCTCCAAGTATAATTACAGCAGGGGCTGACATATGCTGCGATTCATGTTTTATTATTATCATTATTAATTTATTTCTTTATAAAAGTTGGAATTATTTGTTCAAGATGTACATTTTTAATGAATGGGGAGGGAGCAGTGCTTATCCAAAGGAATGATTAATTGAAAGTATTTTTATGACAAACTGGAGGCCTAACAGAGAAGAGAGAGAGCGAGAGAGCAAGCGAGAGAGAGAGACGGGGGAGGGGGTTGTTCAGAGTCCTGCCGCATGCTCGCACGAGGCTCAACTCTGAGCACTGACACCTGTAATTAGCAGAAAAGCTGCAACATGAACCATCGCCTCCACCGGGCAAGGAAAATCGGGCGTGTAGGGGTGGGTTCAAAGTCCGTGTGTAGGGAGGAAGGGGGGAAGACGTTCACTGAAACTGACACAGGCATGCATACCGTGAACAGAGTGGGAATCGTTCCTTCAACCTATGTGGAAACTCCTGAACGGTTTTCTAAATAAAATCCTGTAGTAACTAAGTTTCTCCATTCATTTTTCCAGACACAGCAGTCTATTGTCTGTGTGTGTGTGTGTGTGTAGGTCTAGCCAGGGGGGGGGGAGTTGGCTTACGATGCCTGTTGAGCTCCAGCGCCAGTGTACTTCACAAACTGTCCTAGGCTTTGCAGCTGCAGTTCCATGGCAGTGCCTACTGTAGACTTATAAAACTCTGTGGTGCCTGGCTGGTCAATTGGATGCAAGCGGTTGAGTTCCCTGACAAGCAAGCATCCTGCAGCATCCTGAAGCGTCCTTAAGCATGTCAAGGAAGTGGAGTGGGCAGGTACAAGAGGGAACCAGGACAATTAGTGCACACAACACAACAACAACACACACAAAACACCAAAGCATTTCCAATGTGTTCTTTTTAATAGAAACAAAATAATATAGTATGAAAACAGCAAAATCAATACAATTAAACTCTATATAGCCCTGAGCTCCACTTCCACAAACAGGAAGCCAGCGAGCCTCTCGGCACCATCACGCTAAATATCCCCCCTGCGCTGCATCCTTGTCTCCGACCACTGGCCTCCACACAAACTGTAGCCTGCTTGTTTTGACAGACTTTAATTTGAGTGTTATTCATGACTGTGGCTGACCTGTGCTTACTTGCTTACTCCGTGTAACAGCCAGTTTAGGGCTCACCAAGGACGTAGCTCTGTCCCTGTCTGTGTCCCTGTCTCTCTCTTCCTGAGCGAGTTCCCTTGTTTGCTCGCTTCCTTCCTCAGGGCTTCAGTGACCTTTCACACCGTTGTCCAAAGGTTCAGATAACCTTTAACCTGTTTGTCGTCATGTTTTGTAGTGGCCGAGGGGCGCCGGGTGCTGCCTCTCTGTGCTTGTGTAATTCATGCAGTCGCTTTAGTGTTCTGTGTAAACAGTAAATTAATTACACCTGGTCCCGCCACGAGATATAGTTAATGGATGCTCTTATAAAGAAAACGAAAAAATCTGTGCACATGCAAATTGTGCTAATTTATTAGCTTTAAATTAGATATCTCAAATTAATCTCAATTTCAAGATATCTCAAATTGCATTTGAGATATCTCGAATGCAAATTGACTTATTGTCCTATTTCAGATATCTTAAAATAGACTGGAAGTTCATATAAAACATACAGCATTTTCACAAATTGAATTTGAGATATCTCAAAATAGACAGGAAATTCAATTTGAGATATCTTGAAATTGAGTTAGTTTGAGATATCTGCAATTCAATTTAAGATATCTTGAATTGTATTATGAGATATCTCTAAATGACAATTTGGCTTGCCATATAAATCAGCATCTCCACATGTAAGGCAGTCATTTTATTCCATTCATATTTATATTTGGAATTTGGGAAAAATGTTGTCAGTAGTTTATTATAAATTCACATAAATAGTAAAACCAGAGAAACTGATAATTTTGCAGTGGTCTCTTAATTTTTTACAGAGCTGTATATACATATACACATACACACATATTAACAGAGTAGAGTTTAGAGAAGAGGGAGAGAAAGAAAGAAACGTAGAAAACGATAAAAAACTGAAATTAGTAGTTTAATGAGCAGTTAAAAAATATGAGTAATACACAATGGATTCATTACCTTTTCAAATCAAATGTTCCAAATCAGATGCTGAACAAGGTACTGCTAGCTCATACGAAATGGTTTTGCCAGAAACAAACTTTGCCCCCCCAGCCAATCTCTCCGGCACCCCGTCGCCTCCTCTGCTCAGAATAGGGTGGAGAGTTTTCAAATTATATTTCACTGGCATTTGCTGTGTTTTTTGTTGTTGTTTGTGTGTGTTCTGGTTACACACAGATGTCCCTTCAAAACCACCATGACTGCAAATGAGCAGCTGCGTGACCTGCTTGTCAGCAGTTTCTACACGACCGTTTCATTTCTGGATAGAGCTGCTGGTCTTTCTTTTGCAGGGGGTGCAGTGGGTGAGAAGGCAGGCCTGTGTGGACGGGACAAGGAGAGGAGGCAATAAACCTCGCCAAACCACTGAGACTGGCACAGGGAAAAACATGGTGTGTACTGTACACCAGAGACAGAGTGTGTGCAGAGAGACAGGCACAGATACAGAGAGCTAGAGAGCTGCATACATACATATATATATCTATAGAGGTAGAGGATGCAGACATATAAAGATGACAAGATGATAGAAGAGATAAGCATGTAGACATGAGAGACAGAGGGAGGGGAATGACCAAGAGTGAGACAAAGACAGAGAGAAAGAGGTAGACAGGGGAGAGACACACAGAGATGTCTGTGTGATGGTGATTGGTGGAACCAGTCCTGCACTGCACACAGGAACACAGCTCTCAGAAAACCCTTCATCCAATCAGAGCGCAATTCCCTCAGGTTTTACTTTTTTTTTTTAACTTTTAATCCCACATTGCAACTTTAACTGAGCTGACAAAAACATCAGAAAGAGGAAAAAAACAAACAAAGAAAAAGAAAATCTCTCTGCCGGGAGAGATCTTGGCTCCAGCTGAAAAGGTGCAGATGTCTGTCCTGGGTGTGGCTGCAGGTTCGTTGATCTGATGAGGTCATGGCTCAGGTCCTGGGGAATGCCCTTTTCTTTCATCTGGGGATTTCCCAGGTTGGGGGGTGGAGGCACATGTCCATCCGCTCCTAAGAGAACAGCATTTGGACTGTGCACAGACGCTTTGACACGCTTTGACTGAGTGGGAATGGAGATGGGAGATAAGAGCCTAATGCTTTCATATCCCGGGGAAAAAAACAAAAAGAAAGAAGCAGTACAAGTATGCTGCCTAGCTACCTACCTACGCAGGTCTGGGTATGTTTATATCAGAGTAATCTGCAGAAAGATAATCCTTCATCCTGCAGTTGGGAAAAGTCTGTGCTTCTTTCTTTTCTTTTTTAATACCGAACATTACAATACACCTCACCACCTTTCCAATAGCTGTCTCCCTCCCTCCCTGCCTGCCTGCCTGCCTGCCTGCCTGCCTGCCTGCCTGCCTGCCTCTGTGATGCAGACGCTTAGTCCTCAGGTTCGTGTGTGGATTACAGGCCCTCGTGCATGTGTGAGCAAGCCCCTAACTACACAGCACAGTGTGTGTATAAATATCTCCTGCACCGAGGAAGGAGGTCTGTAATTAAAGCCCTCAGCCGGGGTGACAGAGGGACTCACATCTTTACCAGCACATGTTTATCAGAGATGGGGAAAGAGCAAGAGAATGAGGTGGGTGGGAGCGTACAGAGAGACAGCGGCATACGGTACCATACAGTATGTGTGTACTGTTTCAACATGCCGTAACTTCACGGTGTCTGCACTCGGTCCAGATGTGCGGTGGCCTTTCATCAGGTGGGAATGGTAGCAGCAGTGGGCGGCCAGCTGTGTGAGGCTGCGTTCTCCCACCCCGTGGCGCAGCACACTCTCACACGCCGGGCCACGCTCCTGTACCGTCCTGGTCGGCTCCGAGGCTGTGTGACCCCCTGCTGACCCCCCAACCCCGGAGAGCTCTCTCCTCAACTTTTATAATTTTTAACACAATCAAATATATTCTGAGTTAGCCGGGTGGCTTGCAGGGCAGCCAAAATTCATGGGTAGACTTCTCTCTTCTCCTTCCAGATCCAGTAATGCTACAGGCTGTGTGTAGTGTGCTGTACCGATCACAGCACAGCAGCGGCACGGAGCACCACTGTCATATGTCCTGCTCTCTGTGCTTGGGGTCACACTGCAGGGCCTCACTGGGGGGGTCTGGGGGTGAGGACCCCAACAGAGGCATGGCTGAACCCCCATAATCTTTCCCAGCATGGGTTCACCAGGGGTTCAACACACCGCAGAGCTCTCCACACACACACACACACACACATTTGAATTGGATTTGAATCTGCCCGTTTTTCTCAGTCACGCTCACACTCACACGCAACTCGCTAACGCTCACGCCTCACTCGCCTCCCCTCACCTTCACTCAGTTTGGCTTTTGAAATTCTTGTTGAGGAAAACCATGTTTTTTTGGTTGATTTCATTGTTGTTTGTCTGCTTCCTGGCTTGGAGTTAACCTTGTGTGCGTGTGCTTAAACCCTGCAGGTTCAGCTTTTTTGCAGATCTCGTGAAAGTAGGAGTCTGCGGATTTGTGTGTATTTACCATGGGCTGGGAAAGAGACGGCAAGAGAGGGAGAAACTCTCTGGCATTCTGCGTCCCTGGAATGCTCTGAGGCTTTGGCAGGAGAACAGCTATAATCAGACAGTTTCCATAACTCCACTATTTTAAAACACACACTCACTCTCACACACACACACATATATATTTAAACTTGCAATCAGGGACAATTAGGTCATCCTCAAAACCATTTTTCTCAGCAGCGTGCAGGAGCTGTAGCGACGCGGCTGGCAGAGTGATTGGATGTGTCGCCGCGTCACAGGAACCCAGATTTGAAAAAACAAAACAGATCAAGGGTGCCACTTTATTCCTTTGACACTAATTCACACTTGGTTTTGACACCCAGCAGTTTGCAGAGTCTGCTACGGAGGAGTGCGCGAGAGAGCGTCTGCCCGTCTGTCCGCCTTCGTGGAAAGCAAAGCTGTTTTTTACAGCCTTGAAGTCAGTCACAACGTCTCTTGCCTCAGGGGTACAAAGCGGCCCGGCTCGCCAGACGGCGGGACTGCAGTGTGAGGCTTCTCCATACCCAGGAGGAGCTGAACTGGAATAAACTAGCAAAAGCAGCAGCTAGCTAATCAATCCCATTCACGGATCCACAGGAAGCTGCTCTCATCCCTCTTCCTTTCTTCTCGCAGCGAAAGTTGAAAAGTGCCGCAAGAATTTTCTCTTGGGGCGGGGGGGACCAAAAAAAAAGCCCAGGATGCTTTCCCAGAGATGCAACATTAAGTGTAATAAATGGCGTAGTCCTCCCCGCTGAAGATTGGGTCCGCATACCGGCTGTGGTGAGATGTGTAATCAGTGCGCTATGTGCTTCAATTATTTTCCAGTGGGGATCAGGCCACTTTTCCCACAATACAGGCACAAAACACATTGGCTCAGAGTTCGATTGTTTCCCCCAGTTGTATCAGGCTGATCGGACGAGAAGCAGAGCAGAGCTGGGCTGGTTTTCCCTTTAGCTACGCTTTAGCTCCACATCGGGTGGGAAGGGACTGGAGGGCAGACGGCAAAATCCCAGCTGTACCAGAGCCACACATCGCTGGAGAAGAAGGGAGAGGGAGAGAGAGTAAAGGAAGACGGAGAGAGAGTTAAGGAATACTGAGTGACAGGGCTGTTCTCAGAGGGGCCGGGCCTGGTGGGAGACACTCTGCACTGAACTGCTGGAGGGGTGTGAAAGCTGTGTGGAGGGTGGGGGGGGTCAACAACAGGCACCTGAGCAGGATCATCTCACACCTGGAGAGGCCGTGCCGCCGTCCTGGAGCCGCCGTGTAATTCCCACCCTGATGCTGACAGATTAATGCTCCCTGACAACATGATTAACTCCGGGGGCTATGGTTGGGGGTGGCAGGCGAGCAGTCAGGGAGGGTGCAGAGACTGGGCCTTGCAGCCACTTTTCTGTCTCTTCTTGCGCTTGTGTTCTTTTACATCCATCGCAATTTTGCCCACAAAACTAAACAAAAAAATACTTCTCCTGTGCCGCTGTTGCCATCTCTTGCTGGTGCAATGGGGCTCACTTTGCATAAACCTCCAACTTCGGATGACCGGTGTTTTGGTGTAGGAGTTGTATGCTCTACTTTGTCCGTCCAGCCCTGAGGACACCGCCACGCTCCCCCCCCACACAGACACGGACGAGTCAGGCCCTCATTGCGGCCTCCCCGTCCACACAGAACCAACCCCCGAGAGGATGTCAGTAGTGTGCGTTAGATTGTGTTTGTGTCGCGAAAACAATCCACTTTGTCATTTTCAACACTCAGATCACAAAGACAGCTGTGGTGAGGTCAGAACAAACTGGATCTAATAGTAAAATCCTGCCGCCACCCCATTAGTAAAACAATTTGAAGAAATCATCTGCTTTCCAGACTGATACACACAAACAAAATAAAGACGGCTCCCCTTCATACGTGGAAGCTCCGCGGGCCGATGCCAAATGAGCGGTGCTGAGCTCTCTCCTCAAACTGACGCTGCCGAGGTGCAGAAGAACACAAACAAGAAACACAAACAAACACTTGAACTCAGGCCGACTCCGGGCAGCCCAAGGCGCCCAAGCCCTGTATCCCTTCCCTCCTGCATAAATATCATCTGAATTCACAGCGAGCTCCATGGTCATCGCAGCGTGGAACCACAGTGGCGCTTAGGCAGGTGCTGCCACACTGAGCAGAGATGCATCCAGCCTGGCAGCCCGACACACATCAGTCCCCCATGGTGCAGCTTTGGGACAGGCCCAAAGCCCGGGGTAAAGCTGTTGTAGCAGGTCAGCGGTCAATCAGCAACGGGGAGCGAGCAGCAATGAGAAACAGACACAAGCCAGTGAAAAATATTATGCGAATACTTTATTATCAATGTGTGAATGGGTGTTAGCTTTTTTGTCTGGGTATTAATAGTATATGAAAACTATACACCAAAACTGGACTCATCCTCTCTTTTGCTGTATAAGTTTTCAAATCGTTATTGAAAGATCTTAATAATTTTATATATATATATATATATATATATATATATATATATATATATATATATATATAAAAGCCAAAGTGCATTTTCTGTTTTCTTTTTTGTATTTTCTTGTCCATATACACATTGCACCATACATAAATAATTACATTGTAAAAATGACTCCGTATTTACAAGTATAATATATATTTCATATAATATATAAAACTTTATATTAAATCTAGGTAGATGATATTTGGGATAGTTTCTTTTTCTGTTCTCTCGCTGTGAGGAAGTGTCCGGGCTGCGGTCGTGCGGCTGTTATCTGTGGTTGTTCAGCAGAATCTCCAGCCAGCAGGGGCAGGAGGTGATGAACTGTCTGGAGTAGCAGGGCCCCCAGCCCTTGGCGAAGCTGATCCGCACACTGTTTGGGTCGTAGGGCCCGTCCTGGAGCTCGGGCTCCAGCGTGTGCTGCAGGAGGCAGGACTTGTCGTAGTCGAACACCTTGATGGAGAAGCCAGGCAGGACTTTGCGCACGATCAGCATGCGGCAGTTGGGGATGTCCAGCGTGGGCGAGTTGACAAAGATGGGATGCTCACTGCGGTTGTAGGCCCACACGCCGTCGGGCTCCTTGCTGAGCAGGATGCCGTAGCCGATCTTGCCGCGGGTCCTTTGGACGGTGCTGCTGCGGTGCTCCAGGCTGAGCTGCCCCAGGCAGAAGCCGTTGCCCTGAGGTAGGTCGTAGAAGATGCTCACGGCCTGCTCGTACACTGTGTACAGCCGGCCCACGCGCGTGCGGTGCTCCCAGTACGCCACGTTGCACCAATGGCTCTGCTTCGGGGCGTCCGGCGACAGACTGGCATCTGGAGACAGAGAGAGAGGGAGAGAGGATACTTATTAATGAGAACAAGAAACAAAAACACAAGGAGGAAAAAAAGGAAAAAGCAATGCAAAGCTCAAGTTACGCTGTCCTGCAAACGTAAATAGCCCAGCTGAAAGGAAGGATTATGTTTAAGGGGATTAGCGCTGTGTTTATTGTTTGCAGCAGATGTCTCTGCTATAAATACAGAATTGTATCAAAATTAAAGCAATGTATAAATACACATGGTTAGCAGCCCCCTCCGTCCCAACTCCCCAAGAGCATCCCAGCCTCCGCTCCAGCACCGCTCCAGCGCCGCTCCCCACGCTGCGCCCTGGTATTATTAGCAGGGAGGGGGAGGGGACAGTGCTGGGACAGCTAGCCTTGGAAACTCACGTCAGGACACGACAAATGTCCAATCAGAGACAGTGAGAGTATGACCAGAGCTCTGCCGAATTACAACCACAGGCTAAACACAGAAGATACTTCAAGTATACAACACCAGGCCCAAAAGAGAGTCCACATAACACACAGCCGTTTCTGGTGGGGCTGTGAAAGTCAGGCTGCCAGACTGAGCTCAGAGCAGCACCAAACGCCAGTAAATTGCCATGGAAATTCAGCTTTCATGCATCGAACGAGTGTGTACAGACAGTTTGCCTTAGTCAGGCCTGCTGCCACACATGAGCAAAGTCTTCACCACACACACATGCACACACTCAATCTCTCACACACATACACACACTTTCACACATACCAGGGATGGAGACAGATATTTGTTATATTTCTATAGCAATTCCGCAACTCAAGAGCTGTGTAGCCAGACTTAGGCTTTGTGTAGCAATTTCTCAAAGTATTTGTATGGACAAATTCCACCAATTGACTAATCTGAAATGTCACAAGCATGAAAAAATTGAATTAGAGTTATGTATGAGATACTGCTCTCTTACAACAGCTTAATCTGAATCATATTCAGATTTAAAACAAGTTACAGTACTCTATAATTAATAAAAGTGTAAAATATACTTAAATTACTTGACAAAACTCTAAAACCAACCTTAGTGTAACATTATGATCATGTCCACCATCATCTCAACCTCTGATTAACACCAGCTACTGCCAGATTTCGTAGTACTGGACTTTCACATTTTGTCGTATAAATCACGTCATTTTGCTGGACTAAAAACGTATTGGCCAACACAGCTAAATAATATTCAGAAATGTTATTCTGAACTGTATTCCTGCTTTGCATTGCCAGACTGAGGGAGCTGATATTATAAACCATTGTATGACATCAGTAGGTTACCCTATTCTAAGGCCAAACAACAGCCTGGAACCCAACCTAGGGAAACACCAAAATTTCAACCATGGCCCTTACAAATTCACCCCAAGTCAGCTAACCCAGTAGAAACGCAATCCTAACCTTACCTGGAGTCTATGTTTACTGGGGACCCCAGCCTGGACCAGCATGGAACCCTAATTTGATCACTTAGCTAAATTACTCAACACAGTGCTCTCTGAACAACCCAACTAGAACTGTAAAACCTTTCCAACTGGATTGCTCGGTTGAGGTCAATTCCAATTTCCTTTTTCAGACCCATTCCAACTCCAATTCTTTCTACCGTTGACATCAAAGGCCACAGTGGAATTGGAACTGAATTGAAAAAGGAATTACAAATGGAATTGGAATGGAAAAACTAGAACTGCCCCCAACCCTGCTGCATTGCAGTGCAAAACGGAGAGTTTTCTCTACAATCCATTATTTTACACCAGTAGATTACCGGAACCATGTAACCAGGCAAACTAGCTAAAGTACAAACACAATACTGTAACTGCAAACCTAAACGTGACCGTAAGCTCCTTTACACCAGCCATGCAGGAGAAGCTGAGAGGGGCTGAGAGAAGGAGGAGCAATGGAGACCGAAACAAATGGCACCAAATATTAAAGTTTTTTTTTGCAACACAAAGAAAAAAGAAAAAGATGAAAGGAGCCTAACCAGCAAGGCTTCTTATTTCATTTCATAGGATGTGAAACAAAACCTCAAAAACTGAAACAGAAAAAAAAAAAACACTCGATCCAAATTAACGCCAAAATAAAGAATTGTGAGGGACAAGAGGTGAACCCAAGAGCCACTCGTCCTCTGAACCGGGTCTGAGGCTCTCCGGGGCAGGCCGTGTTAGCAGGCCCCTAGGGGGGTCTGCATTTTCACTGTCAATCATTAGTGGTAAGACGTCAAGGCCAGATCGACAAGAGCTGGGAATAACCATCGGGCCCACTGGGAGGCTCAGCACCTGGGGCGCATTAACCGCCCTCTCCTTCCCCACTCCTCCGATTCCTGTCCAAATACTCTTTCAAAGCGAAACCAAATGCAGACCTTCTGACAGAACAAGGGCTTTGTTTCAGTTTATCGCCGACAACCAAATGCAAAACAGATCCCCTCCACTGCCAGCTGTCGGCCGCTCACCTGGACAGCGCTGATTCAAAATCAAAAGGGGATCAAAATAAATATTAACCCCCCCTTCCACCTGAATAACAACAAAAAATAAATGGGACAAAAGCAATGCCATTCTGAGTGAGAGAGAGAGAGCGAGAGACAGAGAGAGAGAGAGAGAGAGAGAGAGAGAGAGAGAGAGAGAGGGCGCTCCAGTTATGAGCTATGAGGTCACTTCCGCATGTCATCTGTTTCTCTGACACCCCCCCCCCCAACACCACAGCTTCCCCCCCACACACACACACATTCCAGATGGGCCAGGCTCGGGGTTCGGGGGCTCAGCGACCGAGGCAGGGGGTGCCCTCTTCGTCCAGCGATGGCTCGGGGACGGCATTCAGCTCCCTGACAACTTCTCACAGGCCCGCGACCCCGTGACCCCCCAGCCTTCATGCTATCAGCTCCGATTAACTCACACACAGAGTGATGCCATTATTTTGCTTCAGAGAGTCTATTGACACAGAGGATTTAAAGCCCAGAGCTTGTGGCCCCATTTCTTTCATTATCCTGCCTCTAAGCTGGACTGACCGCCCTCCCCGTTAGCTACCCTCCTTTAAGGGGGAGCGAGACTGATGCACGTTTTAAAAAACAGGATTATTTTCCTTTTCTACTCTCTTTCAACAGTCACTCTCTCACTTTCTTCTGCGAATATCTGCCCAGATTTTCTTGTCCCTGAATAAAAATGTATGGGGGAAAAAATGCACGGACACAAGGACTTTCAAAAGTATTTTTGGCTTCGCTGCAAAATCTTTCTTCATGCAATCAGTCTCAATGCAACAAGAAATAAACAAACGTCCGCAGAAGTTTAAAAGCAACAAAACCAGCAGGAGTCCGAGCAGGCAGTGCGGTATACGACACTAAAATCCCACACTGGAGCATGGAAACATTTAAGCTCGGAATAACAAGAGACAGGAGAACAACTAGACACAGGAGAGGACAAACATGAGTCTGTGACATCATCACAAGAGTGAAGGTGTTAAAATGGCAATGGGGCCGGACACGGGGAGAGAAGGACGGAGCGGAGACGGACTGGAGAATGGATGGAGAGATGAGAGGTGACCCAGAAGATGACGTGGAGATGAGCTCAGAAGCCGCGCTGGAGTGACCTGGAATCAGGAAACAAGTGAAAACATGTCGAGGAGGCCTTCGTTCCAGCAGAGGATCGACAAAGACTGACACCAATGACAGTGAGAGGGAGATGGGCTAGAGTTGATTTAGACTCTCCTCACCTCTCATACAATGAAAGACCCTCCCAACTGTGAGCCCCACGTGTGCCATTAGCATCAGCACAGACCAAGCCTACAGCCCCCTCAAACCAGACCAGCAAGCCACAGCAGCATCTGCAGCCAAAAAGCATCTTCCTCTCGGGATACTTGAAGGAATTTCATATTTTTTATATATATATATATATATATATATATATATATATATATATATATATATATATATATATATGCAACAGTACTGCACACATTTCATAGCCAGCTAACGCCTGTCAAATTCTTTCAGCCGTAACTCTTCCCTCTCCCACTGCAGAAGCACTGGCGTGTTCAGAGCCCTGCCACATTAAAACAAGCACCCCCACCACACTGTATGCCTGGGCATCTCAGTCAGGCCCTGTGCAGCATCCGTGCGCCCGCTCGTATGCCGCGGCGTCGTGTTTAGACTCAGTCGGGCTCTGCGCCTTCCAACCGGACACTCCACAAACGTGTGCAAATAAAATGAACCATCCCGCAGGAATGTACTGTCCCTGTCCTCACCTAGCTTCAGAGCGCGGACTTCCTCCTTAAGATGAATCAGCCCTCGCTCAAGAGAGGAAAAAAAAAAGTCAAGGAATTTCCATTGTTTTTATGGGATTGAGAGCGCAGTGTGCGGGGCAAAGGTTAATAATTTGTTTAATGTTTGGTCTGAAAGGAGACAAAGCAGTTGACATAGGCAGGCTGTAGTCCTGTGTGTGTGTGTGTGTGTGAGTGTGTGTGAGTGTGAGTGTATGCTTTTAGAGTTAATGCGTCATGGCGTGTGTGTGCATGTCCTAGTGCGTGTGTATGCGTGTGTGAGGGTGTTCGTTAACATGAAAGTGTGTGTGGGAGTGTGTCTGTGTGTGTGTGTGTGAGTGTGAGAGTGTGTGTGTGAGAGACAGAGAGAGAGCGAAAGAGAGAGAGAGAGGGGCAGGTCACTGCAGGCCAGCTCATTAGAAACACCTTAACAGCAGAGAGCAGAGTGGCTGTCCCCTCCCCCCAGCCACGCCGTTTGTTTATATAACTTCCAGGGCGGCTCGGGTCTCCGCACAGTTCAAGCCAGAACCCCCTCTCCCTCCCTTTCCTCTCTCCTTCTCTCCTGCTCTCTCTCTCTCTCTTCCCCACAGACTAAAAAACAAACACATACCACACAGCTCCCCTGTAACTCCACACACAGCACTGCACACTGTGCTGCACCCCTATAAAATATACCATGCTTTGTGTGTGGGGGGGGTTAAATAAAAATGAAAGGCAGTACAAAGTATGAAATAACCCTCCACTGCCCACCCCCCCAGTGGATTTCAGTGTGATGTAATGGACACAACAGGACAGGGCCCAATGACAAGCAGCCAGGCTGATGGAACACAGAACGCACTGGAGTGGGAAGAGGGCAAAGTTCAAGCACGGGAGTAGGGGGTGGGCACAGATTCCTTTACCTTGACCGGGAACACAGGGTCCACAGCACAAGGTCAGGGGGCCGAGACACCACTGGAAGACTGAGGGACACGATCCTCAGAGAGTCCCTGTCCCCCACACTTGCCCCAGAGACACGCCAGGCTCTTGCGTCACAACCCCCACACTATGAGCTGGGTTACCGATTCCAGCTGGCCCAGGCCCGGTTCTGACTAGCCCACAGCCACCTCACCGAGTCCAGAACTGCAGGACAACCACCACAACACATAGGCCAACCAAACCCCCCGACACTGTGTCAGCCCCCCTCTCCCCTCGTCACTTCCTCAACACGCACACTCTACATTCCTGACTCTACAGCAGAGGGGGAAGAACAAACAAAAAAACGACTTGTGTGAGCACTAACAAACACGCAGTCACCCACACGCACGCACACGAGCACACACGCTCTCACGCACACCAAATGTGCACGCTCACACAAACACACACACACACTACCACCTCTCTCCCACAGAAGAGCACAGAATCCAAACTGATGTCTGCTTGAAGCTTGCCCAAAAAATAAGACACAATCCTGGCAATGTAGCTGGATGTTTCTCAAGATGTTTTCATCCTCAAAACAGAGAAAAAACAACCAAACTGACTCTTGCCCATGGCCGCCCGGGGACACACACTGTCTCGACCTGGTCCTCCTCTGACCTGCCAGCTCATTTTTAATGGTATAGCGCCCTTAACACAAACGCTGGGCTGGGGAGCTCAGGATGTCCTCAGGTCTGCCAGCCCAGGCCCGGACTGAGAAGGCCTAGTCTACCTAGTAGTCTCAGGGTGGAGTGGGTGAGGGGCTGGAGGGGTTTGCAGCGGGGAGCCGAGTCTGTACGCAAGATGGGCTTCCCTCCGGTCGTGCCGGCGCCGGGCTCTGCGGCGTCTCACGCGGGGCGGAGAGGCTGGGAGCAATTACGCAGCTCTGCATCCGTTTAACCCAACCACCTTTA
Source organism: Amia ocellicauda (assembly GCF_036373705.1). Lineage (NCBI taxonomy): Eukaryota > Metazoa > Chordata > Actinopteri > Amiiformes > Amiidae > Amia > Amia ocellicauda. Next base: position 18,923,922 of record NC_089853.1, read on the forward strand.
ACAGCCCAGTTTACCCATCAGAGAAGTGGCTTTTGTTATTATATTTTCAAAATCATCTCCGCTTAGTGTCAGTCTCCCGGAATCACAGCCTCCCCCAGCAATCCCCCTCCTGTACCTCTGGCTGCCTGACACACACAGAAGCCCGAGCAGCTGATTCTTAAACAACAGCAGTTGCAGTGATGTGTATATTAGGCAGGTCATGATTTTTTATTTTTTAACTCCTTAACTAAAGAAAGTTATCTGCGGTGAGATAAGTCCCTCACGTCCTCATCACGTCATCCACTCGGCCGGCCCAGCCAGAGTTGCCAGATCATGTAAAAAACAAACAAACGGGAAAAAAAAAAGACTACTGTAGAAAAAACATTCTAGATTGGTACCTAAACTCTCTGGGGCGCAGAGGGGCTTCTAGACTGGACTCGGCTTCTGCGGTGGCCCGGGAGCGGAGGGATCCATCCCAGAACAGCGTGGGGGAGAGAGGCCCAGGAACTCAAACACAAACCCACCGGCACATCAGCACCGCAGGCAAGCCACCACCGCCAGGTAGCTGAAGTAGGCCACGCCACGCAGAGGGCACCCTGCTGCTGTTCTTTTGTTTATTTTGCTTTCATTTCGCACTGCAGATAAAGCAGATTTCAAAACCATTCCCCCGCCCCCTTCCTTACTCCTCCGCTCGCACGTAGTCAATGTCAACCGCAGAACTGGAGGCTCTCGCCATTGGGACCAAGAGGACTTAACCCCCATCCTCAAACGGCTCCTTTTTCCTGCATTTGCAAGAATCAATCTCTGTAGAAAGCAGGTCAAACTTTAGAAAAAAAGGAGACTGACTTTGAATAAGTATAAAGAAAGATAAAGAAAGAGGGAAATGTAGAAAGCCCCGAGCCCTGACCAGTATCATGAGCAGAGGTTCAGGGACAGGTAAGACACATCAATCATTCATGAACCTGTAAAGAACTGGGCAGCAAATGATAGTTCGTCAAATGTTCATAATCGTACAGTTTTGACTTTTACTAACACAATGTCCAGAATCAAGCACAACTCTTCCGTGCAAAGAAATACATTAATAACAGCTCACTTTACCAATCTTAAAAAAAAAAAATCTGCAAGCTGTCTGATCTGTTAATCCCACGGCGTGGAAGCAGGAATGAGGCAGGGAGAGGCATATGCATGTGTAAGTATGTGTGTGTTGGTTGGTAGTAACGGTGGGTGGGGGGGCAGTGCCGGGGGCTTGAAATCATTTTGACAAAAGCTCTGCAGTACAGTAAGCCCCGCTCCTCACACACTATCTCCCTCTCCCCCCCTCATTCTCTCTCTCTTTCTCTCTCAGGCAGGAGTAGCAGGGGTAATTAGAGCTAAGTACACAAAAAGGGCCTGGCAGTTTCAATGGCAATCCGGCGTTATTATCTGGTAATGCCTCTTAAGAGCAGCGCGGAGTGAAAAGCAGCAGAGGAGACGGAGAAGAAGGAAAAAAGAAAAAGAAAATCACAGCCCGGAGGCAATCAGCAGCGCGGCGGCCACAGAGAGCGGAGGAACGAGAGAGCAGGAGAGGGGGTTCAGCAGGGCTTGATTTCTGCCTGCCGTCCTGTATGTAGCCTCCCTGGGACAACACAAAGAAGTGTCTGAATGGGGCAGGAGGTGGATTACTTTTCCATTCTCCCCCTCCCCATCTTTTCGTATTCCTGTACTCAAACACACGCTAAAAAGATAAACTCAGTTTACAAAAACCCTGAGTGGAAGTGAGCAAGAGAATGACCCAATGACAAACGAGAGAGAAAGTTGCTGCAGCCTGCCATCCAGCCAGCCAGCCAGCCTTACAGCAGAGAGGAGGGCAGGAGGGAGGAGAGGAGAGAGGGAGGGGAGAGGAGGGGGGGAGGCCCATGTCTCTTATCCTGTGCCAAGGATTAGATTTCCCTCCAGCTATTAGACTGTACCACCGACCTGACAAGGAGGGGAGAGGGGGAGACGGGGGGGTGCAAACTTTCAGAAAATAAGGAGGACAAAAATTAAAAGTTTGTGCTCCTCTCACTCAGGCCACAGAGAGAGGCTTTTTCTGTGGGATTTATATTTTTCCTTTTTCTTAAACGAGGAATAAAGTTACGTCTCACACCCCCCCCGCCCCCTCTCCTCGCCCTACCTTTCTCCCGGCCGCAGTGTGGTACTGGCCCCAGTTTTGAGACAACTATCATTACAGAACAACTACAACTTTCTAACAGCCACACTTAGGCTGGCGTCTGCGCTATCGCTGCCATCAGAGACAGCTTATTCGGCCAGACGAGCACCCCGGCCTGCCTGTGTGCCTCTGCTCCGGGGGACACACGACTTCCTCTGTGGCAACACACTGCTGCAAACACCAACACAGGGGAGCTCCCGAGGGGGCAAACGAAAGGCCAATACAGACCAGGGGGGTGGAGTCCCAGACCTCCACACAATCACAGCAATACTACTACTATTACTACTACTACTGCAAGTACCAAACAAACCACATTCTCTCCCCGTCACGCTTCTACTCTTCAATTGGGAAGTAGGCATGCATGCACATTCAACCCTCATTCACATAAATAAGTAAATAAATATAAAATAAACAAACTAACAAACAAAACATACAAACAAGGGATGGCAACAACAACGGGAAATTCAGCCTGATGAGATCTTGAGATTTATAGGGAGACAAACAAAACGACCAAATGAGAAACAGCAGGAGGTGCAGCAGCCTTGGATCAGGATCTCAGAGGAAGAGAATGTGCCGGCGACTTCCTCGAGCCTTCCTTTGGAGCAACACTGCTCCGAGACTGAGGGAGAGAGAGGCGGGAGAGAGAGAGAGAGAGAGAGAGAGAGAGGAGAGAGGAGAAGAAGAGGGGGAGGGAGAGGCCGGTGCCCCCCAGTGTCTGGAAGGCGGTCTGCCTTTAACATCAGCACAGCACAAGACTGTCCAGCCAGACAGAGCGATTTCTGCCTGTCCCTCCACCCCTCCACCCCTCCACCTCCGCCACATACTCCACGCTCAGCCCACCGCCGCTGCTCAGAGCACAACAGTGAGCCTGCAGGATCATTCATCCTGTAAATCATACAATGCTACACTTCTCTGTCAGGCACCGCAGACCCTGCACCCCCACCTAAACATCCCCCTTCCCTTCCCCCCCGGGACAGCCTGCCCTGGCGCTGTGCCAGCCCTGTATGCGAATTAATCCGAGAGACACATTCCTGGTCACCTCCACCACCCCCTACACTGACTGGGGTGGCATCGTGGTGGGGGGGACAGGGGGACCTGCCAAATCTCTTCCCCATTTCTCTCTCTATCGCTCTATTTCCTTCTTTCAGTCTCACTATCCCAATCTTTCTCTTTTTCCCCAATCTCTCTCTCCCCCCCATTTATTTAATTATCCCTCATTACTAATTTGTCTCCCAGTCTTACTCTCTTTCATCTTCTCTCCATTTCTTTCTATCTCTCTCTGCCTCATCTCAGTATCACCCACCCTCTCTTTCTCCATCTCTCTCTCTCTCTCTCTCTCTCTCTCTCTCTCTCTCGCACCCCCAACCCAGTCCAATCCACCAGAATTTACATAATTCCTGAACTTTGCCATTAAGTTCACCGCACGCCATGAGACTCCGAGCGATGACATCATCAGCACAGGGTGGGCAGACAGATACTTGACTAAAGAACGCAATTCATTTTATAGACATACACATACATCAATCATTTAATTAATTAATTGTTTAATGAATATGCAGAAACACACTGAGTCATGGAGCAGATGTCCACTCCTGCTTCTTACAGCAGGGCCAGGAGAAGGAGAGACAGTTTTCTGGAGCGCCGGTGTACACAGCGCCGGATTGGCTTTACCACACTCTGGCTATAATACCACAGATTACCATGGGAAAGGCTCACTAAGGACAGGAGCCCAGAGTGTTTTCCTCCCTGCGTACAGTACCCCCCTCCCCAGGTCTACTGTGTTGAGGTATCGCTATTAACTGTTTGCTGAAACCAATGTGCTTTTGTATGTATTTATTTTTTTAACTTCACAAACGCTCTTAAAAGTCTTCATTAAAAATGCAAGAGCAATAAAAGAGAAAAATCTCAGAATTTAAATAATTTACAAAGTCCTTCGCTGTCGACATCTGCAAAGAATCTTGAAGTTAAACTAAAAGGCAGGTTTTCATTAAGCAAATTGGGAGTTGGCAGGAACTCTGAGGGAAGCCAGTCTTATAATCTGAACCTTAAATGCAACATGACGACTACAGAAAAACCCGGGGAAACAAACTAACTAACCAAAAAACGAACTACCTACCTACCTAACTAACTAACTACAATCTATAAGCTGTCCCTTCGTTTTGCATACCACAAAGGTTTTCTGTAATTACAATGGTGCTCTGAGATTTCCCATCACTACACTGGGAGGGAAATAAAAACAAAACAAACAAAAAACTCCCTCCCTCTCAGCTACATCCCAAACTCCCCATTGTCGCCTGTGATTTAATTTACAGAAGGGCCACATTATTGGGGAGTGTGCAGTTTTATTTTCCCTGCTTCTCTGCATATACTGTCTATATAGTGGTAATTCAGCAAAGGTAAACAGCAATGTCAACGTCTCACTGCTGCCTAGACACCTTTCTATAATTAGAAATAAGAGGGAGCTATCTGTGAACCAGGCACATAAAAATAAAAATACAAAATAAAAACCACCGCAAATAACACTGTACAGAAATAACAGCTCCAGGGACACGCGGCTGGTGTGGCGCCCACAAGTGCGTTGACAGTGCGCAGCTGAAACCCTGTATTGTTCTCCTCGGTCTGCAGATGAAGCACATTAAATCACTGAACTAACAGTTAGGTATTCCACACGACTTTAATGGCGTTCCTCTCTCTGTTTGTTGCTGTAACCTCTTGGCCCCAGCTGCCTGAACAGCATTATTTGCGGCAGCGGAGTTGAGTGGGGTGGGGGGGTGCGTGAGGAGTTGGGGTGGGGTGGGGGGGGTTGCTGCCCTCCTGGAGAGGCACAGATCCCACACAGCACACACAGCCACTCCAGACCCGACCAGGAGCTGACCGAACAGGAGGGCTGAGCTCAATGCGAGCAGCACAGGCTGGCACGTGAAGTTGAAAAGCCAAACAGACACAAAGCTAAAATGCTATGACATGTATCTGATCTGCAATAGGATTCCACTGAAGGGTACACAACTCAGACTGTGTTTGATACTGCATCTCGTGTATTCATGTCAAAAAGGACAGACTGTTTGCAGGCCCTGCGCTGCGTAGAAGAGTGACGGATTCCACAGACATGCTGAGCATCCCCGAGTCATCAGCATGAGGCTCAGCAATCCTGACAGCCAGGAACCGGCCTGCTTTACCCTAAAAACAAGGCAAAACAAAGAAAGTGCCGCCCCAAACTGCATTACGCAAGGAAACAGACATGTGGGCGCCTAGCAACTGCACTAAAACTAACACCACGAGTCCTCGGCAGAGACCCAGCCCGAGATACGGCCTGCAGCCCACAGGGGAGTCGGGCTACTGCACACAGCCAGCGAGCACGAGATAAGGTTGCCACATCGATGCAAATAAATAAAGGAAATAACCAGCCCATAAAAGTATTACAAATAAAACGCTACTTAATTTGCTCAATTGTGTTTCAATTGTGTTTCTTTTTTCCTTTTCCAAAAGATTAGAAACTCGGGCGATTCTTTGTTCTCCCGACGCAAAAAAAGTAGAATTGCAGAGATGAGAACAGGCAGTGCTGTTTCTGCTTCCTTCTTTCTCACTTTCTTCTTTCTGTTTTCGTGGCACCCCCTCCGTTACCATGGCAGGCATTACTTAAGGGGCAGGAGGGTTGCAAATGTTCCCAGGTGCGATGCGTTGGGACCCCCGACACCCAGAAAGATGCAGCAAAGCTTTCTCTCACCAGGGACAGCCCCAGCTCTCCTCCCTCAGCGACACAGCGAGTGAACCAGTGAAGGGATCAGTACATGAAGACAGCACTCCAGAGATAAGCTAAAGCTGGGCGATTGTGCCCTTTCCAGCGGCAAAGTATCTACATCACCTCTACCCTGAGCAAGCGGATTATCCTCAGAGAGCCCATCACCCGCAGTTCTGCAGACTCGGCACCGTGTATCCCAGTGTGACGCAGGCCAAGGTCTGAAGCAAACACCCCCCAAGCTGCCCTGAGTAAGACCCTGTCTGCGAGGCCACAGACACACACACGGACACATGCACACACACACACACATCTTGAAACCCTTACAGCGCCACAGTAACCTGGACAGAAAACCACCAAGGTAATCTAAAATCCTCCAGGATCTCATTCCATTTAGAGGCCAAAGCGAAAAAACATTTTTTGAAGCGGAATAACTACAGTGTTGTGAATGTTCACCCTGAACTCGGGCCGGAAAAAGAACTCTGACGTGAAAAGCACCTGCCAGCAGTATGGGAAACTTGTATAAACAAATAATCGATACACACTTAACTAACCCCCCCACCCCGTCTCTCTCGCTCTCTCTCTCTCTCTCTCTCTCTCTCTCTCCAGTCAGCAGGTCCCACAGGTGTTATCACTGCGATCTTAAACAATCTCCGTGCTGTGGAAATGCAAAGAAAGAAAGACCTGACAGACGCTGCCCTACAGAGCGACAGAGAAGGAGTCCAGCAGCCGTGAGCCGTGCCCAGCGCCGGAGTCAAGCGCTGGCGTTCTCTTCCACATTCCACAGCAACCCCCCTCCCCCATCATCAAAGGGCCATTCACAGCCACTGAAGTTACTGCGACTAGTGGAGCTGCAGAGAGCTGTCAGGTCTGGAACAGGATGTTTGGCCGAGGCCCCTTTCCCCTCAAATAAACAATCCGCAACCTTATTCTGAGGTGGAGAGGCAGTGGGGTGGAAGTACTCGAGTCACATTATTTCCATATCCCATATCCTGATAGAGACCGCAGCCGGGCAGCGCGGGGCTGTGGAAACTGACAGCCTGCCAGCGTCCTGGAACTGAGACGCAGACGCACGGCCAGGGCTGCACAGGGGCCGAGCAGGGCCGGGGCCCACCAGCCTGCTAGAGAGAGAGAGAGAGAGACCAGAGCTCCATTCATTTTACAAGATCAAGATGGGGGGGGTGACCCTGACTGACACTGACAAAACCTGACGACCTGTACTCCAGAGAGAGCTGGCAGGGTCTCACCACACTGGGAAGAGATTAAAACAAACAAAAGCAAAGAGCAAACCACGGCTCACCTGGCAAGAGAGGAAAGGAATTATTCCCCACTCAAAGTGCCTGTGTTCCCAGCTTCTCATTTGTTTTCTATTTTTTCTTAGGTCTTTTAACATTTTTTGAGCCCTGAAAATCCAAAACGTATTTTTTTTTTAATTAAAATGGGGAACTTGCGCTTGATTGCGTAACCGTGAGTAACCCGCCAGCCAACATTCGGCCCAGCTCACAATCGGCACCTCCACTCTCCTCATCCGTCACTGATACACTGGAAGTGAACTAAACCCAAAAGCTGAATAATTGTTTCCTATAGTGGAGTCTGCAGGACACATTAAAAACAGAGAGAAAACCAATGCGTGTCTGCAAATGATCCACAGCAACGCTTTTAAAGAGAGGAGTTTAAAGTCAAGTTTGCCAGCGCTGGCTGTTCTTCACACACCAGTCTCACTGCAGCAGTGTCAATGACAAAACAACACCCAGACCCCAGCGGCCAGGTAAGTCCCTGCCTGTGTGCAGCGTATGCAATTCACACCACAGACACTAAACAATCTCAAAGCAGCACCCCGACTGCGACAGTGACAAGGAACGTGTGTTTGTCGATTCCCCGTGGGCCAGGCTGGCGCAGCGCAAGGAGAGAAGGCGGTCAGGTGAGCTGCAGAGCTGGTACATGTGCCTGTCCCCTAATTTCAACCATGGATTTTTCCACAATGCATGCCCAGCTCTGCCCTGTCCACATGGCCGGATCACAGGCACGGGAGACATAACAGTCCATCCTTGTGCACCTAACGGCCCAAGAGGAGTGGTGTGCGGTCAGGCAGGGCTCAGATGAGCTGCACCACCATGGTCTGTCGCTGGCACTATGGAGCTGTCTAACATCCTCTCCACAGCCAGCACAGCGGAGGGGGAGAGACAGACCGAGAGAGATAGGTTGGGAAAAAAGTTTATGGTAGTGAAGGAATCTGATACTGTGTAGTTTAATGCTATTTCCGAAATATAAGGGGGGTTAAATAAATAAAAAATAAAAAAATTGCTCCCTTTTTGTATTCTGTTGACAATTAAGTTGATTGAGAATGCACAACTACTGATTCCTTTGTTTACAAGCCAAATGGAAAGAATGCATTTCTGTACAAATTAGATTTATACCAGGCTAAACTGCAGGCGATTATCGGGCGGCAAATGGGAAGCAGACCTCTGGGCTCTCTCCCCGACGCTGAGAGGAGACAGGGTGAGGAAGGAGGGAGGGCTGCCCTGCCAGCTTCCCCAAGAGAGAAAGAGGGAGAAGAGGGATATATATATATATAGGGAAAGAAAGAGTAACAGGCAGAGAGAGGTGGAGAGGGAACAGTTATAGATAGAGAGAGAGAGAAACAGAGGAACTTTCTTCCTTTAAATCTACTCCTGAAATCAGACACACCGAAGCTGGAGCCTCTGGACAACCTCCCCACAGCCCCGGCGACCACTCCACTCCCACACAGCTCACGCACGTCTCTCCGATAACCCCGTGTCAGTTGGCGTCTCGCACAGCGCCGGGCCTGATCCGCTCCCCCCCACCCCCACTCTGCCTTCCTGCAGCACACACTGACCCCTTCCCGCCCCTCCAGACACACACACAATACACACCCGCACACGCGCACACGGACGCACAAGACCCAAAGGACATGCGTTTGCATTCCTTATTTCTCCTATTCTGAACAATCCGTCTTGGCACACGACTCAGAACGCAGTGTGCTCTGAGATTTCCCCTGCAACGCACACAGCCAGGGGCCTGTCTCTGTCTGCCCATCAACACGGAGAGAGAGAGAGCAAGAGCGAGGGAGAGCAATGAGAAAAGGGAGTGAGAAACGAGTAAGAAAAAGAGAAAGACAGAGAGATAGAGAGGGAAAGGGACTGAACCAAAGCAACACCAAAACGTAGTACATTTCCATGGAAAGACAGGACAGAGACAGAGAGAGGGAGGGACATAGAGAGAAAGAGACAGAGAGAGCAGGAAGGCAGAAATGATGCCCGTATTTGCTTTGTTTCATCTTGGTTTATGCCCATAATACTTTGTCCCATCCCTGGACTTTTTTTTTATGTGCAAACAAAGCCGCAGCCGCAGCCGCAGCCGCAGCCGCAGCCGCAGCCACAACGTATCGGAGCGGTTTCAGAATGCGCTTCTTTGTGCACCCATCACAAAAGGGTCAGTGTCCCCCCAGTGCCCGCTGCAGCTGATCTTATCTGTGTAGTCTCTCCGTGGTCTGGGTCCTAGCACAAGCTCACACATTATCTGCTGCCTGTTCCCATGAATGGGACTGACCTTAAGAACAGACAGCACAGAAGAGACGAGCAGTTCATGCTCCACACAGCCAGGCAGGCAGCTCCTCCTGCGGGCCAGGGATGGCTGGGGAGGGCGAAGATGGTCCGATAACAGAGGTGCTACTCTGAGGATCGGGGGTGCCCGAGCCGGGAGACAGGGAAAAGGGGGAGAAGAAGGAGAGAGGGAGAGAGAGAGGTAAAGAGAAGGAAGTACTTAATAAGACAGGAGTTAACGGACCCTCCCGTCTGTGTTGTGCTCCCTGTGACTTTAGGCCGTCCTGCAGCAGTCAGCTGAGCGGCAATAATAGCCCAGGAGAAGCCAGAGAAAGGCCCTGCCCTGCCGAGGGTGGCGGTGCGGCCATGCCGCTGTGCCTGCCCGGGGCCATACAGGAAGCAATGAGATGCACTCCTGAGCTCAACACATCGCCGATTACCGTGATCTCCCCACCTGGACAGGAAGTGCAGGAGGAAACAGGTGTGCAGCCCGCAAAGTGCGCCTGGGGTGTGTACGGCCCTGCTGCAGGGACCCCCGGCCCCTGGACCTCCCCGAGACCAGGCCAGCTGCAGCAGGGGCAGCAAGCACGAGACACATAGCAGCGCTGCACACGGGTGTATTTTGACCACAGGAAAGGGAAAGCTTATTAAGCCAAGAAAGCAGCAAGGTCAGCCGAGGAATAAATGCAAATGTGAAGATACGCTAAACTCTTAATGAGGTTCTGAGCAGGATTATGTGTGTGAGAGGTGTGCTAGTGGGATACACCCTATAAAGGACTGTGCTGTCTCAGGTCTTTGTGGTCAGCTTCATTAACTAACAAACTGCCTGTCTTTCCTATTACAGTGAAATATGAAGCGTCCATTCCAAGATGGCTACTGAGATAAGCAAGATTCTCACACACCTTAAGCAAAGATGCTGCGCACACGAACGTGGAGTTTCAGAAACTGGGTGGAGTGAACAATTGGATCTCTACCCCCCCACCACAAAAAAAGTTTCTTCAAAGTGGAGAAAAAATAAAAAAAGTAATCCACCAAACCGACCAGTTTGTCCTTCCACCATTGTTGCGCACAAAAGAGGCATGTCTGAGAGCAGGGTCTACTGTAGCCTCAGGGAGAGAGTGCATTCTGCTCACAATTCCCCTAGCCTCCTAGCCTTGCTATTCAGATATTAAGCAGCTCCTCTACTGAGGGGTTGAACAACTGCTCTTAAATGCGTCTCCCTCTTTGGAACCAGAGGACCGGCTCCGGCTCGGCCTTATTCTGGGAAGGAACGAGATAACGAGGAGACTCAGCAACTTTCTGTCTCGCTCAGTGTTCCTCTCTCTGTCTCGCTCTGTCTCGCTCTCTGGCTCTCTCTGTTTCTCCCCCTCTCTCAACCTTTCTCCGTGCAATAAAACAGCACAGATGATCAGCCTCTCAAGAGCAGAGTAAGAGCAATAAAATAAAATGAAAAAATGTTCGGTTTGAATACGGTTTTGAGTTTTGGCACTTCTGTTGTGCTTGTGAGCAGCCGGCGTGGGCACCATGCCCTGTCACTCCAGCATCACTCAGCTCCAGGAGTCCTATCAGTATGAGCAGTTGTGGCCCACTCACCGAGCCCCCCCCAACACTGTCTGTGGCTGGGGAAGCTGCTCTCTGTGAGGCTGTCAGGGCTGAGAGAGTGGGGGGAGTGTGGGGATCCTATTTCAGTGCAAGCCCGCTCGCATTTTTCCTCTATATATTGTTTCTGATGTTTTTCTTTTTTTGGTGGCAGGCGAGGAGGTAAGGAATAAAAGAAAAAGCAGCAGCAGAAGTCTGTTTCCCCCAGAGAGGACGCTATCGTGTCCTTCTCGTCTCAGAGCGGCCTCTCTCCCCTGGCAGACTCGCGCTGCTCACAATGAGAGCTTTATCTCCGGCAGCTTGCAGGGCTTAATAGCTTTTAATCAGGAGGAGTAAAAGCACAACATAAAAAACAAATCAACTCCACAAACGTTTGCGCATTAATCCAAACACACCGAAGGGCAGCCTGCCGTGGGGCTCGGAAGGCGTTAACCCTCTCCACACCGGGAAGACATACCCTCTCCTTCTACACCTGGGGGGCAGATTTCCCACCAAGTACACTGAATAAACTCAGTGCCAGTCTGTCCTCTCACAGCCTCACTCAGCAAGCAGTTTCCTTCATGAGGATATAAGCAATACCCCTGATGTAACAAAGCACTTGAGCTGCCCTGTGTGGACCCGGGTCAGTCAGCACCCGGGCCTATTTCAGAGATGCTTCCCAACTGTCCGTTTCTCAAAGTTTCCAGGGTTTCACTGGAACACAATTCACTCAGTAAATAGTAAAGTCCTAACAGCATCACATCCACACAGCACCACACCTTGAGTGATCTTCAAATCCTACCTCTCCCACCCTTAGTTAAGTTAATTGGAGTAATTATTCTAACAACCTGTCCCCAGCCTCAACAGTTGCACTGCCTGTGTTGCACCCAAGCACCTCTAGGGGGAGCTCTGCCTCACCCGTGGCATGGCTCACTCACACCTCGCACCTCTGGCTCTATAAATAGACCGTCCCTCCCCATGTCAGTGCCTCGCACCCAACATATCCAGCACTTGTTTGCCAGCGCCAGTGCCACGCACACTGCACACAAACTACCCACACTCGCCAGGACCAGGCCGCCATGTTCACCGCTGGCCGACCTCCTTGCCCTGCCCACGTCTCTCTCTCTTTCCACTAACAGACATTCCTCTAAACAATATTCATCCTGGACTTCAAGCCAGCCAAGGTGACCAAAACATATGGAAAATAATAAAGAGAGAGGAAAAAAAAAAGAACAGACTGACAAACAGTGACACAGAGTCCCTGGCCCCTCCACCAGCCTGGGCTAACACCGCACCCCTTCCCCCAAACCAGAATAAACAAGCACAGTGCAGCCCAGACCCCAGGAAACACATGACACACCTGGATCACACGGGTACACATGTGTGCTGGAGACACGTCAAAAGAACTCACCTGAGAAGTCACCTGGCGTGACGTTGGGGGAACTGGTGGCCTCTGTTTCAGTGTAAGACAACGTTGAATCTGACAGATCTGCGGGGACACAGAGACAACAAAACACTGGAGTTACAACTGACGCTCACACGTGCAACACCTGCCTGGAGTGGTGATTAACCTGCTGCCCAGCTGTGACTGAGTGACAGGGCAGCCTCAGCATTCTCTGGCGACACCAGGTCATTTCCATAGATTTGAATGTTGGAAAAACTAAAATGTATCTCATCATGGCATTCGACCGGTGCTGCTGCTGTTACACCACACAGTTACCTTCACTCTGACTCCAAAATTCCACTGGGCATGCTCAAAACATTTCCTACATGCACGCTAACTATCTACTGGGACTGCAATTAGACATGAAACGGGCTCAATTTGTACAGCAGCAGCAGGAGGGGTGCGGCCCCGGGTCCGAGGCTTCCTAAAGGACACTGCGATTTTAGTCCCAGCAGCCAGCGAGTGAACGGAGACACCTCTCCACACAGAGAGGCCTCTCTCAGCAGCGCCCCAGAGAGCACAGGCTGGGCTGAATCAACAGGTTGCAACTTGGCAGCTACTGGCTAAAGTTTCTTCTAAGCTGCTGAACAATTCCTGGTTACTGTACTTAATTACCGCCATTAAAATTCTTCATGTTGTTTATTCTTGCTTCCTTCCTCCCCTCCTTCATGTTCAAACGGGGGCAGAAACCCGGTTTAAACATGCGAACAGCCACTGCAACGCTCACCCGGCTAAAAGGCCTTTGATTGTAAATCGACAGTTTGGTTTGAGGCTATCTGTAAGTGCCTCTTTATTTTATGTTTTCAAAAGAAAAATGTAACAGAATCACTGCAATTTCAGATATCCTGAATTTTTGCAATTCTAATACCATAATGGCTTTAAATACCACACAGGAGAAAGCGAGCTACTCATGTACCACAGTAGGAATAGACTATGCTTTTGCCATTTTATGCAGGAAATCTCCTGTCAGATATGAATGCAGCACAAGGCAACAGATACTTTAATTTCACTGTGGGACTAAGAGCAGTAATGGGCCCATACAGAGGAGAAGCTGCAGGGAGGGGGTCTGTGCCCCTGACTTACCCAGTGGCTTGAGCTCTTCAGTGGGGGACAGCCGAGAGTACGGAGGGGGTGGCGACTCTGAAACACAGAACACGTGTTAGGACAGAATCAGGAGAAAGACAGCACACTGAACACAACTCGAGCCCCAGTGCCAAACCTGCTCCACTTTCTACAAGAAACAAACAAAAATCTGCAAATATTAACCCATTTTCCCCAAATGCCTTTTAATTGGGAGGTTTCACGCTGTCCTAAACAGACTTCCTCTGCCCTGCTTGTGTGCACAGGGTGTGTGGGGCGCCTAAAGTCACAGCAAGGAGGAGATTTCAGTGGAGCTGTGGTGAGAAGGAACATATACCAACAGAAAAGCCTTCCTCACTGGGCCTTGGCTGGACCCAGTGGAAACAGGGCCACCGTGTGTGGTGAGTGGAGACGGCTGAGTGTTTTGAGGCTCAGGTAGTGGCTTGTCTGCAGGCTTACTAGTGTGCACGGTTTACTTTCTTCTGAACGTTTTAGACATCAACAAAATGAGAAATATCCTTAGGAACCTTCACCTCTGCCCTGCTACAAGGTCTTCTGCTCTGAATCTCTGGGCTTCTGGGAAGAATAACACCTGGGACATTCCACTGGAAGCCAAACACATCCTGGCTATAACTGCAGTGGTAAGGCAGGACTGACACAAACTGGGGACAGAGGGCCGGCCATTACACCAGAGGAATTTGCAATGCTCTGGGCTTAACAGGAACAAACACCTCAAGCACTTTCTGCTGCAGCTACTTCTTGTCCATGCCGGGCGCACTCTACGAGAGCCAAGCCCCAGATTTGTACACTGGTTTCTCTGGCTATAACTGAAGCTGAAAAATGAAAATATTTATTTTTACATCAAGTGGTGTGCTTTCAGACAAGATTAAAATCAATTCTAGTTTGTGGTTTGTCAGGTTTAACCCAAAAATATAATAATAACAACAACAACAACGCTTGTACCTATTCCAGACACACAGGCAGCCCACAGAGCACTGCCGTGTCACAACACAGATCACCTGACACACCTGTGGGGAGGCCAGGGGGCCCAGCCTGCCTCTGACATGCAGGAAGACAACGTTTGCATTTCGGTTTTGAATAAAAATATATACAAAAATAATCATGAATTTAAGAATGAATTGCCTGAGTGAGATCTGCGAGAGATCTGGAGCGTTTCACACCTGTCGCGAGGAGTGTGTCTCAGCAGCCCCCTGCCTGCGGGGGTCAGTGCCTGGGCCAGGACACAGAGCCATATCTGGGCCAACTGTATTTCATTGATCTCACTTCCATTAGTTAGTTATTTTTACTATTCAGGTTATGATGTAAATTCAGAAGAGGAAAAAATTGTGTTCAGGCCCCTGTCCCTCTCATATGCAAATTAAAAACATACGTGGTGCCAGAATTTGTATTAGTCTCTTTACAGTGTTTAACTAGATTAGCTGAAGT
The DNA here is from genome assembly GCF_036373705.1 of Amia ocellicauda. Classification (NCBI taxonomy): domain Eukaryota; kingdom Metazoa; phylum Chordata; class Actinopteri; order Amiiformes; family Amiidae; genus Amia; species Amia ocellicauda. The sequence goes on from NC_089853.1 coordinate 18,938,936, forward strand.
ATAAGAACTGGGTGTTACTAAAGCCAGTTACATGGATTTCAAAGCTTGACGCAGCTTGAACAATGACAATTATAAAAGCATCGATTTAGGCCCAGATAAAATCAAAACTCTGACCCACCCACTAATCATCAAATCCACACCTGGACTTCAGTGTGCAAAAGCAGATGTAAGAGGCAAACACATGGCCACATCAAGCTTTGTAAGTGGAGTCTGCTGGGCGGCTGTTGCGGAGTTTGGATGTAAACTGTGCATTTATTTAATAAATTAGGAGGTGAAGATGATGTTGAGAGATTTTGAAAAGCTCTCTGTTCGTGTGAAAACACACTTTGTACACGCACAGTATTTATCAAGCATAACTTTGCTTTAGCAAGTCCCGAAATAGACAGTTTATTATTCAATTTAGTTACCACTATTTATAAAGGTTATTTTACAGTTTTTCTTTAACTGGGACAATTCTTTGAAAATATAAAATGTGTCAAACTGTTTTAAACCTATTTCCTCCTGCCAGAATGTAGAAAATATGAAATATCCATTCTTTTATTTTACCGGTAAAGTAACAGTAGTCTGGAGATTCATTTTAAAACAGGTGTGTAAAGTGTAAACCGGTATTTTTTTAATTGTATGTACACGATTGTTGTATTCCCAAGGGCAATGCGTTTATTGGCTTTCATTCCCTTGTGTATGAGTGAAGTTGGGAAAGAAAGAAAGAAAGACAGACAGAAAAACGGAAGGAAGGAATAAATTAAATACATTAAACGAAAGAATGAAAAGGGAAAGTGGAAAGAAAGAAAGAAAGAAAGAAAGGAGAAAGGTTGGACAGCGGCGGGCCCTTTAAGAGCAGCCACTCAGCCCCGCAGCTCGTCAGCCTGGCGCCACGGCTGCGAGCTGCACCAGAGCACCACTCCTTCACCTAAATAGCACGGGGACCTCCTTGGGAAAGAGGGCTTTTAAAGCGCAACTTGAAACTGATCTCATTTCAAAGGGATAATGGCTGGCCAATATAAAAGAGGGGGGAAATAACTTTTTGTCTATTTAAATCGCAGCTCTCCTTGCTCACCCAAACCCGTGTTTTGTGTTTCACTGGTGCGGAGGGTGGCACCAGTTCAGCAGCCTGGCAGGGCACAGCCGGGGCAAACGTGCCGCCTGTGGTTGCGAGAAACGAACAACCCCCTCACTGTAAACCCCCAAAGGTCTGTGCCCGTGGAGGAGTGTGGGGTGGAAAAGGTTAGCACAATATTCTTCCACTTCAAAGTTTTAGATTGTGCTTTGCAATGGAAGAAAAAAGAAAAGCCTCGAACGTGCATTTAATTTCCTCAGCAAAATGTATATTGTTACATAAAAAAACACAAAGTAATTTGTACTTTAATGGTTAAAGAGGGGGAAACGTATTTGTATTCTTGCACAAATAAGCTGAAGAAGTTGTTTCAGGGAGCACAGCGTCCAGGCAGAGACATGAAAGACACGCCACCTCTATCAGCGCCACTGTTGCCAGATTGGGGGATTTTTAAATGCCATGGGGGAGATTTGGGGGCATCATTTGTATGGGGGTAAATGCTGGGGGATAATATTTTGAACATGGGGGGATTTAGGGGTTTGGCACAGTTCAGCACCCCTCGCCCTCACTTTGTTTTTTTTCGGACCAGACTGGGGGGGGGGTATGAGAGGTGTAAATCAATCAATCAAAAGACGCATCAATTATACTGAGCCCCCTCCTCCGAGGCGATGGATGCAGTGAAAGGAAACAACCCTGACCGTCGAGATCCACAGTTTGCACAGACGCAGCGTCGATTCGTAACACAGGTGTTTCACAGGAGTGTCCCATTATCGCCTCTGCATGGGAACACGTTAAGCCCTTAAAGGAAAACGTGCTTCTATACACCGCGGACATTTTCTCTTGTTATTAATGATTAAACACGGTATTGCTTGTATCCTGTTTTTTTATCCAGGCATGGCCAACACACACACACACATATATATATATATATATATTGATCACGTCACTGTCCCACGATGAGTAAAAGCAAAAAGCAATACACTGATTACATCATAGCATTCAGGATGACTATAATTTGAATAGTATAACTGCAATTTTGTAAAGTCGCCCTGTAAATAAATAAATAATATTCAACTATAACAACTATAATAACAACAGCAACACCAGCATCACAATCAACGACAATCACGACACGTGTTCCTGACATTTAATTACTGTGATGCCCTGAGGCGATGCCCAGAGGGGCTCTCCACACCCATCCCGCCCGCGGCCCGGGGTCAGCGCTGCCCGCCGGACAGAGTCCGCCCAGCAGCTCCAGCCTGGGACTTCCACCCCCCGCCTAATGAAGGAAAGACACTCGTCCAGGGTGGGAAAATGCGAACGAACAAATACTGGTTCTGGGGGTCGTGTTTAGCACGTTGGAAAGTGTTGTGTCACTTTACAATCTTATTTTATACGGGAAATTAAGAGCCGGCGTTGCTGGAGTTAATGGTTTCATGGCTCTGACCCAGGGTGCCGCAGGTCAAACAGCCGCACAGCTCATCCAGAGCAGCCTGGACCCCGCGGTACCGCCGAGCCCCACTGAAGCAGCAGCTCTTACACACTTCTGTTCTTGCCCTTTCTTTTCAGTCAAATCCAGCCTTTTGTGGTTAAGAAGCGCAGAGCCCAGCGAGAGACCGTGTGAAATGAACCCGGATTCTCTGGCCATGAACCTGAACACCGTTAAAAAAACATTTCAATCCCACAATCAACCAACGGAAATGATCATCTGGTTTAATGTGCCCACCGGCCTGGCCTCTCTACACCCCGATTAGTTTGTCAGTTAACATGTACTGGTCATTCTGCACTGGTGGAAAAGCCTGACCTCCACAGAGCAACAGTTTCCCCCTGAATAAATACTCGACCAGGGGAAGTTGTTGCTTTGCGACACTCAGTTACACAGTCACAACCTCTCGTATCTATTTCATTATTTTCGCTCCTATGGATATATATTTCAATATGAAATACCTATGAGAGAGCATTCCAACAAACTTTGGCATTTGATTTGTGAACTTTATTATTATTATTATTATTATTATTATTATTATTATTATTATTATTATAGTATGTGTTTGAACTGTTTTTGTACTGTTTTAAAATGAACTGCACCCCTATATTGTTCACGTGTGGCGGGGATATCAATAAAACTGTCTTGGGATGTATTTAATCGCAGCAGGGTCTGTCAGATTAACCTGACCAGTCCGAGGTGCCAGGGCAGCCCGTTGCCCATTTCTGGTCAAACTCCTGCCCAGAGGATTTTGCAGATGCATTGTTAAGGCGGCGCTATGGATAGTCTTGGACATTGTAGTCTCTTGTAGGGCTCGGGAAATGCTTATCCGTGTGATGTACCTGCCTATAGACGGTATTGATTTATTGATCGGCGAAGGAGACACGCCAGTAGAAGAGCGAGCTCTGTCGCGAAAAGTTCAAGACTCGGCGTGGAGCTGTGAAGACAATTCCCAAATTCCCAGTGCCACCAGCCGTGCGTTTCATAACCTGCATACGAGGTGTCAAGATTACAGAGGAGGCAGGGGTTCTGAAATGCATTCCCTTAGATGTTCCAAGAGCCGAAAGACAGATTCAATAAAACATACATTAAACCCCCCCCCCCCCCCAGTCCCACGGCACCAGTTCCCCCATTTTCCATTTTTGACAGTTGCCAGCCAAGTGCGCAGACACTTACAATTTCACACATTATATAATCCGCTGACACAATTCTCGCATGCTATTCTGTGCTGGTGAGAGAAGCCTTAGCATCGGGCGGGCAGCGGCAGGGCAGGTGCTCTTACCTGGTCCACACAGCCGGCTGTAGTGATAGGGGTTGCAGCACACGGACGGGCTGTCCGGGGCCCCGAAGCTCTGGCACTCGCACAGCGGTTTGAGCTGGGCCGTGTGCTGCAGGTCGGACCAGCGGTACAACCTGCACAGCAGCAGCTGCGGGGGAGCCGTCTGCCCGCCCAGCCGCAACTCTGTCCGGGACACCATCACGCACTCGCTGGGCACCCCCCCCTTGGACTCCACAGCCTCCAGAAGCGTGTCCAGCGGTTTCTCCTTTAGCCTTTTTAAAAGCGAATATGTGGCGGACTTGAGCTCCAGCTCTATAACCGAGCGGGGTTTGGCCTCCTGGCTCCCCAGAGGACGCCCGTCCCGGGGACCGAGATTCCTCAGCACTAGCTGGCAGGAGCTGGGCTCTCTATCCCGGGCCGTGTGGGGGCTCCTGGCTCCGGAGTGGTCCCGGTCTTTAAACAGACAGCACGTCACCGTCCTGCACTCGCTTTCCTGCGTGGCTCTGGGGCTTGCCTCATCCTGGACACACATGGCACCCCCATCTTGGTCCAGAATGACCCCCGAGCCACCGCTGCCCGCAGGATCGCCGGCGCACACTCCCCCGAGGTCCCCCCCTGGCGACCCCGCTCGGGTCACCGGTCTGAGCTCCGTTTTGGGAATCTTCTCTGGGTTTCTGCCGCACCGATCGTCCCGACCCCCCTCGCTGGCTTTGCTGCTTCCATCGCCCCCCTCTCTATCTGGAATCAAACGGCTTCTCCAGAGTCGCCGCACGAGCCCTGAGCGTTTCGACCTGAACATACGACAATTTATAAATCGAGATTTTGTTTTTTTATTATTCTTGTTATTCTTCTAGTTCAGGTCGGTGCGGGTTCCAATTAGTTCTCGGGTCGCCACCAAACATCAATCTTTTGCAAATGCTGTGCAATGCATGCACAGCCGAGTGCTGTAGATTTGCAACAAAACTGCAACATTAGATTGAGGCGATAGTTACAATATTGTGCATAAAAAAATGGAAAAACGGTTACAAAAATGCACCCCTACATTGAAATCAAAATGCATTCACTTACTAAGAATCCCTCTCCCAGAAAACCAATATTTATATATATATAATTTTCTTTATATTCCTGGTAGAGAACTGCATTAAATGCGTTAGGAAAGGATTCGCAAGTGATGCTTCCGTTATTCTGCCCTCAAGATTGCAGAAAAAAATACACCTAAATGAAAGTAGTACCACCAATGAAAGAAAAAAGAAAAAAAACTGCGGCAGAAACAGATTCCCAGTGCGCTCTCGGTGCTCTTGCGGACTTTGAAACACCTTCAGATCATTCCCTTTAAAGCCGCTCTCGGCGCATGAATGTGGCTGATATGCTGTAAAATTAATCCCACAGAAAATCCTCGCAGAATTCACAATCCCAGCGGTTTCTCCATGATATTGAAACACTCGTTTGCAATCCAGAAAAACGAGGACCCAGACAGGCTGCAGACTTGGTAGTAGGATCAATCCCAGTGTCTCGGCTCCGTGTCCCGGTCTGCTCCAACAGCACCCTCGGTTTCTTTCTTTCTCCGTCTCTCGCTCTCTCTCCCTCTCTCCCTCTCGCTCGCCTTTTTTCCTTTTTCTGAAACACACACACACACACACACACACACACACACACACACACGGGGCCCCGAGGAGAGGGAAGGAGCCATTGGCTGCTTCCCATCATGTGCTAGTCTAGACACTTTGGCGGCTGCGAGCTGCACTGATTGTTGCGCAAACAAGGTTTCAAGTTTCTTAACTCTTAAAGGCGAAACATCCACCTTCCCCCTTTTCATTAGACAACATCTACTAATAGGGAGCGCGGAGGGTATCTCAACAGCAGGCGGCCAGGTGGCTATTTATTAGACTTAATGCACCCCTTTCAAGTTACGCTTTAACTTTGCATCCTCAAATGCGTTTATGGTGTTTAATATTATATTGTTTTTAGTGACGTGTCTAGTTCTGTGACTGCGACTCCTGTAGGAATGTGTTGGACCCCCGCCCCTTCATGCTTGAAGCAGTACGGTGGGGGGGGGGATACGGCTACCTGTGCAGAAGGCATTTGTCGGGTCGGAGCAGCCCTGGGAATTGCGCACAATGTCGTCACACTCGAGGGCCCCACATGCCGTGTGAACTCTGGAGCTCCAAGACGCCCATCACTGACCATGACTGTATGCACTGTAGGCCACACTTCAGTTACCCTACCTGAACAGCCCCCACCATGTCTTTGCATACGTGCAGTCTTCATTCGGTCAAGCATGTGCCGTGTGAACACGATTCCACAGAGGATCCTGGAACGACGGCACATCAATAAGTGAGCTGATTAACAAACCGTTCCGCGCAGAGTTTAAGATGTTTAACTACCCTTAAACATCAGTCCCACGGACTGTTCTGCATAATAACTTGAGACATAACATAGTTTTACCACAACAACAACTGGACTTCAACACGAAGTCAAGGTCTCCGCCAGCTGCTTCTGTGACCAAACCTGTAGGAGACCGACCCTCGGGGCAGCGCGTTTGTGCTGCTCGAATCCCAATCCCAATGCAGAGGTATTTACCAAGGGCAGACTCCACTACAGAGCAGCATGTAGCATGTACAGGGAGACTGCAGGGGCAGTGGGCCACAGGGGGCAGGGAGACTGCAGGGGCAGGGGCTGCAGGGGCAGGGAGACTGCAGGGGCAGTGGGCCACAGGGGGCAGGGAGACTGCAGGGGCAGGGAGACTGCAGGGGCAGTGGGCCACAGGGGGCAGGGAGACTGCAGGGGCAGGGGCTGCAGGGGCAGGGAGACTGCAGGGGCAGTGGGCCACAGGGGGCAGGGAGACTGCAGGGGCAGTGGGCCACAGGGGGCAGGGAGACTGCAGGGGGCAGGGAGACTGCAGGGGCAGGGGGCCACAGGGGGCAGGGAGACTGCAGGGGCAGGGGGCCACAGGGGGCAGGGAGACTGCAGGGGCAGGGAGACTGCAGGGGCAGTGGGCCACAGGGGGCAGGGAGACTGCAGGGGCAGGGGCTGCAGGGGCAGGGAGACTGCAGGGGCAGTGGGCCACAGGGGGCAGGGAGACTGCAGGGGCAGGGGGCCACAGGGGGCAGGGAGACTGCAAGGGCAGGGAGACTGCAGGAGCAGTGGGCCACAGGGGGCAGGGAGACTCCAGGGGGCAGGGAGACTGCAGGAGCAGTGGGCCACAGGGGGCAGGGAGGCTCCAGGGGGCAGGGAGACTGCAGGAGCAGTGGGCCACAGGGGGCAGGGAGACTGTAGGGGCAGGGGGCCACAGGGGGCAGGGAGACTGCAGGGGCAGGGGGCCACAGGGGGCAGGGAGACTGCAGGGGCAGGGGGCCACAGGGGGCAGGGAGACTGCAGGGGCAGGGGGCCACAGGGGGCAGGGAGACTGCAGGGGCAGGGGGCCACAGGGGGCAGGGAGACTGCAAGGGCAGGGAGACTGCAGGAGCAGTGGGCCACAGGGGGCAGGGAGACTCCAGGGGGCAGGGAGACTGCAGGAGCAGTGGGCCACAGGGGGCAGGGAGGCTCCAGGGGGCAGGGAGACTGCAGGAGCAGTGGGCCACAGGGGGCAGGGAGACTGTAGGGGCAGGGGGCCACAGGGGGCAGGGAGACTGCAGGGGCAGGGGGCCACAGGGGGCAGGGAGACTGCAGGGGCAGGGGGCCACAGGGGGCAGGGAGACTGCAGGGGCAGGGGGCCACAGGGGGCAGGGAGACTGCAGGGGCAGGGGGCCACAGGGGGCAGGGGGCCACAGGGGGCAGGGGCTGCAGGGGCAACATGTGAGCGCGAGCTGCAGTGCTGTGCATCCTCGAGGCTCAGTATCTGCACGCGGGGGTTAGCAGATGAAAGGATTTGCCCCCTCGTGCACCTACACCCCCACAGGCAGGCGAGGTAGTGCAGGGGGCTCGAATCCATCTGCCTCTTTAAAACACCCGGAGAAGGGAGATACACATGCAGACAGAGCTGTCAGTGACCGTGCTGAATTTAAGGGAAGCAACTGTCAGTTTGTATTTACCTGCACGCTATTTGGTTTAATGTTCCCGATCACAGTTATCATTATTACTATTCTTCTTCTTATTATTAGGTCCAGCGCTTTAACAGTTAACGAAGCTCGACTGGAGTCAGTCAGGCGCGACCACGCCCCTCGATGTATTAACTTGCTCTGAGTAGCAAAAGTTCAGGAACAGAGGCCATCGATTGGTTCCCTGTCACACAAGGTCTGGCCCCCCGACAGCGACGATTGGTCTGAAAAGGAAAATAGACGCGCCCACTCAAGAGCTGTGATTGACATGAATGAAAGAAATTCCCCTCTTTCCGCCGGCACATAGTCAACAATAAGCGCTGGATGCTCGGCGCGGTGATGCGCTGCAGGCCAGTTTAAGCCCGGGCTGGGCAGTGTTACAGTGCTCGGGTTGGAAGACATCCTCGGTCACCACTTGCATGTTTACCAATTTCAGCAGGAGCACAGTTTGCAGGAGAATGCACATACATGCATGTGTGTGTGAGTAAATGTGTGTTTTATATATGTGTGTGCATGTGTGTGTGTGTGTATTGCATCTATTTGTCATGTTCATTAATTCTGTGTAAATGTGTTGAGATATTTCTGAGCAGACATACAGGAAGGCACACATATATACATTCTGCATGATTAATTGGATAATTTGGATAGATTAAATAACTCCTCTCCAAACAGCTCAAAATCAAGTGTTTCTTTATAATGGTACAGCACATGAACTGTACTACTGAATGCAGCATTGCCAGACAAGCTAATAATTAGTTCAGTTAAGTTAAGAGAGAGGCTTAAGGTGCATGCCATGCCCACCCGAGCCTTCCCGAACCTGGGTGATTTACAGTAGACAGACGGGCGCAGAGGGATCTGTTCCCAGGGGTTGTGCTGTGCCGCGCTGCTGTGCTACAGTGCTCTGTGTGGCTGACAGTTGCAGTGGAAGCCAGGGACAGATTAGTGCTGCTGCACAGTGCAATAATTGTTTGAATCGCACTAAAAATAATTAACCTTGAGCGCGTCTCGGGTGCGAGCGCACGTTGCTGCCCAGCCCTGTGGGGCTGCAGGAGAGCATGCCAGCCCAGGCGTGGGAGTCGGGTTTCTCCTGCGGGGTCAGGAGGTCACCAAGGATGGACACGGATTCCTCGTGCTTCCACGGTGCCGCCAGCACCTGTTCCAGACGCGCTTCCCTTTGTAACTCTATCACATGCCGGACAGGGAAAAGAAAACTGTTATTGCAGAGCTGCTTTCGATTTTAAATCACACTCTGGCCTTCTTCGCAGGGCAGAGGTGGAGAGAAGAGACTCTGTGCTTTGTTGGGCACACAGGCAGCCGCCCTGGAAGCCCCCGTGGCAAACCCTGTAGAAGGTTATGAAGAGAAGCAGGGCTGTCCTGCCTGTTGCTTGGTAGCAGTCGAGTTATTTTAGAGTTTCCACTATTGCTGTCATCAAACAGCAGGGGTCTTTTAACCAGAAAGTGTTGTTTAAAAAAATATAATTATTATTAGTTTTTCTTGGCTTTTTAAAAAGTCATCTTTACAGAGCAAAGTTAGGAAAAGGGCAGGAAGCATTGATGTCAGGCCTTAAGAATGAGCACAGAAAGAATCAAACAGCCATAAACAACCATGTAATTACATCATGAGCAATGAGTAACTAGTCTGCTGGTCCTGTTTTTTTGTTGTTGTTTTTTTATGAGGTAAATGCCAGTAAATGCAGGGTCTGTGTGCTACAGCATTTAGGCCTCACTGTTGCCACATCAGACCAGCTAACTGACCTGCAAGTGACCGAGAAAGAAAACGCGAGAGGAGGGTGCAACTCGGTTACTCTCAGTGTGAAAGTGTCTCGGTGCAATTAAGAGCATGTGTGTCTCAGCCCTGTTACACAATTGCGAGGGCCGTGCTGCGTCGCTCTCGCTCAACTGATCTGCTTTCAAAACACAGTCACTAATTCCCCCCTTCCATCGTGTCATCTGGGCTGTGTGGCACCAGGGGCAGATGCTGAGGTGACCCCCAGGGGGAGCGGTCTGAGAAAGGACATTATTTTGCCCCTCCAGTGGGTTTGGTATCGATCCCGGTGCCGGCTCACCTCTGCGGGAGATGTGCTGCTGTGGGTGGGAACGTGGTGGGAACAAACCGAAAAGGGTTTGCGATTTAAGCTCAACATGTCCAACTGTCCACCGCAGTAGAGCGTGCTATGTGTGGTTGACTGTGTGTGCGTGTGCAAGCTTGTGTTCTTTATTACTTGAGATTCGATATGTGGGCAAGCAAGGAGACGGAGCACAGTGGTAGAGATGATAATGTCAATGTAATTTTGGGTAATGGTAGTTGTTAGTGGATTTTTACCAATTAACGGGTGTACAGTTTCAATGTGTTTTGTCTCTCTATGGTCTAGGAATACTGAAAGTTGTTTTTCTAAGCATTTTGTTGTTAACGCTGATGTTGCCAATGAATTACAAAACATATTTCTTGTTTCTGTTTTGCTCTGTTCTGTTTTACGGAAGAGTGAAAGAGCGGGGGTTCACAGGAGTGCATTGTGTTCCAGAATCTGCACACACCACCAGCTTAATCTCTGCACAAAACACTTTTTTCATCGTCTGAACAAGAAGAATTCTTAAAAAGGAACGATTTCTGGATTGTGTGCATTAACAGAGTTATAACCAACAACTCAAAAGCAAAAAGCAATCAATCAATCTCTCTCTCCTCCTCCCTCTTACCCTCCCTCCCTTCTCGCTCTCTCTGTCTGTCTGTGGAAGACTGGAGCCAGCCTGGGCCCCTAGGGACCCCTGGGCAATAATCTAATGGTCATTCTGGCTTCGTCAGGGACTCCCCACTTCACAAAGGCCAATCGGAAAATTAAATTAGACCTGACTCCTGGCTGAAAGACAGACGATGGCGAAATTAGTCTGCGATGTTGAGGGGAGGTTGAAAGACATCTGAGATATTAGCTCTGGGGGTGACAGGGCTGCCCTCACAAGAGCAGTGTGCTTGCCCAGGATGTCCATGCTCTGATATTCCCCCAGAATGCACTTTGAGGGGCAGCAGTGTCTGCAGTGGCTCTTGTCATGTGTTTTTTATTTTCTTTCTTCTTGTTTCAGATTTAAGACACTAGTAATGGTTTTCCTGCTGCCTACGTCAAGGCTAACGTCTGAGTGTGTGACATGCTTTCTCAGATTTATGATGGCGATTGCACACATACAGCACATCCCCTGATCCCGAAGTTAACCCTGAGTCCCAAACATATCACTAACAGCACTTATTCTCAGTCCACCCCCAACCCTGACCCTACTTATCCTAACCCTAATTCAGGTGTTAATTCTCAGTCTGCTGCGATGCACTGTTTCAGTGTGCAGGAACAGGGGGAACAGCTGGGCTCAACTGGGTTGTATGGAAGGACTTTCCACTGAATCGAGATGACCAAATAACGAACCTCGACTGCAACAGCAAACCAGGGGAATGCAGGACACTCCCATAGAAAAAATACAAATAAGATTTAATGAAGCAGGTAATGTAACTGTAGAATAACTGTGTACGTATCTGACTCTCCCAGCGGCTCACATAAACTAACAGCACCTAGGAGGTATAAATCACCAGAAATCACTTTCACACAGACCTCATGGGGCGAAGGGTCTCACACAACCCAAGATTTTTTGTATCCAGATTTCAACTCTAAAACGTGAAGCAAACAAGCGGGACTCGTGTCCCCTGTGGTTGTGAGTTTACTTCTTTCCCTCGCATCTTTGCATACTTTTGGCCCAAAAAGAGAGAGAGAGACAAAATCACAGCTTCTAAACGATCCTTGATGTGGGTTCCAGCTCAGCAAGGCAGGAATGTCAAATCCCAGAGTTATGTATTTCTGCTAGGGGCCAGTCTCTTCCCAAAGTTATTTTTTTTCTCTCTTTAATTTATTTATGGACTTATACTGTACTTGTTCATTGCTGCATTTGGGGAAAAAACAATACCATGCCATCCCATCAGATACGTGTGGTTTGGGGCCGAGCTGAGTGCCACACAGGGTGCGTCTTGCCGGCCTGCCTGCCTCTCTCCTCTGCAGCAGAATGAAAGCGTCTGCGCTCAGAGAGAACATCGGAGTGGTGTGGAAAGGTGCCGGCCGTGCGGCGGTGCTCACAGGCCCACAGGAGAAAGACACAGCAGAGGAGCTACACTGGGCTGCTCTGTGGGGATGTTTATTAGAGACACACACAGAATCTGGGCTGGGGAATCAGCAGGGACTGACAGGGCCCAGGCAGAGGACAGGGCAGACGGGGGCCTTCAGGAAGTGCATTGGTGGGGTAATTCAGTAGTGAGACCTGGGTTTTTACGCATCACTTTCTTTGTGGTTTTTGTGCATTGCTGTGCTTTACTGAAAGGTTGTTTCCTCAAGCTGACCACACAATGACAGTACCGCCATTTACCGTGGTAAATTGTGTCCGAGGGAATACACTGTGGCTGGTACAGTATTATCACAGTCCACTGTAAAAAAAAATGCAGTGGAAGCATGATGAATCTGTAGGAAACCGCAGTGAAAGCAAATAAATTAGTGTCAAATTCTAAGGAAAACCACAGAAATTTGATTCACTCTGATTGAAGCCACAGTAAAATGAGCAAAAAGGTTCACACATTAAAAAAAGAGCAAGTATTAAAGAAAATGACAACGATGACAGCATTGTCTCGCAAGGACTTCCAATGGTTTTGACTAGCAATTCGGAAAAAAAAAGATAAAAAAGCAGAGGACTGATGCGAGAATATTCATCTGGATATGTGGAGAGTAACATTCGCACAGCTGTTGAAAAGGAATGACATGCTGCCAGTTTCAAACAAATTGCTAAGGAATATAGTTTGGCATGGCAAAGGCAGATGCTGAAATGATGTACGGATAAAATAAGATTCTGTATCTCCACACTTGTCTTTTAAATTTCCCCAGATAATGACTCCTCTGTAGGGCAGCACCGATGGGAGAGTGTGGCTCGGTGTGCCGCAGCACAAGGGAATATTGACAGAGCAAAGGAGTTTAGGGGAGTGGTGGTGGTGGTGGGGTGGCGGGGGGATAAATAAAAGGATGGTTAAATCCTTAATTGGAGGCAATTTGATTAATTGGGCTATGCTGGAGACGCGCTGTCCGGAGACTCTGAGCCTAGGGCTGCACTGTGTCATCCTGTTTCTGTATCACAGGGAGAAATCAATGCCCCGGGCCCAGGCTGTCAGGAGAGAGGCGCTGGGATTGCATTCCTACTGATCTGTGCCATTATCCTCGTCCCATGCGCAGACGCCCATGGAGCCAGCGCCACCGTCCCTGCCCCGGGGGAGGGTGCCAGGCCCCTGGCACAAGCTCACCACCCCCCCAACCTCCCCCGTCTAGTGAAGCATCTGCTGTCAGACCTCACCACTGACTCAAGCACACCTATCCGAGCCCCACAGATTTACACAGTTCCACCCCCCCTCCCCAGCAAGCCAGAAACCCACAACACGGCGCCAAAAATCGGTCCCACAAGGGAGAGGGGGTTGAATGTTCTGCCAGGAAGTCTAGAGCAGTCGCATCATCAAATTGTGGTCATGCACACTACGAGACTGTGACGCCAGCACTGGTGCCACGCTGCCCCGTCACACCTGCACTGCCTCAGCTGGGAGCAGCAGGAGGGGCTGCATGCTCCTATCAGGGATTACACCTCCAGAGATGAGCGCTTTCCCCTCCTGATGACCCTGATATCACCCTGCCCCCCTCCATAACGTGTCCTTCTCCTTTGTTGCTCCTTCCAGGTCAGAAAGGGGTTGGGCAGTCTCAGGATGGCAGCAGACAGCTTGGGAATCCATTTCACTAAAATGTGTCCTCTGTTTTACAATCCTGACTGCATAGGTCTGGGTGTTTTTTACCCCTTGGAAAAACAGGGTTGGGGGCAAAATGTTTTAAAACACGGGGAGCAGGTAGTTCCTGGGTCTGTTGTCTCTTACGCAGAAAACAAGGGAACTCTGGACATTTTAATATAACTGACTATGCAGCTGGACCACTAGCAATCACAGATCAATAAAGTGTGTCTGGACCTCTTCTTCCTATAAAGGCAGTTATTTTTGTCTGCTTGTGTGTGTGTATGCATGTTTTGTTAAATTTTTTCCTGAACAACAGACACTGTTACTCGCATCAGTCTTCCCGGCCCAGCCCAGCCCAGGCCACCCCCCCCCCAGAAAAATAATATTTTTCTATTATCAGCATTTGTTCAGTTGGGGTCGCGGAGACAGTCTGGTCTATCGTTCAGATCCAGATAACAACCCCCCAGCTTGTTATCTGCGCTGCCAGTGTGTCCACAGCGCAGACGATCTTCCAGCAGGGTCTGTCATGAACTCAGCACGCAAACACCTCGCCCTCCAATCGCTCCCCTGATTGGTTCCTTCCTCCGACGGAGCTAAACAGAACCGCTGAGCATTAGTGGTGAGCCCTAGCTGGACCACTGATGATATATATGAGTGATCCAACGCAGGAGTTCCCAACACATCCCCACCCTTCACTTCTCCAGGACCCCAGGTTAACTGCGTCCAACCTTGGTAGCAAGAGGCGATCCCAGCTGACTGACCTGACCAAGCCCACTGACACAAAGCAGGGCCTTGTGGCAGAAAGCATCTTCACACTAAGCTGAGCATCATTTGTTGCTCCTTTCAGAACTGCGCTGACTATCCTAATCCATCATGACCTGCCCCTTCAAACACATCCCCACACACACACTCACACACGCACACACACACACACACACACACAGACACATCCCTCCTTCAAATCTCCGAGAGCCGGCGCAGCTTAATAACTGACTTGCTGAAAGAAACTAGAGAATTACAGACATTTCAAAACCATGGAGGAATGCGCCTCTCGGAGTCTGAGTAGCTGGGGATTGACTCTGCGGTTGGCATTGTGTTGTTTTTTCGGTTGTTTGTCTCTTTCTCATCAGTGTGCTATGACTGACAGACGCATCAAAGCAATGGAGGAAAGAATGATAGCAAAAGAAGAAAAAAGCACAACAAAAATACCCTCCAATAACAAGCTAGTGGTAGCCTTGCCTTTGCGCACTTACACAAGCATTCACAAGACACAGTCCCCCCAGTACAATGGAGACGCGTGGGCCCACCCTGCTGCCGGGCTGCACAGTGTGTGGCATGCCCTGTCCGCAGAGAGACTCACATACTCCAGGAGCAGGGGCAGGGGGGGCACAGGGAGAGAGAAGAACCCAGGGGGCAGGTTTGCTCGGAGCGGCAGTGAGAATAAACGCCCGCGTGGTGTGAACCGCTCTCGTTTTTTAATGTTTCCGAGCTGCCATAAATCCAGCCTTCTTAAGACCACTGCGGGGCCAGCTGCCAAGCATGACCTCAGTTCCACGCAGACATGTTACCATACACAGTTTCTGCTTTATTCTCGATTTACTAAAATAGCAAAAAAAACACTGAACAGTGTTTGACTGCAGAAGATGGCAAGCTCTGGAGGAAGCTTTCGAGCAACAGGGCTAATTAACTGATAGTCTTCTTTAGGATTATGGTTATGGTTATTATGATTATTATGGCTGTTATTTTGACATGAAAACACAAAAAAAAACATAAAGCCACCTATATAATGTATTGGAAGTGATAGGACAGACAGCATGGCACCTTTGTAACTCTGTAGCACAACCAGCATGTGTACGCTCAGGGCGAAACTAAATTCATTACACTGACTGGCTACTGTTGGAATCCGACTTTTCAGTATTCCCGAAATTAAACTTTGTAGGTGATGGACGTGCAACAGCACACTCACCTGTCAAGAGCAATTCCCCAGCATGTCTGATGCTTGATGCACACAGGCAAACTGGTTTGCTTCACAGCTGCTGGGGGAATAACATTCTGACAGGAGCAGCAGAGATATGTGTGTGTATCTGTGTGTGTGTGTGTGTGTGTGTGTATGTGCGTGTGCGTGCGTGTGTGTGTGTGTGTATGTGTGTGCTCGTTGGGGCTTGCGTGTGGTGTGGCTGCTTATAGTGAAATGCTTATTTACAATGTCCTCGTTTAAATAAATCTAATTTTAATTGCATTTGAAACTACACTCTTGCTATTGTTTCATAATCCTGCACATGGCTGCCTGTGGCTTCTGCATGGTCTGTGTTTGTATTGATTGTGACTTTTTGTGTTAGACTGTATCCTCCAATTTTTTGGTTAAACCTCTCGAAGTCACGTGACTCTTGCACAATGTTTGTTTTGGGGTTTTCTTAATTTTTCCCCTAAGCTTTCAATACATTTCCGCAGTGGAAAAATACAAGTCGGCTTTCATAAATGCACCAGCCGCACAAATAAATACCAATAAAATAAATGACAAAGAATCACAGATACACAACTAGAGGGGAGGGGACCTAGGAAGATTGCAAATTCCATCTCTGTAGAAACACAAACACACACACATACACATAGGCACACGCACACACATTCGCACGCACAAATACACGCATACACGCATACACGCACACAGACTTCACTACAGTGCTGAGCTGGAAGTTGGAGAAAGAAAAAAAAGAAGCACAAACGAGGATAAATGGTTGAGCATCTGGGCTGCATTACTGCCGAGTGCCCTGCTCTGTGTTTGTGGCTTTCTGTTCCGCGAGGGGCCCCGGAGGCTGCAACCTTGGCCCCAGAGCACAGGGCTCCTCCCAGGACGAGGGACCCAAGGGCCACTGGCACGCACACATCTCACTTGGCACCGTGTTCAAGGTGCCAGGGAAAGTTTGTGCTGCCACTCTTAGTGTCCTGACACAGCAGTGCCTGTTTTACTGATGTTAACTCGTGACATCCTGTGCAGTGTTGCCCAGCCCTCATGAGCACATCCTTATGGTTTCTATTGCTCTGACTTAGTGAGCATCAGTGTCCGACTCTCAGCACAGCCATTTGCCTTGTGGAACTAATTACGGACGCACTGGCTGTAAACCCTGATTCCACTCTCTGGTGAAGACTACTGGAGACCCATAAGGGGTTCTGGACTGTGGCTGTTCAGGCCTTTCAAGCCACCACGTGTTAAAGGGTTAATAATCAATACTATCAAACAGCTTGCTTTAGGTTTCCCACACAGAATTCACAAGAGACCGTCTGAGCTCATACAGCAAATACGCTGGATGGCACAGGTAAAGGAAACAGTGACTCCTCAGTGTGACTGTAAACACACTCTGGTGGGTGATACGTGTATTTAAAAAAAACTTTTTTGTTTCTCTCCCAAGTTTTCCTTCCGTCCCAGAGTGGGTGTCCAGGCTGGGGGGGCTGGGGTGCTCATTAGTGCGGTGCTGGGGCTGTGCTCAGCTTATCTGGCTCTGATAAGGAGCTCTGGCGTCGGCCGAGCTCCAGCAATGGCTCCCGCTACAGAAAGGCTGCCGGGCGATAGCGTATCAGTAGGCCTCCTCTCAGGGAGACAGGCAGGGCGTGCATGTCTCCGTGTTTGTGTGGGGAGGGGGGATTGGGGAAGTAGGGGGTCTGCACCTAAAATCACACGGATCCCAAAAATAGCTGGGTCCACCCCGGGCCCCACCCCTCACTGCCACCACCACGGCTACGTCCTGAGCACGCCAAACAGGCGGGAGTGGGAGCTGGAGGGGTCCTGCTCCGTCGCTAACAGGAACAGCGTGTCATCAGGCCCATTCCTCTCGGCGGCCCTGACAGGCCCACGGCAGGCGTCAGACAGGCGGAGAGCTCCCCGGCCCAGGCCAGGCTAGACTGCAGCCCTCAGCCCCTGGCTCGCCACACAGGGCTGGGAGATAACAGCGACTCTCATGGCTCTGGGGCCCGGGGATCGTTGCTCTCCTAATCTTCAGTCGGGGAACTGGCTCAATTAGTGTCTCCCAGGCGAAGCGCTGTCTGCCTGTGCGGCTATCTCACAGACAGAGCTTCCCTCCTATCACTGATTTACAATGTTCTCATTGAGGCAGTGATTAGGGGCCGGTCTGTAACCACACAGCAGTAGGAGCTCTTCCTCACTGCAGGAGCAAGAGCGACCTTTAATTTCTGGTGTATTCTTCATTAACCCCCTCAGCGCTGTTCCCCTGCTGCAAAATAAAGGCCACAGACGGCGGTGAAGCGCCTGGTTGTTTTTACAGCCCAGAAGATAGAGACCTCAGCCCTGCGATGTGTACAACATGTTCTTTTCATTACTCGGCCCAGACCTCCGCTCTGTCTGCAATAGAAACAGGGTGATTTAAGCCCTGCTTGTACAGCTGGGCTCGCCCCACTGACCTCCCCTCTCTGCCATGATTTACACACAGTTGCGCGCAATCAGATCTCCCTTGCAACGACGAGCAGGGCGGGCAGAGACGGGCGCATTCCCGGATCTCCGCGGGGAGAAAATGAGAAGGGGAATTATCCCCAGTGGCCGAGGCCCAGACACTCTGGTGCACTTTGTTTCCATTCGCAGCTGTGTAGAATACACCCCCCCAACAAAAGAGAAAGAGGGTGAAAACAGGAATCACTGTACAGAGGGCCTGGCAGTGCATATCACAGAGGTTGCCATTTGGCGCCACGGCACAGCAGAAGTGTCTCCTTGGCTCTCACAGAGGGGTCACTCACTGGAGGCCAGAGCATTGCCCCCAGTCATATCGGCATACGTGTGCCTTCAACTAGGCAAGAGCTCGACTCCACACGGGTGGAGAGGAGATTCACAAGCCTCTTTAGAAGGTCCAGTTCTCCCTTATCTTGCCATCAGCTGACCAGCGTCGCTCCCAGATTTGCAATGGAAGGAATCGCTGGCACCAGGAGGGGGTGGGGTTGTTTTATCATTTCATTGACTCCCAACAGCACTCCTGCTCTCACTGCTCTTATTTCAGTGGCCCCTGTCTCACCAGCTCCTCCACCTCCACCGACTCTCCCTCTCCCTCCCCCTCTCATTTTATTGTTTATTAAAAAAAAAACATCCCACATCGCCTCTCCAGTACTCACTGGAGGGGCAGAGGGTCTCAGATACCCCTGCCTGGTTCCACGAGGAGTGTTGTTCGTGATAATTATTGGAAAGAACTCTGGGTCTCCAGGAAATGATCAATTAATCTTCATCTTGCAAAGTACAGACTGCCTGTCCAATGATGTGTCTCAATGTCTGGTAACACCCTAGACTAGGCAACACACCCTGCATGTACTGTATGCACCCGCAATAACCTGGAATACATCAGTGTTAATACTGGCCTTACTAGAGTTACTAAGTGTCTGTAATTTTCATAGCTGGTCTTGTAAGATGCTAATTCAGTGATAATAGCATGCTTTTTATATGAAAGCACAGTACCTCAACCCAGTACAGAGTCAAACCCAAACTGGGGCAGAGGGGTCCTGCAGTGAGCAAGAGAGCCGTCTGAACTGATCCCACAGAGTACAGCAGTGGCGTGAGCTGCAGAGTGGACCTCAAGGGTCAGAATATGAAGCACAGAAAAAAAATAATGAACGCAAGAAAGAAATGGGGAAATGAATCCATCGATTAATCCATCCCTCATTCCCCCATCAACAGACAGGTCAGTGAGGCCTGGTCTCTCTCTAGAGCAGGGCAGCAGGACGAGATTTCAGTCTCTGTCTGTCAACGCACAGGCCGGACTCTCTGCTGAGCAGCCACCGGGCATCATCAATACTGGAGCACCAGGAAATAAATCTCAATGACGGACACACCAAAATCAATTTGTTTGTCTCTGTTTCTACTACAGCCACGGCCGGGGGAAAAAATGGATCTGCATAGAGAAGAGATAGAATAACCATAGAATAGCCCAAAGAGGAGAGAGCGAGAAGCACAAGGATCCTCGAGAATCAGTCTTTGGCCTAGTGAACTGAAACAGTAGCAGGATACTGTATCAGCACTCTGTAGGTATTAATGGGAAGAGTGGGTCACAGAACAACACAGACCCCCCACACAGGGAGGGCGCCATCATGGTTTTTCACCTATTGTTTGTATTATTATTTTTATTATTCATTTCCAGAAAACTGCAAACGCTGATATCATGCAGAATCTATTTCATCAATGAGTCAGTCGAAGGGTCTTAGACATATCTATTTACATCTATGAAATTCAATGTATGAATTAAATACCCCACCCGACTCCCTCTTTTATGTGGAAAAATATCCATTGTAATAAATTTGCTGGTAGCTGTTTCAGCGAGCGTGCCAGTGCTGCAGGAGCAGCAGCAGCTAGGGCAGCACATTTCTGATTTTGATTTACTTGATCTCATATCTTGAAGGAAACCCAAGAATGCCTGCCAGTCTGGAGCTCGCAGCCTCCCCCCATGACCTCAGTAAACAGCCCCGTTCACAATGGGCAGTTCTGAGCAGCCCCACCTCCCCTGGCCGAGCGAGGGTGTGAGTAACGCTGGGGCCGGCTGCGCACAAGCACACACACACACACACACACCCTGGAGTGGCCAGGGGAGCGCTGGCTGCAGCTTGGGAGCCGTCTCAGCCCGGTGGGCCTGTCCTCTGAGTCAACCTGCGCTGCTCGATATGGATGCTATCAGGATTACGAGTACTTTAACCCCCCCTTCCTCTCTCTCTCTCTCCATGTTTATAAAATATTTATCAGTAGTTGGATTAAAAAACAAAACACTTGGAGCTAATTCTGCACTGGAGCAAAAATGCTTCGACAGCAGTCCCTCAGGTGTACACACACATTGTGGCTTCCTAATAAGACAACAACACAACAAGGCCGTAAAGAGTCTCGCCAGCCCTGCAGCGCGCTCATCCTGCAGACTGCGCTGGCACTGTGAGTGGCTCCTTCTCATTCTGTAACACAAGGAGTTTGTTTTTGCTTCTTCCCAGAAAAGTGTGGTTGGCGCAGCGAGGAGGAAAGCGTTTTCCCCACACAGCCCCATTCCCACAGCAGCACGCTTGGGCCAATTAAGGCATTGAAGACCAACGGAAGACACAGTCCGCGTTAATTTCAATTGTGTTTCAGACGGGGTGTTGTTGAAAAGGAACCACAAACACATAGGCAGGTGCTCCCAGCCTGCCGTTCGCTCGCGTTCCACTTTATAGTGCAGCACCAGCTGATACTTGTGCTTATCTGACAACATCCTAGAATTAATTGATTCCCCTCTTTATGTATTTATATATACATATGCAAACATGCACATGCACAAATATACATATAGACATGCTTCTCCTTCTTGGACGCATGGCTGCAAGGCTCAGATTTGATGTAACCAAAGGAATTCCACTCTGAGGGAAGCTGCAGGCTGCCAAGTATGAGTATAGGCAGGCTGAGCCTCATTTATGGTGGAGAAGTAAAAACAGCAGAAGCCCTCAAGGAGCTGATGGTGCAGCTTCAGCAGGGACGCGTGACAGAGAGACGTGGCGACAAAATGGAGCCCTGCTCTGGGGACAGCTAGACCCGGTCTCCTGACATCTCTCCCTGACTGTGCAGGGGGAGAAGGAAAAAACACTTCTGGAAAATGACCAGGCTGGGGGAAGAATATCAGTGATGCACCAGACATCCTTCTTTTACTTCCCCTGTACCATTCCTAACAATCCCCTCTTTTTATTTTGGAGCCTTTTTCAGAAGCCTTTTCCATTTTTTTATTTTGTCAAAGTGAGTTTCCACTGAACATGAGTGAACTCCACAGAAAGGCTGTGTGTGTGTGTGGGGGGGAGGTTGTAAGGGGATACAGCAGCAGTACACAGGGCATTAACGCAGGAACGTGCGGCTCATAAAAACACACTGCTTTAAGAGGTCGCTATGGGGGGAGAAGCGCAGCAGTGTAACTGAAGATGCTTCCGATTTCAAACTTAGCAAGACGTCACATGTCACCTTTCAGCCTTCCCTTCACACAAATCTGTCTGAGTGACGGCAGAAGGAAATCACAGATCAAAACAAACAAGCACAAAAAGGTTATGCTTCAGTTTCTTGAGAGACAAACACACAGGAAAAATACCGCTTGCCTTCATGTCTGGATTCCTTTATAAATCTTCACCTTTCATTCTTGAATTTTTACAGTGATTTTCCATTGCTTTCGCCGTACATTATCATCCTGCCCTGTCCTGACTTCAACTCAAGCCTTGCTTGTCCTCTCTGCACTATACCAGGAAGAGACTGTGATTTGACACTGTGTAAGGGGTTTACTGGGCTGCTCAGAGTGTCCGGAGGAAACCCTGTGCCTGATCTGTGGGGTTCAGTGTGCGGGGGGGGGGAGTGGCAAGACACAGAACACAGTGAGGAGGAAGCAAGCGTGGAGTCGGACACAGGAAGTGAGCACAGACTCCAGGTCTCAGGCTATCGCTGAACCCTTGCACCGCAGAGTCCGATTGATTGCTGAATTTAACCTGTTTCAAGAACCAAAACAAAACTGCCACTCTATCAATCCGACAGATGGCGGCGGCGTTTCCCACATTGCAATGCGCCGGGCTTGTTTCTGAGCACGGGGGTTTCCGCCTGTCTGTGCGGAGCAGGATGGCACCACCACAGTCTCCACTCCTGATTTTATCATCTAACTCAACCGCCCTGCTTTCACAGCGCCGAGCGGCTGTCCGGGAGCTGGAAACCCAGAGAGGCGCTGCTGTCAGGGGCTCTGTGAACGAATTGGGTTCACACGCCTAACGTCTGGGACTTGGCTGGGCTCCTGGATGAGCTATCCCACCATTTATCATCCGCCTTATTGACTGCAGTTGTGTCACCGTGCTGGACAGGCCGGCCGCATCCCCCCCCCCCTGCTCTGGTCTTTTTTGTTCTGCTGTCTCCACCAGAGCCAGCTCCCCAGCCGCTCCTCACATCCACTTGTTTACTGTCTAAATAAGTCTCTGTTTAGACTTACATCAGTCGGGGGAGAATATCTAAGAAAACGAGGAAGGAAATTTGTCGAAAAAACAAAGGAAAGAGGAAAGAAACCCTCTGTGATAGAGCCGGCCCCTCGCCGCTCCAGATTACAGCAGAGACGCTGTGCATTTGGCGCCATCGGGATTGACTGAAGGCAGACAGAGGAACACCAGCTCTTTCTGGAAAAAGATTAGTGACTCTCACACATACCAGGCAAGCAGGCAGGGAGGCCGGCAGGCTTTAAGTGTTTATTGTACTGTAGATTGCTGTATTTGATTACATTAGCAACAAAAAAATCCAAGAGAGGAAAACACCTATTTTTTTGGTTTATTTTTGTTTGTCCGGTTGTAACCCTGTCAGAGCGCCTCTGTCTTTGGGCAGTGAACCTGTCTGTGCTACAGTTCTGCCCGTGCTTTCTGGCAGGCTTTTCCTCAACAATATGTTCACAAAATACCCCCACCCCCTCCTCTGTACCATACTGTACTGTACTGTTGCTTTTCCACTGGGATTCAGCCCTATAGATTGTTTTCTGCATTAACAAACAGCAGTCCCCCCCGAGTCCATTGTTTGCAGCGCCATAGAGCGGGGTCAGACCTCCGTCAGCTCGCAGTGCTGCGTGAGGCCTCATGCTGTACCAGCCAGGCTGTAGGCAGCAGGGTGACAGGTTGTCTGAGGGGAGAGTCACAGAGCTGGGAGCCCAGGAAAAGGTGCAGGGCCTTCAGGTCATGCACCTCGCTTCCTCCACCCCCAATATATGGACGACAGCTCACCCCAAAACAAAACTGGCAACATCACCCCCCTGCAACCAGTAAGTTGTTCTGTTAAAACAATTTTGCTCAAGTGGTAACTAACAACTAATCCACCACTCGCTGCCCACCGCTGAGAATTCGCGTTCCTGCATTGTGACCCCCCCTCCCCCCAATGCCAACACCACTCCCTTCCTGAGGGACAATCCATGGACACAACAATGCAACATCTGATCAACAGCTCACAGCCCTCTTGCCATACAGTTCACGCACCGAAATGAGTGGCAAACCATCCACCCCCGGTCTCACAATGCCTCCTTGACCAATGCCCCCTGCTCCCTCAACACACACCTCCCCACAGTAAAAATACTCCACTCAACTGGACCACGACTACAGCACTGGACACATAATCACAGGGCACCGTGCAGACACAGCTCAGTCCGAGAAGGACAGGGAGACTGGATACCCCCTGGAGACGGTGCAGTGCCAGATTTGTGCCGCTGGAGAACGAGCAGCCTTGTCTCTGTCAGCTCTCCATCTGAGGAGGAGGAGATGTTAGACTTTGGGTTCCATCTAGCACCCTTTTAATGAGCTATAAAATCACAGTGGATCACAGAAGCAGGCCTGTGGTGCAGTGGGTGCCGAGCAGCGTGGCTAAACAGTTCACAGTCATGCTGTCCACCTACCATCCTGCTCCTCGACCCCTGACTCACTGCCCATGCATGTTGGCCTGGCAGAGGGTATTGTTCTCATATTATCTGTGGGTTGGGGTGGTACAGGTGAGTGACAGTGCTCTGTTGGCTGTCGTGGTCTCCTCCTCAGCCTGGTGAAAATGGACCAAAGCAAAGCCAGGACCTCAGAAGACCGAGGCAGATCCATGCACATGCTTTCTGCAAAGCCTCACCTGAGAGTCTCAATCTCAAAGTTGCATATGTGACACTGTGTGTAGGCCGGACATTGTTTGTATGTGAGTGTGTGTGTGGTGTGTGTGATGTTGTACAGATAGAAGTTTTCGGAGCCCGGTGTACCATCCTGCCCTCAGCACGGCACTGGGACCACTTCACAGTTAAACGTGCAAATAAACGTGTCTCCCTCTCTCTCTCTCTCTCTCTCTCTCTCTCTCTCTCTCTCCCTCTGTAAGCGTGTTATTTATTTTACCTGCTGGGGTGCACTTAGCGCTGGAAAATATTTTGCCAATCTTCATTCGCGTGAGTTCAGCAGGGCGACGCTGCAGTCATTTACGTCAGCCAGCCCAGCCAGGGTATCTAATCTCTGCTGGAAAAAACAAAAAGACGGAGACCCAGTAGGAACTGAGGGAGCCATGGGGGCTGGCTGCAGGGCAGGCAGAAATGAAGAGAAAAATCAGCAGTAAAGATTTTAAACAGGAAAAGCATGGCGTCAGCACAGACTGGAGATAAGAGCTCTGTGCTTTATACACAAACAGACACTTCTGCTCCAGCACAGCCAGCAGCTCGGCAGCCGTCTACAGTAGCTGCAGCCCTCTCTCCCGTTATGGCATGTGAAAGCTCACATCGCCCGGCCCCAAGACAGCAGAATTCAAGGGGCTGATACGGACTGCCGGCTCCAGGACTGTAGTACATTTTCCCCCAAAAATGTGAGGCCTCCACAACCACTAACATGGAAAAGGATCAATAGCACTTAAAACACACAGGCAATATTTGATACAGTTCTTTGCCCCAGGCCATTTCCATCATTAAAAGTTTCCTTCTCCAGGACTGATTAAGACCAAAGCCTTTTCTCTCTTTTTGGAATGAGAGTGAGCTGTGCAAATCGCACATCTCATCTTCTTATGCCAGGCATAAGTTTTGCATTTAATTTTGAGGGGTGTTGCTTGGGGTGTCAGATAGGAGTGAAAGTTACAAAAACTCACTTTGTTGAGGTGTTGAAAATCCTCCTGCATTCAGCTACCCTGCCTGAGGTGTGGCCCCAACACAGACAGATGTTTTGGCCCTTGCTGGGCAGACCCCATTATACACTGACCTGGGCCACTCAACGCCTCTTACAAAAATGTAACATATATCACTGTGCCCAAAGGTGTTAGATTATATATAAAGAAATAATCCTTATGCAGCTCAGGTGTTAGAAATTGGGATAGACACACACACACACACAAACATATAGATAGATAGATATATAAAGAAAGAGAGAAATACATACATACATACATACATACATAACTACAGTAAATATAAAATGTGCAAGCCTATGAGAGAGAAAGCAGGTGCAGACATTAGATTTTAAGGAAGGCTGCACTGATCTAGTCCTGAGAGGCTCCAAGAGCAAGATGTACTTCAGGTCAATAGCAGGGACTGGGGCCACAATGACAGAAGACAGAGATGTGTGTTACACAATGCTGGGCGTGTCAGCCAGAGCCGAGAGCCACAGCACAGAGAGTCTGCGTTGAGAGAGAGAAAACATGGCCATGCACTTTATAACTGGAGGATAATTTATCACCATTCCTCTGCAGTCCACAAAGCGCCTAAACAACCCATCATTAGTGCGCAGCCTCCTGGAGAGCTGAAGTCACCACCGCACCCCCCCACACACAGAAAGACTAAAGGGAAAGCAAAATGATGAAAAATCTAATGCAGTAAGACACTGCATTTCTATACTCGTTCATAAATGTTGTCAGTGGGGCAATATCTCTTCAAGGGCTCTGTGCATTGTCTGAGTGAAGCCTAGACAGACTGTAATTATATCAGCAATGGTGCACAATAGCACTGTTCTGTTTTTTGTTGTGTGTAAACAAGAAATCATCCCAATAGATGCAACGGAGAACAGGTCAAAGACAACATTCGGGACACAGCTGCAAACATGCACACAGCCATCAGCACCAACATAACAGAAAGCACAACACTGAACAAACACTGAATGGAGACTTCAATGCCTGTCTGGTGAAATGAGTTCTCTTCAGAGGCAGTGTTTCTCATGGCTGTCCTGTGCAGGCTGCCCGGCAGGGAAGGGTTAAGTGTGTTGAGCGTGAGCGCAGGCAGCAGTGGCAGTCCCCCCGCACGGGCCTGAGATCTGCAATCTCTAATTAGAACCATATCTCTCTCAGCCATTGCGGCCCAGTTTTTGCCAAACCAACAGAAAGAATCCGGCCCTTCCACCAGAGCCAGAAACACCCACTGTGTTGTTCCTGCCGCGTCCAGACGCTGCACACTCTCATTGCAGTGAGGAGGGGAATACTGGGAGACTCATGGAGGTCAGAGGTCAGAGGGAGGGGTTGTGTTTTTGGGGATCTCCCAACAGACGGGGGATGGGGGGGATTCTAACACTGTTGGGCTATTGGACACCATCAGTGACAACCCACACTGAGTCCAACCCACACTGAGCTGAAGGGTCAAATCAAGGAAGGAGCACACGGGGGGCGTCCCCTGTTTATCTGCTTTGTTTTTTGGGGAGGGGTCCTGTTCAGTTATTTATGTTCAGTTATTATGTTCATAGGCCATCCAAATATTACTTACTAGGCAAGGAGAGCTGGATTTATTTATTTAAGTACTTATTAATTTTTAATTTATTTATTTCTAATATCAGGGTGTAGCACAGTAGCCTGCAGTGCCAGCAGGCTGCAGCTGATTTCCTGGCAGTGAGGGCCGTGGGAGGGCAGTGTGATGCCGTGTTATAAAAGCCAGGTAAGCGTGGGGTATAAACAGGATTCTCCCCCCTCTCTTTCCTAGACATGTTTAAATGGGCCGAACTGCCATACGAACACAACAGCCTGACAGGAGTAGCGTCTGCAGGATGCATCCACAGAGCGAACAGGGCTGGCTCTAACGTTGGCGTGCCACCCAGCCTGGGAATGGTGAGGGTGTTAATACGCACCCGGGGTCCAGGGCTCTGCCTGCTCCAACCCCGTTTCCCCTCCCAGGTCCCTGTCGCTGCTTCCGTCCTGCGGGACCCTGTGTTTACGGCTGGATATCCTGACCGCAATGTGCTGCCGGCGCGGCTGGCTGCCCTGAGTTGCCACGGCGTTCTGTAACGCACAGCGCCGCCATCGCCGCACATGCTGACAGCAACTTTCCAGGAGCCGGCTGGCCGAAGCACACAGGGCCGCTTCCCCGTAAGATAAATAAAACCAAAAAGCCGTCTTTCTGAATCATGAAGTCATAACCCAGAGCTCAGGCCTCAGTTATTTCTGTAACTAATTCTTCTGCGGCCATGCGCTGGGCTCTCCTTGGAAGAGTGTCTGTACTTAATGTTCGGTCTGGCTCCACAAAAGACAAAATGATTCATTACCATGGAAACCACTAATGCAAGTCATCATTTGAATAATTAGTCATTATTTATGCATGCTCTCTCAGGCTGCCGTTTCTGCTCCTGTAAATATAGACCGAATCACTGCCTTCTCCAGGATCAGGACGGTCTGCACAGCCTCTGTGCCTCTACCCGGCCATCTGAGCCACTCCCTGGCACATGAAGAGTGGTCATGGCGGAAAACTATGTTTTATTTGAGGACCGGGAAATCCTGTGCTATAAACCGAACCTTTTCACTCACTGCCGAACACAGGACGCACGTCACGCTGTTTATAAAAGTGCTGCATCGTCTGTTTTAACTGCGGGATCTGATCTAATCAGATATGTTGTTGGAGAATTTCTCAGATAAATGTATAAATAAATAACAGTTTATAAATGGCATCTTGATATTGCATGCAGTGATTTGCACCACAAAGCATCTGTACTTTTAGTAACCCAGCCTCAGTGAGGAGAAAAGACTGAAATCCACATTCAACCACTTTAGACAGAGCCAGTGGCAGAAGCCCCAGCTGCAGGATGAGGGATGCCAGGAGGCAGCACGAACTTTAGGCTCTGGCTGCCAAGCCCAGAGCAGCCGGGCACATGGCTGCCCAGAGCCCCTAAGCCACATGAGCCAGACCGTGTACACTGAGCTAAATCAGTGCCAGGGCAGGGACCAGGATAATTTTTCACCATTTGTTTTGTGCACCTTCCTCTAGGCAGTAGCTCCCTGGTCTTCAAATACTCTCTGAAAGTGACCCCTCCCCATTGATACAGTCTGCTCCTGGCCTGTTTATGTCAATGATGTTTCAGTCAGTCAGACAGCTATAGAGGTGGTTTTGTCCCGGTAGTTTTTAGTTTTTTGAGATGGATATAGAATATAGACAGAGCGAGTGAGACAGTCTGGTTTGAGACAGAGAGAGGGAGCAAGAGAGAGATAGAGAATAGTAATAATACATCAGTTTTCAGTTGGGGTTTGAACTAGGTCCAGATGCGTATAGCACACAGGAATCCAGGCTGTAACATATCCAGGTGTGCCCTCCTCCCTGTGGGCCCGGCTGCACTCAGGGTTGTGTCCAGTCAGAGCCTTCCCACCCCAGGGCTCTCAGACAGGCCAGGGCTCTCGAACAGGGTTTGGACTCGGTGGTATATTAGGCCCCAGCTCTGGCAGTGCTCTACTGTTGATCCACTGCAAGGACTGAATGAACTGCGATTGTTTGTGTCATGCTTCTTAAATAAATCTGCTGGGCCGAATTCCAAGGCACCATAAGCCACAACAAAGACATTGTCCACAGCTCTAACATGCTTGAAGGAATAAGAAGGATTTGTCCTAATACTTAAAGCCAAGCGTGTTTTTATTGTTTTTACAATGAAGGCCAGTGTGACTGCTCTCTTTCTGTGCCAGCCTCTCATTTTCTGTGTTTGTTATTCTTTGCCTTTTTTTTCCCTTTGACATCCAGGCAGAATGTCTGAGAGATGCTTTCACTTCTTCATTAAAGGAGCAAAGACAAGCGAGTGATTTTCCTTCAGGGAAAATGCAGCCCAGCCAAATAGCCTGTGTGTCTCTGTCTGTCCCAGAGTCAGAATTACTTTCCTTGGAGATAAGAGAGAGAGGGAGAAAGGAAGGCATAAATGAAAGACTGGCAATTTCTTCCAGGAAGTGCTGTAGACTCTTAGGAAGACTAGATCTGGTCTCTACAGAAGCCGGCAGACACATCTGAGAGCGTGTTTATAGTGGCTCTTGTGCACAGAGATAAGGAACGCTGGGTGTTTCCCATTAGGGAGAGATAGAGCGATTGCCAGCCCCTCACAGCCCCCTCCCCTTCTTTCTTTCTCATCCTTTTTCTTATTTTCTCCCCCTCCCCTTTCTTCCTACTGTTTTATTTTCCTTTGTTTGCTTGTTTGTTTCTTTATTTTCTTTATTTTGTTCTTTCTGCCTTTTTTCTCTCTCTGTCCTTCATCCACAGTGAGGAACGTTCTAGGCTGAGCTGTGTTTCCGTCACACACCTGAAACAAAATAAATGTATCAGCGACTGTCCCAAGCTGTAAACTACACGCAAACAGAGAAGCCGCCCCGCCCCAAGAGGAGCATAAACAACAAGAACAACAGGAACAGAAGCCCGTATTATAGAGGAGCCCTGTCAGACACCACCTACATGCATTATCGTCAATTACACAAGGAGCTGAAACTCAGGAATGATCAAATTAATGTTTGCTCCAGAGCATATTATACAGAGTATACGGTTGGCAGGACACTACTAATTAACCAGAGGCCAATTACTGTAATTTGAATTGGTGAAGACAGGCCTGGAATTATTTCATAGAAAGGTAACAGCATAATTACAGAAATAAGAAATAAACTGGTGATTTAAACACAAAGTGGGTATATATATTGTAACGGTTTGAAACGGTGGGGTTCTCAGACAAAGACAGGCGCTGCTCTGTATTCAGGCGTCACTCGGACACAGCCTTCGGGCTGTATACTGAACCAAACCAAACTGCACACGGAGGGGAGGGGAGGGGAGGGGAGGAAGGCTGTGGCAGGTGCTTACCTGCACTTCCAGGGTGAACAGAGAAGGGAGCACACACACGCAACAACACAACCACCCCCCACAGCAACTATCTGCAACGGGCACTGAACGCTGCCCTGGCCACACAGTCCACAGGGCCAATCCCATGATCCCCTGCGCCCCAGGAATAGGGAGATGCAGCCACAGAACTCCATTCCACCAGCAGGCAGCATTGCAATATATATGTGTGTGTGTGTGTGTATGTGTGAACATCACTTATATGAATGTATATACGCACACAAAGCATGCATATTTGCAAGTCAGAAAGGGAAACATGTTATACATTCTTTCCAGGGACTGCTTCCCCCACACCAGTCTGCTGTCCATGTTCCTCAGAGCACCAGGTCAAGCCAGCCCCTTTACTGCTGTGTTACCCAGTTACCCCCCACTGCAAGGTTCAGCACTATGTACTGCTGCCACAGAGCACACAGCTTTATATGCTGGAGAGAGATTTTTGGTTGCCTTCAGTATATGTGTGTGTGTAGGTGTGTGTGTGTGTGTGTGTGTGTGTGTTTGTGTGAGTGTGTAATCAAGGATGCTTGTCTGTATTACATAAGCGCAGCCAACATTCCTGAGTTTCGCTGAATGTACCAGTACACTGGAACAGGACCGGAACCCAAAAGAGCAGCGCGCCGGACAGAAATTACGGCCGAATTGTCATTCGTATCAGGCACCACACTGCCGCTGCAGACAATTGTTAACTGTAGGTCTGCTCTCCCTTTCCCAGGCCAGACAGATTTGAGTGGTGCCGGGGAGTGCTCTGTCCCACTGTGCAATGAATACAGCCCCTGCGAGATAAACACTGCCTTGTTTAGCCTTGTCTGCGCCGGCTGCCGAGTTGGTCTGATAAGAGCAACCATCGGATACTGTCAGGCCCAGGGAGGCAGACACACTGGCAGCAAGCTTCCCCCACTCTCCCCGTCTCCCAGCCTGCTGATCTTTTTTTTTTTTTTTTCCTTTTTTCTTTTTAAAGAAAAGGGCTGAGCAAGTTAATTGCAGAGTGTGACTGAAAACTATCAGTGGCAGCATCAGGGCCGCGGCAGAGGACCGAGCTGCAGGAAGAGAGGCAGTGTCTGGGGGCTTTGGGTCGACGGGATTCGCCTCCGGTGTGACACACACGCACACGTACACACCCACACAAACACACACAACACACACTGTCTCTCTCTATCTCTCTGTCTCTCTCTCACACACACACCACACACACACACACACACACACACACACACACAACACACACAGTCTCTCTCTTTCTCTCTATCTCTCTCTCACACACACACACAGCAAAAGACTGTAGGCTAATGCTTGATGACCCTGGTTGTCACTACTGTCCCAAAACTGTCTTTTAAAACTATCAGGCTATTTTTAATGTGAGCATAGATAATAATGTACATACAGATGCAATCAGCCCAGCCCAGCACAGCCCAGGAAAACACACCGCAACACAGTACAGCACAACACAACCCAGCACAACACAGAGTGCCTGTAGAGCCGAGCACAGTAGCACAGGCAGGCTGGAGCGCTGCAATTGGGTAAACAGCCCGACCCCGATAACCGCACACTGTCGTCTCGCTGTCTTGGCCGCGCACCAGGCTCTGGAGTAATTGCTGTAGTGCGGTAGTGTGGGGAATATTTCCCATTCCTGCTCTCTGAGTGAGCGGGCTGCACTGGGACTGGCCTGTGCAGAGAGCCCAGCAAACAGCACACAGAGAGTCTCGTTTCTGCTGTCACTGACTCACAGAAGAAAACAAGGAGAGAGAGAAGAGAGAGAGAGAGAGAGAGAGAGAGAGAGAGAGAGAGAGAGAGAGAGAGAGAGAGAGATGCGGCCCACTTCCTGCTGCTCTGCCCCAAACACACTGCCATCAGGGACGCAGGCCTGACCCCTGACCTCAGTTCACCAAGCACAGACAACAGTCTGGCCATCCTGCTGGGGGAGGACACACAGACAGCAGAGAGAGCGGTGCAATACATTACTGCCCGCCACACACTGAGAGGCAAACAGCACTGCGGGCACTGACACACGTACACTGTGTACACAACAATATATACAAAATGTCTGAAATGTTCAATGCATAATTTCTGTATTTATTGTTCCCATTGCCCTGTTCCTGAGCACTGGACATGTCTTTCACTGGTTTGGAAACACTGTTGTCAATTAGTCATGCCAATAAAGTTTTTTCTTTTTAATTGAAATGAATTGAATTGAGAGAGAGAGAGAGAGACTGGCGAGAGAGAAGGGAAAAAAGGGCGGGGGGGTCAGGGTCAGAAATATCAACCAGGCAACACCATCTTCTGTTTTCCAAGTTGGAAAACCTGCTTATATAGTATTATTTTTAAAACGGTGTAATATATAGCAACTGCAGGCCCAGTAAAGTAAAGTGGTGGTGGGGGGGAAGAGGGAAGCACAGGAAGTAGCAGGAGTCAGTTTAATGAGGAGAGATATGTCAGGACTTGACCAGAGTGGGAAGTGATTCTGCTTTAGGGGTCCGTCTTTTGGAGCTCTGTTCTGCATCAAGCAGATGTTAGCGTCCATTAGCCCACATCTCAATGCAGAGCCGTTGCCAGGCCCAAGTGCGAGCGCATTGCGGCGGTTTTAGGTTTTGCTAGGCCCTTTTATTTTTTATTTTTTTTCACTTTACAAGCACAGATTCTCAGACTCAACCTGGGCATAGTTTTCGCTTTCCCTTTCTTTGCATTTCTCTTTGGCTCTCTCCATCTTCCCTTCTTTTCTTTCCCCACTCTCTCTCACCCCCCCAACTCAACCCCTTTACCTCTCTCTCATTACCTCCCTCCCTCCCTCACTCAGTTTATGATCTCGGCTCAGGATCCCTGCTGATAGCTCAAACATGCCAGAGGATCAGCAATCAATAATAAAGATGGAGTTTTTCTTCTCAGCTCCAAACTAGAGGCCACATCTGCTTTCAATATCGCAGCTCCTGGGCTGTGGGCTCTCACAATGCTGCTCAAATGGCTCAACACACACACACACACACACACACACACACACACACACACACACACACACACAATCTATTAATTGCAATTAATACTGTACCACAAAGCACACTAAATCATTAGCATTAGTACATATTGCTACAATGTTATTACACATCATGTTGCAATGTTATTACATGATATTAGAAATTATATGTGCGTTAACTGTTTTAGTTTTTAAACTCCTTAATTGACCGCAAAGCCCAAGACAATTCTTCATTAATCAGGCACCTCAACTGCCTTCTGTCCTCCCCCCCAACCGATTCCACACTCAGCAGCCCTGCCGTTCAGAAGCAGATCGTAGTATTATTCAGTACAGTTTGCATGTGTGTGATTTATTCCTTATTTCCAGTCTTTCGTTTTAAGTTTCTAAGTGTTATTTTTCATCCAGGCAATGAAACTAGTGTCCGTCACACTCCAGGAGGCCGCAGGTCAGAAGTGAGCAGGGGACCTGACGCACAAGCCACACTGTCCTAGTCAGGAAGATTATATATTTTGGGGGGGCGATGGAATCACAGCGTCGGGACTCCTCGTGTCAGGTGGAATCACTGGGGCTTGGGAAGATGAAAGGGCTGGAGCCGGGTGCTTGGCTTGGCAGAGAGCTTGAGTCCCGACTCACTGCCGAGTCCACCCGGGCAACTTCTGGTTACAGCTGCCAACACCATGAGCGAGACTGAACTTGCAACAGGGCCCTCTCTCTCTCTCTCTCTCTCTCTCTCTGTCTTTCCCCT
The DNA here is from genome assembly GCF_036373705.1 of Amia ocellicauda. Lineage (NCBI taxonomy): Eukaryota > Metazoa > Chordata > Actinopteri > Amiiformes > Amiidae > Amia > Amia ocellicauda. The sequence goes on from NC_089853.1 coordinate 18,972,825, forward strand.
TTCTCTCATTTACACGTTCATAGTTTAACCTCTCTTTGTGTTTTTGTCTGCCCCCATGGGATGCAGGCTGAGTGCTAGTGGCAGGACGGCACCGCTATGTGTTTTTGCAGGGCGCTCTATACCGACAGCAACCCTGCAATCTGTCAGCCCACACAGCCCAGGCCCGCTCACTCCCCATCTTGCCTAACACACGGCACCATGGGGGCAGGGATCCCCTTGCCAGCTGGTCGGCTGACAAACACATCGTCTCTCTGCCTCATCTGACCTGACTCGAGCACACAACCTCCTCGGGACAGCAAAGTGCTGCGCCCCCCCCGCTCTGCCTGTCAGCCCTGTCTGGTTATTTGGTTGGACGGGTTCAGTCTGTGTCCTTCCCATCAGTAATGTTTGGTCATCCGTCCCTGTGTTGCCGTCTCGGGGCAGCATAATTGGAAAGGTGAGGATATGCTCACAGACTCGTGCCTACCTGCCTAATTCTTTTGTCTATGTGTGTGTGTGTGTGAGAGAGAGAGAGAGAGAGAGAGAGAGAGAGAGAGAGAGGAAGGGAGGGGAGGGGAGGATACATGCTTCTGCAGGATACCTGTCTGTCTCTTCGGACAGTGCTGTGCGGTATGTTGACATACGGAGCTCAGGGCCGCAGGTTCAGGCTGGGAAAATGCTGTATCAACTGGGCTGTTTTCTGTATTAACTGTCTAAGAAGTCAAATATATACCAGACCACTCCAGGTGGGTTTTCCTGAGCCTGAGAGGAACTGTTGGGCTCCTCCTCACCTCCAATAAGAGCCAGTCTCAGCCATCTTGCCTCCAAGGGGGAATAAATCTGCTGTTTCTTCTCATGCAATATTTATTTTATTTTATTTTTCTTTAATTTCTTCTTCTTCCTTGCTGGCATTCCTTTGGCTTCTTTCACAACCACGCGCTTTACAACCCTGCCAGCTCAGCCCGGCTCAGCCACTCCAGCGCACTGTTTTTTATGTATTTTTCTGCCCTTCCAAAGCTTCCCCCTCATAACTACGGGCACAACGATTCACAACTTCCATTAATTGAGCGCCTCGCAGCTCCCTATTCAATGACTAAATACAAACCCAGTACAAAAGGAGCCACAGGCTTATTGCTGGGTTTCCAGTCTATTGGTAATTTGCAGACGTGATTAGGTTTAAGAATCAATAAGCGAGCCGAGATTGCACGGAGACAAGCTGTATAAACGTGCAAAACACACACACTTCATTTGCCATGCTTGAAAGTATATGATGGATTTACACAGCAATAGTGTGCAAACTGGTTACTTTATTACGCTATGCCCTCCAGACTGGGACAGAGCAGCTATAAAACCTCTGGGAAACTTGGGGCGCTCCAGGACTAGGGCTGCCTTCCCCCTGTCCGACAGCTCAGGAAACACATTGTCTCTTCCTCGTGTCCAGCCGCCCTGGACAACTTCCCAGTGACTCACGGAGCAGGAGACAGAGACAGAGATACTGACACATGCCACTCCAGGGCTGAGTGCAGAAGAACAGGAGAGAGCCAGGGCAGGCAGTGCTGGGTAATATTAGTCTCTCTCTTTCACTCTCTCCCTATCTCTCTCTCTTTCTCACAATTTCTCACAGATGCACCCCCCCCAGCCTGCGGGCTCCTGTGTTATCATGCTGGCAAATAGACTGATAGCACAGATAGGACAGCCAGAAAAGGAGACCACACTGCATTACACAGACACTAATCTTACACGCACATGCATTAATGAGCTGTTTCTTGTCCCCCCTATGCTGTGAGTGGCGTTGCATCATTATAAGGTTCATCGATGGCCCAGTAATCGCATGCCTACTGCTGTGCACAAAGTCAAAACTCCACTTTGCTAGGTGTTTTTGTTTGTTTGTTTCCTCTCCACTGCTGTAGCTCCAGAGGATGTCGGTAATGTGCAGGGGAGTGTCTGCAGTCCAGGGAACGTGCTTTCCATCACTGGTAATTGCTTGCGATTCTACCCCAGTTTCAAAGCTGACTGCTTGCAGTTAAAGGTTAAAGGTTAAAGGTTAGATGCTGCCCACATGCCCTCCTGTTTCCTGTTTCTGTCTGGCCCGGCACGGAGTGCAGAGACAGCCTCAGAGGTGAAGGGGCAGCGCTGTAGGAGTCTGACGAGCACAAGCCCAGAGCCCTGGCTGCTGCAGAACAGGCCCTGCTGGCTGCCTGGCTGGTTTGGGGTTTTAAACACAGCGATCTGTTTCACACCTGCACTGCCAAGGTGGTGGCTGGAAAGCACAGCACGCGTACATGCAGTTTTCCAGATTGTAAATGTGAGTTCAGATGGCACCGTTTTGCATAGGAGAGACAGGAATATATACACGGTAATGTATGTGCCCGGGGCCGTGAGAGCTCCACTGGGTATGGGTGTTGAGATACTGGGACTCCTCTGGCAAGCTTGATAGAAGTATGGAACAGCAGCAAGCATCATGAGCATGCAATCTAAACTGACACTGCCTCCTACAGAGCATGGCTGCTGACTCCAGACCAGCAGGGTACTAAATATATATATATATACACCGATCAGCCATAACATTATGACCACTGACAGGTGAAGTGAATAACATTGATAATCTCGTTATCATGGCACCTGTCAGTGGGTGGGATACATTAGGCAGCAAGTGAACATTGTCCTCAAAGTTGATGTGTTAGAAGCAGGAAAAATGGGCAAGTGTAAGGATCTGAGCGACTTTGACAAGGGCCAAATTATGATGGCTAGACCACTGGGTCAGAGCATCTCCAAAACTGCAGCTCTTGTGGGGCGTTCCCAGTCTGCAGTGGTCAGTACCTGTCAAAAGTGTCCAAGGAAGGAAAAGCGGTGAACCGGCGACAGGGTCATGGGCGGCCAAGGCTCACTGATGCACGTGGGGAGCGAAGGCTGGCCCGTGTGGTCCAATCCAACAGATGAGCTACTGTAGCTCAAATTGCTGAAAAAGTGAATGCTTGTTCTGATAGAAAGGTGTCAGAACACACAGTGCATCGCAGTTTGTTGCGTATGGGGCTGCGTAGCCGCAGACCAGTCAGGGTGCCCATGCTGACCGCTGTCCACTGCCGAAAGCGCCTACAATGGGCACGTGACCATCAGAACTGGACCACGGAGCAATGGAAGAAGGTGGCCTGGTCTGATGAATCACGAGTTCAAGGTGTTGACTTGGCCTCCAAATTCCCCAGATCTCAATCCAATCGAGCGTCTGTGGGATGTGCTGGACAAACAAGTCCGTTCCATGGAGGCCCCACCTCGCAACTTACAGGACTTAAAGGATCTGCTGCTAACGTTTTGGTGCCAGATACCACAGCACACCTTCAGAGGTCTAGTGGAGTCCATGCCTCGACGGGTCAGGGCTGTTTCGGTGGCAAAAGGGAGACCGACACAATATTAGGCAGGTGGTCATAATGTTATGGCTGATCGGTATATATCTATATATATATATATATATACACCCACAAATACATAAATAGTCTGTATATATTCATATATTCACACAGTAGCACTTCCATATCTGTGTGTGCAAAGCCCTGATTTATCTCCAAGGTGCAGAAAACATTGCATTAAGGATTGATGTGCGACTCTCTGTAAACTTTTATGTCGCCAGTGTTTTCTCCTGCACTAGACTCCTGCCTATATAATGAACCACAGAGACGGGCCGGCTCTCTCTGGAGACGGCGTGGAGGGAGTCTGATCCATACTGGATGCAGAGGCCTTTGCTAACCCAATCTGCCTAGTCTTCGCCTGCTCTTGGCAGAGATCTGTGTCTATGTACAACATTTTAGGGTGCAGCAATTCGCAGTGATTTATTGTAAATTAAAAAGCTCAGAGCTCAGTTGCACTCTGAAATGCTCTATCTGTCTGGCTCCTCTCCACAGTGTCTGACCAGGACTCCATTTCCGCTGCATGTCAGCGCTGCCGTTACCAGACACATTATTTACACAGCAGAATGGACAGACGCAGCATCAGGATTACTGAGCAGGTAGCAGTTTCTTTTTCTTTTTTTAATGTGCAATTAAGAATAACGGGAGGATTCTGTGAGGTACCATGGAGCAAACCTTACCAAACCAAAAAAAATAAACCAAACAAAAATAATGATTTCCTAAGAGATCTTTCTACAGACTTTAAACATAGAGGAATCGCCCCCCACCATTCACCCCCTCAAACTTCCCCAAAATGTGTGGCATCAGGTGGGGTTGTGTCTGCAGCCAATTTGACAGAGCACAGTGGAAGACCAGCGTCATTAACCCCCCCTCCAGCCTAAACAATAATTCAAACATGTCTACACGTAAATTACTGTAGTGGCACTCATGCCAGTTTGGCATCGAAGCACAGAATTGAGGCCCCACTCATGGCCTGCCTGCACCCAGGGGAAGGGTGGCGGGGGGGAACCCTGGGGTGGAGACGTGTGCCGACAGGCCTGACTTAATAGGGGCAGTGCAGTCAGACAGGGGGCTTCCTCCGTGTCTCCTGCACATTCCTGTCCTATCTGTGCCGAAACTACATCTCTTTCCCCTCTTATCAGCACTCCAGCCGCTTTGTTTTGAGACGCAAGGACTTCTCCTCGTTTCATTTTTATTTATTTTTCTTTGTTCTCCTTCTTTTTTTTCTTCTGCTTCTTCTTCTTCTTCCCCATTTCCTCTGAACCCGACGCCTCCGGTGATACAGACCAGAGTCCTACTTGAAACAGTTAATCGCCATCGAGATAAGGAAATGCGGAGACATCAAAAGCCCCCAGGGACTCCTCCTATAACCCAAACAGCCAGAGACTCAGCGCCAGCCGCAGCCAGGCACACACACGCCACCCCGAGCCCAGCGGGACGCCCCTCCCTCCCAGCTCCACCTCGCCACCAGCTGCCCCCTGCGCCCCAGCCCCAGCCAGACACACAGGCAGCCTGGGAGTAGCATTTCCATTACAGCAGGGCGCTGCAGGGGGTGACAGAGGAGTTTTCAGCAGACACCAGACACCTCCTTCTGCAAACTTGCACACTGCACCTCAGAGGGCATCCCCACAGACTCAACTGCCTGATAAGGATTTCTCTTTATTACAACGACAAAAACAAAGCAATAATGCTATTGTTCACGAAATCTGGATTTTAGAGGACCGATGTAAAGGTTGGAAAGTTTGGAATAAATAAAAAAATAATAATAAATGAACAAATGAGTGAATGGATAATTTTACACCATAGTAATAATAACTAGAACTAGTATTTTTCATAATTTTCATAATTGGACAGAAAGATCTGCTCTTCTTTGAACCTGGCGTCGTGTTGCACATCGTGCATGATTGTTGTGGGTTTCCTCATATTTGGAATATGTCAATTACTCAGACTTTACTCAGAAGTAATTGAGAATATGCTATTTACTCAGAATTTACTCAGATTTTATCTAGAATTTACTAAGCAACATACTAAGTATCAGGTTGAATCAAGTGCAAGACCCGTAGGAGGAGTCAGTGGTTATCGAATCGGAAGAAGGAGAATAATAAAGATCTTGCAAGACAACAAGACTCTGCCTGTTCTCACATGCAGACTAGTAAAACACATTGCCTCGACTTTCTCTGTAACATGTTTTCTGTGTGAAGCGAATCCCTCATCATACCAGTCATGCATCCATGCTTAGAAATGTGACACGTATTTAATGATATATTTTTCTATTTCCTTCCAAGTAAATTTTGTCAGACAGGTTTTTAAAGCCAGCCTGTACATTTCCATGAGAAAATACACCAAGCTGACTGTTTAGCGAGGTGCCCTATCAGCAGAATGTCAGGATTACCCCGAAACATCAAGGGCTCCTTGACAAATTCATAACGTCATTTTCGTACATTTTTTCCTTCATTTGTTTTTCCTTTCTTCCTTTTTTGAGGTGAATATTTGGGGGGAATGCCTCTGTGCTGAGAAGGCAGGAGGAGTCTTGCTCTGTGGGATCTACAGCACCTGATTGGGTGTTGGTTTGTTTGTTAGATTAATTAATTTTCCTCTACCTTGGTCACAGAGAGCTGGCGAGACAACCTGCAATAGTTAAGACTGGCTGTGATAGAGGACCCATAATGCACTGCAGACCTGTATTCTTCTGTAGGGGAAATCTTTGAGCTCTGGATCTCAGCAGGTGAGTTGTAGAGTATACCAAAGCACCAGTGGGGGCTGGGGTTTTCTGTTTGTTTTCTGTTTTTTTGTTATCGTTCCTGTTTTCTTAATTCTTGTGGCTTCACACACTCCCTCAGCTCCGAGCCCCACCCATGAAATGATCACAGTCTTTGGAGGTTTTTCTGCCTTTCCTGCTTGATCACTAAACCCAGGCTGTGCGAATCCCTGTCCAGAGGAACTGGGGTCCGGAGCCATGTCTCAGCATCACACAGGAATGACTCCAGAAACTACACTGGGTCTCCATGGGTGTGATGGTAATGATGGGCAGTTCCATGAAAAGGTGAACATCCCTGCTAGAATTACAAAACGCTTAATTCCTTTGGCCAGTGAGCCATCCTGGTGCTCTTTGAAATGAACCTGTAGGATCCATCATGATTTCAGTGCAGTAGTGCAGCCTGCATAGATAAGCAAGGAAGTGTTTAGAAATGTAAGTTGTTAAAACAAATATCAACATGTACATCTAAAGATGATTTCTCAGCTATAACCAATAAAGCCAGAAATGGCTGATGAAGTATTATCTAACTTCAAGTCACTACAATCACAGAATTGCACCTGCAATTGTGAATTAAATCATTATTAAACTAGGTTTTCATGTTTGTATCATACAATATTTCCTGTGTCCCGTTCAGCCTAGTCAACTAGACCTAATTATAAGAGTCCCATTCGGCAGAAAACGTTTTGTAAGCCTAAATACAACACTGATCGCCTTGCAGGAATCTGTGGAGCGCACACTGAGATTTGGGATTCACTGTACGAACTGTGACACAGAAACCACAGCTGCTGGAAAAATACAAGTTGATTCAGTTTCTGCTGCTCGGCGACTATAAAAATACACAGCAAGAAGAAAAATCTGGTTGCTGCTTTATCCCAAAACGTAACCACGGTGTAACTGTACACCGTGCTCTCGCTCAGCACCACGCTGCATTTTCAACTGAGCTCTGAGCTCAACCGCAGTACTCTTCACAGGACATCTGTGCTGCTTTAAACATGCAATCAACAAGACTGGACAAGCCTGGTGTTTTAGGCATTACAATAATCATGGAAATGTTTTATTGGGATATAGGAAACAGCCCTCTGTGCCCTCTGGGGGACCCACACACAGGACAGAGACCTGCGCGCTGCCGGAAGAGCAGGCCATGCAGTGCTGAACCTCAGTCTCTTTACACCTGAGGGAAACAGGGGGTAGAGGGGTAAGAGGGGTGGAGTGTAATTAACAAGCACGTTTAGAAAATCAGAAGAGGAACAATGTGAAGTGTTTCATCCAGTGAAAGTGCAGTACACCTCAGAGCAGGGAGATCGCAAGGACACACTGTGGTCTTTACTGGCTCTCCTGAAAGTTCACCTCCTGCCGCCAGAGGATTCTACAGCCATGACTGTATATACATGAGAGACCCCTGCTGGACACGGGAGACATAGCAGCTCACAGACACCAGCGAAGGGTTTGTGGGAGGCTCCAGACAGGAAGGTGGTGCCTCCTTCCCTTCAAGGCATGGGGTCAACCCTCTTCACAGCAGATACAAGTGGATCATCAGATGTCATTCCAGCTAGATTACTAAACAGCTGGTGACCATCACCAGATGTTACAATATAAGTCTCTTCCAATGTGGCCCAAGAGGTGACATTTTCAGAGCACTTTTCAAACCAGATGGCTGGGAGACTGAGAGGCCTGTAGTTCAATCTCAGGCTGTGTGTGGAGGTGAAAGGAGCCTGACCAGCCAGCCAGCCGTGTAACTTTATATTTCCCATTCCTAAGCCACAGTGAACCAGAGAGTTGCTGGGTGTGCTGGTCAGATCACTCTCTCCCTGCGTCTCTCCCCTTCCCAGCCAATTGGCCAATTTGCTTTTTTTTGCTCCTCCAAGATTTATTGCACCTGCTTAACACTCTAAAAATATTAAACCCGGCCGTGGAGCTGCACACATTTCCCCGATGCTTGAGATCATATGGAAAGAATGTGTCGGGACGAATATTAAGTTGGATTCCAAAATTAAAACCTGCAGCCTGGGTAATTAATGAATTTCCTTTCCAGACTTCGAGGGGCAGGAGAAGGCCTTCATCTTGAATGACAGGTACATTCCCGGATCCCAACCCAAGGACCATCTTGAGACTGGCACTTGCTCTCACTGGGAACCTGTGAGTTGCAGCATTACTCACAAACAATTCAGACACGGTATATCCAGTTAATTACACTCCACCCCTCTTGTATATCGAGATTTTACAAGCACAGAGCAATATGAACACCTCAGCATGGAGGGAGCATTACAAGTGTCTCCGGATTGCATTGCACTGATGATTTGCACTTCCAGCTGCTGCAAGCATTGATGCTCGTCAGACTTTATTATTATTACTTATTTGTATAATTTTTCATTTTATTTTTACGAGGTTCAAATTATGAAAGCAAATCATAACAAAGACCAGCGTGGAATTTGCGAATCTATCCGCAGACTGTCCGGGTGAGTTTGCTGTGACCGAGAGGGTGAGGTATGGGGATTAGCGTTAACATCCACCGGACCTGTGTGCCAAAAGGCTCTGATTCCATCTAGTTCTTCCTCTGCCCTGCTTCTGTGCTAATAACCAATAATGCAAAACCACCCCGGAGAGAGAGAGAGAGATAGAGAAAGACAGGGGGGTGTTTACTGAACACTTTCCACATTAAAATCAAAAGGTTCCTCCTCAGCAGAGCGCATTCCCTGACTTCCTCCGATGAAAGGCGCTGAAAAGAAAACTCTCTGTGTTAATAATTGAGCTCACCTCATGTTTTGCTTTATTCATTTATTTATTTATTTTTTCATAATTTTTTTGAACAGGCCCAGTTAGGATCATAAGAATAGTAGGTGGGCGAGACATGTTTCTGGCAAACAGGAACACAAATCCTGACGCTGGCAATCTGGCCTGTCCTTGTTTAGGTCAGCGCTTGCTGGAAAGCCATGCAGCCTTCACACACAACGCAGAGTGACAGCCATCCCAGCGTCCACTCCACGGACACTAGTGGACACACGTCTGCCAGCTCCTGCAGAGTCCCCTCAGCCTCATATTACAATAAACTCAGCTAATGAGAAGGGAGGATGCCCTCTGTGCCAGCCAGTGCAGCCTCGCGCCAGATAACTACACTGGCAGAGCCCACCTACGTTTCATTGTAACCTGGCAGTAAGGAATTATAAATTTCTTCATGCGTAGTCATATCAATAACATTTAAATGACTGTATACTGTTAGGTGTACTGAGTGTTGAAGTGTCTGTTCCTTTTTTTAATCCCATTTAATCCCATTAATATTTAAAATCCATTTACAGTCGATATCTGATTGCAAATATTCTTTACAGCTTGTTAGAATATATAATAGGACAATGCATGAAGTGTGTGAGAGTAAGTGTGTGTGTCTGTATGTGTGTGTGAGAGTGTGTGCATGAGGCATGTAAACTCAGTATTAATTCCCTTGCAACTTTTCTGACTCATATGCAGACATGGGTGTATTTTCATTCCCGTGCGAATGGATACGCCAGCACAGGTCTCTCCGCAGCGCTGGCTGTCTGTGAATGCAGGCTGCAACACTGATCGGCCGTTTGATTACAGAGAATAAATAAGATAAAATAAGTGAGGAATGCTGCAGATTAATTCCACGATAAAAACACGCCAATAACGGGCTCACAAACACAGCACGCACTCACTCACACACACACACAAACATGCACATACACTCACAAAAAAGACACGCACTTACACACACACACACACACACGTGCACGCACACGCACACAGAAATTCACACACGCACACTCAAGCATAAATGCATGCAAAAGACATGCACGCACGCACACAAACCGAGCCAAACAGACACACACACAATGCAGTCTTTGAAACACACAAACAGAAAATAGCAACATTCTCTGTTTCTTTCTTTCTCTCTCTGTCTTCCATGCACAAACACACACTGACATTTCCTCTCCCTCTCTTGCACAGCACACAAACACACACACTCAGAAGTCATCCCCCCACCCCCCTCTCTCTCTCTTTTACACACACACACACACACACACTCACAGTCTCCTCAGAGCAGGACTGGTTATCTGGAGATCAGCTCGGAGGCTGGCAGACGCAGCCCTTTGAAATGTGATCCAGAGCCCGCAGAAGATCAGCCCTGTAACCCTAATTGGATGATTATATCCAGAACAACATTATTTTAACTCCAAGGGGAGAAAAAAGAAAATGAAAATAGTGTAATGCTCGGTCAACTCCTCTCGAATTGTTCAGTGTAACAGAGCCCCAGAATAACAGTTTGCAGGCCGTCTGACTGACCCCACATTGTGTTACTTAGGCTTATTAGAACAATATCAATCAGGCGTTATTATATTTTCAAGTGAGGTAATAGTGATTCTAATTGTCTGAGATCAGGTCAGGGGTCAAAAGCTGCGGAGCTCCCCCGGCTATGTGCCTCGTAGTGATTACAGCACGGGCTTCCCAACACACACCATCACAGGGTGATGAGAGGCACTGGGGTTCGTGTCACTCCTCCTGTGACGCAGCAAGACACAGAACGAGAGAAACAAGAGGAGGGTGGGAGAGCAGAAGGAAGGAGAGAGAAAGAGAGATGGAGGGAGAGAAAGGGAGATGGGGGGGCAGAGGCAATGCAGGCGTCCGTGAGTAACAGAACCAGATTGTCCCGAAAAGCACCCCCTCTTTAACCAGAGAAACCCCATCTCCACCCTAGGTTGCCTGGGCATTGAATGTATCTCGAAAGGTACTGATTACAGACACACTAGGGGGCTGATATGCATTTCTAGGTAAAATCAGGAAAAGTCAGATCCATTTTGTTTGTTTTATTTATTCATTGCTGGATCTATGTCCCATAGTTCCCTGGTACAGGGTTGTGTCAGGAGGGACTGCAGAACAATGCTCAGATGTAATTGCAGATGGAAGCAGAAAGACTTTAGCTGGAGCCAGCGGCACGGACGATGTGAGGAGTCTGAGACATAGGGTAGCATTTGCAAGACAATATTCATAGCCTTGCTAAAACCACTGAAATGTTCTGTCATTTAGGCTAACTGCGCTTTGTCTTTTGTAACATAAAAAGGCTTGTTCGTGGTCGGCGAGGACGTCACTCTGCCTCTCCTCTTGGCAGCGACGACTCCAAATTGGTGGTTGCAGAAGGACACTGCAAAGGAGGCTGCAACCCAGGCCTGCTCTGGAGCTCGCGGCAAGACATGTCAGCGGTCATCTGGGGTTCGGGATAAAATGGGCATTCTAAAAACGGAAAGCGCTCGAAAATATTTGTCTAAACTCCTGGTGCCCCGTCATCATGTGGTGCCCAAGCACACACAGCACCTCTTTCCAGTCTCTGCATCCCCTTGGACATGGCTAAATGAGACACTCGAACCCAGTGTGGCCCAGGGAAGAATCGCAGGAGGAGGGTGCTGTGGGGCAGCCAGCGGGAATATTATAATTCTGCCAGTAAAGAGATCTTGTTCAAAAGCAATTACCCTTTATTGTCTTTTGTTAAGAGTCATTGCAATGCCTGATGGGTATATGTATGTATATTTTTTATATAATAAAGCGCATATAGGGAATGTCTTTCTATATATATTCAGAAGTAGAAAGACAGTGGCGCTGCTGTGCATGGGACTTTTGCTGCCACCCTCCCAGTTGGGCTCTTCTCAGCAGCTGACAGGGCAGGCCTGCTGCATCGGCTTCCTGTAGCTTTTATTAAGAGTACAGGGATCCCAGGGGGCCGCGCTGAGGTTCGCCTGAGACTCTGGGTTTGTAACCACTGCCAGCTCTCCATGTGCAACAAGCAACTCCACACGCTTTGTATATTTGTTCTTGGACTCACTGTGAAACAGCAGGAAATTCAACCCCTGATTGCTCTCTGAGAAATGGCAAAACTCTGCAAACAGCGAGGCAGGGGCTGCCCTGCGCCCAGGAGGAGAGTGGGCGGCTTTCAAGTGCAAATGTTTTCTGTGGGCAAACAAAAATATTTTGCTGAGACACCCAGTAGGACACTCTTCCTCTCTCTCTGTTTTTTTATTTTGTTTTGTTTGTTTCTACATGTTACATATGAATAAACCAGGGCCCCTGCATATCTAGTAATTAGTGTATAAACTGCTGGCAGCTCCAAGTAACTTCATATGAAGTTTCTGTGATTTAATCTTAAAGGGTCTGTAATGAAAACCAGCTGACACTACAAGGGCTGAAGCAGGCTGGCAGGAGCGGAGCAGCCCAGGCCGCCTCGAGCCTCGCCTTCCCCGTCACTGTGTTCAGTAACAATCACAACATGAATGAAAAGATAAAAACAAAGACAAAATTGTTCTGGAGGTAATGACTTTCAAAGTGTCAGCACCCTTGTACCCTTGTAATACAAATGGGATGTGGTACTGAACAGCACACCGCTTCACAAAACCAGGTCATGGAAAAAGGACGTTCTGTGAGAGGCTGAATATTGTGATTTTATGTGTGTTTTTCTGGCAGCGGCCCAGACTGTTGGCAAGAGAAAAATATGCATATTCTTTGTCAAAACAAACAAGCACACTGGCAAAAGGTCTGCTGAAAACACTTTCAAATTTCACCCCATATCCTGTTTCCGTTACACTAGGACAGAGTAAAATATGTATTAAAAAGCATAAATACATACACATTTATACATACCTATGTACAGTGCAGCTGGAGTCGGTGAGCGTCTTTGCATACAGAAACCATTTTAATGCTATTGTTAAAAAAATAAATCATAAACCTTACTGGCGCATCACACAGTCTCGTGCTGTGAGTCAGAATAATTTACAGACGGCGAACACAGATCACAATTACAACACCTATGCCACCACATTAAATCATCCTGCACTGGGTACATCTAACCCCCTACCAGCAATTACTATAATAAATAATGATAAGAAATACTGCACTGCTCCGCTGACTAATGAAAGGCATCCACTCACTGCACTCAAAGCAGACTGTTCATGAAGAAACTTTGACACATGTTCTTTCTTTCTGGTGAGTCCAGATGCTAGAAGTGAGTGCTCTGTGCTTTTCCCCACCCGTGTACTTTCCATGTATGGTACATATGGTGCAGCAGTTACGATAACATATAATCTTTTTGGTAAATTGCTGTTTAAATAAAGAAAAATAAAAGAATAATAGAATAATAAAAAGTCTGAACGGCTGCTTCAGAAAGCCGCCCTCTCTGCTGCCAGGCCCTGTGATGTCCACCGGCCCTGGGCAGGTGAATAAACAGGGCCTGCAGTCCTAGCTCTGAGCACGGCTCTCTGGGAAGGACATGCTGTCATCGCAGGCAAGAGCAGACAGACCTCCGCTCCCGCAGCCAGCGGAAAAACTGAGAGGCTGAGAGTCAGTAAGTGGATCTCTCCTTGCCCTTTACATAGCGGAGGGAACCGTCTCATTATATATGTAAAAAAGAAAACAAAAAAAGGAGCACAGCCATAAAAGCCAAATGTTGTGGAATTGTTCCCCACAACGACGTGAGTGTCAGCAGCAGGCCCTGTGTGGTGCATGAGGCGTACAGATCCGGATGTGTTGGTGCCTGCTCTGTACTGTGCAAGGTGTTGTGCTGAGTGCTGTACTGCCTGTGTCCCGGCTGCAGGATATGAATTCTCAGATGACCTCTGTCACTGAGTGTTATCTGTTTCCAGTAGGATGCCACAGTCAACACAGTGAAGTGGTAGGAAAGCATAGTAAAGCATGGAGAGGTACAGTATACTGTGGTAAACTGTAGTAAACCAATGGGAATTGTGCAAGATCAAAGTGCCTGCAATGCTAAAACCCTGGCAAGAGCAAAATAAACAACAAATGTTTTGTTTTGTTTTTGTATTTGTTTCATTGTAGCAGCAGCCAACGAAACTGACAACAAGGAGAAGGAGAAAAACAACCAAAAAACACAGAAACTAACGAGAGTGTGAACACCAGAATAAGTGCACACATGTGGGCCGACGTCTGGGTTTAGTTTTTACAGCGGCTGCAAGTCTTTAGCATTCTGTGTGGATGGCACCGCCGGCTCGCCCCCCTGCGCAGTTGTGCAGTTCCAGCTGCTGGGAGCTAGAGCAGTGTCATAGGCCTCGAGGGAGATGACCCTTGTCTTTTCCACCTGACGCTACCCCCACCCCACCCTGCAGTGCCACCCTGGCACAGCGGCCCCCGCCCCTGGGAACAGACTCTGCCAGGCTGGAACACTGCACCCTCTAACAGCGGCATGGAAACACAGCCATGGAAAAACCCGTCGGCTACAGGCCCCAGTGCCAAGCTTCATTAACCCTTCAACAGCAAGGAGGGACCACGTTAAGTCCCTCCTTGGCACAGGGCAGTTAGTCATGGTGTCTATAGCGAACTCCGACACCCACAATGCACCTGGCAAAGTGCCAGGGCTGCTGTTAATTCTGAGGCCTTATTAAGTTAAAGGTGGCATGGGGTGGCCGTGCAGGAGCTAATGAGGAGAGGGACTGTGGCGCGCGGCTGGAATATAATCAAGCATCCGAGCTCCTGTCCTGGTCATTATAAAAATTACAGTCTGGAAAATGAGTTTAATGCCACAGAGTGTTTAATTAAAATATCAGGTCTGCCTTCAGTCCAACAGGCTCCTGGACATCTCTGAGAGCAGACATGGCTCATTTTGAGCTTACACACTGCACTGCAGCCACTGCCCCTCCTCAGAGCAGGGTGTCCAGGGCTCAGAAACATATTATTATTAGAAGAACAGCAATAACAATATTAACCAGAGGAAGAAGAAGAAGCTGAAGTCACCTGCCCTGGCCGGCCTCTTACAGAGAATTGCCAGTGTCCGTGAGGCAGGCAGGGCAGTTCAGGGCAGCCTCGCTGTGTGGATCTGCTCCCCGTGTCTGAGAGGAGAGAGAAATGTCTGACTGAGTTACAGTCAGAATGCGGGGAGCTGAACTCACAGATCGGAGGGAGAAACAGGGAAGGTAGATGTGTCTGCAGGGGGGTTGGGTCAGGAGCAGCCTGGTTGGTGAGTGAGACTCCTGTGTTCACCTTCTCTGTGACGTTCAGGGATAGCTGGGCTGCTGCTGGGTCTCTTCCCAACGCGTTCCCACTGCGAGAGCATGGCGGCGAAGTGAGCCCCTTCCTGTCACAGCATTGTTCTCCCCAGCAAGCGCCCTGGTGACTCGGAGCACTCAGCCAGTGTTTACAGCGGCGCAGGTTCAAACCGGGGCCAGCGAGCAGGACCGACGCACTGCACAACAATCAGCCAGCCGCCAGGTCAGGAGGTGGGGGGGGACAGCTAGCACTCCGTGGGAAGTGCAGGCCGGAGAAAAATGCAGCAAACAACAGAGAAGCTCAAAACAAGGCAGAGCACAGCGAAGGGCCTGGCAACGAGTGAGAGGTGTAGGAAACGTGTGGCACAGATCTATGACAGCAGTCTGAGTACTGAGCCGCCCGGCAGGGTAACATGGCTGTGAGGAAGCAGAAGTTTTTAAGTTTACTTTCCAACACACTCTCCCAAACAATGACCTCAGTGTTCCTTGCTGCTCGGGTCTCTTCGCTCTTGTCCTGAGCTGTGTTCAGAGGCAGCCCTAGCTGGGCCCAGGATAGAGCTGACCTGCAGAGGCTGTTCAGACAGAGGGGAGGGGAGACAGAGGGACGGGACAGGCTTCCACAGAGCACATAGTCCTGACCTCCGCCCTCCAGGATCACCAATGACCGCTGTCAGTTGGATGTGGTTTAGTGCAACCGGAAAGCACAGAAACACACACACTTACACTCTTTTACTAAAGACAATTATAGATATCTGCATGAGACACCACTTCCGCAACCTCCCACGCAACACTAACACAACTTTTGTTCTTCCATAGGATCTGCTCTCTGGGTCCTGGAGGTCTACACCACCCCCATCCCCAGCCCTAACCTTCACCTCCTGTGGTTCCTTAACTGCACCTAACCTTGTCACAATCACAATTCTCATTCACAACAAGGGGAAGACTGTCCGCAGCCCGGGCTCTATAAATAGCAGTTCATTGAGGGCCAGTGTGCCTCAATGGGAGGCATTGTTAGCCGAGGCCGGCCGTGGGAGAGCGGGCCCGGGGAGGAAGCATCAGGCCCAACCCCTCCCTAGCTCCTGCACTGGTGCTGCTCACACGGCCCTCACCTCCTGCCTGGCCTGGCCTGGCCCCTACACAGGACAGAGAGGGAGAGGGAGAGGGAGAGGGAGAGGGTGAGGGTCAAGACTGGGGATGATAGTTTGGGTTATATTTGGCTTTGGGGTTGGATATGGGGTTACACATGGGGTTGGGGTGGTGATCGTGCTGTGAGACATGGCAGGACTCATGGAAACTCTTGTTGAGATATGTAGGCGCACACAATTGGAGATCTTATTCTCTTATCTGAACCAGTGCAGTCTCCCAGTCTTCTCTGCTGGGTCAAGGGGCTGAGCCACCCTTAAAGGGTGCCACAGTACCTACCCTCCAGTTCTCTTGCCCAAACCACAACTGCTGTCCCATCCAGGCTTTCATAGAGGGCATAGGCCAGGATCTCTGGGAAGAGGGGCCCAGGCTGGCTGAAAGGGGAGGAGTCTGTATGACTGAAAAGCACTGAGAGGGGGGTCAGAAGAAAGCAGTCATTTATTTATCCACCAGAAGGGATTAAACTTAGCCCATTCCCTCATCCTCTGCTGAAATTTCATCCAAAATGAAAAAAAAATTCCTTGGGCCCAGGGAGAGAGAAAGAGAAGGAACCAGGGCTGAGAGGAAGGCCACCCCCCCAACACCTGCAGGACCCCAGGGGACCTGTGGACACTCTGCCAGGCAGTGGCAAGCCTGAGTAATGCCAGGCCATCTCTCTCTCTCTCTCTCTCTCTCTCTCTCTCTCTCTCTCTCTCTCTCCCCTGCCTGTGTTTAAGCTGCAGTACATTCTTTCAGGCTGAAATAATATTTTTTTTCATGTTCATAAAATGTTCAAGGTAGTTTTGTGTGCGAGAGTATGTATGTGTGTGTGTGTGTGTGCGTGCGTGTGTATGTATGTGCGAGAGAGAGCTTAAGTGTGACAGTTTGTATGCATGAGTGTGTGTGAAGGCAGAGGGGTCAGTGTGTGTGTGGTAGTGGTGGTGGTGAGGAGCGGTCGATTGATGAGCCCTTTTCCAGGATCGCGAGAGCCTCCTGCAGCCCTGAGCATCACACCTCGAGTCTCTCAGCACTTCCCAGGCACAGTGTGAAGCGCAGGGACAGTACAGTACAGTACAAGGAGAGTGTGTTTCCCCTCCTTCCCGGCCCACTGGGCAAACAGATCTCCAAAGCAGGATTTTTCCTCAGTGACGGAGGGGAATTGCCCTGCTGACGACATTAATGCCGCTCAGGAGCATGAAAACCACAGACAGAATAAAGACCTTGCTCTGTGCAAAACTTCAGATTTTGCAGATCAAGTATTTGGAATATTTATTTTGCTGGGACACCAATCCCAGCGCGTCCATTTCTGGGCAGGGCACTTTTTTGCAGAATCACCCCACTGAGCTACACTACAGGTCACATCCCCTTGACAACTATTCAGGATGGATCAAAACCTCAGAGGGATGTTCCCTAAAACACGTTTAAGTGCGTATATGCAATTCAAACAAAAATACGCATAAAAAAATGTTGCTCCAGCACACTGCCATCAAAACTGAAAGTCCAGGGAGCCCCAAGTTTAAAATGGATGCGATGGCCGGGAATCGAACCCGGGTCAACTGCTTGGAAGGCAGCTATGCTAACCACTATACCACCATCGCTCTGTGCGCACAAGGATGGCATCAGTGATGCTGCAGCAGTGTCTTAACCGTACAGGTGCGACTGCGCAGCATCACTGCGCTCTGGCGCTCTGCAGCGCATTCTATGGAGCTCACTGCGCATCATGGTGAGGAGAGGATGCCCTGCACCCACCCCGGACTACATCCACTCACATATATACGTTTGATACATGTATGCATTTGTATTTATCTTTACATTTCCATCTGTGCGTCTTATATGTGCTTGTGTGTATTTTAGTTTTAGTTTTTTTGCAGAATCAGCTGTCTGAAAGGAGACCAAGCCCGCAATTAAATGCCCGTCTGCAGTGAAGACCGTCTGGTAAGTCTGTGGTTGTGCAGGATGAGGGGGCTGGGGGGCACTCACGATGAACACCCCCGGACACTGTGCGAGTAAATCTCTCTTGCTAATGTACTGGATACAGTACAGAATTATACTGTACCTAATCGTGTGTATTTATGTATTTATTTTTAATACGGTTTTTGCGAATGTGCATGATGGTGTAGTGGTGCTGTTTTCAAGCCCATTGATATTGAAGCTCTGAATGTGTGCGCGAAACACAGGGACAGTCTTGTTTTAATGCATGCCTAAATAAAACTAAACTAATTTATGAATTACACATGAAAACATGTTTTAAACTACCCCGGTATTGTATTTAAGGTCACCGAACAATGGTCTCTAATCTGACAGCCCCATCACAGAGGTGTTAGTGGGATTATTCTACCATTGAGCTTCATGCACTGATGAGGGATTAGCAGCCATAACTGTCTAATTACTTAGACTGATGGAGGAAATGGTTACTTTGGGGAATGATACGTTTTATGTCCATTCTACTTTTAACATAATTAAGAAATAAAACTACATATTATTATTATGAATTGACGCCTGGGAGTTCTTCTCAACGTAAACGCTAGAGCTCGGACAGCAGAGCAGCGCCCTCTCCTGGGCGGAGTGAGCGGTGACCACGTCGAGAGTCGCTCGCTCAGCGCAGTTCAGTCACTGACCTCTGACCTCACACGACCCACAACCCAGCCGGATATTTTTCCACTGCAATACCTGAGCTGAGGTCAATGACGTCACAAGCGCACCTATTTGTAACTGAAAAGCTATCAGTTTTTACTGTTATAAATAATTAAATGTATCTATCGAGAGAGGTAAGCGAACGAGCTTTAAGAAAATGAAAAAGTTACTGGACGTTGGAGGTTAAAGACCCAACTTACAGATGAAGTGGCTTTTTACCAGTATTGAAATAGCAGTAGTAGTTTGTTAAGTGTTTGTAATGTATTTAAACCTAGTAATAGGGTTAGACTGATGCTGCCCTGGGCCAGCACTAGGTAAGGACCAGGGCTGAAAATTCACAGCCTGGTTCAGGGTCGGCTCGACAAAATTGCCAGTGGGTAAAGAGCTGCACCACGCAGGCCTGGTTCCTGGTCAGGTCAAAATGCCAGTGAAAAAGCAGTATGTGTGTGTGCCTTCCTTAAGAGGTTCTGCAGTGGGGGCAAGGAAATGCATTATTTTGTAATGCATTGCTTTATCACAGACATGGCAGCACCTTTTCCATATACCTACTGTTCACAGTACAGCAGGGTCTCCAGCCCCGGTCCTGGAGAGTGCTAGCCCTCATACACTTTCACAGGACCGTGTTTGATGGCTGCAGGACGCCGCACTCTGTGTTTGAACTGCTGTAATTCTGTGGACAGTGCACCACCGTTTAGACACTGAAATAAACAAGCATCTGAGATATACGGCTACTGCGTATCAGATTGGAGTTATTAGTGCCTGAAGACCTTTGCATATAAAGGAGTAAAATAAAACATAAAACAGGCTGTAAATCAGAACATTGCAAACACATGGTAAAAAGTTTACAAGTAGCTAAAAATAAAAAATAAAAAAATGGACACCTTGTAAACAGATGTTTTGTGTTGATGTATAAAGCCAAACAAAAACCTAGGACCAGGGAAATGAATTACTTAATTCATTAATCACCCCCAAAACTTAAACAACAATAAATATTTATGTAGCTACAAAAAATGTAAGTGTTCTCCGTGAACAACCCATTTTAGGGATGTGCAGCTCAGTGCCATTTTCGGTTCTGAGTTGCACTGCAAAGAAAACAGCATCAGCACAGCTGTCGCGTGTCTGGAGAGAAGCGGAACCAAAGTCCATCATTCAGTGCAATTACAGCGTGTAGGGATGATAATAATAATAAAATAAAGTAAAAAACATTCAACTCCAGATGGAGAGAGAAAAAAAAAAAAATCGAAACCAAACATCGACAGGTTTGACGTGCCGTGGTTGCACTCAGATCTGACTGGGCCGGCATCAGGGCGTAAAAGCCAGATCCCAGGAAACCACGAGCTCAGGCCTCCTTCACTGCGGCAGCTGCAGCTCCAGCGTCTGCAGGACTCTCCCACTTCCACACAGCACCGCTCCCCGAGTGGCAGGAGCGTTTCTAGACCTCCAAGTGAAACCAGAGATGAGAACTATGTGGCCACATGAGTTTGCAGTGCTGCGCAGCTTCCAGTGTCATTCTGTACAATCTGTTTCAGCTGTAGCTCAAGGAAAACAGAGTTTGAGCTGCAAATTGTTTAAATTGCAGCCTTCAACCAGGATGACAACCCAAGTGCAACATGCGTGGCCATAAATCACCCGGCAACGAGCAGACTTCAGCACCTAGACACAGCAGCTTCATTAACAGGTCAATACAGCTTGTGATGTGGATTTCCCCTTCCCAGAACATGGACAGAACCGGCCCCTGAGACATGGTTCTCCTGCCCACTTTCACACTCAGGCAACCCAGTCTTTTTTGCTCCTGCTCCTTTTCTTACCAGTTCTCCCCCAATTCTTTTTTTAAGATGTACCATTTTTTAGAAAGGAAAACAAACCTCCAGCTCAAGATGGCAGCTCACGTTGAAACCAGCCTGTCAGTCCTCAGTCTGCAGTGGCGGCCCTGCCCAGCCAACTCTTGTCAGAGGCAGAGTGGGAGTCTGGCTGGGGCCGGGTAGGACATGCTGAATCACAGAAGGCTTGGCAGCTGTGTCACCCCAGTCTACCATGGGACAGAGTCTCAAGTACTAATAGTCCCTAATTAAAACAACGATAATAACACTGATAATAAGCACGGGAAAATGCCAGGAATTCCATGTCACTATTATGAGTCTCGTTACGGTCAAGCCAAGTGGTTGGAAAAGCTTGCCATTTTTGTGTTCTTTTTTTAACGTGTAAAGGCAATGCAGGTATTGTTCTTTGTGTTTGTTTCTGTTGTGTTTGTTGGTCCTGGGCTGACACGCTGGAAGCTGTGCAGAAATGCAGGAACTGGAAGTAGTGTTTAGCAGGAACAGCAGCAGCAGCTCCCACAGATCTGTTTGATGTACTTGGACCTAAGGCTTTATAAATGCTTTAGACAGAGGCCTGGACCCAAACCGCAAAATGACAGTGACTTTCTCTGTATTCAAAGTCAGAAGATTGCTGAACTTCTTTGGTAAAACAAAAAGAGCCCAGGATAGCGGGTTGGTTGCAGCTGAGGAAAAGCAACTCATTTTAAACTCTGTGTTGAGTGCAAGATCATTTTACGGTGTTGTAATGCCCAGGAGCTCGACACATTGGAACTGGTCAGTCTTGGGCTCGACACTGAAAGAGTAAACAGCCCTCTCACACACACACACACCTCACCACAATTTCTGTATACCTCTAAAGCACAAATCAGGCTTGGAGACTATAGCCAGAGCTCTTGTTGGCTGTGATGATTGAAGGTACTGTAATTGGCCAAACCTGAGCAGGGGCTCCAACAATGACATCATTCTGCACAATCAGAGGCTCAGCCCCATATCAAGAGTCAGCTGCGCTCTGGGGAATTGGACATTTACCCCAACTGTCCACCGGCTCCAACAAAAACACGTTCCCGCTGAAAGGAAATTCCTCTGCCTCTCCCCCCGCGCCACGGCCCTGCTGATCCTGCTGCTTGTAATGAGGTAATTTGACGATGTAATTTGTAGCTTTTTTTATTTTGACAAATTGATCTCGGCCCGTCGTCTTGGTTACCGGGGGAACAAAAACAGTCAAATTGATCTTGAGAATAAAAAATGCATTATTATTTTCTTTTCTTTTCCCTCTCTCTCTTTCTTTTGTAACTGATTATTTCTTTATGTATTTCTGTTCTTCACAGAAATGTGCTCAAGGTAAGCGAGACACAAAGCTTTGGTTCTTTTCTCTTTCCACAATCAGCTCAAATCCCACAATTTAAAAGACTCCTAATGGCTACAGCACCACGGAGGTGACAGAGAGGGTCTGTGAGATGCAGTCAGAGGAAACTGGAGGAAAAAATCAAAAGTGGCAGGAAGTGTGCCTGTACATCAGCCGACTGCCAGACCTGAGTCCCGGGCAGCCCTGCCAGGTGGGCCGCAGCAGTAGTGTCAGTGGAAAGTGCGTGCAGGACTCTAATCGGGCAGGTGTGGCCTATCAGTGGCTGGCCAGGGGCACTGGCAGTAACTGTACCACGCAGGTGGCCCCGGGACGTCCGCTCCACACAGGCGAGCACAGGCCAGCCCCTCTGTCCCTGTCAAGACCCAGAACACTGAGCAGACAGCTCTCAGTCCGGCAGCCATCACCACTCAGACCTGTCCGACTCCATCGCCTACAACCAGGGCTCTCTGGTGCACAATCGTATCCACTGAAACACACCAGCTTCAAAAAACAGTTAGAGGACTCTTGAAGAAAATACGTAATCTCTGTCTCTGGTGGAGGAATGAGCGTGTGTGTAGTGCTTTTCAATAACACTTTTCAATGTGTTTGTGTGTGTGTGTCTGTCTTTGTAGTTCTTGCCCAATTCTCTTTGCAAGCTTGCATGCTTCCAAACATGTCATGACTGGAAGGCATACAGTATGACTTGTATAGCCTAGATCTCTCTGATAAGCGTACAGAAACAGCTTGTCAAACACACAGACAGGAGTTGTTAAGATCTTAAAAGCATTCTCATAAAATATGCTGCTGTCTTTAAGGCATGACTCATGAACAGGCACAAAGCGAAGCCCGAGAGGAACCCAGCAGCCCGGTTTGCATGTCAGTCTGTATGTTTTGGTTTTGGTTTTTGTGCTCCGGTGAAAAACTTTGCTCCACTTAATTTTTTCAGAGTTCCAGATCAGAATTCCCAAAATTGAGAATTCCCAAACTGAAAACAAAGCAGTGGGAAGTCATTCCCACAGCTGCATTCAAACACCATTTCTCGCTGTGCATTTAAATCTTTAAATTGTTACTATTACTGTAGGATTAAAAAAAAATATATATATATATATATATATATATATATATATATATATATATATATATAATCATTATGTATTTATTTTACTTTGGCGTGAGAAAGGTTTGACACAGCGATTCATTCAGTAAATTTGCACAAGCCTGTGAATTACAAAAATAAATGTAAAAAAGCATTATTTCAGCCCAGATATCCTACAAATTCCACCCACACAAATGTCAGCTCTTGGTCGGGACGAGAGCAGATAGGGGTTCGCATGCGTCGGAGCCTTCATTTCACTTTGCAAATCAAGCCAGTTAACCAGGAAATCAAAGACAGAAGTCAAAGGATTTTTCTTTTCTTTTTTTGTCCCAGGAGGTGTCTCCCTCCCTTTCTCTCGCTCTCTCTCTGGAAGAGATCACAGTGATCCAAGTCATGTATAAGAATTCATTGACAAAATGGAAAAAACTTAAGTCACACTACAGGCTGTTCTGCTCACCGCAGCTCCCCTCCTCCTCTGACCTGAACGTTCGCTCGTCTGGGGCTGTGCTGCTCAGGAGCACATTCACTCTCCAACACAGCCGAGCTTTCAGTTACTCATCTTGTATACATACGTATATATATATATATATATATATATATAAATATACATATGCTCTTTTCCTTAGAATAAACATCTTGCCCCCATCTCCGCCCCTCCAGGAAAAAAGCTTTGCAATGAGTCACAATTTTTCCACATACGATGCTACAGTACTCCGCCGCACAGAGCCGCGCTGAGGCTCCCAGGAATGCGACGCAGCACTCTCAATGCACGTCTGTAGTTTTACTATGCCCTGTAGAAACATGACTCTCTTTAAAGCGCTTTCAGATGGCGCACACCATGAAAAAGAGCTTTATACAAATAAAGGGGGTGTACAGAGCAGATTTAACAGGATTACTATGAAGCTGGAGGCCAGAGATATTGTGTAACTGTCTTAAATTAATTTGCCTGCTTGACCACATTTCGGGCCCTGAGGTCAGGTTTGGGGACTGGGTTAGACTTCAGCTAGAGATGATACAACATATTTCAGAGACAAAACAAAAAAAGAGCAACAGCATTCCTGGACTGAGAAGTAATAATAATAACAATAGAAATAACAACAAATATAATCATATGAATATTAATAATATTGCAGACAGAGGGCCCTCATGCTGTAACAATGGCCACATCTCACTCCGACAGCAGCTCCACAACTCGAGGAAACAAAACTAAAATAATTAAATCCCCAGACCCCTCCCAGAATAAAAGCATATTTTCCATTTCCCAACCGTGCACAAGGAATTTCTAGGTTGACAAATGCAGAATATCAGACAAGATATTTCTGTGTTGCTTTGGCCGAGGCCTGTCTGTGGACACTGTGATCAAAGCTGGCCCGGCCGCAGAGGGGCGGTTCGCACTGTGCTGTGTCTTCCTGGGGATTGCACTTGGGCCCTGGGTGCGAGACCTCGTGCTGGAAGGCCCTGCACTGCCATGGTTTTGTCACATTCCCCGGCCGGCGGCGCTCAGCCACAACACGCTGCTAAAGCTGCTGCTGCTTTAAACACCTCCACTTCAGAGAGTCTCACTAAGATCTGGGTGCTTACTGATAGAGGTTAGGTATAAAGAGCAATACATACATTCATACACACACACACAAACATACATACATACATACATACATACATACATACATACATACATAACACAGTCTTTCAATACATAACAGTCTTTCAAAGCTCATCGTTGACAAACTCCAGATCAACTGTAGTTAATTGCCAGAGATCACAGGGGGAAAGTATATATCAATTTTCATGCCTGTCTCGAAACCATTCATAGTGCAAATGCAAGAGTGACTCATGGGAGAGAGAGAAGGAGCCACACGGGAGCAGCACGGGGAAGGCAGGCGCTCGGTGCGTAACAGCACATTGAAATCGAGGCGCAGACAGATGTGTCCACTGCCATCTTTGGGGAATATAAAACCTACACTGACTGAGTGGATGGCTAAAAAGAGTTTTTCTTTCTTCTGACTTTTTCTGATGTACTTATTTTTGGCCACAACTTTGGGCCATACAGAGCCCGGACATGGGGCTGCTGAAGTGTGCTGTCAGGAGTGTGGCTCAGTTATCTGGGACTGAAGGGGTGAGGGGGTCGGTAGTAGAAAGGAGAGAAGGAGACAGAGAGAGCTGGACAGAAATCCAGGAGAGCCGGCCTGCTCTGCGCTGTGGTCTCACTCTGTCAGGAATGTGAGGAATGTCCCTCCCTGCCCGTTCTCAGCCAATATTTGATTTAGATTAAATGATAGGAGAACTAAGCGGGCTACACACAGTCACGCTCACACACCCACAATCACTCATGTCTGTATTGTGGGGGCCCCCTAGTTCATACTGCCCAGAATATAGATATCAGTCTTTCTGCATGAGCGTCCACATCAGGCTGTGCTCAGACTCACAGGGCCTGAGATAACGCAAAACTTGTGTTTGTGCCTGGGCAGCTTCATGTTCGACGTCGTGGGTCTCGGCTGCTCATTTTAATCAGACAGGGCTCGTGTTCGTCTCAGGATTCCCACTGAGGCCGTTTGGCTTGTTAGGTTACAGAAAACAGAAAAATGGGAAGTAATACAGGGAGGAGAGCTCCTTCCAGCTTGCTCTGATGTCAGCCTGCTGCTGTCCGGGGCCCTGGCTGGGACCACAGGTAGGCATCAGCCCAAGGGACTGTGAACTGGAGCTAAAAAAGAATGAATGAAATGGGTGAAAGAATGGAAGTGCAATTAATCACAAGAGCTTGGTGCAGCAGTGGGGGGGCGGTGGGGATTGGGAGGGGTGGGGGACAGGACTGAGGTTCAATCAGGTTTCTCCCAGGGAGAGGAGAGGCCCTGGAATGCACTGTATGGGTGGTCAATTAGTTTAAAATATCAGCTGTGACCGAATGGCAGAGCGACCAGTTCTGGGGGAGCAGGACGACGGGCCCAGCTTTTCTAACGTAATCAGATTAGCAGCATATGAAAAAACAAAGAGCAAAGGACAAAGGGCGATAAGAGAAGAAACAAAAAGACAGGCATGTTAGGGATGTGACGCACTCCCCACACTGTTTCTGAAACGCAAGACACCCGTCCTAAATACTTCAGCGCAAACCAGGGTGGCCATCAGTACCATAGTCTCTCATCCTTTGCTGGACTTTGCCAATTCTATGTTAGCTCACAGTTCTGGGCCTTCCAGGTGGGAGCTGCCCCACACTGTCATACAGACACCTGAGTACTCAAACTCAAAAACAGATGGTCCAAGACAAAAAGTGCAGATTTTATGTTTCTACGCAGAGTAATGGGCTGCCATTGTTTAGGGTTTATCACTGAGCTTACTGTCTGCGTGTGTGAGTTGACTGTTTGTGTTGTGTGTGTGTGTGCTTGTGCAAGAATTAATGACTGAGTAATGGAGTGTGTGTGCTCATGGGTGTTTGTGCAAGAGTGACTGATTGTCTGTCTTGTGTGTGAGAGAGTGACAGAGTGTGTCTGTGTGTGAGAGAGTGAATGCAATGCACAAACAGGAAAAGGTAAAGGCAGAGGCAGCTTTGGGGAAACAAATGTCACGAGGTCTCTGCAGGACGTGCTCGCCTCTCCGTGCTGCCGAGAGAGCTGCTCCTGCCCAGCTCGCTCCAGAGGGGACATCCTGCACCCAGCCTGCGCAACTGTGGAAATCAACATTCCCTCCCTCTCTCCCTCTCTCTCTCTCTCTTTGTCTCAGGGCTGATTAACGTCAGTCTAGGAGGCCCGGAGCAGCTGCCCCCGGCCCAGTCATATTAGAGCGCACAGGGTTTGTTTATCTTCACCAGTGATTGCAGGAACCTTCCGCTTATCTGCGGCGGCGGGACAGCAGAGCCGGCTCTGAATCACACTCAGTGCGATAACGCAGGCTGGAGCCAGGGCCTGTCCACTCCCAACTACACTCGCGCTCTCTCTCTCTCTCTCTCACTCTCTCTGGCAGAGAAAATTGAGTCATAACTTCCTGACTGCACTGTCCAGAGGTCAACGCTCAACTACCACAACCCCCATCCCTCCCTCCCCTGCTTCTACCCCTCCAGCTGGGCCTCTTTCAAACACACCCAGCTCCACATTCCACAGGCGGAGCACCTTCAGCGGCCCGTACTGTCGCCCAGCGCCGCTCCTGCGAAGAGCAGCAGGCCTGCCAGTCAGGCTCCAGCGCTGTGGTTCCCCCTGCTGAGCGGCGTAAACCGAGACAGGGGGTGGACGGGGAGGGGGGGGATTAGCAGAGCAGACCGAGACGGCCACAACCCCCCAACCCCACCGCGATGACAAGAGCGAGGCCACTGTGGGGGCAGGGGGGCACAGCGAGTGTGTGTAAATTTACACCGCACTTGAGCCGGAGTACATGTGCGTCTGGCTCGCCATGCAGGGATTGAGCTGAGCCCCCCGGAGCTGCAGTCCGGTCCCCCCTCCCGATGTACCGTCTGCATTGGACACCGCAGCTGCGCCTGGGCCCCCGGGGATCATGGGATTCCCCTCTGACCCTCCCCAAGTCTGCTGCGGCGCGGGCGCCCCCTACACTGACAAGTCCCAGGAGGTAGAGTTTCACCCCACTAGTGAGCCCCTCCGCTCTCAGCACACTGCATCTCTCCTCCTTGCACCGGCTACACTGGCTCAGCTTTCAGCAGGGGCTGCTCCTGGGGAGAGGGGGCAGGGGTACGGGCTGGGTCTGGGAGACTGACCGAGAGCCAGGCCTGGTCAACTGACGCCCACTCTACAAACACTGTCTCTGTCTCTCTTGCATTCACACAATACATTTTGCTATGCATTTCACTTCAGATGGTTCAACTGGTTTTGTATTCTGTGCTCCTGCATTCCTCAGCCGTCTTTGCCGTGAGAACTTTTGACTTTTTTTTTCCTCTTTCACTTGATTTATTTAAATGTATTTTTATCATGCATACTTTCTCAACCTTCCAGATTATGTATATAATTTAACTGTGCATTAAAACAGTCATCAATCACCTGAAAAAGCCATCGCATTAAATCCTGTTTGAGAACCTGCTTGAATTCTCTATTTTGTATTTATTTATATAATTATTTAATTCTAAAGCTACTCATAAGAATATACACTGCACACCGGGCACATGTGTACTCAATAACCTTTGAACTGGCAGAGCGAGGAGCACACCGCAGCCATGGACAGAGCAAACTCCCCGGAGAACAGAAGCTCCAGCTGTGACAGAGCCCCCCCCACCCTTCCTTTCCGTGCCTGAGCCCAGGACTTAAGGTGAAACAGCTGGCCAATCGGATACATCTTTATTCCTCTCCGGGTGGTCTGCTCTGTGAAGAGTTACTGGCCATGTTCACCTATAGAGACTGTGCTTTTTTTATAGGCTGGGGGAATGCAGAGAGTGGAAAATGCACGGCTGGAAAAGTAGCACTCTGCACTAGAAGTGGAATAGAAGAAAAGATAGAAAGCATACACACTCACTTGCTCGCTCAATATCGGCCAAGTAAAATGTTGCCAAACCAAAACCGCACAACGCACACTGAAGCGGACAATTTGAGGTCGGGTGTGGGTACATTTCTGTGAAGGGCTTTTCCAGAGAGAGACACACAGGGATGCTGCTCTCGATCCTGCTCTTGATTTCTGTCGGTCTCGAGTAGGTTCAAATCAAATCTGTCTGCAGGCCAGGCGTGCTGTAGAGTGGTGCAGTATACAGCACACTGACATTTTTCACAAGTGAAATAATCTGTCTTTAATTGTTACGAAATTCTTGCAGCACATTTATTTATTTATCTTTCTGTTTATTTATTTGTTGAAGTTATGAATCTCTTTAAAAGCACACGATATCTGTATAGCAATACTCGGCTTTATACGCAAAACAGTCCTGACAGAGTGTGGTGTAGAACCGTGCAGCACAGGAAAGGCATGGGTTCGAACCCCAGAGCAGCATAGGGCAGGCCAGGCCGAAGACAGCAGCGCAGTGCTGGAGTGGAGCACTGAGCCTGAGTCACACTTCCCCACGGCCTCCCCACACGCCTGCACTGACCTCCCAAGATCAAACACCTTTCACAGACACCAAAGACCCTGCTTCCAATACTGCTGTTGAGGTACTGGCTGCTGAACCTTTCCTTCCATTTTGCGCTGGTGCTTTGATCGGTCGCTTATCCAGGGAGTTTGTGATTTTCTCTCCTCTGTGCCTAATGGTTTTCTTTTCCTGTTTTTGTTGTCCCAGTGTGTGAAGCGCTCCAGGGCAATCTGTTGTGAAGGGTACTATTACTTCATGAATGGTGAACTGAACTGAGAGGAAGAGATTCATTAATAATTGATGGGTTTATTTACGTGTATGTATTATTTGTATTGTTTGGTGCATGTGCGTGCGTGTGCCAGGTTGTTTGCTTTGTAAGTGTGCACACTCTCTGGAGCGCACATCTCTGCAACTGATCTCCTGTCCACAGCTGCTGGTGCTGCTGCTGTTCAACCACAAAGCACAAAACTTGCAGCTATCTGCATCCAATAGTGAGAGTCTGCCCGACACCCTGCCAACAGTACGGCCCCCCACCCCTTCCTCCGGTCCCACGGTGGGGGCAGCCTGCTCTTTCTGCCCTATGCCTGCCAGCGCACAACGGCACTGGGAGTAGCGTGCATGCAATGGCATTCGCTCTGTCGCCCACGGATTGCACGCACCCTTGGGAGATAAGAGAGCAGATAAGGGACATGGGCAGGAACACCATTCCACTCGCTCACACTCTCACACACTGCACCACTGAAAGACGAGTCTTGTTCTGGGGCAGACTGGGAACACACGCAGGTCTGCCTGTCTGGCCAACAGATTAAAAAAAAAAGATTTTTTGTTCTGGTTGTTATTCATTTTATTTCTTCTTATCATGCACTCCCCAGCGCCTGAAGGGCAGATTTCCAAATTCTGAAGCACCAAGGCACGACACAGCAAAATAAAGACAACCCGCAGCTTCCCTTATGCCCCTGCACATCTTATAAAAGCAAGAAAAGCAAACAAATGAGCTCATCGCAGGAGTAGAGCCATTACACTGCCACCCTGTGGAAATGAAAGGCACTGCACCAGCCTTGTGTAAACTGCATTTGCAAAAGTCAAGCATCCAACACACATTGCAACATTGTATATCCAGCATTTACAGCAGAGTGATGCGGTGACAAAGGGGCCCAGCTACTCTAGCAGGTCAGATTGAGGTAACAGAAGACGGGGCTGTTTATCAGGTACGTCCACGAGGGACAGCGAGGGGTGTTTCCCGGAGCAGTGCACTTACCTCCCCCTCTACCAGGGGCATGTGAAACTGTCCAGGCTGATGTCTGTCCCCTGCTCCTTTACTACACCTTCATGGGTCAATTCCGGTGGTTGGAGGGGCTCAACATCTTGGAAGCAGCTCTCGCTGTAAAAATTACAGAATAGCAAGTCAAGCACAGGAAATGCCGGACAACTTCACTACAGGGACTGAGCCGTGCTAGTTATGTGCTCTTATGTGTTCACCTTTCTGCAGCTCGTTAAGGCTGTATCAAATGAAGGGAGGTGAGGTGAGAACAGACAGACACACTGAGGTGCCAGGAGTCGGTGGTGTGGCGGTGAAGTGGATCTGTGGATCCGGGGGGAGGTCACTCAGCCACTGCCAAGAGCAAGTGTGTGTGGAGGCGAGTGCCGGGACACAGCCCTGCTGCCGCCTGTCACTCAGACTAAACTGCAGGACTCCCAAGGGCAAGGACTCCTCCCTTCACACCGAGCCTCGAGGTAAAAACAACGTTGTATTTTGAAGCCGTTTGCTTCGTGACTGAAAGGGGAACGAAAACACAATAGAAGGAACGCACGTTTTGAATATTCCAAATAAACTGCAGCTCAGCCCACAGAGAGGGTTCGAGATCCTTCCCCTCTCCACATCATGATATAAATGTTCTCAGGAGCATTTTTTCCTCTGTGCTTGAACAGTGACCTACAAACAAAATGATTAAAGGTGACTTGTGAAGGCGGGCCACAGCAGCACAGAGAGGGGCCGGCCAGTGGAGGCAGCTTGGCAGTTAACCATGTGAGACAGTGGGCACACTGGAGCAGTATGTATATATAACCCATCCTATCCCCCACATTTCTGGACACTTAATATATTTGCAGGAATTGCAGTCTGGTGTGAGTCTATCCATCCAGAGAGCAGCTGTGCTGGTGTGGCTGACAGTCTCTGTGGGAGCGCGTTCCTCAGTGGGGCAGGTTGTGCTCCCTGTCTGGCTGTGTTTACAGCTATTAGCGCGTAGCCCTGCTTATGCTGTGTAGTAATCAATGTCGACATCTGGATGAATTTAGTAAAGGAATCTTATAAAGTCCCTAATTGGCTCTTCTAACATTTTCAGTGACTGATTAAGAACAGTTTCAGATCTGGTTCATATTAATGAATTCCTTTTCTGATTTATTACAGTTTTGTTGTTTGTTTTTTGTTTTTTGCCTCCTTTTGTTGGATAACAATCAGCTTAAAGAACCAATCTAAACAAAGAAAACAAATAATAATTTAACCCATTTACTCTCATTTGTGCAAGTATTTATCTACCCAAGCAAGTGGAAAAGGACAACGTCTCCAGTGTCATGTCTTAAGTGTAAGGACCAGGGCTTTGTGCCATTCCCTCTCCGTGACTTCACAAAGAAGTCTGTAAAGTGCTCTGTGACTACCCTGCAAAGGGCTCTATACTTAATATAAACTGATAGATTGAAATGAGAAGAAGTGACTCTGGGAACTACAGGCATCGCACCACGATGCTCTCGCAAACGGCAGCAGTGTGCAACACTCAATTAGATCCCACTTTACACTCCCAAACTTACAGTTATATTTGACATCCTTCATTCCCGGCTCTGGTTTCCAGTCTGATACGGGACTGGCTGTGAAAACTGGGGGGCAGTGGCCTCAAGGACACCAGCACTATGCCGGCTTATCCCAAGATGTCGCATATTTGCAACTAAGCTCCGCATGGATGTTTATTGCTCCTGTTAACATTGTTCGGTAACATGGTACTTTTTGGATGTGTTGTATCACACTGGTCTATTCCTAATTGGGCTCATATTTGCATATAATAAAGGGATTATAGCGTAAAAACAGCTTAATTATTCTTGGGGCAATTTTTACATATAATTTTACATATAATTATACTAACTTAGATACTATCAGGAACACAAATACACCTGCTTTAAAACCACAGCTACTTTACTAATATCCCTGATGCACACTACTCCTGACCTAAATTATAATATAACTACTTCAATTCGACTGAAATTACTGAAATTAACCTGCACAATACCATAAAGATAATACATATCCAATAACATGCAAAAAAATACTGTAATATACAGGCAAAGTATTTTCAGATACTTTAAATTCTATTTTGATATTATTATTATTTTGCAAGCGCTTTCATTATCAAGGGACCTACATTTGGAGCACTGGTGTAAGAGTAAATGGTTCCGTGCTGAGCTGAAGAAACCCATTCAGACGCAGTATTTACTTGTGTTCAACAGGCCATTGCTGTTAAGAGCCACAGGCCCAGGAGCGAGAGCAGAGAGGAGTGGGAGACACTCCGGACGCCGAGTCCTGCCTGCCACGTGCTGTTTGCATTCCCAGGCCTCTGGTAATGTACGCCAGATTCACAAGCTGGGGAGCTGGAGCTGGCAGTGAGTTCAGCGATCGAATCCCGTGGGGCTGCATTGATCTCCGAGACAGCTAGCAACAAATCTGCAGGCTCTTCCAAGCAGGATTGATGGGACACAGCCTGTCACAGGCTCCGAGGCTTCTCTTGTGCACTTCAGTGTGCGTCTTTTCCCCCTTCCCTTGCGGATTTGATTTAGTGCTGCTGTGTTTGTTTGGAGGGTTCTCGCGTAGCACTTGGACAAGATGTTCGAAGTTTCCAGCTTTCAGAGTTCATTAACTGGCAGTGACGTCAGATGATTTCTCATACCGGGTTGGGAAATATATAAGTCGCTTTTTGACATAAATATCGTTTGGAGAAGAACCTTTCATTGTCAATATAATCAACAATAAACTCAACATGACTGGATAGAGCTTATTTATATAATGGTAGAAATAATTCTGCTGTCTGCTGCTCTTGTTCTGCAGAATTAGGTCATTACTTGAAGACATTGTAAAGCAGGTTATATAACCAATGATGTATTTAACTCCTACTTGAAGCATTGCTGTACTTGTCCTATGTTTGGCTATTCTTCATGGTGTTTCAGGAAGCCTGCACTCTATATGATTGGACCCCTTGTTGTTATGCTATTTTTATTGTTTGTTTTTTTTTGGTGGGGGGCGGTTATAAGGAGCTGCCTGCTGTTAACTAGCCCAGGTGTGCAGTCAGCCTGCGTGAGCTACAACACTGCCCACACAAGACTCTCTGTCACACACACACACCTGAACACACACTCGGACACTTTCAAACATGTGCATCCATGCGTGAACAAACACACGCATCCAGATGCTAATTACAAGCACGCCCACAGGCATGCACACCCCCGCAGACATGCACATGCTAACAGGCTCTCCGGAGGGGGGTTGGGGGCTGTGGGTTTGGGAAGACATGCTCCGTGACCTGCATTTGTTACAAATTACACATCCAACTGCAATAAAGTTGACACCTGCTACATCAAAGGGCTTGTGCTGCAGGTGAAGACAGGGGGAAGTGTGGGGGGGTGGGTGTCGGCAGTAATACTTGATGCAGATGGCATTCCAGTACCTGAGGCTCTGTAGACCCATGGAGCCTCTCAGTTCAGCCCCGGGGCAGCTTCTAACACTGGACCTTGCTCTGCCTGTCTGTCTGTCCTTTGCCTCTGCGCTCTCTGTGTTTAGTGCAGGCCGTGCCATGATGTCACAGTCCACAGTCTTGTTTGTTTTCAGGTTTAAACACAAACCTGTCTTGGTGCAACTGGGACGATGTTAAATTAACAGTACTGTATTGTAACTACTATCCCTGCCCCCGTTTTCTGTCTGGTAACAAGCAAGGTTTCAACTACTATTATTATTTAATATCTCATGCTGCCAACCCTGGTCTGAGCAACACTTTTTGACTGTCCTATTCGACTCTGTAGAAGGAATACTCGCATCAGTTCAGTTTTGTAGTTCTCTAGTATTACATAAACCAGTGCAGTGTAATATCATAGTATTATATAATGTAGTGCAATGCAATGTAGTGTAATAAAATATACTGTTATGTAATGTATTATCACTGTGTCAGACACATACACTTATATAGCACATCATGCACACGAACATTCCTGATTTTACACTTGTTACTAAGCTTTTTATTTTAAAAATCTATCACTTCTGCACACTACTCCTAACCTCCTCATTTCTACAACTCCTACACCATCACTGATACTAACCTGCAAACTGCCATATAATGCCTATTCATTAATATATTATGTAAACAAATAATAGCCACACACAGATACAATTTTAGTTGTTGTTATTATCGCTCTAAATAACCATAATTACGGATCCTGACTTTAATACATCAAGGAAAGCTATTACACAATAAATGCAATCCAATCATATGCTATATTCTAGTTTTAGGTGCTGAAGTGCTCGTGTGCGTTGCTGTTCTGAACCAGGAGGTGTCGCCATTGGACCAAAATATATAGATATCAGCAAACTGTACTTAAAGTGTCCACCAGGGGCTGGTCCTTGCCGGAGAAGACTTGCACGTAGCTGCGGACTGTGCTTGCCTGCTCGCCGGTGTGCGCGCCTGGGTTCACACGGTCAATGTCCATCAGCCGCCCGTTCACAGTGCCATGCTGTCCGGGTCTGCCGGGCGGTGATCTCTGCTGGCCTGCAAACACGAAGCGACAGAAGCCCGGACTGAGACCCAGCATGCAGGCTGCTGCCGCCCGCACTGCCGCTTCATAGACACTGCGCTGTGCTCAGGGCCCGGCCTGCCCCTCGGGCCGCCCGGGAGATACCCGACCGCTGCTGGGAGGTAAGGGATGCGTTTCGGGAAGGAGCTGTGGAGAAAGCACTGGTCAGTACCTTGTTGTTGTGTCTGGAGGCCCGCTTCCTTCCCGAGAGCGCATGCGTGCGTCTGTATCGAGTGAGGGACTGGCTGTGCAATATTAGCGCACTGTGATGCATTAGTGACCAGGCACTAAATTACGGATTCATATATATGTACGGGGCTTGTGCATGCTTCCCAGGTGTGTCTGACGCTGCGCCTGTGCTCGCAGACACGGCTCTGTCTGTCTGTCTGTCTGTCTGTCTGTCGGTCGGTACAGAAGCAGCGCAGCCCGACCCTGCCCGCCTTAAAGGGGCAGGCACACGCTTCCTTCAGCACAATCTCATTTGACTGCTAGTTAACGAATGACTAATTGGTGCTCTATAACGGGGCCGTGAAGAAACATCAACATGAAAGCAACAACGCTTAACAATTAGGCAAGAATACTTCTTAAGTATCCCTCTTCTGGTATAGTGTTGTGTTGTGCTGTTGACAGTGATGGACAGAGCGCTGCTGTGTATTTGTTCAGGGATGCTACAGAGTCCTTGCTGTGACCATGCTGAGTCGCCTGCAGGAGCTGAAGAAGGAGGAGGAGACGCTGCTGAAGATCAAGGCCATGCTGCAGGACCAGCTCAATAGGCTGAAGGTCAGAGAGCCAGCACAGCGCCCCCTGGGGGAAGCCTCCTGAACTGTTTTTAATAATACAAACAAATATTATGAAACATCCTGTCCGTCCCCTTTTAATTCATTTTATTTTTCAGTGCTTTTAGCAGCCTAGCTGGAAACTGTGAGGCTGCTGAAATGTCTATTTCCAGGAGGAGCGTGTGTGGTAGTGTGAGGGACGGAGTGAGGGCGTTTGAATGAGGGCAGGGAGTGGGAGGGAGAAGCAGTGAGTAGGGAGTGTGTACGTGTGTACCTGTTTCCTGGCTGTGTACCTGTGCGACGGACTGACCGTGTGTCTGTCCTGTTCCAGGTGGAGGAGCTGGCCCTCAGGTCGATGATTAGCACAGAGCGGGAGGACAGCCCGGCACAGCCCCCGGTCACTGAGGTAGGTGCGCCTCTGTTGAGCCCATACAGTGACTGAAGTGCTGTTTGTTCTCAGCAGATCTGAGGGTTTGCCTGGCATTGAAATGCTGATCTGCTGAGAACAAACCGCCAAACGGTCTGGGGATGTAGAGGCATAAAGACGAGTTGCATTGGTGACAGTGTGTGTCTGTCTGTCTGTCTGTGTGTGTGTGTGCAGACCACTGGGCAGCTGGACGATGAGCAAATCATTAATCAGATGGAGCTGCAACTGAGTGCTACCATGGACCAGGAGATGGAGGAAGAAGAGGAGGAGGAGGAGGATGAGGAGGAAGAAGGGGAGGAGTACTGACCCACCAGTTCCTCGGGCTGACTTGTGACCCACTGCAGCACAGATCTGCAGGCCTGACACAACCCCGTCCTTCCTGCTGTTACTCCCAATTCGAGTCTTGCACATCAGGAACAAAACTTATCTGTATATGTGTATATATTTATCTGCACTATTTTGTGCATCTGTTTGTTTTTTTGTGTTTTGCTGTTTTCAATCTTTCCGATTGCTCTGCTGCTAAGGCACAATGTTATTCCTTCTCCTGGGGGCTGCAGGAGACCGGTACTGCACAGGGCCCGTCTCCACCTCGAGTCTTTTATAAATGTTCCCCGTAGGAAAAAAGCACATTAAAGTGTAGTAAAGTGCAGTTAAAAATGTTACTGTGGTGTGGTTACAGCCAGACCGTGATGCAAGGCATTGGAGGCCTGGTATAAGCACAGTAAAAGCATATGAACACAGCATTGCCATACAACTTGGCAATGGTAAATATTCAGCAGGGCTGAGACAGAGTTGTTTTCATGGGGGGGCAGTGGAGGGTTTTCTTTTTCTGTGCATGTCAGTCGCAGCATGAAAAGAGTAGCCACCGCATGCGTAACCTGCCAGGTGTGGGTAGTGAGTGAGTGAGTGAGTTTGTGTGTGTTTCTTTCTGTTGTTGTTTTCTTGTTTTATATGATAGTTTCATTTTATGCTGCCTGGAAACCGGTGCGAGTCCCCAGCTGTCCCTGCACACAGAGAGAGAGGACTCGCAGCCCAGACCTTTCTTTCGTGATATGGTACTCCACCCCCCCACCCCCCGCAATGTTCTGTGATACTATTTGAACCCCTTATCCCCCACTGTTTGAGAGGCAATTTCCCACGAGTGTTTTTCAGTGCAGCCCTCTGCCGTTATCGCTGAAATCAGGAGGGCCGGGCCCGTGTGGCGGGGGGCTGTGTGCTTGTGTGACTGGAGCCTTGGACCGCTGCAGAGCAGCGTTACGTGCGTTACGTTCTCACTGTACATACAATAAAGGATGGTGGGGACAACAACAACAAAAAAAAATGTTCCTTGTTTTTATTTTTTATATCTTTTTATTATTAAAATAGCTCTCGGGGAGGTGTGTGCCTGCGGGGGGGGGGGTTGGCTGACTGGAGGTCTCAGCTGAATCGGATCCTGCGGATGGAGCCCAGGGTGCTGTTCTGGCCGCCCCAGTCAGAGTAGTTGTTGTAGTCTTTCTTTTCTAGGATGTAGTGAGGGCCTCTGTAGTTGGGTTCCTGGTAGACTACCCAGCTGGCAGACAGAGAGAGAGAGAGAGAGAGAGGGCGTTATTCACCTGTTCACAGCACCTCTGATCCAATAAACAGTTACACAGTGACTTTTTTTTCCTCTTTCTCCAGTGCAAAATCTCTGCAGGAAGCGTCAGCAGGAACTCGATATCTAGACAGACACAACATGTACGTGGGAAAAATGTGTTTCGTTTAATTTTATTTATTGATTTATTTATTTTTGAAAACTTGACATGGCTTCTGAGAAAAAGGGACTGAGTTTTTTCACTGGAGGAAACGGTTCTACTGTGACCATACTGCCGAAGCAGAGAGATGGAGGGATACAGAGAGAGAGAACAAAAACAACAGGACGGAGAGATGGAGAGAGACGGAGGACACCCACCATCCTCCCAGGACGCGGATGGATGAGGCGCGGTTGAGGCTGTAGCGGTTCATGAGGTTGGGGACGTCATCCTGGAGTTCCGTCTTCTTCCCGGAGAAGCCGGCCCGCTCGAACATCTGCAGCCTGGGGGGGGAGGTATCCTGGAGGGAGGTTGGAAGAAAGAGAAAAATGCATTATTTTTAATTCTGATCAACCGTGAGACATTGCCACCAACTGGACAACCAGCGTGGCAGAGCGAGTTAGCAAATTAAAAATATTGGTGCTGGTGAATGAACCCCTCTAGGATGTCTGTGAGCCTATTGATGATTATAATAATAATAATAATAACTACATCAACAACAACACCTATACAATGTCCAGTGCAGTGTCACTGATACTGCAGCGCTACAGTCCTGCCCTGTCCCCCAGTCCTTCTCACCTGTCTGACAGAGCGCACAGAGGACACATGGTCCACAGACGCACACCACTTGTCACAGCTGTTGTACTCGCCCCGGTCAGACATGTCCCACAGATACTGGCGGCCATGGAAATTCTCATACTCGTACCCCACCCAGCTGGACAGAGGGAGAGAAAAAGAGGTGATTATCTTATTTTTTATTAACTGAAAGCGTTTTCTTTAGCTTGCCCATGCACACGGCTGACGGCCTGGTGCCCTGTGACATCCTCCCTCTCCTTGCGTTACAGTGTATCTGCGCTCGGTCACGCCCCGCTGCCCACAACACTTCCTGCTTTTCTGCCAGGGATGCCAGTTTTATTAAGGGCTGATGGGGCTGTCTGACTGTGAAGGATGCCAGCAACAAGACTAGACTCAAGCATCTCTCCCAGGCACCCCCCCCTTCCTCACAATGCATCCAGCCTGTATGTTAATGGTATCTCAGTTTTTGTACTCAGCCCTGCTACTGAATGTTCAAGGGCTGACAATGGGATGCAATAGCTTCTGAAGTGGATATCTGCCCCCCCACTATGTAAGTGTTGCCGAAGCGAGTCCAGGCTGTACGTACGCCCCGCTCTCCACTTGCACAGAGTTGCATCTCTCCGGGAAGTTCTTGTCAGTTAGTTTCTGACAGTCCGCAGTCAGGTCCAGTCTCCGTCCAGTGAAGTTCCTCTGCTCATACAGGGTCACCTGGGGGGGGTCACAAAGGTCAGGTCAGGGTCCGTGGGGAGGTCAAAGCAGCCTCACAACCTCTCACCTCCAGGGACATGGCCCGAGAGACTACATTGCTGTGGCGGGATGGAGCGTTGTGCACGTGAATCCCCCGCCGCACTGCATCTCCTGGTGGGCAAATGGTTTTCTCACAGGTGCACGGTCGCAGTGTTAAATCGGCAGGGTGAGCTAGAGGAAGAGCACACAGAGAGACACACAAGTCCACAACCCAGCAGCATGACTCACCCGTCCACTGGACCCGTAGAAGGCACGTTGGAGCACAGACCCCAGCTTGCTGAAGAGAGACACACACAGCTGGGCATTAGTTACACACACACTCGCATCCTCCCCCACAAACACACACTCGCATCCCCCCTCCCCACACACACACTCACAAGCTCTCACACACGTATAAACCTTTTCACTAATAAAGGCTGACGTTTCTGAAAGTGAACCCAACTAATCCTGCCCTGTCCTTCGTAGGGGAAGCAGACTGACAGTCATTCTGCCAGCATGCTCTGCACTGGAGCGTGACTCGAGTTGGTAAAGAGACACACAGTGTATATTCTTATAGAAATTCTCAAGACCCCGTGGGAGCACTGCCCTGCATGCAGCACCTTGCACTCTTTCAGGGATCAATAGCATTATTATTATTTTTAATCGACAGGGAATGAATACTTGGGATCTCTCTCTGTCTCAAAAATAGAAGTGTGTGCATCTGTTTTGAAACTGTATGTTTCCAGGCCTCTGGAGGTAGGTAGGTAGGGTGATTGTTACTTTTCCAGCCAAAAAAAAAAAGAAAAAACAATGTTACAGTATTCGTCAATCAGCTCTCAGCACAGCACTACACATACCTGGTTTGATGGGCAAATCCGGGGACCTTAGTAAAGATGTTCATTTCAGCTCTGCGAGGCCAGGATAAAGCCCCTTAAATACAGCATGTAAGGTCAATGGAGGGAATACTAGAACATGCATAGCCCTTCTGTCCCTCTCTCCAAGCCCTGGGTGCATTGATATGCTAAACACATGACACACGCAAACTGTATTCTCCCCAGGGCCCCAGACTGCGCACAGGCCCAATCAGTTGGACTGCAGTGCAAACAATTTTCCCCAACAATTCAGCATTTTTGTTTTATTTTTTAAACAAAACCGCTAAAAACAAAGCCACCCCTAATCATAATAATAATAATGATAATACAGAGAATAAGCGCCGTGCCTGCTGCGCACAGAGCCGGCACTGGGGGCACGCATGCATTTCAGAGGGTGTTGCGATTCAATATATATAGATAGGTATTTTCCACGTGTTTCGGGTCAACAGCATCATTCATTGCTCTGTTGAAGTGCAGGGTTGCTTAACAGGTCAGCTACACGTGTATTAATTATTACTTCAGCAGGTCGGTGGTGCACGGGGAAAT
Organism: Amia ocellicauda; assembly: GCF_036373705.1. Classification (NCBI taxonomy): domain Eukaryota; kingdom Metazoa; phylum Chordata; class Actinopteri; order Amiiformes; family Amiidae; genus Amia; species Amia ocellicauda. The sequence goes on from NC_089853.1 coordinate 19,013,468, forward strand.
CTGAATTTGTACAGCGCAGACAATGCGCACAGTCTCCAGTCAGATTAAACATAAAAGAGTAACAGTCCTGGTTGTCCTGTCACCCACACAGACCAGAGGACGCCCCGAGAAGCGCAACGACGTGCAGTGCTTTGCCATTAACACTTTTCTGTGCGTCTGGTACCCATAACTATACAGGAGTATATCCTAGAGCTATACACTGTAGTGTGATACATAACATTCCTAATTATTATTATTATTTTATTTTTTTGGGGGGGTGTATATATAAGTGTGATGCAGGTTTCTAAGTGAGCGCACTGTGCACACAACAGGTGATACAGCCCTCAGAATAACACACCGCCTCCTGTGTGCAATAACATGCGTCCTGACACCTGATTTTTTGGTTTTGCGAAGACAAACTCGTTCTCTGGCGCCGAGCTGCTTGGTGAGCAGTCCAGTGGGGAATTTTTTTATTTATTTCTTTTTTGCCTTCAGCCCTATAGCGCGCTATACGCCTCCAAATGGCTTTTGTCAATCCAAACACAAAGTGGATCACCTCACAAAATTAACTTTGCTTACCGAGTGAAACCACTGTTTGTAAGGGAAGTGTGTGCCCCAGCGAAATCACTTCACACCCCATTGCGCCTCAATGCAGGGGGATTTCGCGGTGAATAGGCGCTGCTCTGGACGGTTCTGCGCCAGGCGTGCAGCGCGGAGGGGCTCCCTGAAGGTGAATTAACTCTGCAGGCTGGGGAACCATCCTTGCATTTGGGCACAGTTTCCATTTAGGACAAATGCAGATCGTCTAACAGGTAAGGACACAAAGGGAGAGGAAGAGGGAGGTGGTGATCAAAATATCTCCAGTTTTTATTTAGATCACCAGACAACTGAAATCTTTCTATTGCATGTATGTATTTATTTATTTTAGTTTGCCCTGGTGTTGTATGTATTTTCCCTCAAAGACTTAAGGTACCATTAAAGAAACTTTGTCAAGTCTTCATCATGTAATGTGCTGCGTACAATTAACTGATGGATACGTTTTCGCTGAACAATACAATGTTGATTAAGTAAACTGTATTATTTTATTTATTGCATTGGCAATGTGCATTCATATTTCCCTTTGACTGGGTGCCACATCTGTGCTTCATAATCCAGGAAAGGAGAGTTTGTTTGGCCTTGCAACGATTCAACTATTTGTCCGTTTCTACTGGACGGCCCATGGACACAGAAGCACCTGAGCCAGATGAACCAGAGAAGATGCGCATTTACAATTTTTAAATGAGCGTTCAAAACTGCACTCTCCTCTCCTGGGTGCATGAATGAATGAAGAAATTAATTAACTCCACTGAAAGAGAGAAAGTCTAATTTTTGGGCGATATCTTTCGATTGTAGAGCATTAATATATGTATTAATCAATCAGGAGCTGGATACTCGATCTGCTGTGTGTGGGGGGTGTTTCAGACTTAACCTTCCTATTTGGGCAGTGCACACGTTGGAGGCCAGAGCTGACGATAAATAAGGAATATCTGTTGCTGGAAACGTGTAGATACTTGCAAAGGTATTGAATAATTGTTTATAATAATAATAATAATAATAATAATAATAATAATAATAATAATAATAGTGCCTCTGGTGGAAGATCAGATCAGAGGCACTTTTGTTTATCTCCCAGTTCTGCATGCTTGCTATTCAGGTGTGCTGTAATCCTGCACCTTGCTGCTATAATGCTGTATCTCCTACTCTGTGTTTTCCCTCAGTGTATCTCTTTGAATACTGCAATACAATATATAACCTTAGCACTAAGTAACTTTTATATAGTTACTTGTTGATCGTAAGGTAGCAGTCAAACAATCAAAACATGCATAATAATAATTAGTTTAAAGCAGAATACTTGTCTTTTCCATTTGTAGAAGATTTATTTAACATTTTAGTGATATGTATACACTGAAATAAATAACTGTAAAGGCATCAAAAAATAAAGCTATTTCACTTGGATTGAAAACCAGAACAAAATCAGAGCAGGAGGTTTACTGAAAGTGTTTCAAAAAGTGCACAATCGCTTAGTCGAGGGACAGTGCATGTTTGAATCTGTGTGTGCGTGTGAATGTGAGTGCGTGTGTGAGTTTGTGTGTGTCACTTTGTGTGTGTGATGCTGGCAGTGTGTATTGCTGACCACGGTACTGCTGCCCCCCCCCTCCCCTCTAGGCGACTGGGAGCCCTGGGATACCATGCTGTCACGCTGCTCTCTGGGGGCATGTCATGTGCTTATGCTGGTGCTGCGTCTGTCTGCGGCTGAGGACTTCGACTGGACAAAGAACGACCACGGCTCCTTCTATTATGGCACTTTTCCAACTGGTAGGTGTGACTTTGAGTGACTGAAACCCTTAAGAGCAGAAGCATTGGGCCCAAAGTGGAGAGGAAACCACTAAGTCCGTTCAGAAAGCAACAAGTGGCGTCCAGCTCCGTCTATCACACGGCTGGTGCCAATGCCTCGGTCCCGGGGATTCAGCTCTCTGTCTGAAGTGTGCATTGTTATCAGGTCACTGCTCAACAGACCTGGCTCACTTAAAGAATCGAAGAGCTGATTGACCATTGTAGCTTGTCTGTCTTGTGCCACACTCCCATACCCCTATGTCGTGCTTGGTGCTCTCAGTGCGGAAATAACTGACATTCATCTCACTTAATTTGTGTGTGTCCACTCACCCGCCCCCCCTGCCCCTACATGCTCCCAGGTTTTTCGTGGGGTGCCGGCAGCTCAGCCTATCAAACAGAAGGAGCCTGGGACAAGGATGGTAAAGGAATGAGCATCTGGGATGTGTTCACCCACAGGAAGGGCAAAGTGTATCACAATGAGACGGGAGACTCCTCCTGCGAGGGCTACTACAAAGTCAAGGTAACCTGGCGTGGAAAATGTACCTGCCTCTGACTGTACCATCTGTACAGTTCCCTTGCAACTGCAGCATTTCATAGGCCATATATCACCATTCTTCTGTGTAAGCCTCATCTGACCGAGGGTCTGCAGCTTGGTCCCACCTGCCGTTTCAAGTGTTCCCTCTTTGTCTCCATCTATCCCCCCAGGACGACATTGCCCTCATGAGAGAGCTGAAGCTGAACCACTATCGCTTCTCCATCTCCTGGCCCCGGATAATGCCGACTGGGATTAAATGTAAGCAAGACACTGACACGTGATGAAGCAAGCACACCATAGCTGCAGATGAGGTTTCAGTAGCAAACACATTCCATACTGAGGCTTGTGCAGCGATCACTAATTGAGGTGTACGATTCCCTCTACAGCCGACCATGTGAACGAGAAAGGGCTGAGGTACTACGATGACTTGATCACCCTTCTGCTAGAGAACAAAATCACCCCCATTGTCACCCTGTACCACTGGGACCTGCCTCAGGTAAGTGTTCACCAGCAATGAGCACCTGGAGTGCCTCCATGCCTTTCCCTCCATGTAAGTTGTTGCCAGCAGCAGCCGCTGGTACAATTCAGTGATGATTAGTTGGTTAAATACCTGAACAAGGCAGATCACAATCCTGGGTGGGGGTTCCATGGGTTGCTGCCCTTCCTCTGGATTCTTAAACGCAGCCCTGCTCCCCATTTGTGAAGACCACAGTGCCCCACCAAACAGGTCTTCAAACAGTCACAATCCGAACAGTACATTTGCACCGTAGCTGGGCCACAGTCCCGTGTCCGTGAACAGCTCCCCTGAGTCGCCTGGGGTGAGACACGCTCTCATCTCTCTGCATCCCCACAGCTCTTGCAGGAGAAATACGGGGGCTGGCAGAACATCAGCATGGTCAACTACTTCAACGACTATGCCAACCTGTGCTTCGAGAGGTTCGGGAACCGGGTGAAGTACTGGATCACCTTCAACAACCCGTGGGTGAGACACACCGCCGCTGACACCTCAGCCCCTCCCCAGCCAGGGTCCTTGGGCACACAACCTTTTTTTTGGCGCTTTAAAGCGCTCTGACTCCCAAAATGTGCACCGTACAGTAGAACTTTGCTCTGAGGTTATGTTGTTATTCTTGTGTCTGTTGGTCTTTATATAATGTGTCATTCTCTCTGCGCAGTCTGTGGCAGTGGAGGGGTACGAGACTGGGGAACATGCCCCAGGACTCCGAATTAAGGGCAGTGGGGCCTACAGAGCTGCCCACCACATCATCAAGGTGAGATGCAGTCACTGCAGCAACATCCTATCACACCTGTGCCCCAGTCGTCTGCAGAAACCGTAACAAATATGTGATCTTTTAAGGGGGAGTTATACAGAGAAGAATACAAGCGATACAATCGATTCATCCAGTCCCATGTCTACATTTATTTATGTATTGTTTGCGGCCTTTTGATTTCAGGCACATGCAAAAGTGTGGCACTCATACGACAACCAGTGGCGGAACAAGCAGAAAGGTAAGAGACAGATGGGCTGGTACCCCACTTTTTCCTTTTCAATGATTAACTGGAGGAAATACAGTAAAGCTCAATGGGGTAAACTGTTTGGCCACAGGGAAAACAAGGACCTGGGTGTCTGGAGCAGCCAAGACAGCTGCATCAATGTAAACAGTGATCCAGATAAAGATATCTCTCGAGCACTAAATATCCAGCTTGAAAAGGGAGCTTGTGCTGCCCATGATACCCAGTGCCCAGGCTGGACCTCGAATTTCAATACCGTGTATTTTGAATCTGTTTGAACCAAGAAAATAAATTGCTGTCAATATTTATATGTAAGCACAGTGCTGCTGAAGGGGCATAACAAACTCGTGTGTGTGTGTGTGTGCACAGGGCTGGTGGGGATCTCCCTGGCCGGGGAATGGGGGGAGCCGGTCGACATCACCAATCAGAAAGACATTGAAGCCGCTGAGAGATATGTCCAGTTCTACCTCGGCTGGTTTGCCACTCCCATCTTCAATGGTGACTACCCCCAAGTGATGAAGGACTACATAGGCAAGTGACCGCTCTGCTGGGCAGACATGTAGACCGAAAAACAGCTGCAGCAGGTGAACAAGCAGACACATAGAAAGACACCAAATAGATTCAAACAGGATGCAACAGTTATTATTATTATCCTGTCAAGTCAGCAATATTAATTTATACACCACATAACACAGGGGAACTGTATGCTCTACCTCTCTAACTCTCTACCCCCCCCTCCCTGTGCCATGCAGGGAGGAAGAGTGCCCAGCAGGGCCTGGGGAGCTCCCGGCTGCCCACCTTCTCGTCTCAGGAGAAGAGCTACATCAAGGGCACCAGCGATTTCCTGGGCGTTGGGCACTTCACCACGCGCTACATCACGCAGAAGAACTTCCCAGCTGGCCGCACGCCCAGCTACTTCACTGACCGCGACCTGGCGGAGCTGGTGGACCCTCGCTGGCCTGACCCTGGGTCCGAGTGGCTGTACTCCGTGCCCTGGGGCTTCCGCCGCCTGCTCAACTTTGTGAAGGTACGGCACACTGCGCTAACAATCTCACGACATACACTACTGTTCAAAAGTTTGGGGACACTTAGAAATGTCCTTGTTTTCCATGAAAACTTACATGAAATGAGTTTGAATAGGACATATAGTCATTGACAAAGTTAGAAATAATGATTTTGAATTGAAATAATTGTGTTCTTCAAACTTTGCTTTCGTCAAACAATCCTCCATTTGCAGCAATTACAGCCTTGCAGACCTTTGGCATTCTAGTTGTCAATTTGTTGAGGTAATCTGAAGAGATTTTACCCCATGCTTCCTGAAGCACCTCCCACAAGTTGGATTGGCTTGATGGGCACTTCTTACATACCATATGGTCAAGCTGCTCCCACAACAGCTCAATACGGTTGAGATCTGGTGACTGTGCTGGCCACTCCATTATAGACAGTATACCAGCTGACTGCTTCTTCCCTAAATAGTTCTTGCATAGTTTGGAGCTGTGCTTTGGGTCACTGTCCTGTTGCAGGAGGAAATTGGCTCCAATCAAGCGCCGTCCACAGAGAATGGCATGGCATTGCAGAATGGAGTGATAGACTTCCTTCTTCAAGATCCCTTTTACCCTGTACAAATCTCCCACTTTAGCACCACCAAAGCACCCCCAGACCATCACATTGCCTCCACCATGCTTGACAGATGGCATCATGCACTCCTCCAGCAGCTTTTCATTTGGTCTGTGTCTCACAAATGTTCTTTTGTGATCTGAACACCTCAAACTTAGATTCGTCTGTCCATAACACTTCTTTACAATCTTCCTCTGTCCAGTGTCTGTGTTCTTTTGCCCATCTTAATATTTTCTTTTTATTGGCCAGTCTGAGATATGGCTCTTTCTTTGCAACTCTGCCTAGAAGGCCAGCATCCCAGAGTCGTCTCTTCACTGTTGATGTTGAGACTGGTGTTTAGCTGGTACTATATAATGAAGCTGCCAGTTGAGGACCTGTGAGGCGTCTGTTTCTCAAACTAGACACTGCAATGTATTCGTCCTCTTGCTCAGTTGTTCATCTGGGCCTCCCACTCCTCTTTCTATTCTGGTTAGAGCCAGTTTAGGCTGTTCTGTGAAGGGAGTAGTGCACAGCGTTGTACGAGATCTTCAGTTTCTTGGTAATTTCTCGCATGGAATAGCCTTAATTTCTCAGAACAAGAATAGACTGAAGAGTTTGAGAAGAAAGTTATTTGTTTCTGGCCATTTTGAGCCGGTAATCGAACCCACAATTGCTGATGCTCCAGATACTCAACTAATCTAAAGAAGGCCAGTTTTAGTGCTTCCTTTAATCACAAGTTTTCAGCTGTGCTAACATAATTGCAAAAGGGTTTTCTAATGATCAATTAGCCTTTTAAATTTATAAACTTGGATTAGCAAACACAACATGCCATTGGAACACAGGACTGATGGTTGCTGATAATGGGCCTCTGTACGCCCATGTAGATATTCCATTACAAATCAGCCGTTTCCAGCTACAATAGTAATTTACAACATTAACAATGTCTGCACTGTATTTCTGATCAATTTGATGTTATTTTAATGCACAAAAAATGTTCTTTTCTTTCGAAAACAAGGACATTTCTAAGTGACGCCAAACTTTTGAACCGTAATGTAACTAAACAATTTCAGTGTTCAGTCTTTAATTTCTAGTACGTATTGTACAACTGTTGAGCTGCCACACGAGTATGATGACGCACTGTTTCTGATCTTTTGTATGAAAACAACTTACTGTTAATCACTGCCTGTGTAAACTACTACTCCATTGCTCCTTTAGACTCAGTACGGGAATCCCATGATCTACGTAACCGAGAACGGGGTATCGGAGAAGATGATGTGTACAGAACTCTGTGATGACTGGAGAATAGAGTACTTGAAGGATTACGTAAACGAGATGTTGAAAGGTATGCAAACACACACACACACACACAGAATCTACTAGTATCTGCACTGACCCCATTTAATTGGCTTTTAGAGATTTAAAGTAGCTTACGAGGATTCTTGGGGAATTGCCAGAGAACTTCTGCGGACTTCACGCCTGATGCACCACTTGACCCATGAATGCTTTGAGGACACATTTAAAGAGATTTCCCCAAAATGTAAACCTAGCACTCGATTCACTGCCTAATACGCCTGTCTCTGGTCCCCCCTGTTGTCAGCAATCAAGGATGGGGTGAATGTGAAGGGCTACACGGCCTGGTCCTTGCTGGACAAGTTCGAGTGGGATGAGGGCTTCTCCGAGAGGTTCGGCCTCTTCTACATAGATTTCAGAAACAAGAACAAGCCGCGTTACCCCAAGGCCTCCGTTCAGTACTACAAACGCATCATCAGCTCCAATGGCTTCCCCAACCAGAGAGAGGTAGGGGTGGCAGAGCGGTGACACACAGTCACTCACTCACACGTGAATGAACTGAGATGGAGAGATATTCACACTTTCACAGAAATAGAGACCCAGAGACGCACGAGGGGAGGGAGTCCACATGTTCACATTCCCTTTGGTGTCAGTACAGAGAGTGTAGGGAAGATTTAGATTTCATAAACATTTTAATTCATCATTATTATTTTATTCACATTAAAAATGCTTATGAACAGGACTACAGTTTATTCAGGTGTACAAAATACAACACAGACAAACTACAGTAAATATACATATGTACAGGCTAATAACAGCTGGATATAAGAGGTGGAACTGCTATTCGAAAGGGCATCTGGCAGGAACCCAGTCTGGAAAAAGAAAAAGTAAATAATGGAAAAATTACTGAAAAACTGAGCAGCTGTTTCCCCTCAATCAATTAACCGTATTAGTCAAATAACAAAACCCAAGCTGTGCAGGACAAATGATAATGGATAAATTATAAAAGTAAGCAAGTTCCTGGCCCCAAGGCTGCTGCCTGCCTGCAATGTCAATGACATTATTGATCCCGACAGGTTGAGAACTGGCGGCGGAAAGCGACGGAGACGTGTTCGTCCAGCAACCAGCTACTAGCTGCAGGTCAGTGGACTCAAAACTAATCTGCTGCTTTTGTGGCTGAGAAATCGCGGCCAGATATGCGTGTGCGTCTAGCCGGGGCAAACAAACAAAAATATTCTGCCTCCACTCCCAGTTATGTGGAGAGCACGGCTGCAGCACGGCTCTCTGGACGCTCTTTCAGCGGGAGGGATCGTGTACTGCTTTACATTGTAGGTTTCCACAGTCCACAGCGGCCAGAAGCAAATAATTGCCACAGTTCGATACAGTAGAAGAACAGATGCAAGATAAGCGCCTTGCACTGGGAAGTGAAATTGAGCTGTTGGGTTTTCAATCCGCAAAGACTCGGATTGCAAATTTCACTGTCCATAAAGCCAGCACCCCCGCTGTCGTTCCAACATTTTCAGCGGAAAGGAACCAAAAAGTTGTTTCCTGGTTTAAAACACTGCCTTTATTTTTCTTTGTCTATCTAAAGTGGTCAGCGAGACTTCTGGTTTTCTTCCATTGAGTTTGCATATCAGTGTGATGCTTGCTTTCCAGGAAGAAATGTTAACACTGAGATTCAGCAGTAGCCACATTACAAGACGCCAGCACTGCAGAGAGAGAGAGAGAGAGAGCCCTGTCATAACAGGCTTAGGCAGATGGGGGTCCGGGACAGCGGGACGTCAACATCTAACAGGATTTTTTTCTTTGTTTGCCCCCCCAGCTAGAAGAAAATCCAAGGAAAATAAGGAACATGCAGAAATGCCAAAGGTTTGGCCAGTGCATGATGAAGTTTAGGTACTAGGGAACAAACAACAGAAAATGGGTCTCTGTTTGGGTTTTGCAAGTTTTCTGAAAATCAAAATTAGAAGAAAGAAAGAGAACAGAGAGCGAGTGGCATGGCGATGTGTCGTTTTGTTTGCAGTGTGAACTGATCACGAAAGCTGCGGCTGGAGTGAGGCAGAGCTCATCAGTCAGAGTCCTGGGGACAAACACCCAGAGACGGACTGCGATTTACGATGAGCACGGGACAATGCCGTTGCCACGCCAGTGTGGGATCTGTGCCTCCATTCCTGTGTGTGCTGTGGCTCTTGGATTGCCTTCTGCTCTATGTTTTTTTTTGTGTCTTGGTGAAACTTCAAACGAAGTGTTGAATCAAGTCCACTGGTTTGTTTTAACATTCAACTCTTTGAGGGCTTCGTAATCAACCCTTTTCCGCTTCCAAAATAATCAGATGCTCATTTCAGCCTTTTCAGAACCAGGCAGTTCCTAGAAACTCTAAAATTATAATTACAGACAATGCAAGACAGAGTACCCTGTGATTTTTATACAATAATACATTTTTTTTCGGATCCTTCTTAACCATGTCTCTATATGCATCCCATTGCCACTCTCTTTAGGCTCACATCTTTAGTGATGTTTTCATGCCCTGAATCTGCAAATAAGGAGATCCAACATCAGCCTCTGTGACGACTGTTGCCGGGCTGTTTATTTTACTTACTGAATGCATAATTTATAAGCACAGAGAAGAACACAGGATATAATTTCATCTCAATAGTTTGGATCAAATCCACACACAGGGTGACAACTGCCTGTAATTTTCCACAGCCCAGCTGGGTTTGTCTTATAAATAAATAAACAATTAAATATATGCTACATTGCTTTTAGTGCAGGGAAGTAATCTCGGTAATGAATTCTCAGCCACAAATGATCTCATAACCAGCCCGGCAGGGTTTCTGAAGGATCTGGGCAGCAGTTGGCAGTTTACCACAGCTGAATTGAAGGCAGAGGAATAAAAGTCACAAGGTGCTTTGCAGTGCATTGAATCAGAGGGTTCTCCGACAGAAATTAAATCTAAAAAAATCTGCCTTCACCCCAGCCCTGTCTGTGTTGGCTGGCTCCTATGAGATGTGCTGCTTCTACCCTGATTGGCGATCGCAGTCCTCAAAGGGTTAATGTGCCGGGCACTGGCTGTCAGTAATTGCTCTTTTCCTTTACTAGAGGAACAGCGGACTACTGCTGCCAATATTCTAAGACTTATTCATGGTAAGCACGCACACACACCAATACATTTAAATCAGTGTGTAGTAAAACCAAATCCATGCAAACTGCACGTCATATTAACCCTTTGAATGCTGGACAGCATCTTGTGCTTGAAGCTTGAAGTGCATTGTTAATCGGGCAATTTGAGAGAGAGAGAAAGAAAGGGGGGGAGGGAAGTAAAATCTATATGCAACTTTTTACAATAAGGTACAACAAAAGGTCTCAAATATCCAAATATTAAAGCACACATGCAAAACACTGATTGAAAAACACTGATGTTAAACATGCGTCTGTATTATACAAATCATGCCCAAAACGGCTCTCCCTGTGAAGAGCAGGCCCGGGAGCCCAGTGAGAGCCAGACCCCCTTGGTCCCTCTGTCTGAGCCCTGTGCATGTGCATGTGTGTGCATGTGCCTGTCTGCTATGTTTCAGACCCGCTGACCAGCCACATGGAGATGGTGACGGAGATCGTGGTGCCCACCGTGTGCACACTCTGCATCCTGCTCAGCGCCGTCTTCCTCATGTTTCTTCTGCGCCGGCGCAACTAGATCCGGCCCGCTGTCCCGAGGATGCACCGCCACACGCTAGCCCGCCACTGTACATATCTACTATACAGCTTTTCTATTTAATTTTTATCCTTTTTTTAACATATATAAAGAAATATATTTAAATATATAAGGGGGTTCTATGATGCTGAAAACTAAACAGACGACCGAGTGAAACCCAGCAGTGCAGTCCGATCTCCAGGCTTGGATGTACGAGTTCTTCAGTGTTGCTCTCTAGGGGTCCTGCTGTACTGTGTGTGCGTTTTTATCTTCTTCTTCAATGCGCTGATGGGGAGAGACTGCGCCCCCTGCGCCTTCAGGTGTGAGGTGTGATGTGAGGTTAACCGGATTGGTTGCTTTTTAAATGCGATCTTGTATAACCAGAGATATCTGTACAGAGACTGTTTTACCAAACCTAGCTGCACGAGGTGCAAAGAATTGAACTACATGTGTAACTTATACTTCTGTACAACATTAAAACGTATTTATGGCTCCCCGGCTCTGTGAACTCACCTCTGTGCGCGCTCAGGTAAAACTGATCTGGCTGCAGCTGCTCACCAGAGTGAAGTACGCCGGTTCCTCCTTCTCTCCATTCATGGTAACCTCGAGGGGGAAATCTGCCAGGGAATCAAAGCAAGACTATATATGAGTGAGTGAGTGTGTGTTCTGAAGTAACACGAAAACCCCCTCCTGGTGACAGTTGACGCCCTGCACAGTGCACTACAGCACAGTCTTGCTCTTGGCTCCCCCGGCTCTGCTGGTGGATGAGGGCCATTTACACACATGATCAGCTCTGTGGGTCACCTGCCAAGCTGAAGGACACATGGTCCACAGGAGGCTTGTCGCTGAGCTGCCAGCAGGTCTTCAGCTCCCGGTGCCCGTGACCACTGGACACCTCCACTCTCCAGGTCTGGGGGTGCTCACTGCAACACAGGCAACACAGAGAGAAAGGGCCTCTTTAACAGTTTGAACAGTCAAGGTTTATGAAGAGAAGCCCAAAACCTCTTTCAAATCTTCACTTTCTTATAATACAGCCCTAAAATCTGCTGACCTTTTGGCCAAGGTCGACTCATGCCACCACAGCACTAGGATAACCTGACCATGCACTACAATTCAAAGTCTCTATTTTTGGAAAGCATACTCTTGTGATTTGACGTTGTTGGTTTGGTTCGCAATCTGGCTGTAGGGAGATAATTCAATGAGGCGGTGTGGTACTGGGGTCTTACTTCTGATAGAAGCTGCTGATGACACTGGGCCGGATCTGCAGCTGGAACTGGTGCTCTTCATCATAAGGGTGCGACTTGTAAAACTGCAGACAAGACCTTCCGGAAAAACACAGACACACAGACCGCTTATTGTTGGGGCGCTGCTGCTCACGGGCACAGTGACAGTGCTATTATTGATATTATTTAGATCTGTTAGCCAGGCTGAAGGAGAGACGGAGGCAGACAGATGGAGAGACAGGCCTGGTGTGAAGTGCGCTCACTGTGTCAGTGGGAAGAGGTGTTCGTGTGTCAGGCTGAGGAAGGCACTGCAGTTCACCACTATCTCCAGCAGGTGGTGCAGTTTCTTCACACGCTGCACTTGCTCCTGCAGGTCCACCTCGGTGCTGAGGTAGTATGCCTGGAAGACACAGTGGGCTCCTTCAGAAAACAGTCTTCCATGCACAGACAGCGATACTGCACAGCACCTATTACGATGCTAAACACGGCACACTGTCTCACACATCTCACTAAAATACACATCACACAGCATACTGCAGTACTCCCCACCCCAGACACTGCACTTCAAGATCAAGGAGCTTACCAGGTAATTAAGCGTTGTAAGTTCCTGACCTGAAACGAAGAATGAATAAATGAATAAATTAATAAACACATACATATATAGATATACACATTTGCTTCTGCAATGCACCATACCTTAATTACATTAATTTAATATGAAATTAAAAGTGAAAATGCTCTGCTCCTGCATTTTCCACGAAGCAATGTACACTAAGGTGGACCTTACTGAGCTTCAGCTTCACACACATGGCACCGATGAAGCTGAAATGCCCGGCACCTGGCCATTAAACAGGCCCTGACAGCTGCAGACCCGGCGGGTTACCTATGAAGTAGTTGATGTAGTCCTTGCGCATCTTGTCCAGGCCCACCTCCAGCAGCATGTGGATGGGCGCCAGGCCGGTGAGCGACACCAAGCCCATCTGGCCCTGGTAGGACCGCAGGACCAGCTTACTGAGGGCGCTGCTGCTGCCCCTGTGGATCTGAGACAGGTCGAGATGTGAGAGGTGGCCCTGCTCTCCTCGGTCGCAGGGGCCCAATGGTAGCTTTTAATGTCTGAGGGGCTCTGTGGCAACTCTGCGAAGGCCACTATACCAAATTAAATCTGATTCATTGACTGTATAAGGTATCAGAGGGATGACAGACAGGTCATCTGGCATCTGTACCTACCCATGGCTGAATGTCACCAAATTTCAAAGCCTGGGTTACCAGCGTCAGGCAATCCACAATGTCTTGATAGGAGGTCACGCCTGCACAAAAAGAAGAAAATGTATCAAATAAGAGTCAATACTCAGAACAGCCATTGGAGATGCGAAGAAGCATCCCCCATCTTCCTGCATCTGCCTGCATCCTGTGAAGTCCCCAACACCGTCCCCAGCCAATCCTGGAGAGCTATTGTGCGTTTCCATTTTCATTCCAACCAAGCTCCCTGCCTCGCTTAATCAAACCAATTATGAGCTTAATTTGTCAACTGAAAATAGTTTTTTTTGCCACTGATTGAAGATACTCATGAACCTGACAGACAGATTAGGTGCATGACAGCCCAGGTAAGCCAGGTGATTGACAGCTGAAGGAGAATAAGCAGCACACCTGCACTGACAACGTCACACCAGGCCTCTACCACTGGAGTTCTCTCTCTACTCTCTACTCGTATGTGATCGCCAACGCAACATACTCGTCCTCATTTTGGACCACAGCTGCTCCGTGAAGTCCAGGTCTCCCCTCTCGGTGAGGAAGGCGATGCGCAGGGAGCCGTCCATATTGCCAGAGTCACGCGCTGCTTTCGAAGTCTGTTAGGGAATAAACAACTTCAGGTCAGTCTCCCCGTACGGCTCCTCTAAAGCACGACTTGTGTTTAAGGGTGTCGTACAAAGCACCTTCCTAATAAGGTCAATCTACTAGTTAAGGCCACAAAAGCTGCATTTTTGTGTTATTCAACTCGTAAGGTGAATGTGACACAGCTTACCAGAATAATAAATGTTTGTATTTTTGCATTTTTAATAGTCTTACCTCACTCTCTTTCACAGGCTGATTCTGTACAGCTCTCACTTTATTCTTTAGGTCTGCGACAGACAGAAGAGAGAGGAGCATTAAAACACACGTAAAACACAGGGAAACAAAACAAACCGCATTGCTGAGCCAGAACCGGCTCTGAACGTACCCTCTATCAGAGCTTGGGTGAGCTCCAGAGCCGACTTGGTTTCCACAGGCTCTGGCCATTCTGTCACACCCGTCCTCAAACCATCGTCCAACACCTGTGAAGGGAGACACACAGGAAATAAACAAAAAAAACATGTGTTAAATTAAAACTGGAAATGTGAGTAAATAAACACAAAGACAGAATGATTTGCTAAGATGAAGAAGCACTTTAACAGCATGTCAGCGTGAATGTTCATCGATGCTTGTTTGTTTGTTTGTTTGAAGTACCAGTGTTTTAACACAGGTCAGTCACACATACCTGGATAAACTCCAATTCCTTGAACAGTTGATACACTGGGCTCCGCATGTCTCCACTGGCAATCTTGATGTTCTGCACAGAGTTAATAACGGGTTTGTCTGTTGTTCTGTCTCACAAAATCTCCAGGCGCTGTTGGCCCAGAGAGGCAGAAAGACAGTTCTCTGCTAGTAGTGTAGGCTGAATCATAAAAGACCACAGTAGAAACACAACACGACACCTCTGCTCAAAAATACAGTGCCATAGCATGCCTTACTTCAGCATCAGCTGGGAAGCAAACCAACACCCAGACCGGTCCTCTGGGGCACGCTCACCAGAGTGGCAGTGGAGGCCAGGGGCGGTGTCTGCAGGATGCTCTCCACGCTGCTCCAGGTGAAGTCCACGGTCACGCTGCTCTGGGACTCAATCACTGTGTTCTCCACCACCGTGGAGCCGAACAGGTCAAACTGTGCACAACCTCTTGTTGTCACCTGCAGGGTCAGGGGTCAGGCATACAGTATATACATACACACACACACACTGAGCTTATCTGGGGGCATAACGGCAAAATAATTGAGAAAATAATACAAAACAAAACAACTATGAGAATAAAACTGCACTCACAGCGGAAGTGTGATGTCTGCTCTTGTGGGCCCGAGTCAGCTCCTCCATGGTGACATGGGATGACTTTCCCACGGCAGGACCTGGAGACACGAGGGTAACATTACTGCAGCTGCTCACATGAATGCGGTGCTACGGCACTCATAAAGCACACAGCTGAGAAAACTCCGCACAGGGCTAGTAAACACACAAGGAGTGCTCTGACAGGCCCAGGCCCCTGCAGCACAACAGCTGAACCGAGCAGGCGAACTGACCGTACCTTTGCAGGTGACCGTGTGCAGATTGACTGCGGTGACCTTGCCACCGGTCCGGACGGTGTCAGCGCCCAGCCAGCCGGTGCCCTCGGGGTCAGACATGTCACAGCGCACCCAGAGCGGGTACAGCGCCACACCCTGGCCGGCCCAGCTCGCCCACTGTGGCATGTTGGGGTTCTGTGCCATGCAGTACCAGGAAACCAGCTGCCTGCGGAAACAGCATGGTACCAATCAGGGCTTCCCTCACAGGGGTCTTCCGATGAGGGGGGCTCAAGTCTGGGTGTATAGGGAACGGACAGTGGAGCCATTCCACTACCTCTTACAAGGCGCTATACTTTAATGGAAGTAAAGATAATAATATGGAAACAGTCAATAAGGAGGAATCAAAGTACCTGGCCTTCATTACAGACAGAGGCAAGGGCCCCGCCTCCTCCGAGTGAAGCAGTGGCTCCCCAGGCAGAGAGTCCTCCGCGGTCTCCTCTTCAACATCATGCTTGGGAACCTGGAAATAAATACACATCCATTCACACATGCACAAACAGACTGCCATGATGGGAAGCTGTGACAGGGTGTGCCTGTGCTGTAGGACTCACAGCTTTCTGGCAGACGAGGACAGGCAGGTGTCCAGTCCAGATGCCCTGCAGAGGATTCCCACTGGCTTTGTCTACCATCTGGATCTCGATGTCATCCTAGGAAACCGAACCACAAAACAAACACAAATCAGCGGGTAATGCCACCGTTTCACTCAGTTTCCTGGGCAGAGCGAAGCCATGCCTAGACAGCCGGGCTGGGGGCTGGGGGCTGCTGCTGTACTGTAAAGCTTTTCAAGACTGGTGGGGGGGAGGGAGTTATTAAAATTGTTTATTTATCATTTTATTTCGAAAAACTGGAAAATGTCTTTGTGGGTTGGTTACTTGATGAGAAATGGAAGATGCGGTTTCACCTCATAACCCACGGCGGCCTTCGAGCTTTTACTGTCCTCTTGGTAGTCCCTAGAAAGGAACAAATATGGTAACTGAAACATTGAATACTGAATATGTGTGAACTGTATTTCTGAACAATACTCAGTACTTTAGACATCAGAATGACTAGCATGTTTAAATATAGAGTAAATATTATTTTAATGGGTTTTAATTCAACACAAAGTAACAAGTTTATGTAAGTTTAAGATAGATCGCTAATGTATTATTTAATCAAATCTGGTCATTTACGCACCACAGACACTTCAGGAACTTCTTCGTGTCGTTGATAATCTTCGTTCCCATCTCCGCGGTCCTTCTAACCAGTATTTACTACATAAAAATTAAACTTAAAAAAGTGTAAATTTCTATTCGTCAGACTGTAAACAGACCCGGCAGACTGCAGGGCACGGCCCGTAGCATCCAAACAGCGCGGGCTCCTGCGTCATCCACGTCACGCAACACTAAAACGCACATTTTCAAAAATAATAATTATAATAATTGTTTTACAGATTTTCTAATTTAGAAATGCCTATTACAATATCTTCATTAATTATTGTTCTTTTAAAAAAAGTATATTAAAAAACTTTATTTTTAAGTAGTCCGGCTTCCTTTTTGTGTATCCTACGCCAGCATAAGTGCCATTACAGAGAAAATAGTCCACATGTTAAATGTAGTTTTGTCAACAAATACTGTAACATCAGATATATTAAAATTATTTTACATTTAATCTAAAGTGTCCGTACCTTTAGAGAGTGTTATAAATGTGATATTTGCGACGTAGTTGTAGGAGTATAGTAATGTCGGAAGTCAGGCAGCGTCGGATGTATATAGTTACCGGGGCGTGATTTCTTCTTCCTTTTCTTCCGTGGCCGCCATCGAGTGAGGAGCGTGGATCCCGGCGAGCCGAGAGACTCCGAATAGAGAAATGGTTAGAAATGTCATAAATATCGCCTCATTTCCACCACGCAATACCACAATAGCCGTATTTACACTCTGTCTATCTAATACCTTGGGTCTGTTGACTCCCAACTCTGTGTTTAATACATTATGCGTTTCCGAAACAGAAGGAGCCATTTTAAATTCTACACAGACATGTGTCTCGGCGGCGGCGTGGGGGATGGGAGACACGTTGTGTGTTTGGGATGCCGAATTAAACCCATTATAAACTATGAATAGTCTGTCTTTTTTTATACACCGGTTTTAAATGTTAGTCTGCAAAGGTGAGGTGTGGTTTGGACGTTCATGCGAAGGTTGTTGTGCACAAATCGATAACTTTGAAAGTTAGTGAAGTGTAGGTTGCTGCAGTTTTTATTGAATTAAAGTATCATACCCGATAATTGTTAGTTCTGGAACGTTGGCTCCCGCCTGTTTACGTTCTTAATTCCACGTAACTAAACTTGGTTTCAGTAACACAGGTGGACTTCTCACTGCATATTACAATTGGCATACCATTTAAAAGATACGAATGGTTTATTAAAAGTTTTCTACGCATTAATTGGAACTTCCGTGTACCCGTATGATGCGCGCTGTACTCCCCAACGGCCTTGCGTGCTGCGGGGCTTGGTTTCGCACTGTAGGCCGGGCCGGTGCTCGTCCTGCGGGTCAGTAGTCTGCAGCCCTGTGGTGTTTATTGAAAACGACGGGGGCGATACTATCAGCTGGGCTGTTCTTGCACTTTTACCGCCAGTGTGCGTCTTGCAGTGATGGTGTAATTTGCGTCTTACCCTGCGCTCAGCGGCGGTTGCCTGCTGTCATGATGCTGGCGCAGCGGGCTGACGAACAGCGATTCTGAGCAAGTTCACAGTGCGGCCCCGAAGCGCCTAACCGGTGCTTGGATTCAGTCTGGTAGTATTGGCCCTTCTTAACAGCTACCCATCCTTCCATTTCACAGACTAGACCTTTCTACAGGATTTAGGAATTGGTCATGTTTTAGCCTAGTTTGTTTTTGCTAATGGGATTTCTTGTCCGCAGGCTTGCGCCCGACCCCTGATTTCGGTCTACTCCGAGAAAGGAGAGACCTCCGGCAAGAATGTGGTGATGCCCGCCGTGTTCAAGGCCCCCATCCGCCCGGACATCGTCAACTTCGTCCACACCAACATGCGCAAGAACAGCCGACAGCCCTACGCCGTCAGCGAGCTGGCCGGTGAGTGAGGAGGGTTGACTCCAGGCCAGGACATTGGTTGTTTCACACACGTGTCCTAAAAATGCATTTGGTAATTTAGAAGGCAGAGCTCCGCTGATGAGACTCCACTTCAATGGTCTGTGTTTCTGAAACCTGTGATAACAGTGGAAGTTCTGGCAAGCTCAATAACCTTGTTAAAATGAATAAACAAACTTAACTTTGTACTTTAAACTTTGTGTAGAAATTCTCTCTAAAATGTAAACTCTTAAGCTGCCTGTCTTAATAGGTGGCCTTAAAATGCCACTCTGTAATCTCTGCAGTGACAGACTGCTCTACCTGCCATGTCTGACTGTGTTGTTGTGTATTGCAGGTCACCAGACCAGTGCCGAGTCCTGGGGAACAGGCAGAGCTGTGGCACGTATTCCCCGTGTCCGCGGTGGCGGCACCCACCGCTCCGGCCAGGGAGCCTTCGGCAACGTATCCTTGTCTGAGCGACGTGTGGGCCTGAGCCCTGTGTGACTTCAGCCCCTTAACCGCTTGGTTTGCAAAAGCTGTAAAGCAGAGCATCGTGCAGTCCATGTGTTCACAGACGCGCCTGACGCAGTCCGCAGCGTCTCAAGCCACCCCCCCCCACCCCAGTAAGTCAGACTCTCTGGGAGTGTGCGGTGGCTGCTTGCAGTGATGGTGTAATTTGCGTCTTACCCTGCGCTCAGCGACGGTTGCCTGCTGTCATGATGCTGGTGCAGCGGGCTGACGAACAGCGATTCTGAGCAAGTTCACAGTGCGGCCCGGCTGCTGCGAGACACTTAAGGGACTTTAATGAAACTCGTATTCTTCACGTGCACAAGACTTTCATGACAGAGTTGTGTATGGATTTGGATTAAGTAATTGTATGTAGCAGTCTATATACAGGTGTGTGTGTGTTGCTCCTTGACTCTGGTGCAGATGTGTCGTGGAGGGCGTATGTTCGCTCCCACCAAGACCTGGCGCCGCTGGCACCGCAGGATCAACACCACCCAGAAGCGCTACGCCATCTGCTCTGCCCTGGCAGCCTCTGCCCTGCCCGCCCTGGTCATGTCCAAAGGTCAGTGTCTGCAGGAGCCGTCGACACTCCATACCTGAGAAACGCATAACTCGAGCAGGGTTACTTCACGTAAATCAGTGACCCACGCTGGCCTGTTTACACGTGTTATCAGTAGTTCTGTAGGGCCCTGAGGAGCTCTCAGCCTGAAGCTCGCCGCTGTGTGGGCCAGTGGGCGCTCGTGGTCTTGCAGTGATGGTGTAATTTGCGTCCGACCCTGTGCACAGTGACGGTTGCCTGCCGTCATCATGCTGGCGCAGGTGGGTGACGACCACTGAACTCTGAGCAAGACTAACCCACTTCAGCACTTAATCTCATTGGCGGTTATCGCACAGTGTGGGTCATGTGTGTCTAAGGCAGCTAGAGTCTGTTAATTATTTTTGGTGGGGGGGGAGTACTGTAGGAACATGCACTTGTAGTTTGTGTCCTGTGCCAGACTGAGCCTTGTGTGTGTCCCCTGCAGGTCACCGTATTGAGGAGATCCCAGAGGTGCCCCTGGTGGTGGATGACAAAGTAGAGGGTTACAAGAAGACCAAGGAGGCTGTGCTGCTGCTGAAGAAGCTGAAGGCCTGGAACGACATCAAGAAGGTCATTGTCTCCTCCACAGGGTGGGCGGGAGAGCGGCTGAGGGAATGGGGGGTGTCTCGAGCAAATCTGTAGGATTTATTTTCAGTCTTCCACTTCATGGAGATGTTTCTTTTGTGTGAAGGCAGAGGGAGTGAAGTAGGGATTTCTTACTCAATATTCATTAAAGGAGGAAGGAAGCCCCCTTTGACTCCGGTGTTGTGCTTTCTACAGGTGTACGCCTCCCAGCGGATGCGCGCCGGAAAGGGTAAGATGAGGAACCGCCGGCGTATCCAGCGCAAGGGGCCCTGCATCGTCTATAACGAGGACAACGGCGTCACCAAGGCCTTCAGGAACATCCCAGGTGCGTGCGTTTCGGCCAGCGCTCATTGCGTGTCTGAGGACATGTAGTGGTGACTAAACGCGGCTCGTGGAAGGTGTGTGTGTGCCAAAGGGAGAAAGAGTTGGGGGAGTTTGTGCTTGATGTGGAGACATTTGAATCTGCAGCTCAGGAAAACAACTTGGAAATGCAGTCTCGCCTGCACTTCTGCTGCTGCTTTCCAGATTGAGGGAGGAGTGTAGTTGCATATAAGGGAGATCCTGGTAGGAAAGTACATGCGTGTGTGTGTGATATCGCACTGCTAAAAAAAATTAAGGGAACACTTCCAAGTTCAGAAATCAATGTTAAGTGATTAATCTTAATTTTTTTGAGCAGTGTATATACATACACACACACACGCATGTAGGGTTGGCTGATGGACTCCCTGAGGTGAGCTGCAGCTGTGATGAGTTCCCACTTCATGGTCCGTGTTTCTGACTTCTGTGATCTGAGTGGAAGTTCTGAGCCTGGCTGTCCCGCCTCCGACTGCCTCTCCTGTCTGTAACGCAGCAGGATCTCCTCTCGGCGTGGGCCTGCAAGAGGGAGCAGGGGGTCCAGCCAAACTGGATCACCCCGCTGCCACTGTGGTATTGCCACCACTGTTCAATATACACAGTTGTTAACTCATCCTCTCCCTCCCCCAGGCATCACCCTGCAGAACGTGAACAAGCTGAACCTCCTGCGCCTGGCACCCGGAGGTCACGTGGGTCGCTTCTGCATCTGGACAGAGAGCGCCTTCCGCAAGCTGGACGAGCTCTACGGCACCTGGCGCAAGTCCGCCTCCCTCAAGGTCGACTACAAGTGAGTAGAGCGGGAGCCTGATCAGGGTAGGGGCCTTTGTGCTCTGCAGGGCCAGTGAGGATGTGTAGATGGCGGCTGCCTAGTGTCCCAGAATGCCTCCTAACAACCCCTTAGGTTTTCTCTTGAACTCTTTCAACTTGTCTGTCAGCGTTCATCCCCTCTCTGTCACTGTTACCTTTCCTGACCCCTTTTTTGGGGGGGACAAACTGACTCCGTGCTGTCCAGTTATATCTGTCCCTCTGTATGGATCGTGGGGGAGAGGAGGGAGGTGGTGTTGATGCGCGAGTCCCTGCTGCTGTGATGAGTTCCCACTTCAGGTCCGTGTTTCTGATGCTCGTGATTTCAGTGGAAGTTCTGAGCTCGTAGAGAGACCCTCGCTAACAGTCCGTGCAAAAGACTCAAGGTTTTAATGCTAAGGGACTGCGCTGGCTGGTCCTGCTCGCCATGGGATGCTGACTTTAACATTTTAACTGTTTTCCAGCCTGCCAATGCACAAGATGACCAACACAGACCTGAGCAGAATCCTGAAGAGCCCCGAGATCCAGAAGGCCCTGCGTCCTCCCAAGTAAGAAGCCTTGAGCTCCCCCGCACTTGGGCTCTGCCATGTCTCGCACAGGAGCCCCGGCTGAGCGGGTCTGTGCTTACTGCTGCAGCATGTGCAGCCAGGAGTCCAGTCAGTGTGTCCTGAAGTAGCACTTACTCACTCGCTGGGTGCTTGGCCAGTGAATGTAATGTTTTAACCTATGTGAATGGAGAGCTGTGCCTCTGAGCTGTCAGAGCAGGGCTGCTGTGATGAGTTCCTCACTTCATGGTCCGTGTTTCTGACTGCTGTGATTTCAGAGGAAGTTCTGAGCCCCCTCTGTCTGTGTCCTTGGCCACCTTGGTGTATAATGGTTTCCTACAGGTGGATTGTGTTTGGACAGTAGGTTTACATTTGTGCCCCAGTGCCCTCTAGGGGCAATACCCACCCGCTGTGTGTCAGTGTAACCCTCCCCATCCCGTGCGTCTGTGTAACCCTTCCTGTCTCTGCTCGTGTGTTTCTGCAGCAAGAAGGTTCAGCGGCGAGTGCTGAAGAAGAATCCTCTGAAGAACCTCAGAGTGATGATGAAGCTGAACCCTTACTCCAAGACGGCGAGACGCAACGCCATCCTGCTGCACAACCCTGCGGTGAGTTGACTGGCATCTGAACCCCGCTGGCTCTTGGCTGAATGTTCATTAGTTTGTGCACACATGCACTTTCCCTCCCCCTGGCTTTAGTAGTCTTGCCAGGGCTGCTGTGATGAGTTCCTACTTCATGGTCCGTGTTTCTGACTGCTGTGATTTCAGAGGAAGTTCTGAGCCCCCTCCCCCTTATGAGTAGTGCCTCGTGTTACAGTAGAAGCAGCAGAAGTAGTCGTATTAACAATTGTATTTTATTTTCCTGCCCCACAGATCAAAGCCAAGATGCTGAAGAAGCCCAAGAAGGCGGCAGGGAAGAAAACCAAGACCGCCGAGAAGCCTGCAGCAAAGTAGAGACCAGTTCCTGCCCACACTGGAGACCAGAGCTGATTTCAAATAAAAACATATTTAAAAAAGAAAAACTGGGATGTGTTTTGTTCGTGTGAAATGTATTTAAGGTCATTTTAAATCCCTGAGGCCATAGAAAGCGGGTGGGTGGAGGAGGGGAAGATGGGGTGCAGGGGGTGTACGGTGGGACTTCGGCCTTTCGCCGAGCAACTCCTTATTAGAAAGATCAGCTCTTTACATTTTAGGAATTTATTAAAATACTTAACACAAAGAACAATTAGTTTATTGCAACACATCAAATGTTTAAAATTAGCATTATTAGTCTTGTACACAGGACACTATACACAATAGTTTTACAATATAATCTTGTTGGCTTGGTTTTCTAAAGGGAAGGGGTCTGTCGCTAGCGGAACAGCCAGGAGGTGGGCAGTGTGAGTGGGGGGGTTTGGTCTCTGGGGGAGAGATGCACTTCATGCCTGAGGAGAAACACATGCAAGCGCACCTAGGAACTCTGGATTTGACCTGGAGACTGCATTGAGTGTAGTAAGGGGTGGGGGATGTTCTCCCACTGACTCGCCCTCGACCAATTGCACTGATCAACCCCCAAAACTATGACACTACTCCCCACCCCAGGATTATAATTAACTGCCATGTGCAGCAGCCATTTTTATTAATATAAATTATATTCTTGAGTCTTTCTGGGCAAAACCTAGAAGTTCCCAGGTTTAGGGGCAAGAGTGGGAGGCTGTCCTGGCTGGATCTTTAAGGCTATGGCTTAGGAGAGTTTATGCTGAGGTGTAAATAAAAGAAAGGGGAAGTTGGGGGCACAAAAATACTGAAGAAAGCCAGTCCAGTAAGCACAGGTAGTGGCTGACAAGTGAGACGAGACCTCTTCTCCTTCCAGTAAAGCTGATTTACAGGCAGCAAGCGCGGGGCATGCAGAGGCTGGTGTCAGGCTGTTTAGATTCGAAGTACAGGTGAGGTGAGGCGCCCGCTCACACTCCTCCACTGTGGGTGGGCGTGCTGGGTTGGTTCAGGTCAATGGTGCTGCACAGCCAGCCTGCAAAGTCCACCTCCTCTGCCTCGGATTGCTTGATGAAGGTGTGTACCTGGTGGGGGGGAGGAAGTTAGGCTCCTGAAGGAGGTCGCTTGATTCAGGTCAGCCTGATATTAGCAGCCGAGCTGTTGGTCATGAGTCAAGCACTTGTACCATCCTCAGGCTCTAACGTTTGTACCTTTTTGTTATTTGTGTTTTGTTTTCTTTTCAGGATTATCTTGGAGTTATCGTGCTGTGCAAGACACTGCCCGAATGATGGCTGGCATGAAATAGCTCAGCTGCAAACCCACTGTAATCAATGCATACAAATCATGAAATACATTGATATGGGGTTGCTTCTCTAGAATTAGCCAGAGATGAGAGGGGTTGTGAAAGTGGCCTGAGCTGCTGCTTTGGTTCATACAGTGATTCGTTCTGGGGGACATGCAGGGCTTCAGTGGCAGAGTCAAAGCTTGGGCTGGGACCCTGCAGATTATAAACCCCCGATACTGGGACAATGTTCTTACCACGAGCTGCTTCAGGTCCGCCCTCTCCGCTGGGTTCTTGATCAAACTGGTTAAAAATAAAAAATAAAATGTTACATATGTGTGTGTGCCAGGAAGGCTGTAACACTTTCAACAGAGCAAAACTAAACTGACTAAACTAAGCTGAGCTGTGTATTGCAGGGGTTACTGAGACCG
Organism: Amia ocellicauda; assembly: GCF_036373705.1. NCBI lineage: Eukaryota > Metazoa > Chordata > Actinopteri > Amiiformes > Amiidae > Amia > Amia ocellicauda. The sequence continues at coordinate 19,038,179 of NC_089853.1, forward strand.
AGACAGAACAGTGAATGTAAAAGACAACGGTTTACTTTCTCTTCAGATTAAATACTGTACAGTACTGTGGGGTATCATTTCACCACTAGATGGTGCAGTTTCCCACTATTTATGGTAGTTTTTATAGTTCCAGTGCAGAACAGTCAGGAAACCCCTCAAAATTAGTAACAGGTAAATACAGTGAGTGGCAATGGGGCCGGCTATAGACCCTGGTCTGGGCAGCAGAGAAGCTGACAAGCTGTTGTGTCCCTGAACTGCCAAGAGAGGCCAGGACAACACTGCAGAGACCGGGACAAGACCACAGCTCTCTCCTGCTTACCATTTGTTGACGAAGTCTTGAAACTCAAAGCCAAAGATAGCTGGCAGCTTTGGAGGAGGCTGAGGGAGAAGATGTCAGAAATACATACATAAATAAAAAGCAGGATGGTTAGATACTCTCCATCAAAACAGCACGACTGTTTGATCAGCTATACAGTTTTATTTTAGATGCAGATCTTACAATCCGGGCTAATCTGCTGATACTTCGCTATGCATGCATTATACATATGGAACTACAGACTGGCTTTGAAACGTGTCTGACTGCGAACCGCTGTTTAAATCTGCGGGTTTTAGTTCGCAGAGAAGCCGGATGTGAGATCTTGAGCTCCAGTGCAGAGCATTTGAGCCTTCATGTCAAATCAGCTCTCAGTTAACAACCACAACAATAATAAAAACAATGATAATATTTTGTCAGAACAGACCAAGGCAGGTACGCACCTCATTCACAATGTAGTCCAGCAGCTCAAATATCGCCATGGGGGCTCTGCTGTCCGGGCCGTACGCTGTGGAGAACAGAGAGCAGAGTCAATCCTGGGGACTGGGCCTGCTGCACACATGACATCAGACACAGCACTGCAGGATAGCACCGAGAGACGGACTGGGTCCATTCTCCCCAGGCTGTGGGTTTCACTGAGCACATGGAAGTGAATGTGGCCCGTTCCTGTGGAGTGGCAAGAAATCTGGCTGATCTGTGAATCTGGGCCGGTGTGTTTGGGAAAATGACTGTGGAAAACCTTTGAACTGGACTGAACTGGGAGGCGAGGGGAGAGTTACAGGGAGGCCATGGGGGCGGTTACAGAAGGGTCAGTGGGAGGGACAGCAGAGGGCAAGAGACACAGAGGGACTCACAGCCGACTGAGCGACCAGGGGGCCGGGGTTTGGGATTGGCCTCGCTGTAGGACACGTCGCCTGCTACAGGGCAGCCGAAGATCTGCTCCAGCTCCTTAGCATCTGGAGGTGGAATAGGGTAGCGACCAATCGCCATCTCCACCAGGGACAGGCCCATACTCCAGATATCAGACTGGACAGAGTAGTGCGTGCCCTGCAGACGCTCCGGCTGAGGGAGAGAGAGAGAGAGGGAGAGGGGGATGAGGGACGTAAAGGGACAGAGGGTGCCAAGGCAGGGGGAGAGAAGGAGATAATATAGAGAGAGAAGATGGGGAGATGAAGGGAAGGCTTATCCCTCAGATGCCCTGTGCTCAATGTTTTGTTACACCAGATTAATATCTCTGTGACAGTTTGTCATTTTTAGCCTTCGCCACGCAACCTTAGGTTACGACACATAGCACGACATATGATATACTGTGCCTGGCTGCTCAGGGCCCCTTGGCAAGGTGAGGAGAGGTACGGCAAGAAGCAGTGGGGGGATAAACAGACAGGAGGGGAGAAGAATGGAGGGCGACTCACAGACATGTAGGAGCGCGTGCCCACAAAGGAGTTGGCCATGGAGTCGATGAGCTGGCCGCTCACGCCAAAGTCACACAGCTTGATCTCCCCGCGCGAGTTCACCAGGATGTTGGATGGCTTGACATCTAAGAGGGAGAGGGAGAAGGAAAGAGAGAGGGAGAGAGGGAGACAGAGACAACAGAAATACAGTCACAGTGTCTGTGCCAGTGTCAGTGTTTTAGAGTCAGTATCAGTGTCAGATTCCGTCAATCATCTGCAAAGTGTGAACTGCCCTTACAAGGAACAGCCTGCTAGTGTGACTAATACAGTGCATTTACCCATAATCCATCACTGTGATTGACAGTTCCCTTTGCAGCTACTCTACCTGCACTCTCTCTCGCTCTCTCGCTCTCTCACTCTCTCACTCTCTCGCTCTCTCGCTCTCTCCCAGAAGCACTCTGGACACTGCAGTTACCAGGCAACCGGCCCATCAGCCAGCGAGACCTGCGCTGAGAGTGAGCCGCTCGTCTCTCTGGGTCTTTTGATCTAATCCTGTTATGTATTGTGTCTGAAGTCCTGCTGACTGAGCCCTCACACACAATACAAACATACACATACACTCTTAAAAGGACTTTAATTACTTATTTTTATTTTTTTAATAACAATAAGGCTGGGAGACGGATCCTGAAATTCCTGCTCCAGACAGGACAGTGAGATCTGTGCCTGATCAGGATTTTGATGTGTAACAGTTTTGAGGGCTACATTGTCATCTATTTACATTTTTGTATATATATATATATAATTTGATTTAAAAAAAAAAACGTAATAATTTTGTTCTGCATTCCAAACTGGGCCTATGAGGCCATGTCTCCTCCCTGAAGCAGTGATTCTGGGCGCCTGTCTGAAATATTGTGTACACAAAACAAAACAAAACAGATGCCAAATTTTAGAAATGGCCCTTGATATCTAAACACAGTGGCTAAAAAAAGGCACTTGAAAATTACACCGTTCTGAGGCCTCTGTCTCGGTGGACTGTGCTGCCTATCAGGCACACAGGTATTTACTACGGTTACGAAGCCCCTGAACACCCCCCGCTTTCTCCCCCCACCAGCCACGATGACTCACCTCTGTGCATGATCCTGTGTTTCTCCCTCAGGTATGTCAGCCCTTTAATCACCTGCAGACAGAGCAGACAGACTGGCTACAGTGGCTTTCTCCACACTCCACTAGAACTAGATGAAGTAAAGCATGAGAAAATCCTAGGAGTCTACGTGGACTCCTCACTTTCTCCATCCAAACAATGTGGGGAAGCAATAAAAAAGGCAAACAGGATGTTAGGGTATATTGTCAAAAGTGTAGAATTGAGAACAAGGGCAGTAATGTTCAGACTGTACAATGCACTAGTTAGAGCTCATCTGGATACTGTGTGCAGTTCTGGGCTCCACACTTCAAGAAAGATATCGCTGCTCTAGAGGCAGTTCAGAGGAGAGCAACCAGACTTATTCCAGGTCTGAAGGGAATGTCCTGCTGAGAGACTGAGGAACTGAACCTTTTCACCCTGGAACAGAGGAGACTACGTGGGGACTTGATCCAGGTCTTCAAAATCATGAAGGGCATCGACCACATCAAACCAGAGGAGCTTTTCCAGATCAGCAGGGACACACAGACCCGGGGACACAAATGGAAATTGGGCCTCAAGGCATTCAAGATGGAAAACAGGAGACACTTCTTTACACAGAGAGTCGTCACAATCTGAAACAAACTCCCCAACGATGTGGTAGACGCTGAAAGTTTGGGAACATTTAAAAATAGACTGGAAAGGATCCTTGGATCACTTAGATATTAATGGACACCAAACAAGCACGATGGGTCCAATGGCCTCCTCTCGTTTTTAAACTTTCTTAATGTTCTTATGTTCTTAATAAAACTGGGTGAGGAACAGCCAAACTCAGCTAACAAGGTGAGGTTGCTGAAGACAGTTTCCTGGCAAAAGTCATACACCATGGTAAGACTGAGCACAGCAACAAGACACAATGTAGTTATACTGCATCAGCAAGGTCTCTCCCAGGCAGACATTTCAAGGCAGACAGGGGTTTCCAGATGTGCTGTCCAAGCTCTTTTGAAGAAGCACAAAGAAACGGGCAACGTTGAGGACCGTTGACGCAGTGGTCGGCCAAGGAAACTTACTGCAGCAGATGAAAGACACATCATACTCAATTCCCTTCACAATTGGAAGATGTCCAGCAGTGCCATCAGCTCAGAATTGGCAGAAAACAGTGGGACCCTGGTACACCCATCTACTGTCCAGAGAAGTCTGGTCAGAAGTGGCCTTCATGGAAGACTTGCGGCCAAAAAGCCATACCTCCGACGTGGCAACAAGGCCAAGCGACTCAACTATGCACGAAAACATAGAAACCAGGGTGCAGAAAAATGGCAGCAGGTGCTCTGGACTGATGAGTCACAATTTGAAATATTTGGCTGTAGCAGAAGGCAGTTTGTTCGCCGAAGGGTTGGAGAGTGGGACACGAATTAGTGTCTGCAGGCAACAGTGAAGCATGGTGGAGGTTCCTTGCAAGTTTGGGGCTGCATTTCTGCAAATGGATTAAACAAATGAATGGTCTCCTCAATGCTGAGAAGTACAGGCAGATACGTATCCATCATGCAATACCATCAGGGAGGCATCTGATTGGCCCCAAATTTATTCTGCAGGATGACGACCCCAAACATACAGCAAAGTCATTAAGAACTATCTTCAGCGTAAAGAAGAACAAGGAGTCCTGGAAGTGATGGTATGGCCCCCAAAGAGCCCTGATCTCAACATCATCCAGTCTGTCTGGGATTACATGAAGAGAGAGAAGCAACTGAGGCTGCCTAAATCCACAGAAGAACTGTGTTAGTTCTCTAAGATGTTTGGGCCGAGTTCCTTCAAAAACTGTGTGCAAGAGTACCTAGAAGAATTGATGCTGTTTTGAAGGCAAAGGGTGGTCACACCAAATATGGATTTGATTTAGATTTTTCTTCTGTTCACTCACTTTGCATTTAGTTAATTGATAAATACAATCTATTAAAATGTCTATTTTTGAAAGCATTCTTACTTTACACAATTTTTTCACACCTACCTAAAACTTTTGCACAGTACTGTGTGTGAGTAGACTTTTGCATCAGGGATATCCTTTTAGAATTAGCTGAAACACTGGTTCGCTCTGGAGAGGAAACGGTTCAGATTCCAATCAAGTCGAGTGTGTAAACCTTTAGACTGCCACTCCATAGTAGCCCTCCCCCCCCAGTCCAGCTAGATTCTCACCGCAATGCTGACTTTCCCCAGGACCTGCTCTGGGATCTTGCCAGCCTTCTTCAGCACCTGGTCCAGGGAGCCCCCATCCTGCAGAGGGGGAGAGAGAGACAGAGAGGGAAGGAGAGGGAGAGAGGGAGAGGGGGTGAGAGAGAAAGCCGGACATTACAGAGTCTCCTTGTAAAACAGTTAAGCTGCTCAACATTTTATCATGTAAAATATTATGTCTGGAGAAATGGCACATTTGGCTCTTTGACAATGCGCACACACACACACACTCCCTCACACATGAGTGCCCACGCACACTCGCAGTGCCAGCCTGGGTCAGAGTCGTGCTGCTCCACTGAGTCTCTCCGCCACTCGAGTGTTTATATAACCGCATCAACACACACCGAGGCAGACCCAGAAAGAGAGAGAGAGGCAGATAGGGAGAGATAAGGAGAGGAAGAGAGAGAGGAACAGGAAGGAAGATAAGGATAAAGAACAAAATTAGATGCAGAATGCCTCAAGTCATGCTACTCTTTGAATGAAGAATAACAGGAACAGATTATTGAAATGTGTGTTTGTCGATCATTTTTCCCCACAGTCGCACCTCACACTGGGCCTTATTGACTGTAATCCTTGCAGGATGCCCTGGTGGAAGGCACAGGGCAGCTATAACAATATAACCTTCCCAGAGTATCTTAAGGAAAGGGTCCTGGGCGATTCTGCAACCTGGTATCCCCCATTCTCTCCTGGCACTCCACAGCACTATCTCACTGTGTCTCGGGGGGGGGGGGGACAGGGACGCACCATGTGCTCCATGCAGATGCTGATCTCGCCGTCGCTGTAGAAGGCGCCGTAGAAGCCCACGATGTACGGGGAGTTACACTCGTGCAGAACCTGCAGCTCCCGGATGATCTGGTTCCTGATGGCCGGCTTGATCTCCAGGTGGATCAGCTGGAATAAAACACACACACTGTCACTGACCTACACACATGCAGTCACTGACCTACACACACACACACACACACACACACACACACACACACACACACAGTCACTGACCCACACACACACACTCACTTGCTGAAGGCAAAACGCCCCAAGAACAAGCAGGAACTAAAGACAGCTGCAGTGCAGGCCTGGCAGAGCATCACCAGGGAAGAAACCCAGCATCTGGTGATGTCTATGGGTTCCAGACTTCAGGCAGTCATTGACTGCAAAGGATTCCAAGTATTGAAACTCACAATTTCATTCATGATTATGTTAGTTTGTCCATTTTGAGCCCCTAAAATTGGGGGGACCACATATAAAAATGGGTGCAATTCCTACACCGTTCACCCAATTTGGATGTAACTACCCTCATATTAAAGATGAAAGTCTACACTTAAAACTCATTTTGATGATTTCCTTTCAAATCCATTGTGGAGGCGTACAGAGCTAAAATGATTACAATTGTGTCATTGTCCAAATATTTATGGACCTAACTGTATGTTCACACACAACACTGCCAGTACAGCACACACAACACACACACTATCAGCACAACAGAGCAGAAGTTCTGAAAGAAGTGTTACATTTCAAAAAAATCTTTCGAACCATTTTTTTTTTTTTTTAAATAAACAGAAGTGTTTTATTCCACTGGCTTCCTGATGTATTGAAATATAGGAAACCAGCAACAGCCTTCTGATTCTGAAGCAGAAATCTCGCACGTAGCATCAACTTCCTGTAAACATCAGAGCAGAGGACAGGATGGGACAGCCATGCCCCGAGAGACATAATTTAAAGAGAACTGCACCCCAACTTTTGTTATTTAAATTCTGTTTGCTGTATATATTGCTATAAATATGGCAACGTTGAAAATACTATGAAGAGAATATATATTTAGGAAAACCGTGATTTATGAACGCTGACAGTCAGTGATGTCAGTGCAGCCCCACAGTGCGGTGAGGCTGGGTGTCTGTCTGACACTAACAACTGCTGGGGCAGCGTCACCGTCTGTGTAAGAACATGCCACTGTGTGACTTTTGGCTGCACACAACACATTGGACACAAAAAGCCAAATATAATGATGAAAGATGATGAGGAGGAAGTCAAATTATTCCCCTTCCCAAAATATCGCTAATTTGCCCATCACTGGGCTGTAAATGTGGGTCCTGACGTCAGACCGATCAACACATTTCTTGATCACGTTCAGTCTGATAATAGGTCCAACAAATTCAGGTTGTGTAGCAGGCACTTCACCTCAGATATGCATCAAATGATTGATTCACGAGACATAAAATCGCAAAGTGCGGTTTGTAAAATACGTTATTATTTATTCCTTGCCAGAAGCCCTAGGTATCCATTGCGACTTACAGGTTACATGAGCAAAACGAAAGTGCTAAATACAGTACAAAATTACAAATCTGGCACAATACACAGATTCAAAATTACAGCAGTGCAGGTAAAATATACAGTTGGTTACTGAAATCTTTGGGGAGGGGTCTCAGTATCAGTGTTGATCTGCAGTAGATTTCCTGCAAATAAGACAGTGTGGAGAGGGGGCTGTGTCTCTTTGTGCGTTTCTGTCAGTGCAGGGAGCAAAACTCAGGTACTCCTCCAGCCTGACCCATCCCAGACAAAAGCAGTAATATATGATGCCACTCTAGTCTAAGTACAATAACAAATCATTGCAGTGCAGTAGAGTACCAGGCCAGCTCGGCTAGGTTCTGACTTGTTCTGGCTTAGGTTGGATGTGCAAGTGGAAAGGGGCAATATGTGCAGTGTAGTGTATATCGTAGTACAGAAAATTGCAGTGTAGTGTAGTGGAGTGCATTGTGGGTCAGGGCCTGATGGGGACACTCCTACCTTCCTGGCCATGATGAGGCCAGAGGGGCGGTGCGACACCTTGAAGACCACGCCCCCGTTGCCGGCACCCAGCTCGCAGATCTTCTCGAAGTCATCGTCCTTCAGCTCGCCCACCTTCTGCTTCTGCGTGAGGAAGGCCTCCAGACGCTTCCTCTGCTGCTCGTCCAGCTCCAGCTCCTCCAGCTTCTTCTGCAGGGCCTCCAGATTCGTCCTGCCAGGACACACAGGCCTCAGCAATCCCCCTCTCTTTTGTCCGTCTGTACTCTCTGTCTGTCTCTGCCTGTCTGCCTGCACTCTCTCATCTGTACTTTCTCCATCTGTCACCCCCTTCCTCTCTATCGTATGCAGGGAGATGGAAAAGATTGGCATAAGTCTTAAAGAACTGAAGGTGTACAGCACAGGGCAGGAGACAGGGAACTAGCAGCCCTCACGTCCCATTCCAGCCAGTTCCAGCGCAGGTCTTTGCTACAACTGGACCTTCATCACATAATTAAACTAAAGATCAGTTAGACGAATGAGTAACAAGCTAGGTGTACTGAAAAAGGCACTGGAAAGACCCAGAATGGGAAATGAGGGGAGAGGTGTGAGTGTGGGGGGGTCGGTTGAAGAGCGACAGGAACCACAGCCAGTGTTCGAATTGTGTCAGAGGTCTTGTGGGGTCCCCAAGGTGGATGGGGTGGATAACACTATGAGGTAAAGTGTAAAAAATCTGGCATTAATTAAGAAATATATATTATATTACCAAATAACCTGTTCCATAAACTTATGGATAAATATTTCCTTTTTATATCCTTAATAAACATTTCTATGTTATTTAACAAGTATTAACATGCAGGCCCTGTCATTAACCTTAATGCACACACTCTGAAGAGTATAAATAACTTTTAAACTGTCTTAAAACATCTGTTTTATTATTTCAAAATGTCTTTATCAAATACCGTTCTTTAAATATAAACATGTGGTAGTAAAGAAATACAACAACAATTCAGACTTTCTCAGGGACAGTGGAAACATCACTTCATCACCTGAACTAAAACAATATCAGCTAGCAGCTACGTTACAAACTAGGTGAACAATTAAATAATTATAGTAACTCAAATGTAACAATAATCCAAAATCAGAGAAGAATATTATGTTTACATTTAGCAATTACATTTTTTACGAGGCTCAGGTCAGTCGCCTGCTGTAAACTGACGTTGAGTTCGTGCACGTGCACGTGTTTAGAACTTCACTGAGGAAAAAATAATCTAATTTGGAACACTGATGTAAATTGGGAGAAGAGGACAAGGTTGCCTCGTGTCATGGCATTCATTTTGACACCATTTTCAAATTGTATTCAATTAAATAGTAATTTTTCTCATTTATGGGGAGTCCGGGACCCCCCAGTCCCCCCTCAATTCGAACACTGTGACCACAGCACAGGGGCAGTGGCGGCTCTTTCACATGGTAAGCAGGCCTCTCGCCACGCACCCGGTGCACAGTGTGGTCGATTCATATTTTACATCACAATGGGATCCAGGTGCACAGCACAGGGTGTGAAAAGGCTCCGCACTCGAGTGTGTGTGGGGGTGTTAGTGAAGAGTGCCAGCTCCTACAGCACTGTGCTCCGCCACTCGAGGCTGCTGGGAGGAGAGCGAGGGAGGCCTGCAACAGTGTGGGTGGTGTTGTGGCTCTCTTTCCGTGTTGATTTCTCAGCGTGGGTGCTACTACTCCAATTATTTATTATTATTATATTAATTACTATATATATTTATACAAGATAAAAAAGCATTTGTACCCCAAAAAAAGTCCATCACAACACTGCGCTTACCATCAAGGAAAAACTACTTCAGTGTCTGTGTCTGTGACTCAGGTGGTAAAATGGGAACACTAGGTACCACCTTACAGAACAATCTAAATTTATATCCATGTGTTGCAATGCGTTTCAACATCTACCACGTGTGTCAATTTGATACACGGTTGGATCTGGTTTCCGAGCACTGTGCAGTGTGCTTGTCTGCAGGACCCACCAGCGGGTTAAAAAACAAAAGTAGGTTCTGTGTGTCTGCCCAGCTCCATGCACACCTCAGCATCCTACCCTAGTATCCTCTGACTGTACTATAATATAATATAAATATATATATTATCCTATCTCTCTCTCTCTCTCTCTTCCCAGCACTCGAAGGGCTGCCTCTTCTCCTTGACAGCCTCTCGATGCAGCCATGGCAACAGCGAGCGAGCGTGCAGGAGAGTGCTCCGTGGGTGGCGTGGATCGTGCCGATGTCTGAAGTTCGGATCCAGGGCGCAAAGCAGCAGAGCACCAAACACACACACAAACACCACAACCACTCTCTCTCTCCACTATACTGAATGAACCCTGGCCTGGGTTTGGTGTAGCAGTGGGGAGACAAGCAGGACACAAGAAACACAGCACAACCCTCACTATGGCTGAACCAGCTGGTTAGTATACACAAGTACTGTACACATATAGCACTGCAGTGATTTCAGCAGCACTGCCAGGCTGCTGTGTGTAAACAGTGCATTCCAGCAGATACATCCTGTTGTGGTCCACAGGGAGAAGTGAGCAGCCCGCATAAAGTGTAAACGCACAGTGTGGGAGCTAAAGTCAGACTTCAACAACGCTCTTACACCTCTGGCAAGTCAGACAACATGCAACACCTTGTTCCTAATCAGCAGAGATAGGGTTAGACCTGTGTACTCCAGGGGTGTGTGTGCATATCACATAGCACTGCAAAGGTAAACAGCCAGGCCCACCACTGGCTCTCCACACACCACACCGCTGCAGCTATCAGTCATGTGCCCAGGCTGCAGCTGTGCGTGCTGTAGGCAGGAGAGAGGGCAGGGGGGTCGAACAACATTTTCACAGGCACCTTTCACTTAGCTGAGTAACACCTGGAAAACAACAGGTGATTCGATTTAATCTCTGACTTAACTGCAGTTAAGCAATAAAGATCTTGTGGGCGGCCCTGGCCCAGCCCGGGATTACCGGTCCAAAAATCCAGGGCTTGAGAGATCCCTCGTGCAAGTTTAATATTTTTTTTTACTGTGGTATCCTATGGCTTCAATATGCCTTCACTACACTAATACACTGGGCCATGACAAAACCATCTGCTAAGGAAACAGGCCTTAGAAACATGAATTATGGTACACCCTAGTCTTCCCAGGGTCCTGTGTGGTAAAGCACAGTGGAGGCTAGCTGAACCCACAGGAAACTGCTGTAAAACTATGGTCAAACCACAGTGAAGTCATTCTAAAAGTGTAGAAATCCACAGTAAACTTGCATAAGAGAGTGATTTGTCAGGGGTATGATTTTCCAGCTGCGTGCAGCCTCTCTGAGCGGGTGACTGCAATACCCCGTACTGTGGCCCTGGGGCGAGTCCTCGGGCTGAGGGGCTGTGAGCGAGTCAGCAGGAGCAGGCACTGCTGCAGCACCCAGCTCCCTAGTTCATATCAGACGCTCTGGATAAAGCTCCAGCTCAAATCGCGAACTACAATTTATAAATATTTATATAGGTGTTGCTTCTGTGCCAGTTTCCACTTCTGTTCAGGCTCTGCTCTCTCCCTGCAGTGGGGGTGGTAAATCACAAGTGTGCAAATCCGTCATTGCCAACTGACAGTTGACTAACAGCAATGCACTGCAGAAAATCTCATTCAGATACTAAACGAGAACACTTTACCAGGGCATTGAATTCTAGTTTTAAATGCATGCCGGAATAAGAAGACTCAGATAATAACGAGCCCCATCCCCGAGCCTGGCTCCGCTCACACAGACAGACCAGGGAAGCACGCGCAGCAGCACAGGAGGGTCACCGCAAATGACAGACATGGTTACTGCCCGCTGTTTAACTCAATCTATTAAGGAAGGCCAAGAGAGGAGATGCACTGTATTGATTGGGACTCTTCATACACCCCAGTGAGAGAGGGAGGGGAGAGCGCCGAGTCTTCCTGTCCAGATGCAGATGGTGGATGTGCCGAGACCGATCAGCTACAGGAAATCAAACCAGCAGGAATGTGAGGTGCTCCAGTTGCCTGTGATCTCAGAGGAGAGCAACACGGCCGCCCATCTGCGGCGTCCAGTGGCTGAGCAGCTGACCGATCCCACACTTTCACCAAGACGTCTTTCTCATCCCAGAGTTTCAGCCTCGGATACAGGGCTGGGGTGGTGTCTGATGCGATTACCCACAATCCTCTGCATCAAGAAGGGCTTCCGCACACAGCTCTTGATTTCCATTTGTGATCCGAGTTCTCTTCATTCATATCTGAGCCTCAAGTACAGCTAGACATTAGAATTGTAATGTTCTATGATAATGAGCATGGTTCCTTATTATTAATGAAATGGTAATAAGATAACCCAACGGGCTCGGAAGATTCAAAACATTCAAAGCATACATGCACTCTCCTCTGAAGTCAGTCTCTTTACACTGAAAATCCTGGGCAGGTTTCTTTTTAAGGGGGGGGTGCCATACCTCACACAGGCAGTGTGAGATAATTCAGGGGGATCATCAGCACAGCCCTCCGGCTAGGCAGGCTGCCACAGGCCCTCAGCATTACTCATGCCGGAAGCAGAAAATAACTGTAAGCCCCCTGTGTGGAGTTCCAGAGCGGCGCAATGAGAAGCCCGGCTTGCATTCTGTACCAACATTCCACAGGGCTACGCGCCGCGACCTGCCCGGGCAATGTGGGAGGAATGTGTGTCAGGACTGCTCCACAGCTGTGACTCACAGGGGGAGGAAATTAAGCCATTGTGTTGGTATGTGTGCAATACATAAGACTCTATCCTTTCTATTTTTTTTCATTACTTTATTTGTGTGTGTGTGTGTGTGTGTGTGTGTGCGCGCGCTTTAGTACATGTACAGAATTAGATACAAGGTGTTGGCTGTCGCTGTGACTCTGAAGTCTTTAACTTCTTAATTAATGGATTATTGTTGACAAGTCTCTGCTCATGCTTCAGTTTCCTAATTTGTTGGCATGTCCTGTGTTGCTAGACTGGGTTGGTGAAGCTCAGTCGCGAAGTGCAGCTCAGACCCTCGCTGAACTGAGCTGGCCTGGGATCCCACCTCACGCAATACAGAGATCCTGGGTTTAATTAAAACTCTTCACACTCCCACCCTCAGTCCTCACGAATCAGTGATGCCCCGTCAGACAGCCACGACACAGCTAAGCCCAGGCATGAAATAGAGCAGGCACCAACACAGCAGTATCGGGCTCAGCTCGGCCCTGTGCATCCCACAGAATCGCACTGATGTGGACCTCTGAATGTGGTAATGAATACAGGGGCTGCAGTCCTGTGCTTCCCTCTGGTCCATCTGCCAGGGGTCGCGACAGCGCTGACAAAACCCAAGCCTGCGATTCACACACCTTGGCCCCCAGCCCAGACACTCCTGTCTGGATGATCAGGGCCGCCTGGGTGAGGGAGAGGCCCTTGGGCTTGGCTCATGGGTTCGTCCAACACCCCAGATGGACAGTGCAAGACAAGACTGGGAGGACAGAGAGCACGTCATTCTGAAATGGGGAGCCAAGGCGGGAAGAAAGCTAAAACAGGACGTTCCAGTGTGGGATGACAGATGGACACAATGGCTCCCTTGCCTGGCGGGGGCATACTGGTCACGGACACTCCATGCACTCTGTTTCACGGGGGGAGAAGCCTGTGTCAAGATGGCAGGGTTTCAGCATCAATCAGACACATTTGAATCCCATAGTACATCAACCCCGGTCCCAGAGCCGTGCCACTTCTCCTGCACATCAGGCCAACGTCTACGGTGGGGGATAACAGCGGCTCTTGCAGCGCGGAGTCCTGCTGATTGATGACGGGGCCCTGGTTCCTGTGACAAGGCGTGCCAGTGTGCACAGCGCTGTGACGTCAGTGTGTCTGTGCATTTACTCAGGCTGCAGCCCCTGTTAGGACACTAATCAGCGGCTCTGAAGAAACACAGCAGCTGTCAGAGGGAGGCAGGCTCTGGCTGTCTCTCTCTCTATCTCTCTCTCTCTCTCTCTCTCTCTCCCCTCCCTCTCTCTCTCTTTCTCCATGTAATGCCACCCCACCTCCCCGGACAGGTTGGGAGGAAAACTGAACTCTGACAAATGTAGGGGGAATGTGCCAGAATCAGGCTGTGTACAGGTGCCAGACAGACATGATCTCTACAGCAGGGGCTGGAACAGAACATTTATAATGTGTATATCATCTGCTAAGGGGCATCCTGACGCTACACCTCCCCACACACACCTCACACACACCTCACACACACCTCACACACACCTCACACACACCTCACACACACCTCACACACACCTCACACACACAGCTTAAGTCTGTTGTAGTGCAGGAAGCTGACTTGGTCACTGGGGTATGAGAGTCATAGCTGGGGGTCTATAGGACCTTCTGCACAGAATCGAGGCATAAGATCTTGAACCCAGGATTTCAGGCTTCCTGTACAGCAGTCAGTGTCTGAGGTGGGCCACAAAGCTTTGTGTGTGTGAGAGAGAGAGAGACAGAGCGAGAGAGAGAGAGTCGGGGGATTGCAGCTCTCCCATGCCCTGCCCAGCTCTGGACACTGTTCCCGACTAGTCCCTGAGAGTGTCCCTCTAAACGAGACTCCCCCCAGTAACAAGTATGAGCTGCGATGACACAGGCCAGTCTTTGCTGATCACATCAGCTCATTGCTTTCTTGGCACAAGGCAAAGGGCAGCACCGCCACACAAATTACTGATCCCACTGATATTTCACCAGTTATCTACTGCGTGTTGTAACCTAATATAAGCTGCTGTTATTTGTTTTTGTTTTATTTTGTTTGATTTGAACTTGGTTGTTTATTTTGTTTTGCCAAGTCTCTTTTTGTGCATCTATCTTTCAGTTTCTCTATCCTTCTATTTATATGAGCGGATACAGATATATAGTCAGCCAGCCAGCCAGTTAGATAGATAGATAGATTAATAGATAGATAGATAGTTTTGCAGTGAAAAGAACCAGACTAGTAGGTGAACAAGGATCATTCATAATAATATTATTATTAATAATAATAACATTGTTAATAATATTAACATTAATAATAATAATAATAATAATACATGCATTTTTTGGCAGACCAAAGAACAAAGCAATTGTCGTGTACACAAACACCACAAACATATACACATTTCTAAGGTCTCTGAATTATGAATTAAAAAAACAAATAAACAAACAAACAAAACGGAAGCAGGAATATTTCATGCAGAAGGTATATTTTGTGGCAGTGGTTGGGAGTGAGGTGAGGTAAGTTAAGTCTAATAAAACCTAAAACCGATACATCGAATAAACATGCCTAACCGCAATCAATGGCAAGAACAACACAGCGACCCTAAAAATAAAACACGCACATACAACATGAGTTAAATATGACGAAAAGGGAGAAGCAGTTGAAAGCGGCGCAGAGGTCCACACTTACTCCGTGGCGCTGGTACCGTTGATGGTGCTGCCATCCGGAGTCTTGTTCAGCTGGATCGGTTCTGGTTTTCTTCTGCTCTTCTGCATTTCGATGTGCAGTAAATGACAGAGCGGACGAGACGGGATCTGTTGCTCAAAACCTAGCAAACCTCCTGCTGCACTGTGGCGAGATCCGCCAGACCTGGACCCTACAGGCGAGCTACACTGAACACTGATGCTGACAAACACATGAATATACAGTACTGCTGTTACAGATATGCATACAGTACCAATAAAAGTCTCTATCCCACCCGCTGTCTCCCGCAGCCGTGTCCGGGTATATGCGCACACTGACTCGGACGGCCCTACGGGCGGAGAGCCGCTGCGGGTCTCATGAACCAGCCAATGAGCGGCCAGCGCTACGTCACACACCTATTTACATCCCGTCTTCCTGCGAGCGTGGGTCTGCGGCCTTGCGAAGAGCGCCCCTGGCGGCGAGCGGCGGGACAGCGCTGTCTCGTCCGAGTACTCTCACTCCAGTACAGCGGAAGTAATATAATTGTGTCTAAATATTGTTATTGTTGTTGTTATTATTATGATGTATGTATTTAATTAATATAAATGTACCATGTTTATATCTTGGTACACCACACTACACGTTACCATGTGTTTACCATTTTTACCATGGTTCACCACATTACACTTTACTGTGTCATACGCCAACACAATATATCATAATGTAGCAAAGTGTCGTAAAGGACTTAAATTGTGTGGTAGGGGACCAGAAAGTGTTGCAGGTCACCGCCAGCATGCATACTTATTATTGCAGTGCAGGATAATGCTTGATATACACTCACCTAAAGGATTATTAGGAACACCTGTTCAATTTCTCATTAATGCAATTATCTAACCAACCAATCACATGGCAGTTGCTTCAATGCATTTAGGGGTGTGGTCCTGGTCAAGACAATCTCCTGAACTCCAAACTGAATGTCTGAATGGGAAAGAAAGGTGATTTAAGGAATTTTGAGCGTGGCATGGTTGTTGGTGCCAGACGGGCCGGTCTGAGTATTTCACAATCTGCTCAGTTACTGGGATTTTCATGCACAACCATTTCTAGGGTTTACAAAGAATGGTGTGAAAAGGGAAAAACATCCAGTATGTGGCAGTCCTGTGGGCGAAAATGCCTTGTTGATGCTAGAGGTCAGAGGAGAATGGGCCGACTGATTCAAGCTGATAGAAGAGCAACTTTGACTGAAATAACCACTCGTTACAACCGAGGTATGCAGCAAAGCATTTGTGAAGCCACAACACATACAACCTTGAGGCGGATGGGCTACAACAGCAGAAGACCCCACCGGGTACCACTCATCTCCACTACAAATAGGAAAAAGAGGCTACAATTTGCACAAGCTCACCAAAATTGGACAGTTGAAGACTGGAAAAATGTTGCCTGGTCTGATGAGTCTCGATTTCTGTTGAGACATTCAGATGGTAGAGTCAGAATTTGGCGTAAACAGAATGAGAACATGGATCCATCATGCCTTGTTACCACTGTGCAGGCTGGTGGTGGTGGTGTAATGGTGTGGGGGATGTTTTCCTGGCACACTTTAGGCCCCTTAGTGCCAATTGGGCATCGTTTAAATGCCACGGCCTACCTGAGCATTGTTTCTGACCATGTCCATCCCTTTATGACCACCATGTACCCATCCTCTGATGGCTACTTCCAGCAGGATAATGCACCATGTCACAAAGGTCGAATCATTTCAAATTGGTTTCTTGAACATGACAATGAGTTCACTGTACTAAACTGGCCTCCACAGTCACCAGATCTCAACCCAATAGAGCATCTTTGGGATGTGGTGGAACGGGAGCTTCGTGCCCTGGATGTGCATCCCACAAATCTCCATCAACTGCAAGATGCTATCCTATCAATATGGGCCAACATTTCTAAAGAATGCTTTCAGCACCTTGTTGAATCAATGCCACGTAGAATTAAGGCAGTTCTGAAGGCGAAAGGGGGTCAAACACAGTATTAGTATGGTGTTCCTAATAATCCTTTAGGTGAGTGTATAACGTTACTAAAAATAAACTTCACTTTTAATACAGTATTTATAGTAGATTGAAATGTCAATAATGTTTACTGTGGTTTGCATTTTTTAATACATAAAAACGCGTATATTTATGTATATATTAGTCTAACGATAGACTAATTAGTCAATGGGGGATTCGGGGGAGAACACATGACAGGCAGTAGACATGATCTGTCAGCAATGATATCCCGAAATTGGTAATAATATACTCCTACACAAAGACAACTCCTTCACAAATGCTGACGGCAAAATAATAAAACTAAAGCCTTCATCAGTTAACAATTTTGACAAGGAATGTATCATTTCTATTATATTGACCAGACCTGCACCCCCCCCCCCCCAATAAATAAATAAATAAATAAATATTATAATGAAATTGAAAGCAACTGTCTGAAGATTGTGCTGGGCCATCTGACATGAACATAAAGAAAAGAGGATAGTTTGATGAAAACCCTTTTTCACATTCTGGACACGATCAACCAAAACACAGGGCCCTTATGAAGTATTATGAGCCCCATGTCATGTATTAGGCATTTATTTAGTGATCGTCTTTGTCTCATATATAGGATTTTGCTAGGCCCTGCACAGGCAATGTGGTCTTCTGGTCCCAGTGATCCTGGTGAGTGCAGTAGAGGTACACAGAAAACAGAGGCACACACATGTACTCCCAGGTCCTTGTTATGTGTGCTATATATGTAATAGTAGTTAACACGTAGGGTAGGGGGACTCATCTGCAGGGACAGGCAGCGCAACAGGGAGGTGAGACAACAGTGGCATACCTATTGTGGGCAGTTGTATCTCCAGTTGTTGGATTTGTAGTATTTGTTATAAATAAGTTTATAAAGTGCTGGTCAAGAAGGACTATTTATCAAATTTAAAGTTGAGTAACTCTGTAATATCCTCCCAGGATTGTGACATTAGCCCCTGTGTGTAATTAGTGGTGGTGGTGTGTGGGGCGGAAGGAGGCTGTTGGGGGTTGGGGAAGGGGGGTGATGGTTGTTCGTGCTTTGGGTATGGGGGGCTGGTGTGACATATTACGACAAACAACCCCAAAGCCATAATTGATCAGGGAATGTTTGTGTGTCTGTTGTCCAGCTCCAATCAGATCCCATATCAGAGCAGAACACAAGTAATGCAGCACCATCTTCGGCCTTTATAGCATAGCTGCTTATATTAACCACTATTCTGTATTGAGTGTGTGAGTGTTGGTAGTATTTTTCTCCAGCTATCTATAATTATACACGATCTGTGTCTATTTATAGATAATCAGTTAACCAATATTTTCATTATTATTTGTTGTGGCGCCTTACAGATTAAAAGACCAATATAATATTGATATTGATACAAACATAAAAGTAAACCATTAGGCACGACTCAGAGAAGCCAAATCTGGATATAAATCACTGTCGGTCAATTGAAAACAACATCATTATTGATATAAAATGATAAGAGTAATGTAGTATGACAAACGCTTTCCTCGCCCTTTAGAACAAAAATGGCATTGATTGGCCACGGCTGTGTGACGTAATACCTGTAGTGAAACCCGATTGGTCTGTTAGTAGGTGCGCTGCGATTGGCGAGCGTCCCCAAGGCTCTGTGTGTGATTGGCTGTTGGTGCGGGAGACAGGGGCGGGAAGGCGGTATTGTCTTGAAACCGGGCTGGAGGCGTAGCATGTGCGGGTTAAAAGTGCTGTAACGGCGGTTGTTTTTGTATGAAGAGCTGTTTTCGCGGAGGCCTGTCCCCTTGCTGCAGTCCGGGTACGTTGGTGTCTTTTTTTGAGCGTGTTTGGGTTGTATTGTGTAACGTGAATGTTTCAACGCTACAAAAGACCTGGCAATGTGCGTTCATCCATCGCTTTCCTCGCCATTTCTACTCTGTATCGCTAGATAGAGAAACTAAACGAGAGGGCACCTTTCTGTGTATGAAGCGTGCGGTGCCGGTTCGGTAGGCTGTGTTTGGACTCCTGCAGTGTCGAGGCACCGTCCCACGCCGAGGTCGTCCGTTTCTGTGAGTTGGCGAGCTGCTATTCAAATTGTTTAATCTTTTATTTTACACAGAAATTCGCTGTTTTTATTCTAATGAAAATAGTTTGTCTTCCGACACGTTACCATGGTTCCGTGTGTGCTGTATGCATTTTCAGTACAGTCTGCTGTTTTTACGGATTGTTTCTGTTGGATCTTTGGGCCACATCCACACCGGTTCGGTACTGTATGAACTCCACACAATGGTAACTTCCTTCCTGTTCGTTGTGCGCATGCGCGGGGCGAGCAGCGGTTTCCCGGTCTGGGCAGAGGAGCGCGAAGTGGGTGATCAGTTGTTAAATGGTTAATACCTGGAAGTCTATTTGAGCCCCTGTTTACAATAAAAGATTGGGCTGTACATTTATTAGATTCTTAAATGGCCATACTGTAATCTAGCCTCCGAAAGTTATTTCTAATCGCAGAATCTGCACATGCGCTGTCGTTTGTATGGGTCTCCAGCTGTTTACATAGACCCAACTACTAAATCACAACAGTACTAACAAACCCTATATTACTGTACCCGCGCTTATTAGTATAGTTGTCTTGGCAAACTCTTCATCCAGGGTTAATTACAATTATATATCGCATTATTGTTTAACCTTGCTCAAGGGATTGAACGCACAACCCAACACTCAGGACTACAGAGCCCTGACCACAACGCCACGCTGCTTTGCTATAGGAGCAAACCTCAAAATTGACCCACCCGCTGCTGTAATCGGTTCCTAAAGGGAAATTGCACACGTGAAACGGAAAAGCAACTCTGAAACTGGTTAAAATCCACCCTGGTCATATTCCACAGTTTATCCTGCCTAAATGTTCTTGAGGTCTGCTGATTCACAGACAGTGGACACAGTTGGCTGATGGCCGGGGGTCTCTGGTAACCATAGCATTACAAAAGGTTGGTGAGGAGACCGTTTGTCTATCAGTCTTGTATCAATAGCATATCTGAAAACTATTGATAAAGAGGAGTAAGGAGGGGTGAGTTAATCACTTGAGAGATACGGGTGTGGGAACCAGAGTCCTTACCCTGGAATGTGGGAGAGTGCAGACTTCGTTGGGTGGGGTGGTCAAGGGTTAAACTAATAAAAGCTGACTTGTCAAAGACTATCAGTTTTGCCTTTGCTGTACCCAGTATACCTTTATACTATGCTCTATATTCTGGACTCTATATATACACCACATTTGAACCTGAATTGTCTTGGTTCCAGTCACTTCCACAGGAGGTTCAATTTTCTTACAATTGCATAAGAACACAAGGGACACGGCTTCGGGAATTTAGTTATGTTTTTTCAAATGCATTGAGTTGGTTTCTCTGCATATTCAAATTAATTGTTGTACTGGTTGTCTTTTTCTGTAGAAGTCATAATCTTATTCTGTTATCGTTCAGTTTGCCTCGTCCCGTCCTGGTATTGATCTGCTGGAATGTCCTGCTGCCTGTAAACATTTCTTTGCTCTGTATCCATGTTAAGGATCCGAGTGCTCGGTGCCATGATTGACCCGCTGGAGAACAGTCTGTTTGACATTCCCGATTATGAGAACACAGAGGATGAGGCCTTCCCCCCGCTACCACCGCCCCTGTCGCCAGGCAGGGAGGACGCTGAGGATGGTGATTGACTGATTAAATCTGTGACGTGTTTAACACTGTAAGGTCACCAATACTAATGGAGGAGACTTTGTTTAAAAAAAAAAAAAAAAAAAAAAAAGATAAAAGTAATCACACAGGGAAAACTAGCATGACTGCTGGTGCGTCTCCACTCCCCTGTTTTACTGGATGACTCTTGTGCTGTTGTGGTAGCGCCCCATACTGTGCCCTGGTGGTAACATTGATTTCTCTCCCGGTCTTCAAAGGGGACAATGCTGGTGAGGTGTCCAGACTAGAGGAAGCTCCGGTGGCCAAGAGAAGAGTGGTGAAGAGACCGCAGCCCAAACTGGACTCTCAGAGGTATGGGCCTTGTGCGGGAGTTCCCTGGGGAAGATCACATATCCCAGAAAAGGAAAAATTAAGGATTATTAATTTTTTACAGAATGATTTGGCACATGCGTTGTGTATATTTTCAGTGTTTATCAAGGCATTTGTAGTTGGAGCTTTCTGGAAATGGCTTTTGAAGTATGTTTTTATAAATCTTAAGGGTTAATTTTTATATTCTAACAATACAGAAACCCTAAGACTGAGACTTTGTCTCAAAGCAAACCTATGTGCTGAAGAAGCATGAGTTTGTAGGAATTTCTGATCCTTTTTCTGGCTCTGTACATCCTAACGCATTAATAGAAAGTCTGGGGCTTTTTCAGGTTAGTTTCCCAGAGAGGACTCCCAGCACTGCGCACCTTGTTTGACAACGTACGGTTCAAGGGCAAAGGACACGAGGTGAGAGCTGGCTGCTCGTGTGACACTGCCGCCCCCACAATGCTGCCCCTGGCCACCACCGCGCTCGGTGCGTTTGTGACGTGAACTGCATCGAGCAGCTTCCCCTCCATCTGCACTCGCCTGGGTTCACTGTGTGCCTTCCATGTGGCTCAGTTTTAATGCTGTTGCCTTGGCCATGCATGTCTTATAAGGTGGGGAGGGGAGGATTTCTGGCTGTTCTAAGTCGAGCTCTTTCTCGCACTCTCTCCAGGCTGAGGACCTGAAGACCCTGATCCAACGCATGGAGAACTGGGCCCACAGGCTGTACCCCAAACTACAATTTGATGACTTTGTAGACAAGCTGGAGTCCCTAGGGAGTAAAAAAGAAGTGCAGGTGAGGCTGCTGGGTTTCTGAGCCCCTGTGCCCAGGCTGCTGCCCAAGGTTGGGGGTCTTTTCTCTCTAATCTTATGGATTTATTTTGCGATCAGAGCCCCACAGCCCTCCTTGTATTTTGTCATTAAGTAATTTTTATTTATTTTCCAGACGTGCCTGAAACGAATCCGGTTAGACATGCCGATCACACACGAAGACTTCGGCAGTAAAGAAGGTCAGTGTCTGCCTCACCCCTCACTGGACAGCGGTCAATAGATCGAGCTGTGCAGCTTTCCGGTGACAATGGTTGTGGTTGAGAGCGGGACTGTGGGTGGCTGTCCTCACGATGGCCGCAGCTCTGAGTGGTGTGCTGCGGTCCAAGACGCTACCAATAGTGAGGTTGGTTCCTGCCGACAGGGCCTGTCAAGGTATCGGGTCGCCTGTGCGATGGTTCCATACACTTATTTATCCAGTCATTAACCTTTTATTACTCTATCAGTAATAATGTGGTAATCTGACCACACTGCATTGCAGTAATCTTTGCACTCCATTTTGAATTTAGTAGACTCTGCATGGGGACTTCAGCTGTGGCATTGTGATCTTTATTGGTTTGGGGAAAGAGGTTTAGCCTGGGGGGTGGAAACCTCCAGCGGTCCCTTGCTTGACTATTCTCTCCTTGGTCACAGTCACTGCTGGAGTCCTCCCTCCTCCTGTTTTTTTTTTTAAAGTCTCTTAAAGTTCTTTCTTCAATTAATTTTTAAACTATTTCTTCCCACCGTCCTGTTCAGATGTTGAGGAGGATGGTGGGAGCGGCAGGGAGAACCATGTGCCAGAGAACCTGGACCCGTTTGTGGGCAGCAGCAGGGACGAGGTGTGGGCTGCAGTCACAGCCCCCTCCTCCTCGCCTGCCCCGGGGGAGCTGACGGAGGAGCAGCGTCGCAGGATGGAGCTGAACAAACAGCGGGCCCTGGAGCGGCGGCTGACCCGACTGCAGCATAGCAGCCAGGGTGAGACACTGACGCGCTGCACACTGATTGTGGTTATACTGAAGCAGCTTAAAGCACTTTCCTTTAACACTGCCTTGGAGATGCTTTTCATATCCCACTCAAATACACACTTATTAAGGTTGCTCTGCTTTTCTTTGTGACCTTGCAGATAAGTGCCCTTTTTTAATAGTTTGTGTTTTCCCTCTGACAGACGCCTCTCAGTCACAGCCCCTCTCCAAGTCTCCTGCTGATGCCCCGGGGCGGTTGTCTGGCCCTCCGGGGGACCGTGCTGCTCTGCACAATGGTGACCTTGACTCAGAGTCTCCAGAGTTGGACACTGCGATGTCAAACCATGTGGACACTGACCACCCACCCACGCTAACCGATCCCCCGCAGGCAGAACTGCTAGGGGATTCGCCTTCTTCCCCTCATCAAGCCGGGGTAACCTCGGAGCAGAACAGTAACGACAGAGAGGACGGCAGCGACTGATCCTGTCCCCATCTGGTGTTCTTGGCTGGCAGCGCTGCACACTGGGCTGCTTTCCTCACTCGGGCGAAGATGACTATACAATACCAGGATATTTTAGTTTGTATAATAAAGTTTTTTTTTTTTTTTTTGCCTTTTAGAAGTTTTACACCTGCAGAACAATGTTGAGCAGTAGATACAATTTGAAGCCTAGTGCTGTTGTGACGTTTAAAATGATGCACTTATACATGCCGTACCTCAAGATGAGTTTAGATATTGTATCAAATATGGTAGTGCAGGCCAGGCTGCTTCCATTTGCTTTTTCCCAGCCATGTTTCTGCAAAGCATGAAACTAGCATAGGTACAACATGTGCCAAACTGTTTGTTGCAAAAGCCTTGAATGTTGTATTCTTGTGGGCCTTAACCTTTTTGTGTGATCCTGCAAAGCAGTGCAGGTAGAACAGCTGTGATGTAGGTAGGGGGGTGTCTGTATAGATGGGTGTAGTGACTAGACCTGGCCATTGCTGTGAGAGGGCAGCAGGGAGAACCTGGTAGTCCACTACTGTGAGGTGTGGACAGTCTTGCTGCACTAGTGACCGTCTGTAAGGCACAGGTGTGAGCAGGATCCATCTAGTGTAGGTCCAAGAGTACAGAAGGCTGTTGCAAGTCTGGCATTTAGATGCTCCCTCACTTCTCTTGGGTTGGGAAGAGGGACTGGTTGCAATTGTATTGCCCCTCGCAGCCTTGTTCAGGATGGCACTTTTCCCCTTCAATAAACCAGCCTTATTCTCACCCTGGCCTTGTTCCTACTTTCACAGCTGCCTCCTCTCAGTGAGTTTGATAATCTTCCTTACACTGCAAGTGTTACATATAGTGTACAGTCATGAAAACGAGTCATGAAAATGGGTTAGATTTTATTGGAAAAAATACTGTAATAGAAAGTTCAGGAGTTAGTCTTGACTAATATTTAAAAAAAAAAAAAAAAAAAAAATCTGCATTACAATATAGGAGCTGCCAAGAGAGTCTGGAAAGAGTTTTGTACATTTGTTTTTTAAAACATAATGGGAAATCTGTGGCAGAAAGTTAGAATACCCTGAAACCCTTTCATTTTAAAACCATGCACTGTTGTGCACTCCAACAATCAAGAAACCAAATGTTTCTAAAATTAAGTAAGACTCAAAAGTTTACAAAAGACTTGTACATTCATTACAAACAGCAATCTGACTGCCTGGCTTTAGTGCTACAGGCTGCCGTGTAAGATTCAGTGTTTTAAAGAGCAGCAAATCCTGAGTGAATTGTGTGGTTTGTTTCCACATCAGTTATATAAGTAGTTATGTACAAAAAGAGAAAAAATGTCCAGAGACCACTTTGTTCCAGTGACTGAAATAGCTGCAAGAAGATTATGCAAAAGCTCAAGCCAGGCTTGGAAAAAGCATCTCAAGAGCTGATTTGTTCTGTTTTTCATCCTGATGAATTGGGTAAAAAAAATATAAAAATGCCAGTCTGAACTCTAGAATGCTGGTATTTTTGTTCGGAATCCAGAATAAATGCTTTTCTGGATCAGGGGTGGAAACAACCACTTCGCAACCTGGCACTGAAACAGGGCAGCAGAGTCCTACAGGACAGGATAAGTGCCCTGGCACCTGTGACAACCCCTGCACAAGCTGAGGAGCCCGTGTCAGCAGTGGGATAGAAAATCTCTATCGGGCTGCCAGTTCGAGGAGTGCCAGCTCACCGATCTCCTGCAGGACAGAGTAGAGTGTGACACCAGTGCTCTGCCTGAACTCCTGCTCTTCGCCCGCGATCTCCGGCGCCCGGCCGCGCTCCTCCTCCAGCTGGGACGCCTCCTCGGCACTGCGCACCACCTCCTGCACCAGCTCTGACTTGCCCTGCACCCCCGGCCCACGAGCACCCCCCGGCTCCAGTTCTGTGCACTGGTGGGGACGGCTGCTGACCACCTCCAGATACAGACTGTCTGCGTGGCACCGAGACACCTGGACCGAGATCCGCACCTGAAAGAGAGAGAAAAAGATTGACACCCGTTTTTTTTATGGTGCTTTAATCTGTGATGCATCTACAGGATTTAGGTAGGATTTTGTGATCTCTCTCTTTCTATCTTAGTCTCTGTCCTTCTCGGTCTCCCAGTCAGTGCAGTGCAGCTGGTGTGCATCCCTCAGCGAAGCACCACTCACAGTGATGTGGTCGAACAGGTTGAAGTTGTGGGTGCCCTGGGCTGTGCTGGCGCTGATCCGGTCCGGGAATCTGTGCAGCATGCCCGGCTGCCAATCACAGCCTCCATCCGGCCGCACGCTCACCACCTGGCCCTCGCGGTTCTTCAGGTACACCCCACCTTTGATCCCGTACCTGCAGAGTGAGTAAAATGACCCAGTTTCGGAAAATCTGTCGCGTTAATCCTTTCATACCTGGCATACTGCGCATTTCCTTCCGAGTTGTGCCGGCGTGGCGTACTGTGGTGCTGACAGGGCTGGCGGGTTTACTCACCTGGGGATGAACACGAGCACGCCGTTCGCCCTGATGGTGTAGATGACCGCGTCCGCCATGCAGCGCTCGTCCGTCAGCGGGTCCTTGTCCCTGAAGTACAGGTACTGGAACAGCTCGGTGGACTGCTTCTGTGCCTGCTGAGCCGCCTGCACAGGACAGAGAACTGACGATTGGAACAGGATCCCCTGGAGCTGGAGCCGCCCCCTTACCCAATTCTGAGGTCTCCTGCCCCACCCCTCCCACCCCAGCTTACCCTGTTCTTGTTATTGATTTGTTGGGCCTGCTCCTGCAGCTCCTTGTTATTGGGCAAGGCCACCCACGGCTCCGCCCCATGGTCCTTCTCTACGGCAGCCATGAGGAGGCGGTGCACAATGATGTCAGCGTAGCGGCGGATCGGCGAGGTGAAGTGAGTGTAGTGCTTCAGAGCCAGGCCTGCCAGACAGAGAGCGAGAAAGACCGTGGACAACAATCAGACTCGCATTGCACAGCAGTGTGACACATTGCAGATTTAACGAGCCTGAGACTCGTGCTACAGCCACAGCCACAGCCACACACACACACGGACAACACACCGTAGTGGTAGTACTGCTCTTCAGGGCAGCTGCCAGTGGAGAAGTACAGGGCGTTGGACATGGCCTGAGTCGCCATCATGCGCAGTAGCCGGTTCACCAGGGGGTCGCTGGGGTCAACGGCCCGGTCCAGGGAAACTGCCAGGGCCTTGTTGGATCTGGGGCAGACGGAGCAGGACTCAGAGCTGTGCCTCTGCAGGGCATACTGTTACGGTGTCCATTTGTGCAGTTGCTGTACACTGGGGCAGGTATGCAGTGTGTATTGAATGTGTATATAGTCACATGTCTACGAGTGCCTGGCTGCATGTGTGTGTCCAATGGGCATCTGTGTGTGTCCTGTGAGTGTCTGCATGTGTATGCATTTTGCGGTTGTCGTCCCCTGAGCGTGCTCAGTGGTGTATTTACCGCGTTTCTATGCTGAACCCACGGGCACTGGCGCTCTCGCACAGCTGGGAGAAGAACTCCTGCCGGGGGGGCGGGTGGTGGCGCAGCAGGGCCTGGTGCGGGAAGCTGGCCTGGATCTTCTTGGCCACCCAGTGGTTGGCAAAGATCATGCACTCGGCCACAGTCTCATGCACCTCCAGGGGCTGCCGGGGAACCAGGGCGGCAATGTTGCCCTCCGCGTCCAGCTGCGCCCGCACTTCCACCCCCTCCAGCTCCAAGGCACCACCCCGGTCCCGCTGGGCGCGCAGGTGCCTGGCCACGTGCGTGAGCCTCTCCAGTGCCCGCCGTAGCTCCCCCAGCCGCTGCTTCTTCTCCTCCACTGGCAGGTCTGCCAGCTCGGCCACCTCCTCTGCACCCCTCCCCTCCAACAGGCCCTGCGCCAGCTCATAGTGCAGCTGGTAGGAGGAGCGGATCAGCGTGCGTCCGAACCACACGTCCTGCACTGCCAGGGAGCGCCCATCCAGCTCCCACAGCACACTCATGGCATACCTGCAAAACACAGCAGAGCATGGCGCTCAGCTGCCTGACTTGGGGGAATACAGGCCAACACACTCAGACACACACCCCAGCACGCACACGCACACGGCTGAGAGGGAGCTGGTAATTTAGATACTGAAGTTCAGTCATTTGTCTCCTCCACAGCTGACTCACCTGTCCACTCCGCCCAGCAGTGAGCACAGGTCAGCACTGAGGACAGGGGGCAACATGTCGTAGCGCCGGTCAGCAAGGTAATAGGTGGTGGCCCTGATGCAGGAAAGAGAGACAGAGGTTTGATCACACTCTAGGAGGCTCCAAACAGCTTAGAATTCAACAGTTTCGGTTTTGCTAGTGAATCAATAGGCAGGGCAGGAACACCACCTGAGGTAATCCTGAGCTTCTCTCTACAAGAGTGCAGTTACCTGGACCGGGCCTCCAGGTCGGTGAGGGAGCCGGCGGGGACGAAGTGTGTGACGTCTGCAATGTGCACACCCAGCTCCAGGTTCCCCCCGGGCAGCTCCCTCACAGACAGCGTGTCGTCCACGTCCTCGCAGCCAGGCGGGTCCACGCTGAACACCAGGTGAGAGTCCCTGAGGTCTCGCCGCTGCCCCTCCGGCCCGGCCTCCACACGCCAAGGGCAGTCCGCTGAGTTCACTGGCATCTCCTTCAGCTGCAGGGGCATGTGGGCACACTGAGTACTGCGACCCCAACACACACTGATCTGTGCAGCCCCAACTCTCGCACAGGTACTCCCCCCTTGCCCGCTCACCTGTGCTTCGGAGAAGGGCAGCACTCGGATGCTGTTCTCCACCAGGATAGTGGCCACCTCAGTTTCCAGCTGCCCCGCCACACCCAGCACCTGCACACAGTGCCCATTGGGGTACAGAGAGGAGCTCTCCCACGAGTCCAGACGCACGATCACCCGCTGGTCCTGAGGGCAGAGAGAGAGATGTAAACCTCCAGGTTTCAGAGGGAATATCCCACTGTGTTCCATCCATCCATCTGATCTGTGCCCTGGTGGAGGAGGAGAGGGGAGGGGGATGTTCACCTGCAGGGCCTCTGCCTGCTGGGTGCAGATCCTGATCTTGGGGATGCGGCAGTCCCAGGGTATCACCAGGATGCGCTGGGAGTTGCGGCTCTGGGACTGCACCTCTTCGCGGGGGGGGAATGTCACCACGTAGTCCCGCCAGTTCCTCTGCAGGATCCCCACCACCCTGCCTGCAGGAAAGAAGAGGAGGGAGGGAGGAGAGGCAGCAGGATGGCAGAGAGAGAGAGAGAGACTCAGAGACAGTAATAGAGATCCCTCTGGTGGTCACTCTACTGAACTACACCTAGTCTTTGAAAGGGATAGCCCTGTGAAATATGTGTAATAAATACTGTATTTTAACAACTGGGACCAGAAGTCCACCTGCAGAGTTCTGCAGGCTGGGAGCTGCTGTAAGGCACACCGACCATACCTGTGGGCATTGGCTGGCTCTGCGGCTCCTCGGCTGGCCTGTCCTCGCCATCCCCGTTGCTCAGGGCCGTCTCGCGCCCACGCCACTCCACCCGTGGCAGCAGCTCCACCACCACCACATCCCCGTGCACTGCCCGATTGCGCTGCCTCCAGCCCGGCACCAGCACGTCGCTGCTCAGCTCTGATCACCGAAGAGACCAGGGGCAAAGGTCAGGGCAAAACAGGAGAGGGTAAGCAGCCAGCGCAGCCCTGCACACAGGGTTATCAACAGTAGCAGCAGAAAATCAACAAATTGCAAAACCTGCTGCTACACGCTGGGATACTGGCAGAATTCAGGGCCCCAGTGCCACCCATGTGACCTCCCATAGTGTTTCTGTTGTCTGTTTTTAGGACAGCAACTGCAAAGGTTTACAAGTGCAAATATAGCAAAAAGCAAAGCAGGCACTGACCAGATTCATTGTTATTATTAGTTGAACACTGATTTAGAAACTTTGTTGATAATCTGTTACAGGAAACTTTCACAGTTGTCCCAGCAGCCCTCACCTGAGTTCTTGCTGGTGGAGCCCTCTATCCGGACGAAGGCCTCAGTCTGCGCTCTGTGCTTGTTGACGTTCAGAGTGCCCTGCATTATGTATAAATAAATAATACTCATAAATTGCACTAGTCTTTCCTATGAATGCAAGTTTTTTTTTCTTATTTTTTACCCTCTGAAAAATGCTGCTCACAAAATGAATCTCTAGAGTGAGAAACCCTGCGAGGGCTGCTCGGTGTGAGTGAGTGTGTGTGGTGGCGGGGGAGGGGGGGGGCCGTGTCTCAGCGCACCTGGATGTATCTCCCAGACTTGATCCCGGCCTCCAGGACCTCGAGGGGCAGGTGCTCGACATACTCGCGCTCCTGGCTCTCGCTCTCCCTCACCCGTAGTGCCTGGGCGATCGAGGTGTACAGCTCGTTCGCGGCTGGCAGGTCTGGCCAGAAAGTCTGCAGGTACTCCTGAGGAAGGAGAGGGCAGGTTAGCACACAATGGTCTGAAGGCTTTTTTCAAAACTTCACAAAGGAAGTCTGTACAGGTGTGTGCGGCTGGATTGCCGGAGTAGCGGGGGGCGTACCTGTGTGGAGATGACATAGACGCCGGTGCTGAGGCTGCTGTACTCCACCATGGCCTCTTGGTCCTCCGTGATCATGACCACCGGCTTCTGGCCCGCCAGGTGGTTATAGTACCACACGGCAGCATGGTAAACACACCTGCAATAGCACATACTCATACTGACACATACCTGCATGAACACATGAAACCACACAACCATATTGGCGCACAGCTGCAGGGTCCGTGTGCGCACGGATTCCTACAAAGATAAAACTAAACCAAATAATGGCGTGAAAAGTCTCTGCCGATTAACCAAACACATTTGTCAGTAAACTTATTTGGACTATGTCCCATTTGTCCTGAAAGCCCAAATCAATAGTAAAGTGTGTGTAAAAGCCCTGTGTTTGAGAGGAAATGGGCTGGACTAACCTTGAGTGCCATTTCTCCTGGGACTCCCCCTTCTCTCGGGGGCAGTAGGAGTACGTCTGGAACTCATTAGAGAAGAGGATGCAGTTGTGCCGGGGGTCTCGCAGCAGACTGCGCAGACGGTTGTACTGCCTGCACAACAAAGAGAACACACAAACCATTAGCACTCCCCCTGCAACCACATCTGCACCCTGCCATCAAATATCAGCTGAGCGCAATAATTTATACGCTCTGCCACCTGACTGCAGCGGCCTTGTGGACGTCCCGTGTCGTTTTAACACTGGTTCTGCATTATTGCTGTTGATGTTTGAAGTTGGTTTAAATGTTGCTGCTGCTCTGCCTTTCCAAAGCTGTAAACCTGTATCTTGAGCTCTCCAACATCATGAACACTCAACACAAACTAGATGAGGTCAGAGCAAGGAGAAGGAGAGCACAGGTCTGCATCCGTGGAATTCACTACATCACCCACTCAGATTTAAACTCAAGTGACCTTTTCTGAAAATCATTTCAATTCTTATTTACTGTACTGTAAGGCTCTTAGTTGGACTTTAAAAAACGTAAAATATCCTCCAGGTGCCTTCTGCAGAAAGCACTTTAAAAATCTATATTGCTCTGTGCTGTAGAACAGACAAGACTTTCAACTTGCCCAGTGGGAGGCAGGGGGGAGGGGGAGACATTTATATGATGATCACGGACTGATTCAAGCATCCTCTTCACACTCTCGTCTTGCATAAAGTGACACACGCTGTCTAACTGCAACAGAAAATGTAATTACTGTAATTAAGTGTTACCTAAGAAGTAATTTAGTGCTTTTCCCATTGTGACTGCCAGATATTCAATGACAAGTGGAAAGGAGGATAAAGGATGTAAAACCTGATATTTTTAGCCTTGGAGAAAAAAATAAAACTGCCACTAGATATTTCACTTAGTACTGCGTTAATCTGATAGCAACTGTTTATATTAATTGGCCAATTCAAGAAAAAGATTCTGCTGAATCTTTAATTTAATAATTTATTTTGGAATCAGCAATTTGTTTTTCCTCACAAATTTGGACCCGTCACTTGTTAATAAAACCCATAATAAAACCCAGCTCAGCACGACAGCCTTCATCCTGTCGCCATGCCAGAGACAGGAGTCACCACAGCAAAAAACCCAAAGCTCCCACTCGAACCCGTGATGCTGGGACTGCGAGATGCAGCCTGAGTGCAGCAGTCTGGAGGGGCCTGGATCCCGTCCACATGCCAGATTTTTAAACCAAAGCCAGATTAAAACAAATCTGCTGCTGGTAACAAAAGCCTGTACTCGGTGACCTTATTTCTGGTCAGATGTTTCCTCCTTCTACTCAAAACACAACCTTTGTCGAGTCCAGGTTTGTAGAATATCATTATATCATCTGGCCTGTTATCTGACCTTTAATTATGATAAACAACAATTAAATTAACCCTTTTTGTTCCTTTACTCAGAAGACATCCCCCCACTACACACACAAACCCCAACCTCACAATTTTTTTTACAAAAACACTGCACACTGTCCACCCCCCACCTCTTTCTCACTCCCTCAACAACAGACTGATGAAGTGTTAAAGCCCTTTGGAAAAGCCAGATTCTGCCGGACAGCTGGTTTAACCACAGTGTCCCGTCTTACTCAGCAATACCCTGGCAGTCCTCCCCGCACTGCTGCAGCGATCGCAGAGGGGTAATTACCAGCACAGCGCACCTTGTCAAGCATGTACGCCTTAATATTATTACAGTGAAGCCTTGGCGCATTAATGATGCAAAAGTTTAAATTGTGCTGTAAGCAAAAAATAAATAAACAGCACAAAAAAAACTAAACGAACCAAAAGAAGAAAAAAAAAGACGACTCCAAAAGGCTAGCAACAGCCTCCGGAAATTTCTCTGCACGAAGCACGGCAGGAACAAAATTAAAAACCCATAAATCTGTTTAATTAATACAACGAAAGAAATGCAAGATGTGCAGACTGGCAGCTGAGAGAGAGGGATGTGTGTGAGAATGTGGCGAGAGTGCAAGTGAGTGTGTCTGTCTCATTGTGTGCACTGTTGTGTGTCTGTGTGAGCAAGTGCGAGTGTCTAGAAGTGTCAGTGCTTCTTCGTTCCGCTCCTCAGCTCCCAGCTGTGTAGTGAGGCAGTGACAGTGAGTCTGCCTATGCTGTGCACACACACACACACACACACACGACCATTCGCAAGCTTGTGCACTCTGCAGTAGTGTGGCTGCGACCACAACAATGACATGCATGCTTCAATCTCTCACACACATGCACACACACAGCATCCTTCCCTGTGTCTTCCTCTGTGTGTGAGGCTTGGCTCTTGTTCAGGGAGCACCGCTCTCAGAGCCCCAGATCTCCCTGTTATACTACACTCCTTGGCTACTACTGGTAACCTTGCCTGTGGTTCCCCTGGCTCCTGGCTCCCAACACAATACAGACACTGATAACCCCAGGCTGATGTGCATGGCCTGAACTGTTGAGTATGATCCTCTGCTGTCAGAGCCATCTGGACTCAGCCTCAACCATTCATGAGACTGTCTCTGCTGCTCCAGCCAAGTGCATTGGAGGCATGAAAAAGTTTCCTCTGCTTTTGCACCGCTGGAAAGCAACGGTCAGAATGTGAAATGACAGAGACAGAGAAAGTGCTGTGGGAGGGAGAAGGAGTTGAGAATGTACAGAGAGAGAGATAGAGAAAGAGTGTACAGGCACAGAGAATACAGAGAGAGAGCTGGGAGAGAGAGGAGAGTAGGGGTGTGCCCTGGGACAGAGTGCACACTGAGAGACAGAGCAGAAAGAGAGCACACAGAGAGAGTGGAGTGACGTGGGAGCGTGTGACGGTCCCGTACCTGCGGCCACGGTGGTGCTGCACAGACTGGCAGGCTGTCTGCATGAAGACGATCCCCCGCAGCTCCGCAAACTCCAGCACCTCCAGGAAGTCCCGCACCACGCCCACGTCCGGAACCACATAGTGGGTCACATCCCCGGGCAGCACCTTCCCCTCTGACAACACACAGACAGGCTATCACTTCAGCCACAGCACAGAGATACTACTACTACTACTGACATGTGGCTATTGTTGCTACTCTTCCTGCAGTATACAAATATAATAACAATGCAAAACGCATGCAAACCAACATGATATGCAATCAAAGCACTGCCAAGAGTCTAGTCTAAATACATTATTTGGAACAAAAAGACAACAATGGTGCATAATAAAATATAACATGATGTCTGCTTGCTGTAAAAAGCAGTATGCACGGAGGCACATAGTTATACATCACTTACGAGAAACCAGCCAATCACAGAGCAGCATTTTCAAACATTCCCAATACCTCTTATCTTGTGTAGAAATGTCATCCCGTTCAAATAATTATCAGGTATTTTTAAATACTTAGATGCTGGTAGTGCCAGTTTCACTGTATCTGCACATGTTTTAAGAGTTTCGTCGTAAAACTGGCATGACAACACAACACAGATCGGCTACAGTAGTTCAGTTCCAGCAAATCCCGGACCAAAAACGTTTTAGAGGCAGACAAGGATTGATGGTTAAATGCAATCATAATAAAACTAGTAGTAGCGTAATAACATTCGCCATTATCATTGTCTGTAAGAGTTGGATGGGGTATCCTTGCTCTGTTGCAAGTTTGTATTTTCAGTGATGCACAGGACCTTTAAGGACCTGTGTAAGTCTAGCATCAATTACAAGAGGGCAGTAGCCGGTCGCACACCTGCTTTCACTTTGTCTCATTCATCTTTCAACAAAACACACAAAAGCGCAGGCAGCAGGACGCACCGTTGCGGCAGTTGGCCTCACACAGAGCGCTGAAGCACGGCACGTCTTCCCGGAGGTAGTGCTCCCGCACGACTCGGACCTTCCGCCCCCGGGAGCTCTTCAGGTGCAGGACCTTCTCGGTCTTCTCCATGGCGAGGGGTCAGTGTTGTGGCCCGGGCGGTGCGGTGAGGGTGGGCGGCGAGCTGGCGGACGGATGAAGCGCGACAGACCAGACATCACACCAGCGCTCAGCCTCTCCTCCCGCCGCGGCTGACCCGGAAGGAGTGCGTTGTTTGGGTTGAGGGTGGTGGTGACGTCACAGGAAACGCACACCCCCGAACACAGTCAGCGCGGAGTACGGAGAGCCGCCGGCGGCCACACAGTGCGGAGGAACAGGGCAGAGACCGGCGGGGTGCTGGAGAAAGTGCCGGGGCAGGAGCGAGGGGGGAGCCGGTCTCTGCTGCCCCAGTGAGGGAGAGACACAGGAGTCGGACCGGCGTGTCGCTGGAGAGAGTAGTGAGCGCAGGTGTACACTAGTACAGGCGTTAGTTAACCAGCTGGCCAATGCCTGGCAAACAGCACCCACGCCACCACATAACGGAACAAAAAGTGTCGTACAGGTCAAAGAATGCAACTGTTCCCCAATATTTCTTCTCATTAAAAGTGAATTGAAAAAAATAGTTTGTATAACCGAAATCATAATTCCTTCGACGTGAAAATAACAGCCATGTAAAGAGCCGAAACGTAGCATTACACATTACATTTGGTTTCAAATACATTCAGACTGAGCTGCTCAATAGCAGCGCAGAGAGCAATGCGATGCGGTAATTGAAAGCCGGGGCTCTGTGCTAATGATTTACAATTCACCAAAAAGGCCGGGTTTAAAAGTGACCACTAGCAATAGAGCAGGTTAGTTAGTGGTGCCCGTGTGTATGAATGCAACTCAGAAGCGGGGAGATTACAGGGTGTAATGCTAGAGTAGTGCATGTAGGCAGTTCTCAAACCTGTCCTGGAGGACCCGCTACCCTTTGTTCCAACCGAGCTCTCAATTACTTAATTGAACATAAGAAAGTTTACAAACGAGAGGAGCCCATTCAACCCATCGTTCTTGTTTGGTGTCCATCAATAACCAAGTGATCCAAGGATCCTATCCAGTCTATTTTTAAATGTTCCCAAATTTTCAGCTTCAGCAACATCGCTGGGGAGTTTGTTCAGATTGTGACTCTCTGTGTGAAGAAGCGTCTCCTGTTTTCTGTCTTGAATGCCTTGAAGCCCAATTTCCATTTGTGTCCCCGGGTCTGTGTGTCCCTGCTGATCTGGAAAAGCTCCTCTGGTTTGATGTGGTCGATGCCTTTCATGATTTTGAGGACTTGAATCAAGTCCCCAAGTAGTCTCCTCTGTTCCAGGGTGAAAAGGTTCAGTTCCTCAGTCTCTCAGTAGGACATTCCCTTCAGACCTGGAATAAGTCTGGTTGCTCTCCTCTGAACTGCCTCTAGAGCAGCGATATCTTTCTTGAAGTGTGGAGCCCAGAACTGTCCACAGTATCCAGATGAGCTCTAACTAGTGCATTGTACAGTCTTATTGAACCCTTGAACCCTTAATTGAAGTAATTTGATTACATTTGACTCTTTAAATTGTATAGCTGATACCAAGTTGGTTCCTTAATAACATAATATTTTCCTTATACAATTGTATACTTAACTTAAAACCCCTACTGTTAAAAATAATGAAATGGCTCTGATTTAGGAAATGTATTATTTCAATTAAGTAACCAGCAGGGTAGGTGGTACTCCAGGACAGGTTTGAGAACCACTGCATTAGTGTATCAGTCTTTACATTAGGCAGGGGTGCTCAGTCCTGGTCCTGGAGAGCCCCCAGCAGGTTTTAGAGATCACCCTTGTATCACCAATTTATAAACACCTGGGAGTATTTCATTCTGATCTGTGACGCTGGAGGTTTGGTAAATTCAGTCCCTTAGAAACATGGAGCAATCATCTGAGTATCTGCAGCCTCCTGAGGGACGAATTCCCCTAGTTGACTTTCTTAATTGATTAAGAAGTAGTATTTAGAATGGTGATTTAGTGTGACCTATAAGGTTGAGTGGATTGGGGCTCTCCAGGACCAGGGTTGGACACCCATGCATTACTATATCAGTCACAGAGTCTATATGCATTAGTGTTGTGGAGGGCAATTGCATGTTGTAGGCAACAGGGGGCGATCGCAGGGGACAAGAGTGCAGTATTTGGTCCAGATACTAATAAACGCTTATTATGATACTGGTCTGTGTGTATGTGTTTGTGTGCACAAACACATACACATCTTTACCACATTTTTTACTGTTACACCACTCTACACTTCACCTTATACCATGTTTTAGCGTGGTGTATTTACCATGCTTTACCATGTTTTACCATTGTTTCTAGATTTTCATTGTTTTAAAAAATGTACTTTGATTTTTCCTGCTATTATACTACAGTTGCTAACCTACTTACTGATGCATTCTACTACCTAACTGAACTTCTACTACTATCACGTCAACTCTTATCACTGATTGTGTTTGGTTGCACGCTGGCTGTGTGTGTGTCTTGTGTTTAGTTGCTGGCTGTGTGTGTGTCTTGTGTTTAGTTGCACGCTGGCTGTGTGTGTGTCTTGTGTTTGGTTGCTGGCTGTGTGTGTCTTGTGTTTGGTTGCACGCTGGCTGTGTGTGTGTCTTGTGTTTAGTTGCTGGCTGTGTGTGTGTCTTGTGTTTAGTTGCACGCTGGCTGTGTGTGTGTCTTGTGTTTAGTTGCACGCTGGCTGTGTGTGTGTCTTGTGTTTAGTTGCTGGCTGTGTGTGTGTCTTGTGTTTAGTTGCACGCTGGCTGTGTGTGTGTCTTGTGTTTAGTTGCACGCTGGCTGTGTGTGTGTCTTGTGTTTAGTTGCACGCTGGCTGTGTGTGTGTCTTGTGTTTAGTTGCTGGCTGTGTGTGTGTCTTGTGTTTAGTTGCACGCTGGCTGTGTGTGTGTCTTGTGTTTAGTTGCTGGCTGTGTGTGTGTCTTGTGTTTAGTTGCACGCTGGCTGTGTGTGTGTCTTGTGTTTAGTTGCTGGCTGTGTGTGTGTCTTGTTGTGTTTGGTTGCACTCTGGCTGTGTGTGTGTCTTGTGTTTAGTTGCACGCTGGCTGTGTGTGTGTCTTGTGTTTAGTTGCACGCTGGCTGTGTGTGTGTCTTGTGTTTAGTTGCTGGCTGTGTGTGTGTCTTGTGTTTAGTTGCTGGCTGTGTGTGTGTCTTGTGTTTAGTTGCTGGCTGTGTGTGTGTCTTGTTGTGTTTGGTTGCACTCTGGCTGTGTGTGTGTCTTGTGTTTAGTTGCACGCTGGCTGTGTGTGTGTCTTGTGTTTAGTTGCACGCTGGCTGTGTGTGTGTCTTGTGTTTAGTTGCTGGCTGTGTGTGTGTCTTGTGTTTAGTTGCTGGCTGTGTGTGTGTCTTGTGTTTAGTTGCTGGCTGTGTGTGTGTCTTGTTGTGTTTGGTTGCACTCTGGCTGTGTGTGTGTCTTGTGTTTAGTTGCACGCTGGCTGTGTGTGTGTCTTGTGTTTAGTTGCACGCTGGCTGTGTGTGTGTCTTGTGTTTAGTTGCACGCTGGCTGTGTGTGTGTCTTGTGTTTAGTTGCTGGCTGTGTGTGTGTCTTGTGTTTAGTTGCACGCTGGCTGTGTGTGTGTCTTGTGTTTAGTTGCTGGCTGTGTGTGTGTCTTGTGTTTAGTTGCACGCTGGCTGTGTGTGTGTCTTGTGTTTAGTTGCTGGCTGTGTGTGTGTCTTGTTGTGTTTGGTTGCACTCTGGCTGTGTGTGTGTCTTGTGTTTAGTTGCACGCTGGCTGTGTGTGTGTCTTGTGTTTAGTTGCACGCTGGCTGTGTGTGTGTCTTGTGTTTAGTTGCTGGCTGTGTGTGTGTCTTGTGTTTAGTTGCTGGCTGTGTGTGTGTCTTGTGTTTAGTTGCTGGCTGTGTGTGTGTCTTGTTGTGTTTGGTTGCACTCTGGCTGTGTGTGTGTCTTGTGTTTAGTTGCACGCTGGCTGTGTGTGTGTCTTGTGTTTAGTTGCACGCTGGCTGTGTGTGTGTCTTGTGTTTAGTTGCTGGCTGTGTGTGTGTCTTGTGTTTAGTTGCTGGCTGTGTGTGTGTCTTGTTGTGTTTGGTTGCACTCTGGCTGTGTGTGTGTCTTGTGTTTAGTTGCACGCTGGCTGTGTGTGTGTCTTGTGTTTAGTTGCACGCTGGCTGTGTGTGTGTCTTGTGTTTAGTTGCTGGCTGTGTGTGTGTCTTGTGTTTAGTTGCTGGCTGTGTGTGTGTCTTGTTGTGTTTGGTTGCACTCTGGCTGTGTGTGTGTCTTGTGTTTAGTTGCACGCTGGCTGTGTGTGTGTCTTGTGTTTAGTTGCACGCTGGCTGTGTGTGTGTCTTGTGTTTAGTTGCACGCTGGCTGTGTGTGTGTCTTGTGTTTAGTTGCTGGCTGTGTGTGTGTCTTGTGTTTAGTTGCACGCTGGCTGTGTGTGTGTCTTGTGTTTAGTTGCTGGCTGTGTGTGTGTCTTGTGTTTAGTTGCACGCTGGCTGTGTGTGTGTCTTGTGTTTAGTTGCTGGCTGTGTGTGTGTCTTGTTGTGTTTGGTTGCACTCTGGCTGTGTGTGTGTCTTGTGTTTAGTTGCACGCTGGCTGTGTGTGTGTCTTGTGTTTAGTTGCACGCTGGCTGTGTGTGTGTCTTGTGTTTAGTTGCTGGCTGTGTGTGTGTCTTGTGTTTAGTTGCTGGCTGTGTGTGTGTCTTGTGTTTAGTTGCTGGCTGTGTGTGTGTCTTGTTGTGTTTGGTTGCACTCTGGCTGTGTGTGTGTCTTGTGTTTAGTTGCACGCTGGCTGTGTGTGTGTCTTGTGTTTAGTTGCACGCTGGCTGTGTGTGTGTCTTGTGTTTAGTTGCTGGCTGTGTGTGTGTCTTGTGTTTAGTTGCTGGCTGTGTGTGTGTCTTGTGTTTAGTTGCTGGCTGTGTGTGTGTCTTGTTGTGTTTGGTTGCACTCTGGCTGTGTGTGTGTCTTGTGTTTAGTTGCACGCTGGCTGTGTGTGTGTCTTGTGTTTAGTTGCACGCTGGCTGTGTGTGTGTCTTGTGTTTAGTTGCTGGCTGTGTGTGTGTCTTGTGTTTAGTTGCACGCTGGTTTCCGAGATGATGGGGGCTAGAGCCGGGAGTAGCGCCTGCTTCAGCAGCAGCGCCTGTGACGTCACGGGTGTTTAAAATGGTCCGCGCTCCTGCCCGGGATCAGAGCAGCCGCGGGGAGGCGAGCCGAGGAGCTGCATCGGGGGAATCAGCAACTTGTGCAGTGTAACAGTGTGTACAGCCTGCACCGCCGCACAGCGCACACCCACCACGGCCAGCACAAGGAAACAACTTTAAAATACACCTTCAGCATCATAACACTAGCACACTGAAGGTGCTCCTGTTTTGAACTCCACTTGTCGAAGTCCATCCAGGATTTTCGTACAACTTGCGCATCACAGTGGTAACTAGAAGGCTGCTGCTCCGACCTGGCTGTCGCTGGAGGGGTGCCCTGTCCCAGCATCACTGACTGGCCGGGGCCGGGGGGGAGACCGACTGAGAGGTATGTTGTAAATCTATATATTCTGTGAATATGATGATGTGTATGTTTCTTATTCGGGTCTTTGCCATCTGTAGAAACGGAGTAGCTCGGTGCAGGTGGTGTCTCGCACGGTCCGACCAGCACGCTGTACCCTGCGGAGACTAAGTTTTCACCCCCCTCAGAGGTGCTGCTCAAAAGCCGCTGTGTTTTGGCTGCTAATACAGTAGCTTTGCTGCGGTTATTATACTCCGTGTTTAACTGTCTGACGTATTCCAAGGCTTGCGATAATGAAATGAAACAAACCCAGGGGCTAGCATACACATAGGCAGGGGTGCAAGTGTGGAAAAGTTGGAGTTCTGCACAGGTGCTCTAGCGCAGCAGCGGCTCCGTGGCGGCGGCCGGGCGGTACCGGGACAGCT
Source organism: Amia ocellicauda (assembly GCF_036373705.1). Taxonomy (NCBI): domain Eukaryota; kingdom Metazoa; phylum Chordata; class Actinopteri; order Amiiformes; family Amiidae; genus Amia; species Amia ocellicauda. The sequence goes on from NC_089853.1 coordinate 19,078,423, forward strand.
CGATGCAGCCTCTGCGCCACCCTGCCTCGGGAACGGGGCCGAGGGTGTCCGGTACCTCCGGTGGGAGACCGTGCACACGTCCCAGTGTTCATCATACTCCTGCACTGCACGACAGCATCTGCCCCCTCTGAGCAGACATCGCACAGGTGTGAGGGACACGGACAAAACCACCGAATCGCACACTCCGCTGCCAAGGCATGGGTATGATATAGACACAGAGATTTTGGTGGTAAAGGTCCAGAATGGCCGGACGCGGGGAGCTCCCTGTATCCGGAGCAGCGGAGGGACACACGGGCTCCGTCAGAGACTGTAACACCGTGCCACACAAAATGTATTATTATGAAGATTAAGAGTTACTGTTTGTTTCAGTAGCGCACAACACATTTCTGCTGTGAACAGTATGTGCAGTGTCGGCAAGTTCACACGCAGAAAGTGTGCAATGACTAGATTCCGGTTTAACAGCGATATAATGTAACTACAGTCCTTCAAATAGACTGTAATGCAATATAATGCAGTACAACACAATACGAACTTATATAGCGCCTTTCACCCCAAGGACACCAAAGCGTCCCACTAAATAAAATAATGCACTAGCAATAAAATAAATAATAATGATGATGATGATATTAACGCATGTGGAAATGAACTTGCAATTAGCGGTGCAGCGCAGGGCTGCAGTCCGAGGTCGGAGCCAAGGTCGCCCGATCACTCCACCAGTCCCCCCGTGTGGCGACGGCCAGCGTGAGCTCAAGGCACCGGACGATACAAGGAATCCCAGCTGCCACACGGGGGGTGGGGGGTGATGGTGTTGTACTGATTTAATTAATTTTTCTTTTGGGAGTTCTGCATCACGCACCGCTGGGAGTAACTCCAGACTATTGACCAAACGCATCGATCTGCCAAAGATAGCAATAAAAACAAACCCGTCAGCGCCGGTGGTGCTTAAAATAAATGAAATAAACCAAAAGAAAAGCATACCCATACACATTTATATAGCCTCTGTGCGTCTCCCTCTGTGGGTTTAGTACCTTCCCACTTCAAATGCCACTTCTGATAGTGCTGATGTTTTCGATGTGACAATTGCGCAAGACAAGAATACTTGCTGAACCTGCCTTGTACAACCAACAATATATATATTTTTTTTGACATTTATAGGTTAATTAGATTTGAACACATTTTTGTACATCCGACAAGTGCTGGGCTGAGGCAGGGCCGCCGCTGTCCCGCACATCAGCTGTCAACCTCGATGCTGGTGGATTCAGGGGCGCAGAGCCGGGGGACGGGGGGCGATTATACAGCCCGTCCTGACTGAGCTGGAAGTCACTGTATTCCTGAGTAGAAATGCATCCAAGGGCATTCAAGATTAATGCTGTTAAGATAATGAAGGGCTGTTGAGCTTCAAGAGAACTTCCTCCCTCGAACAGAATTACACAGGAGACCTGTCACATTATTCCTCCGCAACATTAACTGATGCATCATGGACATGCTAACTCTTTCTCTCTCTTGTTTGCTGTGTCAGGCAGCTGATTTCCCCAGCGCCGTCATTAGGCATCAAAAGTAAACCGTTTTTTTTTGTTTTTTTTAAATAGCCCTCAGAAATGCGCCATTTACAACTTGCGTTTACATAACTGATCTGCAATTAAAACCGAAGTGTCGGAGGTAGTGTTCCCACTGAAGTCTCACTCCGGAATTGACCCGAACGGCTCCTTTGCTTCACTATAGCATGCATTTGTACTTGTTTGGGATTGCAAGCGTGCAGTTATACTTGCTGTGTCTAATCTAGTGTACAGAGAGCCAGCACCCCGCTCCACAACTTTACTCACTCCAGCCGGGCGACGGGCAGCATTGTATTGTAAATGCCTCCCAGGCAGGCAGTTGATCTGAAAGCGATATAGTAGTTTCTGGATGCTGATTGAATTGGACAGTAGGGTCACCGTTTTCTGTGATGAGGTGAGAGGCTGTCCTTCAGGATCTGCGGGAAAAAATAAACTCACTATTGATCCCCCCACCCCCGGTCATTACACTTACAGCGCAACAGCAGCGGCCGAGCGGGAGCTCTGACAGGGGGCGCCGCAGTGCACGGACTCGCCGCTAGATGGCAGCCTTGAGTAGAGAAGCAACCGCGGCGAACGAAGAGATGTCTGCATGTTACTTAATAATAATAATAATAATAATAATAATAATAATAATAATAATAATAATAATAATTATTATTATTATTATTTATTAGCAGACTCCCTTGTCCAGGTAACTTACAAAATATAAGAGCAATACAAAGTGCATAATACATTTTAAAAATTACAATTTACACAAGTGTATAGGAGATATACAGTAAACAATATTTAAGGTCTTACATCCTAGATTGTAAAAGCTGATAAGTTCAGACAATATAACCCCATTCACACTGAAACAATTGCTGGCAATTGTTATTTCGCAGTCAAGGGCCAAGGGAAAAGGAACATAGGGGAAATCAAAATAAACAATACGAGTACTAGTACAGTAAAGCAAGTAATATGACAAAATGTGCTATCGTACAGGAGAGTAAATTACTAAATTAGAAGTCCTTCTCACTGCACTGAATTAGGGATCTGTACATTTACACAAAGTCAATACAGGAAAAGGGCAAGCAAGAGCACCAGATGTGGCCATATTCAGAGGGGAATACTTTATTGCTGGCAATGGTAACAATAATTTAATGACAATAATGTTACACTGTGTCTAATTTTAAAGGGAATGCTAAATAGACGGACATGTGTAACAGTTTCATATAACACACATGATATAGGCCCTGTGTTGCTCTGCACATTAAACCACACCTGACTCTCCGTGAAGGTTGAAAAGCACTGTGTACACCTGGGCCTTAGAGCCACATTAATTATATAGAGCTATAATCACCACCAACCACAGCACCTGCTCTTCTGCTGTCTGTTAGCACAGTGTGTGATGAGTATCTTTCATGCTTCACTGTGTATTTACTCTAGAATATTTGTTTAATTTGCTCAGGTGCTTCTGAGTCAGGCAAAACCAGTGCTGATGGTATGTGCCTGACCCCCGGGTGTGGGGCTGTCTAGCATCGCTCCCCAGAGTGAGAGTTGTTGCCGACGGCTGTTACTCACTGTTTTAAGGACATACTCTGTAACTGTTGGCGGTTTCAGGGCAGTCCCAGGGGCCTGAATGCACACTACCCAGGACTGCCCAGTTGGAGCCTTTTGTTTCTCCAGTTCATTCATGGCAACTGGACCCGATTCCTAATGGCGAAGGAGCCGGGCTGAGAGGGGCGAGGGTGCAGAGTGCTTTACACTTTGCAGGAGGGCTGCCATTCTGCAGAATTAATACTGTAATGAAATGGGTAGTCAGTACAATAGGCTGCGAACTGCGAGGGGATGTGCGCCGTCACTGTGTGTTTGGTTGGGAATCATTAAGTGCACGGTAGCAATCTGTCACTGGGGCATTTGTCATAACTGTACTTTGGCAATATAGTAATGCAGCTTTTGTTTCGGATGTGAAGACTTGAGCTTTTAGTATAATTAAACGTCTTTCTCCTTTTTAAATGTGTTCATCAGCCAGCTTTCCAGCTTATTCTCTTAATAGGTTATTGTGTATTCTCTGCGGGCAAAACCTAAAGTAGTTTTAGTAGAATTGTTCCAAACTGAGGGGGGAGTCTTTGGTTTTCTTGCAGCTTGTTTCCTGTGAGATATTTGTATTTTCAGTTACATGGCATGTGTCGCATAACAGGTCAGACAGTGTGGGTTAAGTTTGAGAGAGAGAATGAAGACCCCACAGAATTTACAATGAATGTGAATTTACAGGGAAAGTAAATGTCCATATGTCTTAATGTTTAATAAGTGTTTTTCAGAGGAATGTTACAGTAGGTGTAGAAAATGTGTTAATTACTCCCTGTACTGAAACCACGCTGAAGAAAGAGAATTAAGTGGTAATAATGAGCAGAGTGTCAGCAGAATTTCTCCACAACAACAAACACTAACACTCATTAATCCAACGCTTCTACGAACACGTCCATACTGCATTGACATTAATAGTGACGTCTGTAACTCAACAGGAGGGGAAAGCTGTTTTTCTTTGTGCTTTACATTCTCCCCCAGTCATTATTAAAGCCCAGTCTGAAAACTGTGTCCTGCAAGGGCAGACAGAACTGCTTCTTCTGTCTCTGGGATATACCACAGCCCCGCTGCGGGAGTTTACGGTCTAGTAAATGCTTTCAACTGGAAATCCAAATCTTTGGCCGGATCAATAAATTTAATTAGGGTTGATTAATGAAGGAGTGCTGGCTGCGGAATGCAGTCTTTAGAATTTCCAAGGACAAACTGTTTTGGCATTCCAGAATGCCACTCGTTTATGCAGGGAAGTGCTCTGCCATGTCTAGTATTGGAATTAATATTACATATATATATGTGTGTGTGTGTGTACATGTGTATGCTATCTCTACTCTGAAAGCAGACAGGAAAAGTCTATACTAGATAGAGAATGAAGTTTAAGATTTGCTCAAAACAGTGATAAAAAAGTTACACTTTAAAAATGTATTAATTTCTGTGCCTGTGCATATATGAAAGGGCTGAATATGGATCCTTTTATATAAAAAAGATGAGAGTTTGCATATTCACACTTCGACATTACTCCTAGCTTTGAAGTTCTGTGAAGTTGGTATTTCTCACGTATTTATTTCACTGATTTGGTTATATTTCACATCAGAAATTCTTAGAAATCACAGCCAGCCACGACCTGCTCAGGCTCCAGCACACAGTGAATTAGAGCAATATCTCAGAAAGCCCAGATGGAAGTATTAGTGGAGGTGATGCCATGTAATAAATGTCAGACTTAAGAAAAAAACCTCATAGGAGCGAATGAGTGTGCAGAGTGTTTATTCTGGGACAATGCAATAAAAACCCCAAAGGGAGGGTGTGGAGTTGGTAAACAGGAGCTGTGGAAGTTCATTCAATTCAATTCAGTTTTTATTTAGTATTGCACCCTTTGCAGGCTAGCGCTTTACAGATTGAATATAAACAAACAAACAAATAAAAAACAAATAAATAAACCATAAATAATAAAATATAATAGGAGAGAAAACAAAACCTCCAATCGGACAGCAAACTGTTACAGGAGAAAACAAATCTCCGGGGTTCACAGCTTAAGGCCCATGCATAATGGTTGCCTCCTCTCCAGGCAGAATAATCATATGAGACTTGCAGCAAGAAGATCAGAATATTCTCAAGGGTGCAACTCGCTGTGGACTTCCCTCTGGTGGGGGCCCCTCGCCAGGTCCGGTGTGTGGAACATCATCAGCCCTTGGGTGTGGATGACTCGTCAGCCTGACCTCCGGGGTGGGGGTGCATTATCTGCCCTCTAGGGTGGGGGATATCCTGCCTCTTCAGCCCCTTTGGAAGGGGGCTCTTGCTGGAAGACAAAAAGAGAAAATTGTGCTCAGCTACAGATAGTGAAATGCAGGAGATGACATAATACATTGAGCACAGTATGTCTAAGGCACACAGGTGACTAGAAAAACAGATAAAAAAGTGAGTCTTTAGCTGTGATTTAAAGGTTGAGACAGGGGCGCATCTCTTACACAGGCTGGGAGATCGTTCCACAGTTTCGGGGCACTGTAAGTAAGTGCACAGAAGTCAAACCTCACATACAATAAAAAGCTCCATTAGAGTGGGAGCCTCCAGCGACGGACATCTTATTTATTCAACAACAACAATGACAACAGGGTAGGTGGGGGGCAGAGAAGAAAGGAAGAGAAAAGAAAAAGGAAGAGATGAAAGACTTCAAAGTACATCTGTCTGGTGTTTCGGTAGGATGGGAAGAAGCCAAAACAAAACGACGACAGAAAAAAAAAAATCCTAAATGCGTTCCCCGGGACAAATACGATATTAATGCACTGAGCAGGGGCGGGCGGTGCACAGGTCAGCCCCATTACCGAGTCCCGCAGCCGTCAGCGCGACAAGCGCAGAGCGCCCTGCCTGGGAGGGGAATGGGCTTTTAGTTTTGGGATGGGGGTTAAGGTGGCCATGCTGGAGACACGCGCTCCTGACAAAGGCAAGGCTGCTCTGCCGTGTTCACCCGAGGAAGAATAAATCACTGCATTATAAGACCCCCCCAACACCCCCCTCGCTGTTGTCCTCCAAGCACAGTCTGTCTGCAGGCGAAAGACGTTACTGTTGGTGACTTCTCCTCAAAAGAGTAATTGCCCTGCCGCCCCGGTAGGCCTTGCTGCACCGCATTAAGAGTTGGCACTTATGTGAGAGAGAGAGAGAGAGAGGCTAAATCTTATAAGGAGGGCAAAACTGCAAGTTCTCACAACACTTCTAATAGAGACACATCTTTTACGTTTCATTGTGCTTCCAGGAACATTACCTCCCAAAAGGGCCACCCCCTTCAACATTGTTCTTGAGGGTTCTAAACTTCTAATTGGCCTTAAATAACTCAAAACCAATATTCATGTGTCTGCTGCAAACACACTTCTCTGTGTTTCTATCAATTATGTAAAATCGTTGTGTATTATTACACTGTAAACAGTTTTCCATCTTGACATGTTGAGCTCTCTACGGGTGTGTGTTGCTTCTACAAAAACGTGGATGGTCTTGTTTTGATCAGTAGACTGTCTGGTTCTAGGATATGTCATAATTGTCAATATTTTCTGAGATTTTATATTCCTACTCAGACCAAGTATCTCTCCAGCCCCCATTTCAGAATGCAGGGGGGGGTATAAAATCCAGATTTTTCACAGCAGAGAAGCTTCACATCGTTAGAAAGCTGAGAGTCTCAGCTTTCATGGGATACCAAACACTTGGCAAACAACACAACAGTGAAGAGTACACATGGGATTAAAGAGAAGCACATGGATGTGGTGCCCTTTTAATGGTACCAGAGGGGTTTGTCAGCTTAAGAGGTTACATTTTTTATCTTCAATTGTTTATTTGTTCTATGCTTTAATTTCAGAGTACATTGAGATATTAAACTGCGTACATTTCAATAAAAACTGGAAAAATTGAGGTATTCTAGTGGTAGTGTACAGCCTACAGTGTACGTCTACATTGATCCACGTTTTTATTTTATTTTATTAATTGCCATCTGATGTATCCTGACTGTATGTATCCTGGGAGCGTTGTTCAGAAACTGATCTGAGCATGTGCGTTACTGTAGGGGGTGTGATGTAATGGTCGGACAGTAACGCAGGAGACCGGGGGCGCCGCTCTGCAGACGGGTAATTCTCTGACATGACCTTTGCCCTGTAGCATGAGCCTGCTCAGGAGCCAAAAGGGTTTTAATCTAAACCTATAGAGTAGCTCCACTTTATTGTTTAAGACCTTGTTCTGTTATGGCAACCCGTGTCCTTATCTACATTTTTTCCAGGTGGTGAATGTTATACACTCCTCCCCCCTCTCTCTCTCTTTCTCTCTTTCTCTCTCTCTGTGTCTCACTCTCTGGTGTTCTTCCCTCTGCCTTTATGGATGCACATCAGTTTCAATATCTGATGATTTTTCGTTTTTTTTCTTGCTGCTTCAGAAGGCTTCTTGTACTCTGGGGAATCTGGGCTTTGAAAGAGCCATTCTTAGATGTTTTTTCTTTTTTGCTTCATCCTTTTCAAATCAATAAATAAAGAAGAAGTAGAAGAAGGAGAAGTTATATATTGACATAAGTTAGTGAAAATCTTGCTGAGAAGTTAAATGTGAAGTTTGTAAGAATAAAACAGATGGAGAGATGGGACAAGAACGACATTGATCTGGTTATTCAGAGCTCATGGCAGCATTTCTGTGAATGTTGTATCGGGGCTACGGAGGGAGCAGGAGATGACTGTTGTTCACCAAGCTGGACACAAACAAGCCTTGCAATGTCAGGGAGGATATCTTTGCTGTTAAAAGTGCGTGCTGGGGGGCAGTAGTTCTGCATTTGTTCATTTAAAGTACGGGCAGGTTACAGTGACTCCGCAGCCTACGGGGCTCAGCGCAGTGGGCAGTGCAGCAACTGGCTTGCTGCTCTCAGTGTCTGGCATGTGTGTGTGTATGCTGGGGCCCCAGTTCCTTCTGAAGGGGTGTTTGTGCAGCAGACACATTTCCCAAGTTTCTCTGTGTAGTTGTAAGCTTTTGAAGAACAAAAAAAATCCCCACAATAAATAAATATAGGAGACCCAACAGAGAATTTGTGTGTGCTGTGTGTGAATATTTTCTCTTCAGCGCAGGCCCTGCAGGCTGCATGCAGCGTGGAATCCCAAAACATGTTTATTTGTTGACGTCGGAAAATAATGTGTTAGGCAATCTATGATACTTCCTCACTAGTCAGTACCTCCACAACACACCTTTGCAAAAGCTCCCAGCTTCTATCTGTCCAGTTGCTTTGGGACCTTTGAAATAAAGGCCACTGATGTATATTCTTCTTCTTTACTGTATCAGTCCTCAACCCCATTGCCTCCCAGGACTGCCTACAGCCCTTCCACGCAAAGACCCCACAATGGCCATTTCTTTCTGGCTCCTCCGGCTTGACTGTCTGCAGGGTGGTTCTCGCTCTGCCCACTCCACCCAAACCTGCTCTCCTATTGGTCACTAGGGACAGGAGGGCCAGTGGCTGTGCAGTGGAGCAATGGAGTGGCCCTACAGGGAGAATACCTGAGATATTTTTCTGATAGATCTCAGAATCAGAGCCCACGTTAAGCCTTGCTCCTGGAGGAGGGACTGTCAGGATGTCAAACTTAAGCTCACAATTTTGCCAAGTTCAGGGGAAACAGAACTGTCTTCCTTCCCCCTCTCTCCCTCCAGCATCACCAGTGTCTGCTCCTTTAATGGTTTCGTCAATTCTCTTCCAGTCCATCTTAATGAACGCGGGGCCCTCTTGGGGATTCAGTGACTTTTTACAAATACTGCTGATGTGCTCGCTGGCGTCTGCTGATTCTCGTCAGAGAAGCATTTACATAAACCCCTCGTCTCGGGACCCCCGTGCTGGAAAACCGTGAGAAAATATGCAATGGGTCGGGGGTTTTAAAACAATGTTTTAAAGCCTGAACATTGCAGGTGTTCAGTTTTTTTTTTACAGTAATTATGATAATTATTCATTTACTTTTATTGAGATTGAGATTGATTCATTTCATTAATTGGCTCGAGCATCTTTCGGGGACGATAATCCGTCAACTCGTGATGTCTGATTTAATTTTGCGTCCCTGGGGAGCAGATCAGGAGGCGGCTGTCGCGTGCAGTAATGCTGATGCTCAACACCGCACAGCACATGCAAATAATCTTCAGAACCTGCAGCGTAACGCAGACAATTACATTGAGCACACCTTTGCAGTTTACAGCCTTCAGTAGGGCCTTTTCACTGTCCTAGACACTTTTCACTTGTGTTTACTGTTCCTTCCAGGTGTTCCTATCAAACTACACTTTATTTATTTAAATTATAGGTAAATTGGCAGAGATTTTGTCACGGAGGATTCAGAAACCTTCGATACGGAGTGGATTTAGGAATAACCTCTCTCCTGCAATTTTTCATAGGACAATCCTGTGAATTTACATGAACAACATAAAGCCACTGTAGAAATCACAGGTGTTTCAGTGTGCCCGTTTGTCTGTTGTTTGACTCTGCAAACCTGTACGTGTCAGTCTTATCTCGTACACACCAGTAATGACTTCCCTCTCCCCCCTTCTTTTGCACCGAAGTCTGAGGAAGGCCACAGTTCAGTCCAGGGGTGGCAGGCCTGCTATGATGTGAGGCTGCACAACAGAGACCTGACGTCCACCAACTACCGCACATGAAACCACATGTTCCTCCATACATGATGGATTTTCATGTTATTGGTAAATGTCCGGCCTTAGCGTGTTTGCTTACTCAGCAGCCACACTGTATCTGAAATCAATGGGTGCTGGTCAGGTTGTAAATGAAACGTGGTTTGAGTTGCACCCCGGGAATTTGACAAAGCCGTATGACTGAATGCTTGGAGTTGTCAACTCATGAATTATAGAGCAGACAGAGACCAACTGGTGCCTGCCGGACCCTTATAGCAGGGCCAGGAGACGGACAGCTCTCCACAGTGGACATATCACTCTAGAGGGCAGTAGGCGAGCCGGAGAGCCCTGGATGGACTGAGGGTTCCTGCTGTGTGGTCTGAAGCTGGCTGTGTCTGTGTGGAGGTAGGAGCTGTGAGGTGATGTAACTTATGTCTGTATCTCTGGCAGCACGGCACCTGTTTCAGTTCAATACACTTAGTGCTCACTGGGTGTCTCCATAAAAACAAGCCAACTATGAGTATAACATAAGAACATAAGAAAGTGTACAAACGAGAGGAGGCCATTCAACCCATCGTGCTCGTTTGGTGTCCATTAAATTTTCAGCTTCAGCTTATGGTGCATTATCTTCTGAGGGATGAAGGTATTTTTAAGAGTGTAAGACTAGTGTTATGGCAGTCACTGTAAAAGCCTACTTTAACTTTTACGAGTGGAGTGCTGATATGTTTTTAAATAGCTTTGTTGCTTACTGTGTGTGTGTGTGTGCGTGTTTCTGCTATAAGTCGGTGTAACAGGTCCCGATTCAGTGTACTAATGACTTTATTCATTAATCATTTGGAAAAAACGTTAATTATTCGCTGTATTGGCTGCCCCCCATTGTTTTTGTTGTTCTTCTTCGTAATCGGTCTTGTTTTTGGCTCCGTTTACAACAGCGCTTCTCTACGCCTGGGGGGTTGTTTCAGGGCAGGTTTGTAATTTTGCTAATTTAATAATAAACCGCAGGAAAAGAGAACATTATCGTGGCTTTGTGGGCTGGTATCTGTGCAAATAATACAGTGACGGGTAATTGGATATTTCTCTTCTGTATGAGAGGAGGGAGAACAAACATGACACGTGAGAATTTAAATAACGAGGATCAAACAGACTTTATTTATGAAGTTGTTGATATTTAACAGCTTTTTTAACATTATAATTTATTTATTTATTATCCTTTTTTCAGTTTTTTCCAGTCGTGATTTAATTGGCTTTAATAACGCAGTGTACTGACAGCCAGGGCCTATTAATTAGCCACAGGGTGATTTCCCTAACGACTTTATTTGTTTGCAATTCCAATAGACCTCTCACAATGATCTGGGTGAAGTGTGACATCAGCCTGGAATGCCGCACACTTGGACAAACCAGCTGACAGGCTGACAGCCTTGATCACTGCAGCAATAACACCTTTGTAATAAAATTGTGAATTATGGCTAGTCCAAGTTTATATTATCATAATATAATTCCTCACTTAATTCTCCTTTTAATTTTCACCATTAGGCTACCCAGCCATTGCTAACCTTGACTCTACCGGAAACATTTGTACTTGGCCCATCCAAATCTGCACTCGATTGATTTGAACTTGGTAGAAACGTGATTGTAACCTAATGGCAGGGCTTCTATAATTTGGCCGAATATTTAACTACCCTTTATTTAACTTAGCAGAGTAATTAACTAAACTTAATTTAACGTAATTATAATATAATAATTCACTACTCTGAGAACTAATATGCGTTACCTGCATATTATCTCTGTGTAACGGCTATTCTTGTACGGCAAAGCTCAGTGGGAGGGCTGTGTGATTTTCTGTAAGCCCCCCCCACCAGTGCAGGTGAAATGGGGAGGAGGCAGAGGACCAAGGGCACTTTAACGTTTGTTGTGGGGGGGGGCAGGCTGTCACCACAAGTCCAAAACTCAAGGACGGGTCGCCTCTCCACCCGCGCCCATCCAGCCCATCAGCATTACGGGAGATTGCCAGAATTTATTTTAGTCGTTAATGGCCATGACTAATCATGCTCAATTCAGGATTTGATAGGGGATCGCTGGAGGTTAATTAGCTTGGAAAACGGATAAATCAGCCCAGGACTGGAGTGTGACTCCTGTCGGGGACGGCAGCTGTGCCTTTAAGAGCGGGACGATGTCAGAAAGGCCCCCAAACGAGAGTAGGCCGCTCCACGTGTCGCGCTCACTGGAGGTAGCTAATTGTTTTGGGAACCGTGAAAAACAAACCCTTCTCGCTTATTGAAGAAACTCAGTTACATCCAAAAGGGACAGCTTTAGTTAGACTCCCCCCCATGTCAGGACCAGCTGTGTGGATCAGTAAAATAGCAGGTGCCCCAGGAGGCTGAGCAGAGTGTGAGAGGCTGTGATGTAGGGGTAGGCTGAGGCCACAATGCCCTCGCCGCCCTGCCAGGATGATAACAGGGTGTCCCCCATGGAGAAACAGAGGAGGACAGAGACACACCAAGAGGAACCCGCTATAGCATCCTGCGTGGCTTTCCAAGTGCACTGCTCCTATATTCATTAATTAATTTATTCTTTTTTTGTAAAATAATCCATTGCTGTTTAGTTTCACATGGCCACACTGGGCTGTAGGCAGAGCAGTTAGAGCCTGTTAGAGATTGGCCTGTACTGTGCAACTATTTGAATAAGCTGTGGAGCCTTTAAAACCGTGTATTGACTTGTAATCCATCGGATTGTCCGTGGTTTGTTTGCTGTGTCTTGTTTTGCTTTCAGCAGGCTGAGTTTATTATGTTTAGTTCCCTATATCACCTGAACAAAACACTAAATGTGCTCCTGAGGACTTGGCAAATGAGTCCCGGAAGGAAAATGATGAGAATGTAGTCAAACAAACGAGCAAAAAAAAAGGAAAGCGTAGTTCACTGATTAACTATTAATCACTTCTTTTGTAAGTAAATTTGGTGCTGGAGGAAGAGGGTCCGTTATGTATTGCTGCATGTTAGAGTGGTGTTGATTACTGCCGAATTGATACTGTTTCTTTATTAATGAGCTGATTAATGAACTGATTCTCATTAGCTTGTACAGTGTTGTCTGGTTCTGTGTACAGGGCTCCCTGATCGCTCCCACTGCAGCTCCCCCATCGTAACTTAACGCAAATCTTTTTTCCTCTCAGGCTTCTGTCACATCTTCCCCCTGAAACTGCTCTTCTTTTCTTTTCCAGGCAGTGGATGCACTAGATCAGATTTAGTGTGTTAAATACATTTAATTCTCATGTTGTGTGGCTATAAGCTCTGACGGAGCCCAATCCTGAGCTGTATGTAATATCAGACAATCTTTTTGTTAGGTTTGATTGTATTTTATTTTATGATGACATGGGACTTTAGGGAAATTCAGGTTGTAGTGTGTGGATTTATTCTTATCATGCACACTGTTTGACTTATGCAGGAAAATTACAAATTGCAGATTGATTTCATGGCAAACCTCATGGCTTCTAAAAATATCCTCGGAGCAGCTGCGCTTTTCTAGTGTGGAGCTAATTAATTAGTCGCCCCCCAACCCAAAGCTCCTGGGACTCCCTGCCCTGAGAGGTGTGATGCACATCCTTCTTGTACTTTTTCATCCCCTCTTCTATTCTGCGTCTGTGCACGGCCAGTTCACCTGCCCCAGTAAACCTGCCCAACGAGCACCGAGGGTGTGTGGCAGCGCTCTGTCCCCTCTCTTCTGCTCGCTGTGAGCTATTAGCCTGTCGACTCATATTAAGCTGCTCCTCCTCCAGGGCCCAATACAAACAATTTGGATGTTGCTGTTTTATATTTCATTGTCTCATCTCCCCATTCCCTCCCCTGCCATGCTTTGTCACACCTGCATACAAAATTCATGATTGGGACAAAGAAAGATGCTTGTATGAAAAGGGAAAAAGTTCAACAGCGCTGCCGAGAAGCAGCCGAGGTGTGAAACTGCTGGAGCGGAAAATTGCCCTGACAGCTGTGTTTTTACCCCCCCCACACACACACACACATCGCGGCGATCTGTTTAATAGACGCATAGGCTGACGGGACTGGTGACATCGTGGGCTGGGCGGCGTTCTGTGGATGGCAGTGTCAGGGCAGAGTGACTGAGGTTGGAGGACCTCAGAAAGCAACGTTAATGTCGATGTAAACAGCCCACCGGGGCTTCCATTCGCTGCTGTGTGCAGGAACGAGCTGGATTGGAATGCTGATCTCGCTAGCTGCACATATACAGGCACACAAGCCTGAGTTCCTGTGACAGATGCTCATGTACGAGCCAGGAGTACAGCGCGATTTGATTTCTGGGTGCTTTGTCTGTGCCAGACACAGTTATTTTTGCAGAACATGTTGTTTGATCTTGTTTTGTTTTGTGTTTGGCTTTGGTGCTTTTTCTTTCTGCTGGTCTTGTTCTGTTTCTGTTGTTTCTGTTTTATGAATTACAAAATTAGACCTAGAATTAGATCCCAAACCTAGTGACTTCATTGGCCTGTGCATTAGGGGCCCCGGGAGTCTGGAGGTGGGGATGGGGGTTTGTCTGGAGCACCTTGTGACACAGTCCACTCCTACACCCTTTCTTATGGCCTAAGACTGTCATGGTGGGGTACATCGCTGCCTGTCTGTGCAGATGCAGGATTCTGACTTGAGCGGAAAGGCCCAGAGTACCAGACACAGCAGTGGGTGAACGACTGTGACTAAAAATTCCACATCGCTCCTCTCGGGCAGAGTGAGGGGTCAGGCCGGGCTGAGCGAATAGTGTAAACAACACAGCGCCTCCCACCCCGGAGCGCCGCTCTAATTCTCTGTAATTTGTCAAAGGATTATGAGAAGCAGCATATTATCCCCTTATTATATTGACACTCACGCAGTGAGTAATTGCCTCGATGGTGGAAGGAGCCTAATTGAGCTCTGCTGGGGTTTTCTGGGAAAATAAACGGCTGCTGTTAGCATCCTGCTGCCTGAATGTAGCCCAGGATGCCACTGGGCCTTGCGAGGGTCTGGTAAGCGCTGGCCTGGACTCGCGCAGTGACAGTAATGTGATGCTGATGGTCCTTCAGTGTTAATTTGCTGTGTGGGTTTGGCAATTAAACACCCAGTGTCCCAGGCCTTTCAGCTGCACTCCTGCCACTCTGCCTGGTGGGATTGTTGTTATTATTTGTATATATAATCGAGTGTGTGTGTGCATATTCTGCTTTATTATTTGCACACCGCCGGCTCTTGTCACACAGCCCTGCAGGTGTGCAGGCGCGCTGCTCGGAGCGCAGAGGAGGGCTGCGGTGCTCGCATGGCCCCTATTGAGTGAAACACAGCCTCTCTGCTTGACTGATGTGGGGTGTCGGGGTTCTGAATCAGCCCAGGAATACACACTCCCAACCTGCCTCCTGGTCAGTCATCCTCCACAGCTCTGCCCAGCTTCCTGATGAATCTGGGCCCCGTCCATAATAGAATCAAAAGGATAGGTTTTGGGTTTGGAAGTTTGGCTGCTTTATAAACCCCCTCACAGGTATAGAAATTCTCCACTGGAATAGTTTCTTCATATACACTCACCTAAAGGATTATTAGGAACACCATACTAATACTGTGTTTGACCCCCTTTCGCCTTCAGAACTGCCTTAATTCTACGTGGCATTGATTCAACAAGGTGCTGAAAGCATTCCTTAGAAATGTTGGCCCATATTGATAGGATAGCATCTTGCAGTTGATGGAGATTTGTGGGATGCACATCCAGGGCACGAAGCTCCCGTTCCACCACATCCCAAAGATGCTCTATTGGGTTGAGATCTGGTGACTATGGGGGCCAGTTTAGTACAGTGAACTCATTGTCATGTTCAAGAAACCAATTTGAAATGATTCGACCTTTGTGACATGGTGCATTATCCTGCTGGAAGTAGCCATCAGAGGATGGGTACATGGTGGTCATAAAGGGATGGACATGGTCAGAAACAATGCTCAGGTAGGCCGTGGCATTTAAACGATGCCCAATTGGCACTAAGGGGCCTAAAGTGTGCCAAGAAAACATCCCCCACACCATTACACCACCACCAAAAGCCTGCACAGTGGTAACAAGGCATGATGGATCCATGTTCTCATTCTGTTTACGCCAAATTCTGACTCTACCATCTGAATGTCTCAACAGAAATCGAGACTCATCAGACCAGGCAACATTTTTCCAGTCTTCAACTGTCCAATTTTGGTGAGCTTGTGCAAATTGTAGCCTCTTTTTCCTATTTGTAGTGGAGATGAGTGGTACCCGGTGGGGTCTTCTGCTGTTGTAGCCCATCCGCCTCAAGGTTGTACGTGTTGTGGCTTCACAAATGCTTTGCTGCATACCTCGGTTGTAACGAGTGGTTATTTCAGTCAAAGTTGCTCTTCTATCAGCTTGAATCAGTCGGCCCATTCTCCTCTGACCTCTAGCATCAACAAGGCATTTTCGCCCACAGGACTGCCGCATACTGGATGTTTTTCCCTTTTCACACCATTCTTTGTAAACCCTAGAAATGGTTGTGCGTGAAAATCCCAGTAACTGAGCAGATTGTGAAATACTCAGACCGGCCCGTCTGGCACCAACAACCATGCCACGCCCAAAATTGCTTAAATCACCTTTCTTTCCCATTCAGACATTCAGTTTGGAGTTCGGGAGATTGTCTTGACCAGGACCACACCCCTAAATGCATTGAAGCAACTGCCATGTGATTGGTTGGTTAGATAATTGCATTAATGAGAAATTGAACAGGTGTTCCTAATAATACTTTAGGTGAGTGTATGTATGACTGTATGTATGTATGTATGTATTTATTTATTTATTTAGCAGTTAAATGCCCTATTTTTATTGTTTGGAAGGTGTTTTAGCTTGTCAAGATGCTGCAGGAGTTGGCCTGCTCACCTGTGTGTGTGTGTGTTTGTTTTCACCACTGCTCCCCTTGGAAAGCTTTTACTTGGTGCTGACTTTATGCGGAGGGACTGACGAGTGGGCAGCAGACCCACGCATGGCAACACACGGCACATTTTAGATTGGAAATGCAGGAGGTGTCTGAGGAGATGAAGAAAGTGTCTGTAAAGAACTTTGCTTGTGAAATTGAATAAATAAGTAAATAAATACATAAATTATGGGTACTTTCATCCCAACACAGGACCTCTCGCCCTGCATGCCTGTGTAGACTCTTCACAAGGTTACTTAAATGAAAGATGATATTGAGATTAGCAGCCTGCTGTCCCTTGGGTTCCATGTTTTGATTATTTTTGATGTAGAGCAACTGCACAAGTTTAGTGTGTGACAGGCCTGGTTATGAGACGTCAGGACATTAATAAAGCATGCAGTATGAGTCTAATTCCTGTAGAAAGTTTGCTGTGCTTTCCCTCCTTGGTCTGCATAGAGCACCGGGGAGCATTACAACAGAATGCACAAGCACTGATCACATGGAAATGATTATGTGTTTTTATTTGTTTTATTAGTATCTGCAGTACATACCATCTGAGGCGATTGCAGGTCCCTATGTGGGGTTTTAATTGTTTGTTGTAGAAAAATCAACAACATTTGTTTCTATTTAAATTAGCCTAAATGCAATTAATATTGCAGAACATACATGGGCCCCTGAAGGAAAGTCGATGGGAAAGTATCACTTAAAATTAAATTGTACTCCCCACGTGCTGTGCAGGCGGGGTACCGGGCTTGGCCCAGACCAAAGCCACAGAGCTGCCCACAGAGAGATTGTCCGGGACACAGATGGAGGGTAAGGACTTTGTTTTAGTTGTTTTCAGAAGCACAGTGACACTGGTGGTGCTGCTGTCCTGTGGAGTGATGTTTGTCTGAATCACTCATCCTTTTTGCATGAGAGGAAATTCATAGAAGAGAGAACTGTTTCCCCATCCAGTACAGCTAATGTGTCAATTCATTTTCTCTCCTTTTTTTATAATAATATTTTTAATAATAACAATACTTTTTTTGGATTAGAGTTAAGCTTGCTTGTGTTATGAGAACAGAGTCAGAGTGATTTTCAATCAATCTATAAAATGAAATAGATACACAAGTAAATACATAAGCACTCATATTTACTCGAGTGGCAGAAAAAAGCGGGAGTGACCCCAAAGCATGGCTGGCACAGTGACTGTGTATTATTGAGTTGCAGCATCAGTCACCGGAGACTCAGACACGCTGTGCCCAGGGAATAGGCCGGGTAATTGCATTGAGCTCTATGGTACACATTCAGGGCATGTGGCTGCAGTTGTTCATATAGCACAGTGTGAAAGACAGCCTGGGCAGCACGTGTGTCTGTGTGTTTACACACCGAGGGACAGATACCAAACCGCTCTTGCAGTGATACAGGACCACCTGGGAGAGGGGCTCTGTCCGCCAGGTGCCAGACATGCAGCTCGTCACAGTGTGCCTGCAAGCCTTCTTTTCACTGGGAAAGAAATCATAATAATATAAGAACTGGTAGATATAACCAAGGAATAATCAATTCAGTTTGTTCTTGAAAGTCAAATTCTTAAAGTTTTACTTGACTAGAGAGAGTACTGCAGCTGTACGATGGCAGCCTGTCCGAACACGGGGATTGAAGCTGAGAAACGCTTATGGGTCCTTTATTGCTACCAATCAATCTATACTCATTGAATGTAAGGTACATGTTGTGATTTAAATGTTATTGCGTGCTGGTGTTGCTAAGGTAATATATATATATATATATAAATTTTTAATGGTTTTTGTACTTTTTCACTGTCTTTTTTCACACACAGACGTGCAAACTCACGCACAGACACACACCTTGTTTTCGTAGGCTTGGTTGTCTCTCATTCTGTTCTCACCCGGACAGGAAAGTCTGACTGCTCTCACTCACTCACTCACACACACACACTCACTGTGATACTGTGGCCTGACACACTGTACCCTACATTCCACACATCCACAATTAACAATCCCCTGCATTGCTAATTGTGGCCCTTTGAACAGGCCAGGAGTGGTGATTTCAATTCACCGATGATCTGGGGACGAACCTGACGTTGTGATTAACTGGTGGTAAACAAACTCTTGAGTTACACAACTGCATAAGTAAGGCAAACACATGACTACACAAACACATATAATTCATAAAATACTTTTCCAAACTAACACCAGCAATTGAATTGAATAAATACTGAAATAATAAGACGCAAATAACAAGCGCAACAGCTGAAGTGCTGCAGAGACGGGTGAGGTCTGTGTGTGTGGGCATGCTGTTATTGCAAGGTGAGGAGGGTGTGAGAACAGGGCAGACTGCTGGGAGGTCCGTTATAATGGGCAACTCGGAGCACGGGCAACACCGTGCAAGCACACTGCGTAGGAGCACTGTTCACACAGGTGATAGTACATTTACATGATTCATTACGCCTTTGTAATTGGAAGTGCGTTCTTGTCTTTTAACCTCTCCCTATGCTCTTCATTACGCCTGTTCAATCTCCTTGAGCAGAGCAGAGCTGAGCTGGGGTTGCCCTATTGAGCACACTGAGCTGTGCAGAGATGGGCATGAGAGCTGTTATTACTGACACGGGGGAAGCACCCTGTGGACTGTGGATTGGGGTCGGGGGGGATCCAGATCTTTTTATTCCTCTGTCCCTGGCATGGGGGTGGGGTGAGGGAGTTTGTAAGGTCTGCATTTTAAGGAGGGGAATAAAATGAATTATTGATGAGTCTTTGTGTTTTAAAATGTAGCAGGCTTTTGTTGCATTTTTTTACATCTTAATTAGAAGAAAATCAGGGAGAGACCTGTAAAGGGGGTCCAGTTGCATAAGAGACCTGTTCAAAGTGTGCTGCTATTATTTTTATTTTTATATATATTTTTTTATCGATCATGCAATAGAACTGCCCCTTATTGTGTCCTTGATGAAAAAGCTAATAATGCCACTGATAATGCCTTGCACACTTGCAATGAGGAGGCTTTGTGCCCCAGGAAGCGCGGGACAGGGGTGGCAGAGTGGTGCAAAGCAGGCAGATCAGCTCCCTGCTCTCTGCAGGTTAGACGATCACTACAGCCCTCGGTCTCGGCCCTCGGGATGTTTTTATCAAACCAACTCTGCTGAATTTTAGCTTCTTCATCACGTCCGATTTTCTTGTGCTTTCTTATTCAGATTTCTGAACACAAGCCAATTACAGTAATAGTAATAATGGTACGGCATTGATTTTTTTCCTATTCTTTTATTTTTTTCCCTTGGATTCAGTAAAGGTGACATCGCAGCTGAAAGCCCAGCTGTCATCAGATTAGTAATTGATTGTGTGTGACTGTCCTTTTTCTTGTCAAGAGTCACGTGTTTTCACAAGATCCCAATGCTCATGGGACAGTCTCGGTATTACAATTAATAAATTTATCAATTAATTAAAATGGCAGCTTCTTCTATTTTTTTTTTCTGCGCATTGTATTAGATGAGAGTGTCACACAGACACAACTGTGTCATTTTCGCCTGTGGTATAAGTGTTGTTTTGCATTGCTGTTGAATCTGGCATGGTGAGAGTCTTGGAACATCAACATTGTCCAGGAACAGGAAGGCTGTGGAATTTTAATTCATAAACACATCCGTCTGTTACGGCAAGCCAAATTGTCATTTAGAGATAACTCAAAATATAATTTAAGATATCTTAAATTGAATTGCAGATATTTCAAACTAACTCCATGTCAAGATATCGCAAATACAATTCCTGATACAATTCAAGATATCTCAAATAGAACAGGAAGTCAGTTTAAGATATCTCGGATTGACTTCCTGTGAACATGCTGTATGTTTTGTATGGACTTCCTGTCTGTTTTGTGACATCTCGAATTGACTTCCTGTCCAATTTGAGATATTTCAAATACAATTAAATACATCTCAAATAGAACATGAAGTCAATTTGACCCATCTTGAAATTGGGGTTAATTTGAAATATCTTGTTTTGAATTTGAGATATCTGGAAATGGAGCTTTAAACAAAATATCTCTTATTTACTTCCTGTCCTATTTGAGATCTCAAATTGTAAAGGACAGGAAGTCAATTTGAGATATCTCAAAAAGGACAGGAAGTTTTGAATTGTATTTAAGATATCTCAAATTGAATATGAGATAGCTTGAAATTGAGTTAGTTTTAGATATCTGCAATTCAATTTAAGATATCTTAAAATATATTTTGAGACATCTCTAAATGACACTTGCCATAGTTTGTTGTAGCTGCTCTCTTTCTGAGATCTGTTATTGTAATTGTCATCACACTGGCTAGCATGGACCTCTTGTTGTCGTTTGCCTTTTACCTTTAAAACTGCATTCAAATGTTGAATTTCAGTGCTGGGCCGAACTGTGCTGTGCTGTGTGGGGCTGTACTGAGATATGTTACAGCACAGCATAGTGAGAAGCTGGAGCTATACCTTTGACACCCACATTGATTTTCCTTTGGCTCAGTGATATATGCGTGAGTGTCCTGGGGATTTCCTCCTCTCTCTCTCTCTCTTTCTCTCTCTTCTCTCTGACTGACCCTCTGCTTGCTCTCTACCGCTCTTTCTGACACACAGCCTCTGGAGATCCTGACCTGTCCTCTGCCGTCCTGCCGGGCCCTGCTGCCTGTCTCCTGTGCAGTCTCCACAGAGGGTGTGAGCTCTTGTAAGGTGCCCAGTTCCAGGACGCTCCCTGCTCTGTGACCTGCTCAGCACCACCCTCCCTCCCACCCAACTTCACCAGCCCAGGACTGCAGGTGCCCAAGAAGAGGTGTTGGGGGTGAGTGTGGAGCATGCTTCTGCTTGTTTCTTACTTTGTGGTGTTTGTCATGTCAGAGCTGCTGAGCTGTGTGGTGTTTCAGCTGTGGCTACAGACTCGGAAGCTCAGAGGTGACCTGCAGTGTGTTCTGGGATTGTCTTGGTGTGAGTGTGTTTGCGTGTGTGTGACAGTGGCAGTTCAGACCTGCTTAAGCCAGTTATCCCCCGATATTTAAAGCAAAGCAGCTCAATACAACACACAGGAACCCTGTGTCCAATGGCACAGCCCAGCGCCCCCCCAACACACATTGTCCTCAGTGTGTGTTTTCAGAGCGCAGTTCCATGGGGTGTTTTGTAAAATGGTGAGAGGGGTCTACTGACACCCCTTCCATCAAGTTTAAAGTTTAAAAAAGCATGAAGAGTTAGTTCTATGTATCTGTTGGGTTAGGGAGAGAGTGCCAGAAAGAGAGGGGAAGAGAGCGTTTGGTGTTGGCGCGAATTAATCATCCTGTTTCCCAGAACACACGTGAATTTAACCTCTGACTCCGCAGATGAACTGGTACTTAGGTGAAGTGAAACTGACATTGATTTCCTTTCCCTCGGGGGATTAACGACCCTCCTCTCAGTCCTGCCGTATTAACGGAGTCAGGGCTGCTCTGCGTGCCGGGCCGGGGACACTCCTGTTCGTTTGTCATTGTGCACCGCTGCCCCCCCAGTTAGGATCCAAGCACAGCCCGGCCCCTGGCCCAGTCCCTTGGATGCTGTCCGCCTCCTGCTGGGTGCTCACAGTGCTGACAGACAACTGTCGTGCTGCGTAAACAGGTGTCAGTGGAGATTCGCACATGCTCTCCTGTTTGATCTCTTCTGTTGTGTATAATGCAACTCAAAAATAAAAATTAAAAGGCGAGGGGGATTCCAGGTATATCGAGGATTCCCTGTCCTGTTGTCGGGGGTGACGGTGTATTGTGGAGCACACACATGCTTTGCCAGCATCTTCTCGCGAGTGATACACCATTATTTCTCCCTCTCTCCTTCCCTATACCCCTATCTACCTCTCTCTCGGTCCTCTGCCCAGGCTGTGAGAATGGAGCTGGGCGGGGGCTCCCCATGGGTCCTGGTGCTGGCAGCGTTTTTCTGCATCCTTCACATGTGCTGGGGGCTCAACCCAGACGACCCCAACGTCTGCAGCCACTGGGAGAGGTAAGTTAGAGTTAGTTAGACTCTCTTTCCCTCTCCTTCTCTTTCTTTCCCTCCCTCAGTCTCTGTCTCTCTCCTTCTCTCTCTTGCTCTCCCTCCGTCCGTCCGTCTGTCTGTCTCTCTTTCTCTCTCTCGCTCTCTGTCACTGATAATAATAATAATAATGTGCACAGTTTAGGAGCAGAGACTGGAACACACTGCTTGCGCTGGGGGGCAGCAGGTGGGAGAGCGTGGGTGTGCTGGTGTGTTCCCATTGCATCTCCATAAGTATTGATCTGCCAGGCAGAGCAGAGAGCAGGGCGGGCAGATGGAAGTGGAGATAGAGATGGAACATCGGGCGAATTGATCAGTGCGCTTCCTCCGGGATCAATCACACGCGCCCTCTCGCTGAAATAATTATGTTGTGTTCGCAAGTGTCAGCTATGAAAAATATGCCATCATAATTGCATCCTGCTTATGCAAATGGGGAGACAGGGGCAAAACGAGAGATTAAGGTATCAGGCAGATGGCATTTTCTCCTGTACTGGCAGAGGAAAGAGCTTGTGCTGCTTACTCCATGCCACTGCATCTCGCACTCCGATTTGCACCTGACTTTTCAATTGATTTTTGTTAGACATTAAAGATACTGGGAGAGGAGGGAGATCCCTCACTCACTGACTCACTCAATCGCTAAATCACTCACTTACTCACTCACTCATATCCCCTGATCAACTGCAAAACACTTTTTAATTATAACAGTACATTTCCTCCAACTGCAGAACTGGCACCGGCACCCAGGATAATGTATGCTTTCCCCCCCCACTCCACCTGTCACCTACAGTTCATTAATTGAAAGACTAATTGCTTGTGAGCTGCGCCAAAGCAAAGCGGCTTGTATAACTATTTTACCTGTAGCTGCCTGCCTTTCAGGTCACATCTCTCAGCTGACTGTCCCTCTTCCCCACTCTCTCTGCAGCTACGCAGTGACTGTGCAGGAGTCCTACGCTCACCCCTTCGATCAGATCTACTACACCAGATGCACGGACATCCTCAACTGGTTTAAATGCACCAGGCACAGGTGGGTTCAGCTTGGGGGGGGTGGCTCGCTGGCCTGGTTGAGCTGCTTCCTCCTGTCGAGCACAGCCCCTCATGCGAGCTGCGCAGGGTTGATATGTTCGAATGACTTTGTTTAAGTGACCCAAACATTAAACTGTCACGAACACGGAATGCTTATGTTTTATTATTGCAGAAGGTGGGAAAATATATAAATAAATTACAGTAATCCACGGTTCTGTATATTGCTTCATGTCAAATAGAAATATAAAGTCATTTTGGAGACGTCTTTCTGACACCTTAGTTTTTGCAGTTGCCAGCGATACCCAAATTTGAATCGCTGCAGTAGGGTTTCTAGTCAACACTTCAGCTGAGAGCCCAGACCATGAAGTATCCAGTGAAGCCCAAGGCATCCTTGGATCGAGGGAGGACAGCCTCTTGACACAAGCATGCTGTCGCTCCAGCCTTAAATCGGTGCTTTCACACTTCACACAGATGGAGGGATTTCTCTGAAACCACGTGATCATATCTGAAGCTTTGACATCTGGAGCAAAATCTGCTCTCTGCTTGAAAAAAAACACTCCAGAGATGCTGCTGTAGTAACTTTATAATATAGTGTCAGAGAGTTAGGCAGGAGCTGTTTTTGAGGTGAAAGTTATCGCAGTCATGGTAGAAGATCACCCTGTTAAAGCTTTGTGGTTGCGTTTCTCCTCAGTGCAGGTTGCTGGTTCTAGCGTCTGTCTCTGGTGTGTTACCAGCACTGCGCTGACTGTCTCAGAGTTCACAGAGCTGCATCACACAGCACCGAGCCTGTCTGGAGAGAGACAGCGAGAGAGCTCCCCTCGAGTCTGGGAGTCAAGGACAGACTTGGCTGAGTTAGAGAGAGGCGCTGGGAGGCACCGAGACACACACACACACACACGCACACACACTGCACAGACTGTCACTGCTGAGATGAGGCAAACCAAGCAGATAATGCAGACTCTCAGCAAAACCTGAGGAGATAGAGAGAGATAGAGAGCAAGAGAGAGGGTTCAGAAAAGGGTCTCTGTGTTCTTCTGAGTTTTTCAAGGGTAGAACTTTGTGATTTCCACTTTATTTCTTGTAAAAGTTTTTTTCTTTTGCTGGTCCTGCAGAATCAGCTACAAGACGGCGTACCGGCGGGGAGTTCGGACCATGTACCGCCGCCGGTCCCAGTGCTGCCCGGGATACTTTGAGAGCGGAGACTATTGCGTCCGTGAGTCACACCGCCACGGCCCCTGTGCCCTGTCCCGTCACCCCTCGGTCTTGTCCCCTTCTACCTCTCCCCTGTCCTGTTTCCTGTCACCCTGTGTCTTGGCACTGTTCGGTTTAGGGGGGAAAATGAAAACTGGAACCAAAAACGCAAACAGTCCACACTATCCTTGCATTGGTTTGTGGTCTGTACAAATACAAATACAATAATCAGAAGTATAGTTTTTTTAAATTATAATATTTTATTTTACCGTAGTTTCTTTATTTTACATGTTTTAGAAGCTGAATGACATGCTGGTCTCTAGCCCACCATCGAAGAATTGTCCTTCTTTCTGCATATTTGTCTGCATGTCTTTCTGTGTTCTGTCTGTCACTGTATGTGTTGAATATGGACAGTAGTTGTATGACACTAGATTGCTCCAGTAAATGCCCAGCTGTATAAATGGGTAAATGAACAAAATAAAGTGATATCTCATAACAATTGTAAGTCACCCTGGATAAGGTTGTCTACTAAGAAATCAAGTAATAATAATATGCAGCCACATCAGGCGGATTAATCCTGCGCTGTGAATGTCATGTGACAGGAAGCTGCAATCTTGCTTGTTGTGATTAATTTTGAGTTGACACACCCCCCACACCCCAAAGCTGGGCCAAAAGATATTTAACAGTTCTGTTATTTAACAGAGAGATTGCTCTAGAAAAGTTAATTCCGCTTTCTAATGGAAATAAGCTGTGATTTCTCAAACCCCCTGGGAACAGCTGAGAAAAAAAAATCGAAATTACAATTGATTGCAGCCATTGTGTGTGCATGTGTGTGTGCATGTGTGTGCATGTGTGTGTGTGTGTTTGTGTGACTGTGTAATTGTAAGTGCACTAGTATCTGGCTGTGAGTGACCGCAAGTAAATAGACTGGCATCGTTCCTAACTGCCTTGAAAGTCCAAAGACAACCGTAATGGAAGCGGTCAGTGCCTCACACAGGACCTGGCCGCAGTGCTGGATGGTGAATATCTCTAGCAGCAGACCCCCTCCACGGACACTGTGAGTGCCGCTTCACCACGGAGGGACTGCCAGACTCCCATTGCCCAGCGGTCTGAGCCGCTGTTTAAACAGTATCCACACAGTCTGGGGCCTGAAAACTCCAAGCCTGAGAAGTTTAGGGTGCAGACCACATCCCCCCTCTAAGGGTCCATTCATCCCATTTTATTTGTCTGCTCCTTTTGAAACAGAAATGGGACACAAGTGTGATTGCTTTGTGTAGTTTCTCTTGATATATTTTTTGGTGTTGTTTTATCCCCCCCGTTTCCACTTAACAATACTGTCGGCTATTGAGCAGGGAGTTCATATGTCACAGGAGATGTTTCTTGATTCCTTCAGAGGCGTCTTGGTACCCTAGATAGGTGCCGTATCTGGGGTGGAAACGAACGTCAAGAAGCACAAATAAATAGGTCCGTCGCCAGACGTGAGTGCCTTGTTTTGATTTTCCTATACTAAAAAAAAATCTATTGTATAACCTAGATAGTAGATTCTAAAGGATGTGTTTTTTACGCCTCCTGCTTGGCCCCAGGCTGCAACCTATTGTATACTAATGCCGCTCCAGCTGCCGCGTGTAAACGGCTTTATTGGGCTGTCTCTGTGTGCGGCGCCCTGCAGAATTTGCACGGACTCACTGCCCCTGGGCCGCTCTGTTGAGATTCGCTACTGACCGTGATGTAGTAGGGCAATTCTCAAATGTTCTCGCATGCTGCCTTAATGATAAGTGCAGCAGGCAGGTCTTTTGTTGTGCCATACTCTTGAGCACTGTCTAATTGAAAGGTTGCCTTTAAATGTGAGTCAGGTGGAAAGATTCTAATTTACTAAATGGATTTCTCCCTCCCTCTCTTTCTCTCTCTCTTTCTCTCTCTCCTCTGTGAGAATAAGGCCTCATTCACAGTGCTCTTTCCAGTCCTGCTCTGATCGTGCACTTGAGTGTGTTTCAATGCTGTGTTTATGTGGCAGGGTGCCCACACGCTGAGTGGCTTGGGCAGTCCCTGGCCTGGCCCCTCTGTAAAATCCCCATTGCCTGCAGGTATTTCTGACTCTCTAACCCCCCGCAAACACAGCAGTGGGGGGTTTGTGGGACAGCTGTGGTCTTTCCAGGGGGTCCCGGGGCCTACAGAGAAGCTGATCAATAGTTTAATCTCTGCCTATTGATGTGGGTAGGAAGTCGATCTCTGTGAGCAGTTGTGCCATGAAAGGGTTGTTTACCATCTGTGGCTGGATGATCCCTGTCGTCACCTCCCCCATCCCTGGCCATCTCGCCTTGCTCGGTCGGGAGGAGAGGAGAGGAGAGACGCTCGATGACTCCTTTTAACTTTGCAGAAAATTGTATCCACCCAGGCACCCATTAGACTGCCTCGGTCGCAATCGCATGAAAAATGGTAAAGCAGTGCACCAAGACTCTGCCAGCGGGGTCTAACTATACAATGAGTGCTGGTGCTGGTAGGAGGGTTTTTTTGATACTGTGGGCCCCTGTTTTTTCTGTTTGTGCGGCATGTGAACGAATGCAAAAACAGCTCTCCACAGCAAAAACCAACACAAGCACTGTAGTTGTAGCCTTGCTGGCAGTCTCTGGGGTGTGGCAGTGGAGCTGTCGGAGGTGCTGAAGCCTCCCTCTGCTCTCTGGCTGGCTGCTGTTCTTACACGGTGTTAATTTCCCGCTAAGCTCCTGGGCGGCTCCAGGAGGATTAAGGAGATTTGTACACCGAGTGATGTTTAGCATGCGAGTGGAAGTGGTATTACAGACTCTCCTATTCTGTTTATCCGTTTTTGTGGTCTTATTTATTTTAAACACACACACACACATATATATATATATATACTTTTTTTTCCTTACTTAGAAAAGACAAGGACCACACAGCCTTTTCATCCTGCAGTGAGTGTGAACCAGGCTCTGCTCTAAGCGGTCAGACCCGGGACTGGCTCTGTCAAGAGTCACTCTGTCTGGATGTGGTGCAGTCACAGACAGGCCACCTCAGAGTGATGGGTAGCTTGAGTCTTGGGTATGAATGCTCAGTGCAGACCCTGCTGCTCAGTGTGGTGGTGTGCACTACTGTAATGTGCTGTACTGTACTGTGCCATACAGCTGTATAGAAGTAGACTGGCTCTATCCCCTCATGTGAGTTGACCTGCACCGGACAGCCTGTGCTTCCTATTCTCTCCTTCCTTGACGCTACAGTAATCCGGACGAATACCAGAGCCGTGAGTCCCTGAGGTGAGTGTGGGGCTGAGGAGGAACTACAGGGCTCCTTGTGTGCAGACTCCCTCAGACCCGCCCAGCCCTGGGGTTTAAACCAGCTGCGAAAGTAAAGAAGAGTCGCATCCATCTCTGTATCAAACAGGCAATTAATAATACATTAATTAGGCTGCAGAAAATTATGAAGTCCTGTAAAGTAATCTAAAGTGGATTTTATGTTTGAGTCTTAATGAGTTGAAGATCTTTAGACTGCTTCAAGTTTTTTTTCCTCTTTGATTTTTGTATCACTTTGTTGCTACTGTTTTAACGCTTCAAAGAAAACTTTTCTTAACTCAAAAAAATATATAGGATAGTGAGATCTGTAGTACTTTTTTCTTCTTGGTTTTGATCGTCGGGGGTGCGGCCCTGCCCTCTCAGGGGACCCAGGTGCTGTGCTGTGCTGGAGCCGTTTGATTTCGGTTTCCTCCTGTGAGCTCATAAAGGGCAGGATGCCTTGCGCCAGTGATGAGGGAGTTGGAACTGAACACTGAAATAGGAAGCGGAGAGTCCCAGGCTGATGGAGAGGGCTCTTCAGAAGGACAGCTGGAGCACAATCGCTCTTGGGACAGTTAAATGAGAGCTCCAGCACTACTTGGACCAAGTTCCTCCATCCAATCTCCTTTATCAGGTTTTTGGGACACCTACTCTACCCTACCTCTTGCCCCCCCTCCAGTTTCTATACCTCCAGTATTCGGATACCCCGTCCTTGCAGCCTGTCCTCTCTGGCTTCCCCCCGTGATATGCTCCCATTCCTTTCCCCTGCCGTCCTCATCCCTCCCTGGACTCCCTGTAGGCCGCAGAATTCTCTGTTTGGTTTTCTTCTGGGAATGGCTGTCAAATCCATACTGCAGCGGTGAGCCAGGATCTAATCCCCACACAGCCGGCGCAGGACCACAAACTCACTCTCTGAATCCCTCTGGAAAGCTCACCTTCTTGTGTCCGAATCTTGTACCCCTAAAGAACAGAAAGGTACTCATGTTCTGCTTTTGTTCTGCGGCTGAATGATCTATATGTGTGTCCTCCCATCTCGGGAGCGGCTGGGCCGGGGCCAGCATGGCTAATAAGGGCATCGCTGACGGAGCGGGACCGGCGGGAGGAGCTGCAGTTTCCCAAGTCCTGTCCTGAAGGAAGAAAGGAAGCAGCCCATTTATAAAAACTGAATGACAATTAGCAATTAGCTCTATTGTTACCATCTCTGATAACACCCTAAGTGTAATGAGTTAGATTATCCTTTTATCTTGATAAAAGCCTTATGTCTCGGAACAGAATTCTTAGATAAGCAATTAATTTATGGGGAGAAATTTAGTGGCTGGACTTAATTTAAAATGCACAGGGCTTTTATTTTGCCATCCTGGTTCAGCCTAGCAGTGTAAGTACCTTTACACTCTCTTTGATTTGTTAATCGCTCCATTCACCGGGTCCTTCTTTCACAGTTTTGCGTTAAAAGAAGAAAAAGAAAGAAAAAAAGGTTGCATATTAAATCTCTATTCTTTTCTTTTCTTTTCTTTTTCTGTCTCGCGTCAGAAACCGCTGATTTACACTAAAATAAATCTCTCATCGGGACGGCATTGAATTAAGATTTCTCTTTCTCTGAATGTGCGGCGCACTGCCATTGATTTCAAGTCGCCCGTTTGTCATCCAAGTCAGCACAAATTGCCCCATCTTCTTTTTTGTTTAAGCAGCAGGAGTTGGGTAGTCTGCCTGAGATTTCCTAATGCTGTAAAATCCTTTGATATTATTTGCTTGAGTCCCTGGTTTAGCATTTTGCCTTTGGAGCAATTCTGGGATTAGCGTGGCCCTGGGGGAGGGGGGTTTGGAAGAAAAACGCAGTTCTGATCAGCTGAATTCTTAGCTCCCCCCCATGCTTGGGCCACCCCTGCCCCCCCCTCCTGGGCTACTCTGTATTGACTGATTGTTAATCAATCAGTGGCCAGAGCCAGACAACAGTACTTCAATAGTGAGATCATGGCAGTCGCCCCTGATCCCTGCTGGGTCACATCACACAGCCCGCTGTCTCTTCATTGGCACTTAAGCCAATCAGGAGAGGAAACATTTCACTTCTCTCTCTCTCTCTCTCAATATTAAAAATTCTAACATTCAAAAATGACAAGGTTACAGTTGATTCCAGTGCAAATACAGACCAGTGCAGTGGCAATAATATAAATACAATATACACAAGTTTACAGACATAACATACATTAAGCTACATTTACAAAACAATTCTACATTCTCTCTCTTTCTCTTTGTCTCTCTGTCTGTAGCCACATAGAACATCCCTTATTTTAAATGAGAGAAATTAAAAAAACTTGACAATACCATTAAATAAATAATAAAAGTATTGATACTGATCCTTTTTACAAAAAAAAAAAAATCAGAAAACAGTAAATAAATCAAAATGCTGGATTTCTGGTGCTGGATTTTGGTTCAGCCACCTGTTTGCCTCCTGCACTGATCAATAATGAATCCACTTATAAGATGAATGACGGAAGTGGAGTGAGGCACTGTTTGAATTTCTCTGCCTTAAACAGCCTCACACGGGAACACGAGGAGGAGGATGCCGAGAAACCCGAAACCTCCGTTGTTTTTTCTTGTTAAGTTTGTTTTTGAAAGTCTCTTTTACGAAGGCAGTGTTTTGGATCCCCTCGTGATGAAGGACCTTGCGCTGTCGTACGGAAAGTCTCCTTCTCTGCCTGCCCTCAACAATAAGGCGTAGCTGCAGATAAGAATCAGAGTGCCTGTTTCAGACAAACCTTGCCTGCTGCGTTTTGCCCGAGATAAGAAGCCGCCCGCTTTTAGCCCTGCTGTCTGGGTGACCTTGGCTGACGCAATGTAATTCATGCTAAATGCGTTTTCTGCAAAAAAAAAAGAAGGAGGAAGGAAAAAAGAAATCTGGCACAGTGGCAACACTCAATGTAGGTCACTTTATTACCAGCTTGAGTCAAACTACAAACTGATGGGAGAGCCATGCCAGGAATGCTAATATTGCCCAGATCAATGGGCCGCTGTGTTGTTCAATACCAGCGATCAAAAAAACTGCACACTTAGTAAACACTCTGATACCTCGGGCTCTTTCACTAAAGTATCATCATGACAAAGCTGCAGCTGATCAAATTAGGGAGGCTTTGCAGCTCGTTTTCGGCCCTTGAAGTGCTGCGCAAGCATGTGTACAAACAGGTCAATGCAATAAACAGATGTGTGAGCCGGGAACTGTGGACGTAGGACACTGGGCTGTTCCTAATATGTCACCTGGGCTCAAGGGCTTCCTGTTTTAACTGCCTTACAGATCTTATATTCCTGGGTGCATCTCCCTCTCTCTCCCTCTCTCTCAATTCAGTTCAATTCCTTATTGCCGTGCTATGTATAATGTGTTGCCAAAGCATTTACAAAAGGAGCTACAAATAATAAATAGAAAAAGGAATAATAATATTGTGTGTGTGTGTGGGTTGGATAATAAAAACAAAACAAAAAATGTTAAATATACATTCATACAAGTATATATAATACATCATATTACATGGATAGAACTACAGAAAAAAAGTATAGTGATGCTCTTAAAAACAAAGCTAGTGAGTGCATGTGTGGAGGGTACGTACCCCTGCTCTCTGGGTTAGTGTGACTGGTGAGTGTGCTCTGTGTCTGGTGCAGTGTGTGAGTGCGCTGTGATCTCCTGACCGAGTCCTGTGTTTGTGTCCCCGCAGCGCTGTGCACAGAGGAGTGTGCCCACGGACGCTGCATCTCTCCAGACACCTGCCAGTGCGAGCCAGGATGGGGCGGCCTGGACTGCTCCAGTGGTGAGTCAGAGTCCTTACACACACACACTGTGATGAACATGCAGACACTGAAGCACACAAACTCGCTACGATGAGTGCACACACAGGCACACCGGTACAGAGACTTTTACTACCACTTCACTGTCCTTTACTGCACCCTGTGATGGTACCGTGATTTACCACTGCACACAGTTGTTGAGCGTCGTTGATGCAGAGAGTATGTGTCTACATAGGATGGTAAGGCCTCTCGAGGGCGAGCCGCACTCCCATTCGAACGTGGGGCAGGAGGCCTCGGTGGAAGTACAGTGCATGGTTGGCTGCGCAGGGTAGTGAAAGAGTTAGATCTTACTTGTACGAAAGAATGAAAGAACAAACAGCCGTAAAAAGGAACAGGGGAATAATGACTTCGGCTTTGCTTTAGTGCTTGCTCTTTGTTTTTTCTTTCCTTCTGGAAGGAAGTGAGCGTGGCTGATGAATATGGATTGTCGGTGTTGGAGGGAGGTGGGGTGGAGAGGGGGAATTTGCTCAATTCCTCATGCAAAGTAAGGCTGGAGCTCTTCGGAGTGGCCTTTATCATTATTAGGCATTATTTGCGTTGGCAGTGGTAGTAATGGATGCAGAAACAATCCGCAGGCTGACCCCTGACCTCCAGAGTTATTACTCTGCTGCCATGCTCCCAGACCCTTTGTTTACAGGAGGTTATGGCTGCTCTGGGACGAAGGGGAAACATTCCCGAGGTCAAGCAATCAGCTGAATAAAGCTGCCACAGTGCGGTATTGACTTGCCATTAATATTCCTGCAAGGGGAACGATGCAGGAGAGAGTGAGGAAAGGAGCAGGGGATACAGCGCAACTCACGTGGTCTTGGCGTTTGATTTTTTGTTTTTTTTCCCACTTTTACACGCCGGCGTCGCCGCTGTGCTGTGCTGTACATAACCCCGAAAACTATACCCTCCCCAGCGGTGTTGTTACTGGCCCGATGTTTCAGCTGAAACGACAGGATATCAGACAGTGTAATGGAGATGCCCCAACACCAAGGGGCTCAGAGCAGATGTAACATTGGCACTTCTGCACCTCGCTGGAGTTGCATCTGGGTGCAGGAAGATCTCGGAAGGAGCAGGGGTACTGCAGGTGTTTTTTTCGGTGAGCACCTCCACAAACCAAGAGGAAGGGTGTTCTGCTCATTCACGCTATTAAAACGGACCCGATGACTGAGTCGGAGGCATTATTCATAGCTTTCATTTCCATACCGGGCAGGGATCCAGCATATTTCATTTATGATCTTTCATCTGTATGAAACGAGGAACGATTGCCAATTTTAAAATTAAATCTGCCCCCTTTTTCCTTCTTACAAATGGTGCATCATGTCTCCCCCTCTCTCTCTCTCTCTTCTTTCTTCCTTTTCATTTTAAGTTTCCCCCTGTGCTGGTCTGTTAATACGAATTTTAGTGGAGCCAGCAAGAGGAGGTCTGGCCAGTTATAAAATTGCCTGCTGCTCTAGAACGGGACAACATTTTTTATTTCTTCGCAGCCTTGGCCAGCCTGTGGGGGCAGACGAGCCCCACTGCAGTGTGTTTGAAACCCCAGGTGCTAGCACAGGTCTAGTGCCAGTGCTGTTCCTGTCCTGGGGATGTGAACACGCACACTCCACTAATGTTTTAAAATTATTTGAAGCAGGTGGAGTGGGGGACGGCATTTGGGAGCGTTACCCCCTTGGTGGAGCTTATTTGGGACACGAGAAAGGAGAGCCAGAGAGCTGGAGGGTGGGGGGGTGCTCCGCAGAGCGCCAGCATGGTCAGTTTACCTGTGGGCACCTTCACGCTGTCATACACCTGCCACCGCCTCCTGGGCGACCCTACTCTTCCAACACGCGTTGCTGGGGGGGAGGTTGAGGGGGGAACAAGGGAGACAGAAGGCAAGTCTTCTGGTGCCTCAACTCTGACCTGGCTCTCCATTTGATGAGCCTGAGGGGAAGTTCACAGACACGCGGTGAACTTGAAGGGCGTCTCCTGTGCGTGTGCTGGGAGTGGATAGCAGTCGGTGAGGTTTGTTGCAGATTTTCTTATTTCCAAAGTTATCGTAATGTACAATGTTCTTCCTGTTGCGGGTATGCAGTGTTTATATACAGATAGCCACCTTGCATTTTGTCAAGTGGCGTTTTAAGATGGTCAAGTTTTCCTCTTCACAACACGCTTCAGCGAGGTGGGCTGTGTTGTGTAGCTGCGATTCCCCGTCCCAAGCATTTCCCACCGATTCTGTTGCTGAATCAGAGATTCTCCAGAGAGTCTGGAGTCGTGAGAGGCAGATTTACAGGTTGGGGTTCGCCCAGTCAGAGGCGGCGGTGTTTGGGGGCTTTGGCTCTTCTGGGGTTATGTACTGTGTGTAAGGAGTGAGGCTTGGAGGGAAAGCAGTGGAGGAGAGGGAAGGGTTTGGGGAAGTTGAGTTGCATACTCCTGGAGGATTTCACCTGCTTGTGGACAGATCATTTATCAAGAGTGCGGGGGAACAGATGGTGTTGTGCCAGGTACGACGCGCGCCGCTTCACACTGCTGACAAAGAGCCCAGGGAGCACAGGAACCGCCCTGTGTGATCGTGTGCTCGGGGCGCTTCTTCAGACCAGCGGGCGCACGGGCCACTGGTTTTGTTGCAGTGGAGCTCTGAGGTTTGAAATCGAAATTTTAATTTAATTAATTTAATTTGACTCTTTAAAAAGTTATATATTTTTATGTTTCCCTAAATGTTTTAAATAATTAAAGATGAATTGCCAAATTGTGATTAAAAATGAATTAGCCAAATGATCACTTCCGTTAAGTCATTGAGAGCTTAGTTGGGACAGAGACGAGCAGGAGCAGGGCTGAGAAGCAGTGGGCTGTAGAGTTCCCCCCTCAAAACACACAGTCACACATTGGGGTTCCCGTCCCCGGCTCTCCTCTGGATCTATGCAGTTGGAGTGGCCACTCACCACCCCCTACCCCGGCTGCTGTTCCCTCCCCAACCACGTCTTTCTTTTGGGGACGGAGCTGAATGCACTGTGCGTGACGTGACGGGCAGCATCCAGCTCTGATCTCTGGATGTCCTTGTAAAATAAATAAATAAATACAAGTAGATTGTAAACGGGCCACAAGAAAAACAAAAAACAAAAAACTGCATTCCCTTAAACTCCTCTGAGGTTCCCCCTTCTTTTAAAAAACATCAATCTGAGAGCTGTTGTGCTTTCCCTTCTCCGCCGGCCGCTCCCCGGGGTGAGGTGGGTGACATCACCACTGACTTTCACGTGAATTATTCAGCTCCCTTGTAACGATTCGCTGCGCCACATTAGACCACTGCGCTCTACATGTCCCCGGCCGCCTCTTACACAATCGGCATCTCAACACTTGTCAGCAGTGCACGGTTAATATGATCTGTGGTGTGAGCTGATATTCATTTCCTGCGGAGTACACCCTGTGTGTGTGTGCTCACTCCCCTGTTGTGGCTGGATGTGTGTTACTGCCTGATCGTTGGCAGCCCTGCCGGAACCGAGTGGACTGACTGACTTCCAAGTGGCTTCAATTCACCCGTTCCTAGAGGACATTTTTTGCAACGCTGCTTTTGGTCCTCTTTCAGTGCCTGAGCGGCACCCTGGGTATGGGGGTCTGCTCAGAAACAAATAGTAACAGTAACTTCCTGCTCGCCTTCTTGGTCAGAGAGGGCTCGGCCTGTGTGGCTGGGGAGCGCAGGTGTGAGTTTCTCAGAGTGGCGTATTCGCTCATCCCCCTTTTTCTCTCTCATCTGTCTCCCTCTCTCCTTCATCTCGCTCTCTCTCAGCCTGACTGACCCCTGCTGTTCCCCTGCTCTCTGCTGAACTGTAGCCAGCTTTTTTTTCTTTGAATTATTCTTGATTGGTTTGAAACTACCTTTCAGTCTCGGCTTTTAAAGTCTAGTAAACAAAGTGATCAGATGTATTTATTTACTTATTTATCCGTGTCTTTTAAAATGCACGAGTTGCCCTTGTGCAGAGTGCCAGGCGAGGTTTGGCAGCATTGGCACTGCGCTAAGCCTCTCTGCCCTGCACTGAGCCTCCTCATTCTCTTTTTGATGGGCTTTAGAGGGGAAATGAAGCAGAGGCAGTGTGCAGTGCCAGAGAGCCCAGCTCATGTTCTCACAGAGGAGGGCTGTCACCCATGGGTGTGCCTGGGGACTGCCTTACATGTAAATATGAGAAACAGCTGCACCAAACCCCGGTTTATCTGCTGGTGGTATATAGATGAGTACAGTAAATGTTAGGCATGGGCACTTGATCATGTTTAAAGGCACTGGATATCTTACCCTCCTTTTGACGTCTTCAGATTAGCATTTGAAAGTGTTGGAGTGGCAGAGAGGAAAGTGGCCTGGAATTTGTCTTTGAATCATTAATTTTGGCCATCGATGTTCTGATTCATAATTACACTCTTCCAGACAAGGTAATGGTTGTGATCTACCTACATATTTGGGTAGCACTTTATAATAACTACACATAATAAACCATTAACAATGGATTAGTTCATAGTTTATTCATCATGTATTAAGCATTTTTACCACAACAACTGATTCAATAATGATTCATAAGCTATATGATAATGTATTTGGTGATGATTTATAAAGTATGAAAAAACTATTTATTAGCCAGTTAAAAATGATTCATTATGGCCATTATAAACCAGTTGTAAAGAACATGTTATGGATTTATGAAGTCAGTAAGAAAGCATTAGTTAGAGGTTGGCAAACTATGTATAAATATATGGATAAATGTAATCATACATATAAGGTATTGAATATTTAGGAATGATTAAGGGATGTGTTAATACATTTCTTACCCACACTTACAAATACATGAATTGATGATTATTAGGAGCACTTATAAAGCATTTACTAATTATTAGGTAAGTGTTTTGTGTGGCCTCTTTAGTGGGGACCATTTAGGCCTTATAAAGGATTTATAAATGGTTTGTTACTCCCAAAAGGCTATTCATGCCTTAAGTACAGCCGCCATCTGATGGTCCAGAAGACCAACATCCATTTCCCTCTACGGCAAACCCTTTCCGGGCTTAAATACAGATGTCAATCTACAAAATAGTTGTGTGTGTGTGTGTGTGAATTTATATATATATATATATATATATATATATATATATATATATATATATATATATATATATTTATATAGCCTGTCTACTATATGTAGTATTGCTAGATAATGAGGGAAATGGATGTTGGCTTGGGAGTATTGGGGGAATCGGCACACAAAAGGCATGCTTGCAGTATACGTTTTTATTGATTTAATTTTGTTTTATTTAGAATAATTAAGATTGGACTTTGGTCGAGAGGGGGATTGTTTACATTATATATATATATATATATATACATAATCCTTTAAAATAATGGTTCATTAGTTAGTTTTTCTTTTACCTATTCAAAGTTTGGAAGCATGATATGCAGCAATGTTGTTTAAATGTCTATGGTTTCATTTCCGAACCATCAAGGGGCAGATCATGGGAGCCGTATTTAAAAGCCAATGATTATTCTATGGTATAAAATCAAATCTCAGGAGAGTGTTACGTAAACAATTTTTTCAATAAAATGCTCATACTGTAAAATTCGGTTTTCAGTGTGTCTTTATTATTTTACTGTCGCTAATTCAGGAAGGCTTTAAGCTAAATTTAGGTCTTCTGGAGCATCAGATAGCGGCTGTAATGGTACTTAAGGCATGACCAGCCTTTTGGGAGTAACAAACCATTTATAAATCCTTTATAAGGCCTAAATAGTCCCCACTTTAGATGAGGCCACACAAAACACTTACCTAATAATTAGTAAATGCTTTATAAATATTCATAATAATCATCAATTCATGTATTTGTAAATGTGGGTAAGAAATTTATTAACACATCCCTTAATCATTCCTAAATATTCAATACCTTATATGTATGATTACATTTATCCATATATTTATTTAGTTTGCCAAGCTCTAACTAATGCTTTCTTACTGACTTCATAAACCCATAACATGTCCTTTACAACTGGTTTATAATGGCCATAATGAATCATTTTTAACTGGCTTATAAATGATTTATAAAGTATGAAAAAACGATCACCAAATACATTATCATATAGCTTATGAATCATTATGAATCAGTTGTAACAGTATTTATACATTGATTATTAATAGTTCACTAACGTTTATAAATGTGGTAAAAATGCTTAATACATGATGAATAAACTATGAACTAATCCATTGTTAATGGTTTATTATGTGTAGTTATTATAAAGTGCTACCCATATTGGTTGTTGTTGTTGTTGTTGTTGTTATTAATTGAGCAGATACTTATATCTATAGTTAACTGCAAGTCACCCT
Organism: Amia ocellicauda; assembly: GCF_036373705.1. Classification (NCBI taxonomy): domain Eukaryota; kingdom Metazoa; phylum Chordata; class Actinopteri; order Amiiformes; family Amiidae; genus Amia; species Amia ocellicauda. Next base: position 19,116,709 of record NC_089853.1, read on the forward strand.
GAGATAGGGTGTCAGCTCAGAAGCAAATAATAATAACAATAATAAAAGATTACTTTGTACAATAATAAGTACAATATCTTCAGTATACAATATTGCATCTACATCATGACACTGCTGGGTGCTTATGTGCAGCCCATATACATGATGCTTAAGTCGTGGTGCTGTTAACCCAAACCCTCCTCGTGTACCTCGGGTGTTCAGGGTCACCGCAGCTGTGCGGAGTCTGAGCGCTTCAGTTTGCTGAGCCGTTCTGAGCGCAGCTGTCGGCCGCAGTGTATTTGGGGGATAGTAGCGGCAGGGCTCCGGTCCTGGCTCTCATCCTCCAACTCTCGCAGTGCGCCGAGGGACGAGGGTCAAGGTTAAAGACGAACGAGCAGGTTTGCCGCTGGCAGCACTCGAGCCATTGCTGGGACTGTGGGCACGGTTGTCATGCATGCGCACACTTACTCACGGTCGCGTACAGAGACACATGCACACGCATGCACAAGCTAATCACCTGGAATATTATGAAGGAAAACAGGAAAGCCAATGCAACTGCGACTAACTGGGACTAGCATTAAGCCTTCTGTCAGGTCTGAGTTTCACCTCTGCGCAGATACAAGGTCAGGTGCTCCCCAGCGATTCCCCCTCCCCCGATTAGTACAACTCAACTTGCGAACCCTCACAGATTGACATGGGAATCGCTGTGGGGCAAAACTCCCACAGCACTGCTCCCCCAGCCTCCACACCAGGGTGTTGATTTGGAATACCTGGTGAAGTGGGAACAGTGCACCCTACTGGTCCACCACCATTGTCACAGCACCCTGATTTAGGTTATAGGCAGTATGGACATTTAATGAACATGCAGCACTGTTACTGTATCTCCTTCTGTTTTAGCACTGTCTTTAGAGTTAAATGGCATGTTTCAATCACACTCTCACTGGCACCCTACTCATCCTGCCGACCAGCGGCCTGCTCTCTTTCCCGTAGCCCTGGCAGTGTCCTACTGTGGGCCCCACGTGCTGCTGGGAGTTGCAGGGGCACCAAGCGAGGCTCGAGCAGAACGAGGTCCATCATGCCTCCATGAAGGAGGTCCCTGCAGAGCCTGGCTGCCGTGCTGAAAACTTTTTTAAATGCAGGCCAGCCCTTGGGACTGCCTCGGTAGCCGGCATTTTCATCTGTCTTGACATATAGGAGATAGGCTTCTAGGTAATGAGATTATTTTTTTCTTCTTTTTTCATGATGGTTGTATTTGATAGTAATTATTATTTTTTTTCTGAATGAAATAGGCATCCACCCTTGTTATAGCTGAAGCCAGCAAAGATCAAACACACACAGGAACCAAAGCAGACTGCATCATGAGTGCTGAAGTAATTGGGGGGTGGCGGTGCGGGGGCGAACTAGTATTGGTTGTAATTAAAAATTAAAAAAAATGTCTGATACTATCCTGTTAGTAAGCTCTTTGAAGTATTTCCTTATGCAATTCTTTTTTTTTTTAAACTTAAAACATGACAAATCCTTAGTTTTTCTCCTCTTCTTTCAACGGCTAATATGTTCTTGCGAAGGTATCTGATAAAAAGAAGGTGAAGTCCACACTTTGTCTGCACTCCCCCCACCCCAGTCTTCACTTCGTCAGCACCCCCGCTCCTCATTTTGCCCCAGTGGCATAAACTCTCTGTGGGATTGTAGTGGCAGGTGTGTATGCCATGCAGTCTGTGGGGGGTGAATGGGAGGTGCATGTGTTCTGACGGAGCGCCATAGAGGGGTGGGGGGTCACAAGTGTGCGCTTCCGTAATGAAAGGGCAGATCCCCGGTGCAGGGTGATTTGTTTTACATTAATTGGTTAAATAAATCACTACATTAACATCCTAACGCCGGGCACAGAGCTGCTTAATGATGCATGGATGGGGGCCCACGTGATGAATCCCCCTGCTGTTCATTAGCAGGATGTTAATAATGAGCTAATGCCTGCGCCCGAGTTCCCTGGAACTGGAGAGGGCTGTTTTCAGAGTCGCCGTGCTGTGTCTATGTCTGCGGTCATGGCAGAAGTGTGCACCAGCCCTCTAGCTGCTCTTAAAATCACATTAGGCGAGATTTACAGTATTTAGGACTTTGTTTCAGAGTGTTATTTGCACCCTTCATTTTAAGAGAGAGCTTTTTACCTTTTTGTATTATTCTTACTCCCAGTCTCGCAGACAGAACTTCTGTCTGCGCTAGTATCGTAATCTGTTCAAGTGTGTCCGTTTCCCTTCGAGCTACGACACCGCCGTCTTCGGCTGCTTTTTTAACAGTTCTCCCCCCTACAGGTTAGAGACCCGTGCCTGCAGCAGTATATTCAGTGCATCGCAATGCTCTTCATAAGAGCAAGCATCATGAGGCAAGCGTCGATGTTCTGATTCATAATTAGCATGTTGAGCCGCTATGTCTTGCCCTTAACACTGGGCTGCAATTATTACAGCTGCCAGGTAATAGGTTTCGCTGAATATTAATCAAGAGGGAAACTTCATAGTCCGGGCTGGCCTCCACACTGAGTCAGACCGCCAGCGTGTGTCACAGTGTCTGTGCTTGTAAAGTATTTATCACTAGTGCAACAACTCTGCAACAACTGGTTTTTTTTTTACATGTTGTTTATCTTTAGCTCTTATGCTGGAATGATATCTGGTGAATGATGTGGAATACGATTCGTCAGCAGACATCTCAGATGCAGTCTGCAGGATTGGAAGTTTGATTTTATTTATTATGTACAGTGAGGGAAAAAAGTATTTGATCCCCTGCTGATTTTGTACGTTTGCCCACTGACAAAGAAATGATCAGTCTATAATTTTAATGGTAGGTGTATTTTAACAGTGAGAGACAGAATAACAGCAAAAAAATCCAGAAAAACGCATTTCAAAAAAGTTATACATTGGTTTGCATGTTAATGAGGGAAATAAGTATTTGATCCCCTATCAATCAGCAAGATTTCTGGCTCCCAGGTGTCTTTTATACAGGTAACGAGCTGAGATTAGGAGCTCTCTCTTAAAGGGAGTGCTCCTAATCTCAGCTCGTTACCTGTATAAAAGACACCTGTCCACAGAAGGAATCAAACAATCAGATTCCAAACTCTCCACCATGGCCAAGACCAAAGAGCTGTCCAAGGATGTCAGGGACAAGATTGTAGACCTACACAAGGCTGGAATGGGCTACAAGACCATCGCCAAGCAGCTTGGTGAGAAGGTGACGACAGTTGGTGCGATTATTCACAAATGGAAGAAACAGAAAGTAACTGTCAGTCTCCCTCGGTCTGGGGCTCCATGCAAGATCTCACCTCGTGGAGTTTCAATGATCATGAGAACGGTGAGGAATCAGCCCAGAACTACACGGGAGGATCTTGTTAATGATCTCAAGGCAGCTGGGACCATAGTCACCAAGAAAACAATTGGTAACACACTACGCCGTGAAGGACTGAAATCCTGCAGCGCCCGCAAGGTCCCCCTGCTCAAGAAAGCACATGTACAGGCCCGTCTGAAGTTTGCCAACATCTGAATGATTCAGAGGAGAACTGGGTGAAAGTGTTGTGGTCAGATGAGACCAAAATCAAGCTCTTTGGCATCAACTCAACTCGCCGTGATTGGAGGAGGAGGAATGACCCCAAGAACACCATCCCCACCGTCAAACATGGAGGTGGAAACATTATGCTTTGGGAGTGTTTTTCTGCTAAGGGGACAGGACAACTGCACCGCATCAAAGGGACGATGGACGGGGCCATGTACCATCAAATCTTGGGTGAGAACCTCCTTCCCTCAGCCAGGGCATTGAAAATGGGTCGTGGATGGTATTCCAGCATGACAATAACCCAAAACACACAGCCAAGGCAACAAAGGAGTGGCTGAAGAAGAAGCACATTAAGGTCCTGGAGTGGCCTAGCCAGTCTCCAGACCTTAATCCCATAGAAAATCTGTGGAAGGAGCTGAAGGTTCGAGTTGCTAAACGTCAGCCTCGAAACCTTAATGACTTGGAGAGGATCTGCAAAGAGGAGTGGGACAAAATCCCTCCTGAGATGTGTGCAAACCTGGTGGCCAACTACAAGAAACGTCTGACCTCTGTGATTGCCAACAAGGGTCTTGCCACCAAGTACTAAGTCGAAGGGGTCAAATACTTATTTCCCTCATTAACATGCAAACCAATGTATAACTTTTTTGAAATGCATTTTTCTGGATTTTTTTGTTGTTATTCTGTCTCTCACTGTTAAAATACACCTACCATTAAAATTATAGACTGATCACTTCTTTGTCAGTGGGCAAACGTACAAAATCAGCAGGGGATCAAATACTTTTTTCCCCCACTGTATGTATATATCCTTTTTTAAAGATGCATTTTAATAAAAAGGATTAAGGGAACGGGGAAGACGAAAGCACTAAATGCAGTGGCATGATCAGTAAAAGAGCGTGGTCAGCTGAAGTAGACCAGGGCGGAGAGGAGGCTGTGTGTGTTTCTGCAGTGCCTGCCAGCAAGGGGTTAATCCTGCCCCGAGCCCAGTCTGTCGGGTGGTGTTGATGTATGCAGGCCTGCTGGCTGCCCTCTCGCAGTGTCCTTGGCTGCAGTGGGAAGGCGAGCATATTAGTAGGCTCTGGCACATCCAAGGCTGTACCTGTGATCTCCTGATATTTAACCCTGGACTTAATTTGAGCTGTGCAGTGATTACAAGCTGTCCCGGGGGACATCGATTCGCTTGCTCCTCTCCAGCAAAACCCCCAGTGCTGACGAATTGAGCTGTAGCGCTGCCAAGTCCAATTAGCTGTCAGCGAAACATTGACATACTCCTCCTTTTGTTGGGAGTAAAGTTAAAAAAACAAACTTTTAATCTAATTTTTTTTTGGAGGAGCCCAAGCTGCCTTGTGTTTGAATCATGTGCTCGGTCCTGGCACGGACTCACTGGCACCTGTCTGACTTACATGACCCCTGTGATGCCGGGGAAGGAGACGCCACACTTCTGAGACAAAAGTATGTTACATTTGAAGGTGTTATATTGGAGAGTTTTTACCCTGACTGAGGGTAAAGTGATGTGGAGGCAGTGGAAAAAAATCCCAGAGTCAGGAGTGAAAGCTTTGAGCAGTGTGACTGAGTGAGTGCGGGGGTGCGGGAGTGTGTGTTTGTGTGTGTTAGGGAGTGTGTAAGTGTGTGAGCAGTGTGTAGGTGTGTGTTTGCTAGTGTGTGAGAGTGTGGGAGTGTCTGGTTGTGTGCTAGTGTGTCTGCATTTTAGTGTGTTTTGTTTTGACTTTCTGGGTATGGTTAGATTTTGACTGTTTTAAAAGCAATGTAGCGTGTGACTCAGGTATACTGCGTAGGTGTATTTATATATTAAATAGAATTTGCATGTGTTTAATTTTTCTTCTGTACTCCACTCTGACGTTCGTTAGGATGCAGTCAGTGGGAATGAGAGCATTGCAGCTGCCCTCTCCAGAGTGGACTATAGAAACAGAAGGACCTTCTACTCGCTATTTTCTTTAAGCGAGTTTGACTGGGAGATCAATAGAGTGCTGTTTTAAAATCCCCGATAAACAAGCTGTGTTGTGTGGAAGCCGCACTGCCCGAGTGCAGACCCGCAGCATTCCCCAAGGTCGAGATAAACAGCTCTCTTCTCTCCTTGTTTGATTACGTTAATGTAGTCTTTAGAAGCCATTGGAATTAAATTACATTAAATTAAATTAAATTCTGGGTTTTGCCACGCAGAGAAAAACCTGCTGTGACGTGCGCTGTCACCTCTGGCCCGCGGAGTAAGGAGGCAGCATGCAGCAGGTGTGTTCAAGTCTGAGAGGTCACTGTGCAACTGCTGAGGTCAAACTACATTAGGACCCCTCTCTCTCTTTCTTTCTCTTTGGCAGTGTCCCCTTCCCCACCTGCTCCCTCTCTCTCTCTAGACTTGTTAGTAACTGCTTCTGGGGGCTCTTGACATGTCAGACTGTATATATCCGAGCTCTTCACCTTCTTTCTGTTTCTTCCTTATTTTAAATTACTTTATTGGATGTGTGTGCGTGTGTGTGTATCTCTCTCTCTCTCTCTCTCTACCCCAGGCTTACGCAAGTTAAGATTTAAAGTTGACCTATTCCAGTCAGAGCACAAGTTTAGAGATTGTTTCTGGGCCCAGATAGGAATCCCTCAATCCCTCAGATCGATAGAGCTGGTAAACGTCCAGAGCAGCAAAGGCTAAAGTCTGAATAAAAGCCCAGACTGAACAAAGTGAATTGTTATTTTTTTTGTTTCTTCAGACATCTCTTTAAATCTGAGTTGGTTTGGGGGGAGGTTGGTCTCCTTCCTGTTCTATTACTCGGAAGTCAGTGACTGTCGACTTTCTTCCTGACTCTGCTCAACTCGCGGTGTCCTGAGAAATTTGGGGACAAATGGCCCATTCAGACGAGCAGCAGGGCCTTCCATCTTCCCAACTTTCCTGCAGCGCCTTGGTTTCCGCCTCCCCCCAAAACACCCACTCCCACGCCTGTGTAGCACAAACAATTTCTTTCAGGGGCACGCACCATGGCAGCGCGTTATTCCAGCGACCTCTCTGTGACTCTGAAGACGCACAGGAATAATTCCTTGGTCCCTGCGCGCCTCAACACACGGTTCACCGGGATGGTTGACCTTTCAGCCAAGCTCCCCGGGGCCACAGGAAGAGCACGCAAGCGATGATATTGTGAGGGGGAGGGGGTGGTTGTGGAAGCATCGCCCTTCAGACTTGCTTTTGTTCCAACCTGCCAAAACTGGTCTGATTGAGCAGGTTAACTGGGTGACCTGGCTGGTTGTGGAGGGGGTCACAGTGAGAGGACCCTGCCTGTGACACCTGACAGTCCTGTGCACAGACAAAATCACAAGCAGTGACAACCTGATTGTAAATGTAACTGAAAAAAGACAAAAGACACCCATTTTAATTTATGTGCCATTGAGCTGTAATTCTCTGTGCCAGCTCAATGATGAACAGACCTTTTTTTCTCTCTCATCACAAGCTCAAGCTGCAAAATAAGATTTATGCAGCCTGCCAATTTATCTTGGGAGACGAGCAGACGTAGATGTCAATTATATGTTTCTATGAGCGACCTGGTAGAAGAAATTGGGAGGGTTGTTTTCATCGCCTTGGTCGGTGTGCATGATACAGTGAGAGGGGCTGGAGGCTGACATCTGACCCTGGCAGTAAACTGTATGGCTCGCCCTATTCTCCTCCCTGACATTAATACTTTCTCTCTTAGTGGGAAGACAGCTACCTGGAGAGAGTCGTAAACCCTGTGCAAGATTTATTTCCTTCTGAAGCACATTTGCATTAATGCGAGATCATTAAAAGGCAATTACTGTACCGTGAGGAGGCTCTGCAGATTGTCTGAGAGGTACATTATTAAAGTTTGTTAAAGGTGGAGAGCCCCTGTGGATATGGACTTCCTACAAGAACTCGCACAACTGCTTTCTCCTCGCTCTGCGTCAGCTGCTGCAGAGATTCTCGTCTGTTTGTGTCAGACTTGCAAACAAACAAACAAAGAAACAAGACCCATCGCTGCCTGAGTACAAATATTTAGTGGGTAAAGACAAAACCAAACAAGAGTTCGAACAGAAAACTCCTTCGTCGCAGGGAGGCTCGTGATTTCAGATCCACGGGGCTTCGGATCGGGCTGTACTGTGCCCAAGGTCCTGAGCCCTGGCAGCCTGTGGAGGCAGTGAGGGAGAGACGGGTGGCCTTTGGAGGTATGCCAGATTCTTTCTGCCAGGTCCAGCAGCTTGTCCAGCTGTCTGGCCTTCAACCACCGGCCCCCCGCCCTGTCCTGGACCACCTAGTCATGTATGGATATATACGCAAGATAATAAGTCCTCTTTCATAAGAGAGCAGGAGGATTTTATACTGGATGGCTTTGTCTCTTTATCTCTCTTTTTCCTTCTCTCAGGCTGCCTTCCCTTTCTCCTTCTTTCTCTCTCTCTCCTCCATTCTCTCTGGCAGTGTCCCCCCTCCACCCTCTCTCTCTCTCTCTCTCTCTGTCCTGCACAGTGTTTCCAGATGCCAGGATCTCTGGCAGTCCTTGACAGAGCAGCAGCAGTTCTGGCACAGCCGCTGTCATTAAAGCCTTTCCTCAGGTCCCACAGCTCGAAGCGGCCCTCTGCCCGTGCCCTCTCAGGCTCCCTCTGATACTGGGGCTCTGGCTGCCTCCTCTCTCTCTCTCTCTCACTCACCATTAACACCAGCTCAGGGACATCCAGGATCCCTGAGTGACGAGCAGGAGACTCTGGTGCTCTGTGGGATACTCAAACCACCCCACACACACATGTGCACGCACACATACAGACACGCAAAAGCACACATACACGCACAAACCCGTCAACACACATACACACACACACAAGAAGACACGTGCATGCACAAACATGTCCAGACACGCACAGACACACACAAATGCAAGGGGGTGAGGTCACATATGCCCAGTGTAATTATTACATCAAAGGACAGACCTGTCACACTGGACCCAGCTCTCTGGGCCTGTGCCCCGGACACCTCCTGTGTCTGGCAGGACATCACTGCACTGTCAGCTGGCTGTGAGGGAGGCAGCAGGAACCTGGGGTGAGGAGGGTGAAAATTGGGTACCAGTCTGGGTCCTATAGCAGGAATGCGAAAAAGTATGTGCCAGGACTGAGAGGGGAGTGCCCAGTCTCTGTCTGCCTATCCCTTTTCTGCCTCCCCCTGTGTTTTGGACAGACATGGTAAGACAGCCTCCAGGTTGGCCCCCCTGCCCAACCCCCCACCCTGCCTCCCCACAGAGGACGAGCACGGCTCTGCGTTTCCTAACACGCTCGGAGCAGGAAATCAATGGCGTCAGAAACATCTGGATCAGCCCGTTGCCTCAATCAATACCCTGCCATCGACCCCCTGCTGGCTGATGGCTAAATTTGCTGCATCATAATTAGAATTATTAATTAAAAATAGGAAATCGATGGACACAAATTAAGTGTCGTACGAACTGTTTTATTCCTTTGACATTGTCTCCGCAGTCGGCCCATAGTTAGCTGTGCCTGTGACCCCACGTGTCCACACTCAAATGCATTCATTGTGTTTAGCCGTTTGTTTGTTTTTGTTAATTTACTTATTTCTTACTTACAGTCCTCTATCATTGAATCACAGATTCGTTTACTTCTTTCTGTTATTTGTTTCTGTTGCCCCATTTTCAGAGCCTTTTTTTGTATGTTTTTTTTACTGAATTATTGATCTCGGCAGGCAGTGGGACTGTGACAGTGTGCTGATGGAGACACTATATTGGGAGGCTGTAGGTTTCTGAAATGATCTGCTGGTTTGGTGGTGTGCTGGGTTTTAAGTTTTGAGTTATTTTTGCAGTAAGTTTCCAGTATAATTGCGGCTTTTCTTATCAACGGCAAAACGCATGCTAAATGAGCAGGAGCATGGCTTGCAGGACTCCTGGGAGCCACAGGCTGTGCTTGAAGACTGTGGCAAATGCATTCCTGATGGGGCTCAGTGTGGGTCATGGGCTCCTCCCCCTGCCTGTCCTTGAGTCCCCGAGGCACTGACCAGGAAAGGCTCATGTGGTATTTTTCTAATAATTATTTTTCTGACTTTTGCAAATGTTAGCATGTTTTAAAAAATACTGTATTCTGTAAAATACTGTATATACAGTTAGGTCCATAGATATTTGGACAGTGACACAATTTTCATTATTTTAGATCTGTACAACACCACAAAGGAAAGGAAAGGAAACAATGTGCTTTAAACAAGATGTACTTTAAGTGTAGACTTTTGTCTTTAATTTGAGGATAGTTACATCCAAATTGGGTGAACGGTGTAGGAATTACACCCATTTTTATATGTGGTCCCCCCAATTTTAGGTGCTCAAAAGTATTTGGACAAACAAACATAATCATAAGTTTCAATACTTGGTTGCAAATCCTTTGCAGTCAATGACTGCCTGAAGTCTGGGACCCATAGACATCACCAGATGCTGGGTTTCTTCCCTGGTGATGCTCTGCCAGGCCTGCACTGCAGCTGACTTTAGTTCCTGCTTGTTCTTGCTGCGTTTTGCCTTCAGTTTTGCCTTCAGCAAGTTGAAATGCTGCTCAATTGGATTCAGGTCAGGTGATTGACTTTGCAGAACATTCCACTTCTTCACCTTAGAAAAGTCTTGGGTTGCTGTCACAGTATGCTTTAGGCTCATTGTCCATCTGCACTGTGAAGAGCTGTCCAATGAGTTTTGAAGCATTTGGCTGAATCTGAGCAGATAATATAGACCTAAACACTTCATAATTCATCCTGCTGCTTTTGTCAGAAGTCACATCATCAATAAATACAAGGGAATCAGTTCCCTTGGCAGCCATACATGCCCATGCCATTACATGCTTCACAGATGAGGTGGTATGCTTCGGATCATGAGCAGTTCCTTCCCTTCTCCATACTCTTCTCTTCCCATCATTCTGGTGAAGCCTGGTGACAGGATTATCTCGTCTGTGGTGAGAGGTAGCGTTGCTTCTGGTCCAGGCCAAATTAGACCAACAGCCAGGTGTGGTGAAGGCGGCAGCAGGTTAGAGAGTTTCTAAGCGAGTCAGGAAAATCCCTCATTCTAACTATTGGCATTTAATTTTTAATATATTTTTTAAAGAATATTTAGGAATGCATCCGTCAGGTTTTGGAATGGTGTTTCATAAACGTCTCTTGTATCTTCTTCCTTATCATCAATAAGCTCATAAATAACGTCCTAATATCTGCCAGCCCCTCCGCTGAAAACCGCAGCTGATTCATATTGGGTATTGACATCTCTTACAACAGCAGCTTTAATGAAGCAAAGAGCATTCATCACCTGCACTTTAACACCAGAGTACACTCATCATTTCGGCACTGGAGGGATGTGGTAGCACGGGAATTGATACTTACTTTTTTATTTGTTTATGTATTTTCAATGTTTCCTTTAACCTTTTTTCCTCCATAATGCATTTGGGGATTATCGTCAAAGCATGAGGCTTCTTGGTGCAAACTAACAGTGTATTTGATGTGTCACTGCCTTGATGTCTCCCTGCGGAGACGGTGATGAGTTTACCTGGCAGAGGAGTGAGGTGTTTCAGTCGTGATCCATCTCTGATTTTAACACCTCAAAGGGCGAGCCGGCCACAGATCCTTGCTGGACAGAGGCTGCGGTTTCGCTGCCGTGTTTGACTGGCTTACAAACTCTGTGGTCTGGGATTTAAAACACTTTGAAAACAAATTCCCTTACTTAATGCCTTTTGCTTAAAATTTTGCTTACTCATTTAATTGCCAAACCTCCTCTCCGCGCCCGTTGGAGCCTATTGATTAAGTAACGTGAGGAGGTTTTATTAGATCAGTTTCGCACTGGAGAGCCATCTAGACTCAGGTTGTGCCTGTCAGGGCCTCGGGTGGATTTTTTTTAATGGTTGACAGGAGCTGTCTCTTGCTTCTCTGGGTTTGTGTGTGAGTGTGTATTTGTGTAGCGGGTCAATACACAGCTTTTAAAAAGGTTTAAAGTTGTTTAAAACCGACTACGCAACCTTGTGTTTATAGAGGGCAAGGTCCTCTTATATACAGGTAGAACCCCTTTAACTTCCCACACAGGTTCTGTAATTGGGAGAACAATTATAAAGTGTGCCATGCAAGGAGGAGGCAAACTTCAAACATAAAGATGTTTATTTTGTTAAAAAAAGGATAAACGTTATAAAATCCTGAGATCAGTTGTGCAAAATCCAGCAACAATAAATTACAATATTCCCAGAACAGCAAGTAATTCAATTAACAAGTTGTCAATATTCAATATGAGTATCTCTGTATTCAATCAACCTCAATTAATTCAGGAGATTTGCATAGGAAGGGGGAAGTTAAAGTGCAAATATCACAAATGAGAACCAAATCAAATCCAATTACATTCAAAGTAATCCAAAGAAAATAAACCAACCATATAAACTCAAATTAACACCAATCTCAAATCTGTAAATCTATAGTTTCCCAACCCTGTAAATAACCTATTTTAAGGGTGTGACATCTTTCAAAAACACCCTTATTTTGTATACTTAGTTGCAATTGATTAAAGTGAGGTGTGTGTGTGTGTGTGTGTGTGTATGTGTCAGAACATCAGTCCCAGCCCTTTCAATTAGATGTTTGGCCATAATGCAGGAATGGCAGTGAGACATAGGCTATGCAGCAGAGGGTGGTGCTGTGTCAGGTGTCACAATGCACTGCAGGCTGCTGCTGTTACTGTCTGCTATCTTTCTGTGTGTAACATCTGCCAGGGTAGGACACTGCACATTATTCTGCTCGTAAAACAGGCACTGGTCTGTGAGCTCTGTGTCCAGGTAAAAAAAACCTTCCTGGCACGTTAACCTCCCAATCTTGGTCAGAGCTACCAGGAGCATCGCTGGCTCAGAGCTTTCTCTGCATGAGAAGCACTGTTGATTCCCACATGTGTAATTTACCCTTTATTATTTGGCCAGACTGGTGTTATGTGTGTATGTAAGAGTGTGTTTATTTATTTATAACTCTTCTTATACTTTTTCGGGGAGTCTGTGTCTTACCAAGCCAAGCAGCGTGCCGTGCTCCAGGTGTGAACTCCCCGCGCCCTAATCGCAGTCAAATGCCTTCGCAGAAATCCGCTCCGGCGAGTCCGAGGGCTGCGTCACTGCTTTGTGCAGGAGATGAGGGCGGAAAATGGGCTTTACTCAAATGTGCTGAAGCATCTAACTTCGGGGCTAAAGAAGCTTTAAGACTCTCAAATTGCAATGGTTGTTGAGCTGCTGGAGAAATTAGAAAGCTGTGCAAATTAAGCAGTGCCTATATTACAGTTTATTTGTGTGCTGGGGCTTTATTTATTTATTTGTTTATTAATGGTAATAACAGAGAAGATAAGAGCAAACCGGTAGGTTTTGAAGACAGCTCTGTGAGGACTGTGTAGCTGTCAGGTGGTTGCTATCGGCATCAACTGGGCTCTGCACCTCTTTGCATTGATGTGCATCATACAGTATTACTACACCACCCATCCTACTGCGATCCCTGTGTTTATGCCTTATTCTCAGATTTTACACATGCCAAAGTTGGCTTTTTTTCCAATTGTGGAAGACCTTCCAGTGAAACTGACGAATGCCGGTTTCTGACCACAGTGATAGCTGGCCTGCGATCTGCTCCTTCATGATCTCTCTCCCTGTTCAGAGTTACAGCTGTGGAGGTCCTCTTGTGTGTCCGTGCCTGATGTTCTGTCTTTTGTTGTGCCCGTGCCTTTGATAAGAAACTGCTGCTCAGCGGGGATTGGCATCCAACACTGAAGAACTGGAGTGCCCCTGGCAGCCCCAGGGTGAGGCCACGTCTTAAAAGAGCAGGGATTCGTATGCAGGCTGTGCGGCAGGGGTCGCGGGGGACTGGCTTGGGAAAGGACAAGCTTCACTCCCTCTGCCATCTCCCTCACTCCCATTGATCCTGCGGGAGCTGATGCCGCGCATGTTGACGTGTGTCCCTCTGATGGTTGTATTTGTAAATGTCGGGAGTTCAGCTCGGTGCCCGGAGAGCGCCACTTTCGTGACCCAACCAAAGCGTGACTGATGGATGTCTGCCTCCACCCAAGCACGCCTCTGCACACCATGGTGGAAATGGTGGAAACTGATATTTGCTGGTTCCCTTCACTGCAGCCCCCACAAATCCTCCCATTCCCTGCTCTGTAATCACTCACTTGGTTGTGGCTCTCTTTGTGTCAGTAATTAAGGAGCTGCTGTAATGAAGCCCTGTGCTGGCTGTGTCTGAGGGATGTTGTCAGGAGCTGTGCGCTCGCCGCTCGCTGACAGATGAGTTAATTCGGCACTTACAGCCACATTAACCTCACACCTGTTTAAGTACCCAGGGAGTGAAACAGCCTGACGTTACTCTAAGCTAAGGTGTCACACAGGTGCTACAGGCTGCTGGTTTCAGATGTTTCTTTCTTCAGTTTGGATTGCTTTTCCAATTTTTTTATTTCTATTATTTTAACATAAAATGACAAACAAATAAAATCAAAGTTGCGTGGTAATTATAGCTTGGCTGGAGAGTGCAGTAGTCTCTTTATGTCTGTAAGTGTGTCTCTGAGTGCCTCTGTGTGTCCCTGTGCCGCAGGCTGTGAGAGTGACCACTGGGGGCCCCACTGCAGTAACCGCTGCCAGTGTCAGAACAACGCGCTGTGCAACCCCATCACTGGCGCCTGCGTCTGCAACGACGGCTACCAGGGCTGGCGCTGCGAGGAGATCTGCCCTGCCGGCTACTACGGCAAGGCCTGCCAGCTGCACTGCCAGTGCCAGAATGGTGCCACCTGTGACCACAAGACCGGCGAGTGCCACTGTGCCCCAGGATACACTGGAGCCTTGTGAGTAGCTGAGCAGTGCTGTGTCTGGCCTGGTTGCCTTAAAAAAAAACTCCTCTTTCCTCTTTCTGCATGGTGTATTGTGTTTTTTTCCTTCCTTTCTTTCTTTTCTTTTATTTAAGTAGTTCTGGGATTTTTTTTCCCTAAACTCGGCTCTGTTGGTTATCTTGTTTGCCCGCCACCTCGCCTCCTCTCCCAGCTGTGAGGAGCGGTGCCCCCCTGGCAGCCACGGTGCCCAGTGCGAACTCCGATGCCCCTGTCAGAACGGAGGAGTGTGTCACCACGTGTCCGGAGAGTGCTCCTGTCCAGCTGGCTGGATGGTAAGACAGTGGGTGCCTCCAGAAACACAGTGCCTGAGAGAGTGAGTGTGAAAGAGTGTCAATGAGAGTGAGTGGGTATACAAACATGTCCAGTTCAGCTCACGCTCTGGATCTCCTTGTGTGTCTGCAGGGCTCAGTGTGTGCCCAGCCATGCCAATCAGGGAAGTTTGGCATCAACTGCAGCCAGGACTGTCCCTGCCATAACGGTGGGCTGTGTGACCATGTGAGCGGGCAGTGCCAGTGCACGGCGGGCTACACAGGGGAAAGGTACGAACGCCATGGCCGCCAGCAGCCTGCTTAGGATTGAATGTTTAATTAATTATTTTATTGATTTATATTTGTTTGCTTCTTTGTTTGTCTGTCTGTTGAATGGCGAACAAAATAACAAACTATTAAAGACTGACAGTCCTGAGATCGAGTTTCCACCAGTCAGGCAGTCATCTGCTATCCAGTGTAACTCAGTGAAGCAGCTTGGTTTTGATGTGTGGGTGGGTGAGCATACTTGTGTCTGCATGCATTACTCCAGTCCTTCAGTTAGGTAATATGCCCTTTAGTTTTAGCATACTTATGTGCCTGTGTGTACACTGTATATGTGGATGTAGCACTCCTATCCCAAGTGCACTGATACTCGGATGCGGAGGCCGTGTCCCGGATGTGCTCCAGTGCGTAAGGCGCTCCTAGATTCCACATCCTTCAGTGATGACATGTTCTCAGCTGGCAGAAGACACTGACCCATGCGAAAGTGTTCGTAGCCAGACGGCTGGCCCTCGGCAGTGCGAGCGCCCCCCCGGCACAGCATACCTCTGTGTCCTGCCCTTGCTGTCTTGAGGTTCTCATCTCCCACGCATTGGCTATTGCTCAATGGATTGTGGAGAGGCTACTGCATCACAGAGCTCTTCATCAGGTCAAGCCCAAATCCAGGGATCCGTTTGGTTTCTGCGCCCCATGCACCCGCTGAAGTCCGGTCTCCATGGCCTTACATGTGAAGCACGATTGCTCCAGGAAGCGAGGTCATCCGGGAGAGATGTCTTGGCACCTCTTTGTTTAATATTTTGCGAAATTGCCCTCATTCATTCAGGGCCACTGACAGCTGAATTAGCCTGCCTGGAATAACCCCAGATTGAGTTAGCGCTCTCCCCGTGTAATAACACTCGCCTCCCCTGATAAGGGCGAAAGCCAATGTAATTTAAACGCCAGACATAACGAGCCCATTTTATAATTTAATTGAGATATTTATCTAGTTCTTAATGGCTTTATTTGACAGGTCAGATTGATGGCTCGAGGGGCAGGTAAATTTAGCCTAGGTGCGATAGCCCCTCCACAGATCTCCCCTCCAGTTCAGCTGCAGGAAACTTTGAAGCTCTAATTGTATTCATTACAATTAATGACTGGAGCTTCACCTCCCGCCCGCGCAGGAGCGGTGCGTGCAGATGCCAGGGGTCTAGCTGTTATGACCTTTCTGCAAGGCCTGGGTTCTGTAGATGCTTGTTTTTATCTGTGTGTAATTGCGGCCCAATCCCAGCGTGCTCAGAAACTCATCTGTCTGTGTGTTGCCTGGCGGGTGATGTCTCAGTGAAGAGGCTATCGGGTCGGGCGCTGTGCTTGTGTGTGTCTGTCCTGGACTGGCCTGCTGCAGTGTAGTACAGTAAAGAGGCTGCTGTACTCCCTCGGAACCACCTGTCTGAATCGGGATTGATCCCCCGCCTTGGGCCGGCTGTGCTGCGTGTTCCTCCATACTGCAGACTTCTCTTCTCTACCTCTAGTGCTCACAGTCCCTCTCCCTGACACAGCGTCATAGTCTCTCTCCCTGACACAGCGCCACAGTCCTTCTCCCTCACACAGTGCCACAGTCCCGCACCCTGACACAGCTTCACGACCCCATCCTCTGACACAGCGCCACAGCCCCATCCCCAGCCTGCCTTAGACATACAGAGCCCTGCCATACTGAAATGATATGTACCCCATGACGTGCACTGATGGTCGGTCTGTCTGTCTGCCTGTTTCTGTCCTTCTCTCTGGCTCTCACACAGGTGTCAGGAGGAGTGCCCGGTGGGCAGCTATGGCCTGCAGTGTGCCTTGAAGTGCGACTGCCAGAACGGTGCCAAGTGCTACCACATCAATGGGGCGTGCATGTGCGAGCCCGGGTTCAAGGGTGCACACTGTCAGCAGAGAATGTGCCCAAAGGGGCTGTACGGGCTCACCTGCGAAAGGTACTGCCCATGCAACTCCTCCAACACCCTCAGGTAAGAGGCTCCTAATGGCAGCCAGCAGCCCTGTGCTTGGGCTGCCCCTTCATCACTTTGTCAAGCTAATACTATTTTTCATCATCTTCGTGCTGGCTTTACAAGCTAAATAAATAAATAAGAGGACCCATAATACAGCATAGCATTAAATAGTATAGAAGGAAGGCAGTATAGATTCTATTGTTGTATATCATCATACTGAATAACAGTGTGGCATGTAAAAGTGTGCTGTACAGCAGGGCAGGAGTATAGCACGATGCAGTGTGGTTGTGAAGGATAGTACAGCAGTGTGTGTGTCCAGCATGCAGCGGTCAATTCCCCATTGACAGTGGCAGTGACAGCGTGTGTTGTGCCATCCCTCTGCAGCTGTCACCCACTCTCCGGTGAGTGCACGTGTGCAGCAGGCTGGGCGGGGCTGTACTGTAATGAGACCTGCCCCCCTGGCTTCCATGGTGAGAGCTGTCAGCAGTTGTGTGCCTGCGCCAACGGAGCGGACTGCCACAGCATCACCGGTGCCTGCGTGTGTGCACCCGGCTTCACGGTAGGACTGCCGCCGGCGTTATTCTGACAGATAGACCAGGGTGCCTTATGATAATGAGGCTTATTTTCTACTGTTGCCTCCTGATTCTGCAGTCAAACGCAGTCGTTTTTTTAAAATGTCGGCCTGTGCTGGTGCAGGGGGCTTGGCCACACCAGAGATACCCCCAGGACACGCCCCCTTCTCCAGAGCAAGCGGACATTTTAAAGATGAACTTTGAGCTTAAAAGAGTAAATCAATAAATTAAAATGGACAATCAAATTTAGCACTTTACTTTGATGTAACAATTAACTTTTTCTCCTACTTAATATTCTGGCAGGTCGGCATGGAAAAGCAAAGTCTGGCAACTAAGTTTCATGTACAAGTACAACTTTTTGGAGAAAACATTATCCTACCTGCATTCAGCTTAATGCACAGGCAAATTATTTTATTGGCTTTTAGCATCAAATGAGTGCTGAACAAACAAGGTGAAGTGGGTTATTACAGCAGGCAAAATGGATGAATACCATACAGTACAGGTCTGTTCTCCAGAGAAAAAAGTGATAAGTGTCCATTTAAAATCCCTGTACTGATACAATGTGTGTGGACCGGACTGCTGGAGTGGAGAGCCACTCGGCACGCTCCTCCATTGCACAGCTTTCTGTATCAGTTTAAAGTTAGAGATATTGTCCTGACTTTGTTTTACTGCAGCACATCAGTCCTGTTTGAAAAGGGAAGTCTGAGTCTTGCGTGATGAGCTCTCTGGGTGGAGCCTGAAACAAGAACCTGTGCACCCAGAGAACAGTGCAAAGAGAGAGAGAGAGAGAGGGAGAGAGCGCAACTGAGAGCAAAACGTAGAATAAGCAAGAGAGAGAGGCTGCTCTGCTCAGCCGAATGTGCCCACTCCCTGCAGGCACGGTGCCCAGGCAACGCAGGACAGTGCCAGCCTCCCGCTGCACACTCTGCTTCCCAGCATGGGCATCATCAATCACTGGGCACGGTCCAGTGCCACCATCCCAACCTGAGAGCCCTGCCCAGCCTTGGTCCAGCGCCAGTTACAATGTGGGCCAAGAGTGATTACACAGACCCAGAGAGCCTGGGTCCTGCTGCCAGGAGGCGTCAGTATTTTCACAGGGGACAGGGAAGCGGGGGGGCAGCAGCCACCCAGAGAGGAGGGACAAATTAGCTGTGGGTCTGAGGCCCTGCTGTTTTCAACCCGGCTCTGGCCTGGAACAGAGCTGGCATTAAATCACTGATGAACTGGCTGTGACAGAAAGCCAGCCAGCCAGACCCACAGCATCGCTCAGCCGTCACAGCCCAGAGAGCTAAGCGCCGCCAGGCCAAAGAAAAAAACAAAAAAATCCAGTGTCAGCCTGCACTGTGTGTCCCTGAGTATTGCCTTCCCCCCGTGACTGGTTAATTTCTCTTAAAAGGTTCCTCGTCGCCAGCCACTGTAATGAAATAGTGCCACTTCCGTGCAAACGCGTCATTAATCCCCTTATTGCCATGTTAAAGTGTGTGAGCGATGGGCTCTCTGGCTGGCCTCCTGCAGCTCATATTTCAGCAGTCTAAACAGGACCTCATTGGTCCGGCTGAGATCAAAGATGACCACAGTGAAACATGACTGCGGATAATTAGGGCAGCTCTTAAGGCACGTACAGTGTTTTTACCAGATGTGCCTGGACTGAACCGTCCCAGTCTCTGTGGTCTACCTTGATTTCACTTGGCTTCCTATCACGTTTCTGGCGTTTTTACCACTGTAAACTTCTACAGGGGGTAAACAGCAGCTGTGAGATGGTGGTAGTGGTGCTGGGGGGCAGACCAGCGTGTGAGTGAGGGGAGGGGGGCGATTGCTGTGCACAGAGATGGAGCCCCCCTAACCCTGTATCAGCAAGGCCACAAGCCCTGCTGCTGGCATACCTACCCCTCCTCTGTCAAGTGGCTGCCTCTGATAATTAAGGCAGAAGTCTTTTCAGTATCACTGAGGGAATTAAATTCGTCCGCTGTGTGTGTAGAGAGATTTAATACCCGCAGGCAGGATAGAGAGAACAAGGCATCACATCGGACCAGGTGACTGTAGCAGACACAGCATTGTATTGAAGTTCGACAACTCAACATAGGTAGATATCATTGTTGTGTTCCACGGTGCGGTACGTTGGGATGGGCCTCGGCCTTGTTTGTTGCGCTCCGAGTACATCAGGAGAGTCAATGGGCGAGAGGCACTGCAGTCTGTGTCCTGTTTGTGACGTGTGTAGCAGCAATCTCTAGTTTCCTCTAGTTTCTTTCATTTAGTTTTTTGCCTTATATCAATTTTAAATCGCCAATAAAGAGAGAGAGTGTGTGTGGGGGGGGTCTCTGAATTGAGTTGGTTTGAAGTAAAAAAAAAAAAAAAAGTTTAATTAGCAGTGTGTATCCTTTGCATATCAATAAGCGCAGGACTGATCAATGGCACGTCAGAATGAAAAAAGCCATTCCTATAGCCCCTGTCTAATTAAGTTTGCTCAGAATACTAATGAGAGCAAAAGCATCGGCACAGAAAGGTGGACCGCAGATCCCCCCGCCCCCGTCTCACTGTGCGTCTCGGCTGTTTCTGACCATTCTGGCAGGTTAAATTAATTACAGGACAGGGAAGTGGAGAACTCCCAGTGCCTTAACAAGCAGTCCCCAAAAATAGTGAGCAGATCCAGATGCTGGGCAGTGACATGCAGCAGTAATGCAGCAGTACTGCGAGGTTCAAGGCGCCATGCTGTACTTCCAGCGCCAACTCCCTCTGGGACCTGCCTTTAGACCCACTTCAAAATGTTAATCACACAGCTCCTCCTGCTGGGTCCCCAGAGGCCCTTCAAGCTGGAGGGCCCACACAGGCCTCTCCCACCGGGCCCTGACTGGGAACTTAAAATAGTTTCACCAGCTGTCAATCAGGGCTTTGCTTCCCGGGCCAAAGAACGCAAGCGGCGTGGAGGGAGGGGGCCTGGCCTCTCCATGTTCCTCCCACTGCTGCGAGGTTAAAAAGCAATACATTCAAATGGCATCCGGGCAGGAAAGAATCGCAGGGTGAGAAGATGATGTTTCTTTTATAGGGTGCTTTATTAGAGCGCGCGTGTGTGGGACTCGCAGGAGCAGCAGACAGGGGCCGGGGGTTGCTGTGCGGAGCCAGAGCCGATCTCCAGTGAGCTCATTATCTCTGGCGGAGCGGGAGCTGGAGAGGGGGAGGGAGATGAAGAGGGATAGAGAGGGAGAGGGCGGTAGGGGTTGTCAGTCTGGGGGGACTCTGCAGCAGACTATACATGCCCCTTGCTCTATTAAGTGCTGTGCTGTTCCCCTCCGGTCACTGTTTACAACACGATGCGTGGGACGTTGTTGTCACCTAGTATAGCAGCAGCGCAATGGAGGCCTGGGAAAACTGGTCAGCGCACTGTGGCCAGGGAGATCCCCCTCTACAGACACGGAAGAGCTAGTTTAAGGCTGCACACAATCCCCCCATGTCAGGAGAGCCGTCTTCTGCTATTGCACAGTGTACAGGCAGTCTTATCTTCTGGTGAGGCTGTGTGGATCAAGCGTTGGGGGACAAAATCTGTCCGGGGGGGTTGTGTGTGTGCATGAGTAACATACTGTTGCTCGGGATTCTTTATTTTGTGGCCTGTCTGAGCCTCTCTCTCTCTCTCTCTCTCTCTCTCTCTCTGTGTCTCCCTCTCTCTCTCTCCCATGCACAGGGTGATGACTGCTCCCTGCCCTGTCCGACCGGCTCCTATGGAGGTAACTGCTCCTCTGTGTGTGCCTGCAGGAACCAGGCAGCCTGCTCCCCCATCGACGGCTCCTGCTCCTGCAGAGAAGGTACAGCCTACAGCCTTCAACACACGCACTGCTGCAATACATCGCCTGGACCGCTTTAAGCCCTAACGTCAGCCAGAACCCCAACCCCAGCCAACACCCACATTTTAAGCCAGGCCCATACAAAACCTGATTCAGTTTAGTCCGTAGATAAGCAACCCGAACCTTAATGAAAGCCTAAGTGTAATTGGGACTCTACCCCTAACCCTGACCCGGACCGAAAATGGCACTCGAATTTGAACTCTAAATTTAATTTAAATAATTAAATTAATCGCCTGTTTCTGGGCCTGTGAGCCCACCGGCCCTCTGAAGAGCAGCCCCCTGCTCTCCTTACCCAACTGTGTAAGGCAGGCTGGACTGGGCCAGCTGGCTGCCGTCTCTCTCTCTCTCTCTCTCTCTCTCTCTCTCTCTCTATCTCTCTCAGCTGGATTTCACTGTAATAAATAACACATCTCCCTCGCCACTGAGAATCATTAAAGGCTGTCTCTTCATTAAGTTGGTGTCTTATTTATAATTTAAAAATCTGCTGTAAGCCTGATGATAGTTCTGTTAACCATTGCCTCCACCGAACCCCCAACAAGGACGAATGCATTTTACTTTCATTGCGATTTCAAATTCTGCTCACTCACTCGCTCGCTCGCTCGCTCCAGACGGAGGCTCTGACCGCAGGGTTGCGTGTCGGGTCATCCAGGAGTGACCGCAACCAGCAGCCCACATTGCCAGATCAACACGGCCACGTCTCGGCTGCGTGTGGCTCGCGGTTCGGGAAATTGTAACTGCCGCAGAAATCATCCCTGCATCACAGCGCAGAGGTCTGAGTCCCTGCAGCTTGTGATCCATAATCTCCCACTCTCACTCTCTTTCTCTCCCTTTCTCCACTCCTTAATTCTCTCGTTTTCGACCTCTCAATCTCCCTTCCCTCCCACTTTCATCCTACTCTCCAGGCTGGCAGGGAGTGGACTGCTCTATCCTGTGCTCTAGCGGATCCTGGGGCCTGGGCTGTAACCAGTCCTGTGTCTGTGCCAACGGAGCTGCCTGCAATCCCATGGACGGCTCCTGCACCTGCTCCCCGGGCTGGAGAGGGGGCAGCTGTGAGCAGCCCTGCCCCGTGAGTCTGCCTGTCTGGGGTTCCTTTTTCAGTACCTCAAAACAAAATCAAACAAAGTGATGATGATGATGATGATGATGATGATGATTATGGTTATTACTATTATTATTATTATTATTATTATTATTATTATTATTATTATATTTCTGACAATAATGTACCAGACTGTATCCTGCATTGTCAGGTTGTGTGAGTGTGGCTGTGCCCTGTGTCTCTGTCAGGATGGGACATACGGGCTTGACTGTCGGGAGCGCTGTGACTGCAGCCACGCAGACGGCTGCGACCCCGTGACCGGCTACTGTCGCTGCCTCGCCGGCTGGACAGGTACACACCAAGCCTGGGGAGGGGAGGGTGGAAAGGGGAGGTAGTGTGACTTGCCAGGTGCACCAGGTGGGTTTAGAGTGGGGGTGGGCGTCCAGCACACCGACACCGTAATGCCATCGGAGGTGCTTCAAGATCCAATATTTCATGCACAAGTTAATAAAGACGTGGAGTCATGACTCTCTCAGGAATAGACCGTATGGGGCCGCCACAGCGCAGCCAGAAGATTTAATTTTATTTTGTTTGTCCCCTTCATGTTCGTTTCAGTGGAGAGGTGAATGTTGAAACCGTGGGGGTTAAATGAGTAAAGCTGGAAGGAGGAAGAAAAGGAGGGGGGGAATTAAAACGCTGAATGTCACAGCAAGGGCGAGGATCATTATGGTCTCTGCTGAACCATTACCCTCCAAATTATTGATACAGGGAGCGCAGACACAGCCGAGACTCGTGGCACTATTATTATTGTATTAAAAAGTAAAAAGGGCTTTGCAGGAAAGGTTAGGCCTGCAGGGCCCCTCAGGTCTTGTGCCGCTAAGACGTTCTGAACTGAGGGGCATGAAATTCTCCAGGAGGGAGGAATTTAATTAGCTGCAGACGGATTCGTTGTCCCCAGCGCACTCTCTCTCTCTCTCTCTCTCTCTCTCTCTCTCATGCTCTGAATAATGTTCTGGATAGGAAGGGACCCAGCCATCTGCCTGCCATAATTGAGCCACTGGGGCCCTGCAGCGGTGGGCAGGGGGCAGGGGGAAGAGGGTTTGGTAGGGCTGGGAAGATCATGACTGGGTATTAAAGACAGAGCTGGGGACCCCAGCGCGGATGGGACTGTCAGTCAGTCAAACATCTTACCTGCTGACTGCCCATCCAGCAGCGATGCCCACAACTGCCTCTGGACATGCCCACAGCTCGGCCTCCTGCCTCCCATCGCTCTGGGGCCCTTGGTGGCTTTACAGGCCTTGCCCCTGGGCTCCAGTGCCTTTATTCCCCCAGGTCTGTGGCCCCGCTGATGGCTGTATGTCCCCTAGTGACACTGCAAGGGCTGTGCTTCTCGCAGGACCAGGAGCTCACAACTCTGTTTCCCACCATGTTATACTATGAACATAGTAGGGGTAGCAGTGTGGAGTTGTGGTTAGGGTTCTGGACTCTGTAGTGGAGGGTTGTGGGTTCAATCCCAGGTGGGGGCACTGCTGTTTTACCCTCGAGCAAGGTACTTTACCTAGATTGCTCCAGTAAATGCCCAGCTGTATAAATGGGTACAAATGTGAAAATAATGTGATATGTTGTAACAATTGTAAGTCACCCTGGATTGGTTAATAATGACCAAACGCCCCAATACAACTGTGCAACCCCAGTGCAGGTCCCTCCATGCATGTGTTTATTCTCCCTTTAACTGAGGGCTGGAGCCCCTCGGTGGCTGTCAGCGGAGGAACAAGCAATCTCATCTGAAGGCACTCTGGAATTTCTTTCTTCCTTTCTTTCTTCTCTTGCTTCTTCTTTTCTCCCCGGTTTTCTAAAGGAGCAGCCGTCCGCATCCATTAGCCTCAGAGGATCATGTCCTCATTCATTTGTGGCTGAAAATAAAAGGGGGATAAAAAATTCATTTCCGCCAATTAATCTGAACCTTCAGATTAATTTCCCCGGTTATTCAGTGGAGTTAAGGAGATTGTGGAGAAAATGACAACGTACTCTGACCCCTGCCACCCACTGCTGCTCTGTGCTCCCTTTGATGTTTTTCGGGGATGAGTTACAGCTTCTCTCTCTCTTTCTTGCTCTTGTCTCTCTCTCCCTCTTTCCCCAGCTTTTGACTGTAATTGCGGTTTCAAAAATGAGCTTTTCTGAATTTCACCGGTTTAATTCAAAGGTATTTGATTAATGGTGCCTTAATGGCGTCCTGCACTCCGAGAGTCTCCAGTCAAAGGAAATTTCAAATGAGGCTCCGACAGGCGAGGCTAATTTTCCAAATGAGCGCAGTGTTGAAAGGCCTGCCGTGAGCCCGTGCCGAGCGGCAGCCCCACACAGGGCCGGAGAGGCTGGCGTGCACGGAGGGAACCCGTCCAAAAACACTCGCTCCCCCTCTCTCGCTCTCTCTCCCCCTCTCTACATCGCCTCTCTCTAGTCGTCCAGGGTCCCCCCAGACCGGCCGTGCTCCCTACAGCAGCGCCCGCTCGCTGACAGAGAGAGAGAGGAGCAGGAATGGCACACTCGCTCGCTCCTTCGATACTTTTTTTTTTAATGAAGAGCCAGAGTGGAGTGGGCAGAAGAATGGCCACAGGCAGATCTGTCAGACTGTTTCCTTTCTTTTCTTTAATTGAGGATCTTTAAACGATTGTATTGAAATGCAGGCTGATGCAGGCAGGATTATTGAAAAGTGAAAAGTGTCTCCTATCCTCTAAATCCTATGATGTATTGATTTTGTATGACACCCCCCCTCCCCAAAACAACCAGAAAAGAACTCTAATCCTTCTCTCCCTGGACTCTTCAGGTGCTTTAATTATTAATTACTTATTCATTTTTTAATAATATTTTTTATTTAAACAAGCAAAAAAAAGGGTTGTAATCTTAGCAGCAAAGCCCTTTTCCTTCTGAAACAAATCCCAGAAATCCCAGATGTATAGTGGGCTACCTATTAAACCTGGAGGTCCTGGCAGCAGTTATGTAATGCTCTTACATGGGATTTTACAGTGACTTAAACCAGCGCAGAACGATCCGCATGAGTTTCAGCAGATCTTCCAGAAAGCTATACAAATGCTTAAGTGGAAGTGGAGGGGGGAGGGTGCTTGCATGAATTGCCAATCATGCAGAACGTTTTATTACTGAAATCGCCTTTCGGAAGCAGCCCTTGGCAGACCTGGGAAATGCAGATGCACTGAAAAGCTCCTGCTCTTAGTGTGGGGCTCTGAGTGCCGTCTGTTTGAGAGTGTGTGTGTGTGTGTGTTTGAGAGAGAGAGTGTGTGTGTGTGTTTGCGTGAGTGTGTGTGTATTTGAGAGAGAGTGTGTGTGTTTGTGTGAGGGTGTGTGTTTGAGAAATTGTGTGTGTGTGTGTGTGTGTGAGAGAGAGAGAGAGTGAGTGCGTGTACGTATGTGTGTGTGAGAGAGAGAGAAGGTGTGTGTGTGTTTGAGAAGTTTGAAGGAGTGTGTGTGACTTTGAGAGAAAGAGTGTGTGTTTGTGTGAAAGAGTGTTTAAGAGTTTGTAAGAGTGTGAGTCTGTGAGAGAGTTTATCTCCGTTAATTAGTGCACAGTGATGCAAAGTATCATGAGTCTCCCAGGGGCCGGAGTCCCCTCTGTGCCACACATAAAAACATAAGAAAGTTTACAAACGAGAGGAGGCCATCCAGTCTATTTTTAAATGTTCCCAAAGACACAAACTGATCCTCTGTGATAAAACACTCGGCTCAGATGGCGACCCACCCTGCCCCACATAAAAGCACAGAGCTGTGTTAATGGCCAGGCCTGTGTCTCCCTGCAGGAATCCACTGTGACAACGTCTGCATCCAGGGCCGCTGGGGGCCCAACTGCTCCGTCTCCTGCAACTGTGACAACGGCGGCTCCTGCTCCCCGGAGGACGGCACCTGCGAGTGCGCACCTGGTTACCGTGGCAACACCTGTCAGCGCAGTAAGACACCATGCCCTTCCCCCCGGCCATGACATGCCCTTGAGAAAATGCACACGGAAACATGCAAGCACAGGAGCACACAGACATGCACCCCCACAACTACTGACACTCACACACACACTTGCATATGTGCATGCACACAGACACACACATTCACACACTCACACACTCACACACACGCATACACACACAATCACACACACACTCACACACTATCTGCTGTTACATTAGGGCCTTCTATTCCATTTGTTATTATGAGTTGCCCCACCACGTCAATGTCACAAGTCTTAATTGAAACCCTGAAAATAAGTGAAAGTCTTTAATAATAGTTCAGGGCGCTTGTTTTCTCTCGATTCATTACTGAAATGAGCTTTCCAGTGCCATGGCAGAGAGTCGGCACAGGAGAGAAATCAAAGCTGTTTATATTTTTATAAACTTCCCTTACGCACTGCGCCGGCGTGAGGGCCGCAGTGATTTGTGTTTTCGTCTGTGGAAGCCAAGACTGTTAACAGAAGCTGGAGGCTGTTTTAGGAGATTAATTGTCCCTACAGCATGAGCCAATTAGCCAATAACCCTAATTGCGAAAGCCAACGCCAGCAAAATAAATAAATAAAACAACCCACAAGCGTGAAAAAAAACAACAACAAAAAAAAACAGGTCAACTAACAAAACACTGTGTCACCACTTAGATGTACAGCAATTAAGGCAAATTAAGAATGTAATGAAGAAAGATGGCTTTGGAATGGGAGAAAGAGACAGGGCTGTGACCCGCAAGACAAACGATCCAAATTCTCCTGTGAGTCTCCTGCCTTTCCCACTGGTGGCGGGGCGGGATGTTGTTTGCCAAACCATCAGCACAAACGGCGCAGTCTGCCTTCCTGAGCAACGCATTGTCTCTACTGCTGGCTGTGGGATCTGGTCCGTTTATCCTCTGTGGAGGAATCAGACGCCGCGTCACGCTCTGCAAACAGCACAGTGCGCTGTTTCTCATTCTGTTCCTCTGTAAAACCTTACTCTTTCCCTTCCCCTCTCTCTCTCCTCTCTCTGTCCCTCTCTCCTGCCCAACCTTCCTCCTCTTCCCTACTCCTTCTCTCCCCCTCTCTCAGTCTGTTCCCCAGGGTTCTATGGTCACCACTGCAGTCAGGCGTGCCCACAGTGTGTGCACAGCACCGGGCCATGCCACCACATCACCGGCCACTGTGAGTGCCTGCCCGGCTTCTTCGGCTCTCTGTGCAACCAAGGCAAGTGTCCCCTCCTCCTGCTGGATAGTAGTTATTTCAATTTACTTTCAATGTAATTTCTATGCTCTAAAACACCACACATGTCGTTTATAGTCCAGTGCAACACTGCAGCAGTAGTCAGTGTGTATGGGTGTGTGTACACAGTGGTGTTTGTTTTCCCCCTAATAAGACCATTTACTGACACACACAGCGGGGAAAAAAAAAAAATCCCCTTAAAGAAACGCCCCGCCTGTCAGCTGGGGTTAAGCACAGGTCAGGGACAACTTACCTCAGGAGGGGGTTGACAGGGCCTTATTATCAATGTGGGCTTAATTAAATGTTCGCCACACGCGGGGGTGTCAGAGAGCCCCCCCCGCGGCACAGAGGGCTGCGGCTGCCCAATTACGACCGACCTCTGACCCTGGGTTTCTGTCAGCTGCTCTTCGCCAGGCTGCTGTGTGTGCGGCTCCCACTGCACGTTACACCACTGTGAGGGAGCTGGGCTTTAATGAGCGGATGGCTGCCCATCTCTCCAGCTGCCCGCGGAGAGCAGGGCTGCCTCGTTAAAACAGGATTAAATATAGATATAACTTTTCTTCCCCCCGATAATTAAACCAGTCTCCGCTTGAATTAAGATGAAGCAGCTTGGGGGACATCTAGAATTCACTTTCATGGATCGGAAAACTCTCTCAAGAAGTATGAAGGGAAGATAGTGATATATTTATATATGATAAAATATATACTACTACTACAAAATAATAATAAAATCATTCAGTTAGTGTGCCGATCTCGATTGCTCCGGGGGAGACGCGGCTCGCCAGCTGGGCACAAGTGGGCCCCGCGATGGCATTGCCCTCCGTCACGTCTCGCGTCTGAAGGAGTCACTCGCAGGGAAGCGCCGCCTGGAACTAAAGGAAAATAATAATAAAAAACAGAGTGAAATGCAAATAAGTGAGTGCCGGCTTTGAGGATGTTGAAAGAACTCCAGGAAGGAAGAAGAAGAAGATGTCAAAAAAACTTGTTGAAATAGAATAATAAAAAAGCAGATCTAAAATAATTTAATTTGCAAGTTTTTTTTTTGTAAAATAGACTACCTTCCCTCCGCAGCCTCTCCCGCTCCTCTCAGCTCGGGAGGAGAGACCCAGCCTCTTGGGCCCTAGTCCTAGTTTCTGTGTGTAGTCTTACACATCCAGGTCCTGAGACCAGGCTCTCATCAGACCCGGTCGCCCTTCGCCCATTTTCAGACCTGGAAGACAGGCGATGCTCCAAGCTTTCAAATGTTTAAATTAAAGATGTAATTTAACAGAATGTCATGAAGCATTTAAATATTAATTTTATAAAAAATGTACACAAGCGCTATTTTAATTCTGTTGAATATTCTTCGCCTTGTCTGGACCATGGCTCCAAAGCAGCAGAGTGTTAATAACTGCAGCCCTCCAGTCGGGAGGTCACGCACTCCGTTGGGACCGTTAGCACTTTTCTCCCTTTTATTTTAAAGTCCCTCCTCATCTGACGTGTCTGTGCCCGTGTGTCTTTCAGTCAGCTATAGTGAGACGGCTTTGTCTTGCAATCTCTGTCTGTGTGTCTTTTACTTTTGTCCTGTACCCATTGCTCTGCTCTGCATCGTCTGTGTGTGTGTGTGTGTGTGTGTGTGTGTGTGTGTGTTACAGTGTCCTGTCCTGACCTCTCTGTGTCCGCAGTGTGCGCCAGTGGCCGGTTTGGGAAAAGCTGCGCAGAGGTGTGCTCCTGTACCAACAACGGCACCTGCAACCCCATCGACGGCTCCTGCCAGTGCTTCCCCGGCTGGATCAGCAATGACTGCTCCCAGGGTAGGAGGCTCTGGCACTGCGCAGCACAGCGTCCTGCTGGTTCCCATTGATTAAAGCCAATAGAGAGAGAGGAGGGTGTGGGGATGGGGGGCAGATTTCAGAACTGCAGGGGTGGGGGGTTTCAGAAATCATAGCAGCTCTCCTCAGCTGCAACACAAGATTTATTAATGTATATATTTATTAATTTTTAAAACTGGGCACAATGTCAACTGTGAGGTTACACAAATAAACACACAAAACATTTTTGCACAAACATGTTGAGAGAAGGGTTTCTTGTGCCAAAGCACAGCCCTGGCCTGCCAGCGCAGAGGCAGTGGCGGTGGTGGGAGGAAGGCAGGCCCATCGGTGCCGGGGCTGAGTCCCCTGGTTACAGCGCGCCAGGCTCTTAGCTCAGGCTGTAATTGGAGCCAGAGCCTCTCCCAACAGCGAATCTCATAACCCTTTGAAGCATGACATTCTGCAGCGAGGGGACACCCATGCAACCTGGCCGTCACAGAAACGTATTTAAATTTGCTGGAATCGGATGAAAGAGGTGTAAATTGTTTTAGTTATTTTTCTGCTTGTGGAGTCGCTGAGCGTGTCCCTGTTATTAACAGTTATTTTCAAGGCCCTAAAAAAAAAACTAAAGACGGAGGAATCCAGCAGCTTTCAGAAGCTCATTATTTAGATTTGACCTTTGTATCTGAAATGGTGATGAGTCGGTGTAAAGTCCCCACACTGAGGCTGTGTCTTCACGCCTCGGGTACGAAGCAGCACTAGAGACGCGACGCCACACTGATCTCCGGCCAGCTTTAGGGGTTCTGACAACGCTTAATGAGGAGACAATGACAGAAGAGAAACACTGCATTCACTAACCCACCAAATAGATTCACCCCCCCTCCCCTTCCTCATCCTGTATCTTCTGGGAGGTGTCAGGGTGCTCAGAGGGGATGCTGGGAGTTGTAGTCTGAGCCTCGGTCTCCATGTCCCTCTTAGCCTGCCCCCCCGGCTACTGGGGGCCCGACTGCATCCACACCTGCAACTGCCACAACGGAGCCCAGTGCAGCACCTACGACGGAGAGTGCAAGTGCAGCCCTGGCTGGACCGGCCTCTACTGCACCCAGCGTGAGTCCCCCGCCACTGCCCAGTGCCACACACACACACTGCCAGCCGGAACTGCACACAGGCCTCCGTTCTCCCCTCGAACCCGGTCCACCCAGGCTGTAGCCCAGTGGGTGTTATTCATGCCTCTTTGTGACTCAGAGCCGGGGGGGCAGGGTGAGCCAGGTTCAGTTAATTTAATAATTAGTTCAACTAACTAATTAGAAGCAGTGAATTTCCAGAAGGCTGCTGCACTGTTTTAAGGTGGATTGTGCATGTGCAGTTAGTTACTCACATTCCCTGTCTCCTCCCTGTCTTCTTCTTTCCCACTGTACCACTCCCTCTCTGTCTCCCTGTCTTCTGCAGGCTGTCCCACTGGGTTTTTTGGTCGGGACTGTGCAGAAGTGTGCCGCTGTCAGAACGGGGCTGACTGTGACCACATCGGCGGCCAGTGTGCCTGCCGCACCGGGTTCGTGGGCCCCTACTGTGAGCAGAGTGAGTACCAACAACCATCCCCCAACCATCCAGCCTGCGCTGGCCAAAACTAGAGTACAACTCAGAGCATCTCTTTACGCATTAGTGAAATAGTGCAATAATAATGTACAGTGTAATAGTGTAATAGTAATACTGTACAGTGGGGGGGATCAGTTCCAGCCCTGGAGATCCCCCATAAATAGACACCTGCCGTATGAAGTCCATAACAGACTAAAAGACACAATGGACTAATAGACTGGAGTCCATAACACAGCCTGCTAGGCCATCAGCAGCCCATCTTCCTCTCTCTCTAACCCCCCCAGAGTGTCCTGCCGGGACGTTTGGCTACGGGTGCAAGCAGCTGTGCGAGTGCATGAACAACGCCACCTGTGACCATGTGACCGGGACCTGCTACTGCAGCCCTGGGTACAAGGGCATCCGCTGCGACCAGGGTGAGGGGCTGGGGGGGTAGTCCTGTCATACACTTCACACTGAGCCCCCTCTGTTCACGCGTCTTCTCTCACCATCCCTCTCTCTCTGCTCCTCTGCTCCTCCTGTCTGTCGGACTCCTCAGACTCTCCACCTCCTATGACATTTCCTCTCTGTATTACTCCCTCCTCCTCCTGGCTGCCTCTCTCGTTCCCTCGCTCTCTCACTCTTCGGGCTCAATCCTCTTTCCACTTCCAATGAGACCTCAGGGAAATGTTTCTTAACCTATCCCCCCCCACCCGCCTCTCTCTCTCTCTCTCTCTCTCTCTCTCTCTCTCTCTCTCTCTCTCTCTCCCAGCGGCACTGATGATGGAGGAGCTGAACCCCTACACTAAGATCAGCCCAGCGTTGGCGTCGGAGCGGCACTCCGTGGGCGCGGTGGTGGGCATCATCGTCCTGCTGCTCATCGTCATGGCGCTGCTCGGCCTGTTTGCCTGGTACCGCCAGCGGCAGAAGGAGAAGGGCCACGACATGCCCAGCGTCTCCTACACACCAGCCCTGCGCATCACCAGCACAGACTACTCCCTCTCCGGTAAGACGTCACCCGTACTCTGCCTCATGAGAACGCAGCTCTAGAACACCACCAGAGAATGTAGTGCAGAGTGAGGGGGTCTAGAATGAGCATGTGAGAATGTCAGAATGTCTGTGACATGCTCTGGAACAGGAAACGGACAAGGTTTGAGAACCAGGACAGAGGAGAATGGTGTGAGAAACCCCAGAGAAGAGAACCGCCTAGATCCACACCCCCACAGTGAGCTGCCGTACAGTGAGCGGAGTCTGTTTCCAACTGAATGTCAAAGGGGCCCCCTGCACTGCTTGTCTGGGCAATTAATAGGGTGCATTAATAATTCTGTGAGTTGAGAGAGAGATTCTGGGGATCTGTGCCATCTCTCCTCTTAACGAGCTTGCATGAGGCCCATCTATACTCATTCGTATTGAAGCCAGTCTGGGTCCCTCAGCTCTGAGGTGGGGAAGAGAAAATAACCGCCAGTCTGAAGGAGTAGGTAGCCGCAGGGAGCCCATGCCCAGACAGATCGCCTCCTCTCCCCCGGGCACACAAGTCCTCAGGGTATGTCTGCCGAATCAGGGGGAATAAAACAAGTGGGGGGAACAAGCTGTCTAGCCGTGCTGTGGGGGCACATGCAGTAGGTTGTCTGTCCCGAGCTGGCTGATGACTAGGTGGTGTCACCGAGATCTGCTTGTCACCGCAGGACACACAGACAGTCTGCTGCAGCTGGGGACGTGTGTGTCTTTATCGCAAAACACAGAGTACTGAACGCTTTCTACTCTGCATGTCCACAGGGGGGCAGCAAAGAGCAGCCCACAAACCACTACTCTCTGCTTCTCTCTCTCTCTCAATCTCAAACTCTCACCCGTCTCTCCTCTCAGCTGACAGTGAATGATGCCTCCAGAGTCAACCCTGCATGTCTTTTTTTGTTCCAGCTTCTCTCTCTCTCAAACTTTGATGCTCTGTTTTTATGTTGCTGTCTTTTGCCCCGTTTTTCTCTAAGGAGACGGGCAAAGGTGTCCTGGCCAATCAAATTGTTCTGTTTGTTAACCCTTTATTTTCCAGGGCCATCCTGACAGCCTGGCAGACAGGTGTAGGGTCCTGCTGTGTGCGTGTCCTGGTGACTGTGCGTGCGTGTGTGTGTGAGTGTGTGTTAGTCCCCTGTCCTGACAGCTGCAGTACTGGACTGTGCTGACTTGCTCTCTTCCCAGACACCTCTCAGAGCAGTGGCAGCGGCCATTGTTTCTCCAACCCCAGCTACCATACTCTGGCGCAGTGTGGCGCCCCCTCGCTTTCTCCCAACGACCTGGATGCCAGCTCGTCCGCCACGGTAGGCCCCCCACGCACTCCTCATTGCTCAGGGCTGACCAGCAGAACACCCAGAGATCCTGATAGACAACACTGAACACTAAACACTCGGTTTACATTAAAATTGACACATGTTTACATACAAATGTAGTAGTAGTATTTTTCCTGGTTACAAATATTACTGTAGATCTATTGGACAACATGTTAAATATAACACAAAAGCAATCCCAGTAAATTGGAAAAATATGCCTTTAGTTGCCACTATCTCCTGAAATGTGTCACTCTTTTCTTATTCGGTGTGTCAGTGTATGTTACCAAGATATTTGTAAATATATATATTACTTGCCCACTTTTCAAACACCTCAACAATGGTTTATTTTAACCCAATATAACAGTAGTGTGATTGTATGGATTACTTAAGAGGATCCGTATGGCTTGTGTCTCCTAATGTGGTTTGACTTCCATCAGCTTGCAGGCTGTCCTTCCCTGATTTAAAAAATTTACTTTAAAACGTGCTTCCCCCTAGTGGACAGAAAAAGGTATCGCAGTGATTTGGTGCCTCCTAAGACATTCCTTTGAACAGCCTCCTCCTCCCAGATACAGGGCTGCTCTGACACCTGGCAGCAATTCACGAATCGCTGTGTGTCAGGACTGTAAATATGATTACAGTATTATTATTATTATTACTCCTAAGATAATTTGTTAATGTGCTGCACTACTCTCTGCTGTAAACACACTGCCTCACTGCCTCTCTCTCCACTCTCTCTCCCGCAGCTGAAGAACAAGAAAGGGGTCAGAGAGAGTGTCGACTGGAGGCCGTACTGCAATCTCAATGACTTAGGTCAGTTCTACTCCTCTCAGCCCCTCCCGAGTCCATCTCCCACACACATCTGCCCCTGGGCTACTCTTTCGGCATGCATTATTTTATGCATATTTTATTTGTGATTTAATGTGTCTTTAATAGTTTTTTAATGACCACAGCGGTGATTAATAATATATAGTTGTTGTTGTTTTTGTGTATGGTTGTTTCTTGCTAGTTTTGTATTTCAGTCTTTTCCTAATTAAAGTCACTGGTTCAGCGTCCTGGAATTAAGGATTAGCAGAAGGACAATATGATCAGAAACTAGAAATGCTGTGAAGTTTCTTTGCCGTTCGTTGTGCTCAGAAATCACGGGCTGTTAATTTCTAATCGGAGCGAGTTTGCTCTGCACTGATAAAACTGTGTAGTTATCAGTGGGACCAGTGTGTGACTAACTTTACCCTCTTTCTCCTGTAATGAGAAAGAAGGCAGCAGGTTCATTATCAGCTGGTTAAGCAGCAGTTAAACACTAACTGGGTGATTCCTGAAGCGGTTTGCTGCTCAGATCACAGTTTGGCCCAACATTTCTTAACAGTAACTGTAAGAGTGCAAATCCAGCCAGAGAGAAGCCAGGCTGGGGAAACACTGAAACACGGCAGGGCAGGACTCTGGAAATACATTTTACTCCTGTCCTTGCAGGTGCCTGTGGGCTGGACAGACGCCACAACACTTACATTGTAGAGCAGTGTTTCAAAGGTACAGTATCACAGAGCAGCGGCACTGCCCCCCCCAGCCTGGAGCCCCGCGGGGCACCCCCTCCCCTCTGAGTTTGCTTGTAGCTGATTTATTAATGAATTCGTTGAACTAACTGATTGTTCCTACTTTTAATCCCCTAACCCCACTTACCTGCAGTGTTGATAATGCATGTGGCAGCTCCATATGGACAGTATGTGTGGTGCTTTCATTGTGTGTGTGTGTGTGTGTTTGTGTGTGTGTGTGTGTGTGTGTGTGTGTGTGTGTGTGTGTGTGTGTGACAGTGATTGTGCTGTTAACCCGTCTCTCTCTCTGCAGGCTGTGAGCGCACTGGTGGGAGGGGGGAGCACGTGCAGTGGCTGGGTGCCCTGTCTGTTACTGACTCCTCTAGGTCCGCAGGGGCGCGGCTCCACCCGCTCCTCACTGTCTCCCCTCCTCTCGCTGTGTCATTTTCTGCAGGACATCAAGAAATCGAGATGATATCTCTAGTTGCTCATCTGTCTGGGTTTGTTTTTTGTCCATGTGACCCGTCATTTGTGCAGCCCTCCTTCTCTCCGCAGCATATATCAGTATGTTTATATTTCTGAGTCCAGACCCTTTTCCTGGAGAGAATCTGGAATCCTGCAGGTCTATAGGTCTCTCTAAACCACCAGCATTGGAATACCTTGGATGGGTTGACTAATTGATTAATCAGGCTCAATATCTGAATCAATTAAGTTAATGGGCTCAAACAAAACAAAACAAAAACATGAAAGAAAAAAAAGGAAGAGGACGCTGTGGCTCTGCAGGACCAGGGTTGACCAGTGCCGGTCCACTGGGCACTCCTCTTGGGCGCGTGTCCAGAAAGTGTTGCTGGTAGTGCGAGCGTGTCCTGCGGTCGCATACCTGACCTGAGTGTGTACGTTTCCCTGTGTTTGTCGTGTGCTTGTCCAGACTACATGAAGGGCTCGGTGGGCAGCTCCAGCACCTGCTCCCTGAACAGCAGCGAGAACCCCTACGCCACCATCACGGACCCCCCCGGCACAGCCTGCAAGCACTCCGAGAGCAGCTACGTGGAGATGAAGTCTCCCGCCCACCGCGACCTGGCCTACTGCACCGCCACCCCCACCCCCAAGAACGTCTACGAAGTGGGTGAGTCTGGGTTGGGGATTGGTGGCTAATAGAGGGGGGGGTGGGGGCTCACTGTCCCACACTCTTCCTGTTCAGACAAGAGTATTTCTGTAGCCCGGTGGTTTGGGCAGCTTTTTTTAAATTAAGACATGAGTGCGTGTCCATGCGGAGGTGGTTATACTAGGGACAGTGGCGGCAGCAGACGTGCCCGAGATGTGTGTGTCTGATTCCTGTCTCTCCCTCTCTCTCAGAGCCCACTGTGAGTCTGCTGCAGGGTGCCAACGGAGTGCTGCCCAGCTACTCTCAGAACCCCTACGACCTGCCCCGCAACAGCCACATCCCCAGCCACTACGACCTGCTGCCCGTCCGCCACAGCCCTGCCCACTCCCCGCCACCCGAGGACGCCCCGCCCGGCACCCAGTCGTAGAGGATGGCCCGCACTGGCCCCCGCTGCTCTGCTGCCCTCGGTCAGTCAGCTGGACACCTGGACTGTCCAGCCAGCTATCTCTAGCAGCAGTGACCCTAGCACACACAGGGGACAGAGCGGAGGCAAGAAACTGTGTGCGAAGGACAATAATAATAACAAATGCCGGTGTATGTATATATATCTATATATATAAAAAGAACGAACAAAAACACATCAATTACAAATAAATAACAAGGTTCAAAAGAAATTACTGGAGCAGAATATTGCAGTCTGTCCCTCCCCCCCCCCTCTCTCCCTCTCTCTCCATCTCCCTGTACTGCTGCATGACGATTTTATTCCTGTGTAAGACTGAGGCGATGTGGAGAGCACCCCTGGGGCGAGACACTGCTCTTTACTTCTTCTGTCCTCATCCCCTGCCTGACCGCACAGAAGGAGGCGTCAGGACAGACCCGCTGGAGCTGATCGCAGAGTTAGTGAAAGACGCTCCCTCGTTGATCCAGAGTCAGGGCCTGGAGGAACAAACACCAGCTATGTACTTTTTACTGTGATTCTTCTTCTGTTTTCTTTGGAAAGGCAGAGTAAAGTGTTTCTGGAAGCAGCTACTAAATGGACTCAAGTTTAGAGCTGGGGAGTAATGGAGGCTCTGCGGGGCGGTGGATAGAGTCTCTCACCTGAGCTGCCCTTCTAAACAAACAAACAGACAGGACCAGGAGCAGCTGGAGGCACAGGCGGGGTTAGCAGTGGCAGACTTGACAGTCTGTCAGCACGGCTCTCTCTCTCCGGGAGTTGAGGGGCCACAGCAAGGTCAGCGTGGATTTATGCCTTGGAGACGATATGGGACTGAATTCGGAGGCATGATGCCGGAGGGGCAGGGACTGTGCGATCCCGCTGCTCCAGGACTGAACGACACTGCTGCATGGGACTGTGCCTGTGGCATCTCCCAGTCTGAGCGAATACTTTGCCACAGATCCCAGCTGCTGTGGTACCTGTTTATCCCTCCGTCCCTCTGTCTCTCCCTAACCTCCCTCCCTCTCTCTCTCTCTCTCTCCCCCCCTCTCCCTGTCCCACTCTCTTCCTTCACACTGACACCAGCCCCTGGTGACTGAGCATGATTAAATTGTAAGAAATAGTAAGAAATGATCCTATTTACTGATTTTAAACCCATACTGGAACTAGCTGGGGTTAGACTTCTGTATTTGTTTTTAATGGTTTACATATTAAAGATACTGCTATGAGGTGGTGGTTGGGGGGGTCTTCCTGTTTTGTTTTTGTATTATCAATTATGTATTTCTTTATGATGTATGTATTTATTGAATTTGTTTATTTATTTACGGTAGTGATAGTGAATTTTGTTAGTGAAAAGCTGCAACGCTGAAATATAAAATAAAATAAAAGACAGAAAAGCATGACCGAAATGTGAAATCCCAGTGTAAGCGCCTGCAGCATGACAGACCCTTTCCTCCTGTGGGCCAGTTGTGTTAAAACTCGAGTGCAGTTTGCCATTAGTCTTCCCCCGGATTCCCGCAGTGGAAGCCCACCGTGTTACCCTACGCACCTCTACATACTGCAGTCAACGCAGTGGGCGCACTAAGGGGAATGCTGCTCGGATGACTTAACTCGTTGTTTTTTGCAGCTTTTCACAGTAACTCTGAATTCCCAGTCAGTCTACCACAGACTCCAGCCAGAGTGTACTGCTGGCGTCACTGCACTGCCTTACCTCTGAAGACTGGCTGCTCTCAGACAGGACGCTGTAGTGACAGGACAGGACAGTACCCACTTGCACCATAAGGTCCTTTAAGCTTCCAGTCAATAGCCTTTCTAAAATGTTCTGCTTTTTTGGCCGAGAGGCAAGGGACCCAAGATAAAAAACGGATCAAAATCACATCTAAATCAGGTCCAAAATGTGGTTTTAACAGCTTCACAACTTTTGGTATGCAGAACATGTACTCTAGAAGCAATAACACATTGACAATCATTCGATACAAGGCTGCATTAGGTGAGTCAATCGGGTCGGGGTGTGTGTGTGTGAGTGGGTGTGTGTGTGAGTGCGAGCGTGTGTGCGAGTTTTCAGTCCAGGTTACGCTTCACCTGTTGTTTACGTCTCCAGCGCTCAAGGGGAAGTCATTGCCGAATGCTGTCATTGTGACAAATGCTGCTTGATGAATTCTTTAATACAACACAATAAAGCTGCAACGGCTCAGTGCGGTGGTGTGCGTTTCTTCCTTTGCGCAGAGATGGCTGCACCACTTCATCGTGTCCTTGTACCTGCTGTCTCTGTCTATGTGTTCATATGTTTGGATGGGAAATTTCAAGATCAGTTCGACAAGTTCAAGATCTTAGTCACCAAAAGACCAGGAGGACTCCCATGTAAACTGAACCAATTAAGTTATTTTTTATTATTATTAACCAATCACTTAATTGGACCAGCTCAGTATATGAAACCCTCTTCTCAGGACAGAAAGAAATTGCAGTAAATCAACGATGTGCAGTAGCACCCAGGCACCGCTCACTGGCTCTCGAATCATACTTCCCCATTCCTGTTTATTGGTTTGTTTTGTTTTCCATTTCAATTCATGTGCACAGAATACAGTATTTCAAAATCATAATATTTTTAAAAACAACAACAGGAATGAGAATCACCAGCACATGCAAAAACTACATATGGAATTAGGGGGGAGGGGGGGTGAGAGGCAGGGATGGTAATGTATAAACAGATTCAACACAACAACAGAAGCAAATAAACTAAACGAACGAATGCACCAAGAAGACACTCGTGAAACTGTCTTTCTGCAGAGCCGGCTGAGCAGCAGGCAGTGGCAGTGCCCTCCGTTTCCACACGTCATAAGCACTGCAGGCCAGACAGACTGACGGACGCATTCAAGACACAGAGACAGACGGACAGGCCCCGCCGTCCAGCAACACTCCAGTCACTCCATGGGCAGGAGCTGAACTGCAGTGCTGCACACCCCCCCACGCTGCAGGAGAGTTTATACTAGCCTCACAGCTGCACCTGTGGCCTCTCTCCTTATAATGCAGAGGACTGGGCGTTAAAACAGTGTCTCTGTATGACAGATGTGCTGAAGCAGCTCTTAAGTCACTTGTGATTGCTCGTTTGACAACACAATCCACCCCCTGCCAGTGCTGCAGGAGGTCCTCCCAGCCTGGCCTGGACCTCAATCCCTCCCTGTAGTCACAGGAACTCCCATCACTCAGTGATCATATGATCATAATCATAATCACTATACAGCAGTGTGGAGTCATGGTCAGGGCTCTGGTCCTGAGCAGAGGGTTCAGTCCCAGGTGTGGGACCCATGAGCAAGGCACTGTGCCTAGATTGCTCCAGTACAAACCCAGTGGTATAAATGGGTAATTGTATGTTTAAATAATGTAATAAATGAATGTGAATCAATACTGACCTGTTCAGTTTTAAACTAGGCACTACGTGGTAGCAAAGCAATCAACTTTAAGTCTTTAATACATTTTGCCAGTTGTCAGGCATGGTTTCTTTTGCCCTGTCTGGAAAGCAGCAGAGAGCACGCCCAGGAGACACTGGCAGCAGATGGGCTGAGCTGAGGGGAGCGGCTTCACCTTTCTGTTAATTGTGTGAGCCTCTGTAACCTTTTGCCCAGCTCCTGCAAAGCAGCAGCGCTTCTACCTCCCTGTATCTCAGCAGCACAGCAGCTCTGAAGCTATGACCAAACGGTGACCGAAGCTATCCATGCAGTATTCATGAGCTGAACTGCGATCTGGTCCCAGAGACGGACAGAGCCTCCCCCAGGGGTCAGGCCACCATGCAGACCGCTTCAGTGCACCACTCCCAGCACCCCTGTGCCGTGTCTATGCATCAGCCTGCATAGCATGGCTGCTGCGTTTACAAAGTGACAACACCTCTGTAACAGCCACAACAGGACAATAGGGTAGGCGCTCCATTAAAAAACAAGAACTAAACAATGAACGAACAGTCCCCTCTGCTACTGTCATGGCACGTCATGTATCTTTCAGTAGCGAGTCACATGGTGCCATTGTCTTCTTATGCCATGCGATACACAGACAGATCTTACGGTCGGTGTCAATTTTCACAGCTGAGCCCCTGGCGCCACACTGACACAATGGGGTGACACAGGCACTGAGTGGTGGGAGGTGTAGAGAGTGTCTCCTCAAAATATATATGAATATGCTTATATATGTATGTGTGTGTGTATATATATATATATATATATATACACATATACATACACACACACACAGTGTATATTATATATATATATATAGGCCTAGTATATAGATTGTATACATATATATTAAATATAATAACAAATATGATATATGCAGTTCAAAATAAAATACAATAAGGTAAAATGAACTGAAAAATAAAAAAATAAAAAATCATATTTTAAGACATTTCTATTGAGATCCTCAGATCTGATTATTAAAATTAAGGGTATCCCATATAAAAGTCTACCATGGCAGACAAGCACAGCTGTTGTGTCATGGTGACGCTCCGCTTCTGGGGATGCTGTAGCCTCTTCTCGGCGCTCCAGCCCGGTGCCCTGGCTGCCCACCTGCCTGCCCGCCACAGTAGGCTTTTATAGGGGAGGGAGATAGGGGACACTATACTGGGTTGGGCGGGGCAGGGGTGGGCGGGGCAGCCGCTAGATGTTCTGGCAGCACTGCATCTTGGGCTTGTTCTCAGTAGTGGGCGGCACGTGAATGGGCACGACGTTGTTGCTGGGAGACATGTCGTTCTCCCGCCGGTCTGACATCTGCTTCTGAGACACGATGCGGTAGATTTCTGCAGGGGGAGACAGAGAGAGACAGGGAGAAGAGGTTACAGGTCTGGGATGGAATAAACTGAGCTGGGCTGGGCCAATGAAGTCGTGCTTGTGTTTGGTTATCTTTGCAGGCCTGGGTTCCAGCTCAGCACTGCCCAGTGCACAGGACCACACCACACCACCACAGCACAGCCAGTGTCAACCATCCACTGAGCCCTGCAGCTCAGTAAATCAGGCTGGATCTCTGAACAGTGCTGTGCTGCCACCCCCGCACCACTCCCTCACCTGTCAGGATGGTCTGGAAGGCTGTCTCCACGTTGGTGGAGTCAAGGGCGGAGGTCTCTATGAAAGACAAACCGTTCTTCTCTGAATGGGAGAGACAAAATATAAACAAATACAACAGTTAAGCAGAAAAGGTGAATATGAGTGTGACTGAATATGAATATGTGAGTGTGAGATTTTGAGTATAAGTGTGTGAGAGTGTAATACCAGTGTGACTGTTACTCTCTCTGCAGATTGGAGAATACTCCACTCCCTTTAGTGCATCTCTGTCTAAGGGAGTGTTTATGTGTGCGTCAGTTAGTGAGTGAGAGCATCAAAGTCACACTGTATTCCTGCAATGCGCGCATTGTTTGAAAGCTTATTCTCTTGGCTGCCAGCACGTTTCATTCTCAGACACATTCGATTTACAGTTTCCGTGTCGCCCGCCGTCATTCAGAGCCCGGGGGGGTAAACACACAGTCTGCTCCGTGGGAGGGGGGAGGGTCTCATTCAGACGGTCACATATTACTCAGTTTCAATTGGATTGTTGTGCAAATAGGCTTGTTTTGTTCAGAACAACCTAATAATTAACCCAGCATATATTATTTGATGTTCTATCAAACACAGAGAAGTTCAGACCCAGTTATGTGAACTCGTTGTGTATTAGTACACTGTACACAGTTTTCCATCTTGACATGTTGAGCTCTCTACGGGTGTGTGTTGCTTCTACCAAAATGTGGATGGTCTTGTTTTGATCAGTAGACTGTCTGCTTCCAGAATATGTCATAATTGTCAATATTTTCTTAGATTTTGTATTCCTACTCAGACCAAGTATCCAGAATGGGGGGTGGGGGCGTATACAGTGTGGGAAAAAAGTATTTGATCCCCTGCTAATTTTGTATGTTTGCCCACTGACAAAGAAATGATCAGTCTATAATTTTAATGGTAGGTGTATTTTAACAGTGAGAGACAGAATAACAGCAAAAAAATCCAGAAAAATGCATTTCAAAAAAGTTATACATTGATTTGCATGTTAATGAGGGAAATAAGTATTTGACCCCTTCGACTTAGTACTTGGTGGCAAAACCCTTGTTGGCAATCACAGAGGTCAAACGTTTCTTGTAGTTGGCCACCAGGTTTGCACACATCTCAGGAGGGATTTTGTCCCACTCCTCTTTGCAGATCCTCTCCAAGTCATGAAGGTTTTGAGGCTGACGTTTGGCAACTCGAACCTTCAGCTCCCTTTACAGATTTTCTATGGGATTAAGGTCTGGAGACTGGCTAGGCCACTCCAGGACCTTAATGTGCTTCTTCTTGAGCCACTACTTTGTTGCCTTGGCTGTGTGTCTTGGGTCATTGTCATGCTGGAATACCCATCCACGACCCATTTTCAATGCCCTGGCTGAGGGAAGGAGGTTCTCACCCAAGATTTGACAGTACATGGCCCCGTCCATCGTCCCTTTGATGCGGTGCAGTTGTCCTGTCCCCTTAGCAGAAAAACACCCCCAAAGCATAATGTTTCCACCTCCGTGTTTGACGGTGGGGATGGTGTTCTTGGAGTCATTCCTCCTCCTCCAAACACGGCGAGTTGATTTTGGTCTCATCTGACCACAACACTTTCACCCAGTTCTCCTCTGAATCATTCAGATGTTCATTGGCAAACTTCAGACGGGCCTGTACATGTGCTTTCTTGAGCAGGGGGACCTTGCGGGCGCTGCAGGATTTCAGTCCTTCACGGCGTAGTGTGTTACCAATTGTTTTCTTGGTGACTATGGTCCCAGCTGCCTTGAGATCATTAACAAGATCCTCCCGTGTAGTTCTGGGCTGATTCCTCACCGTTCTCATGATCATTGAAACTCCACGAGGTGAGATCTTGCATGGAGCCCCAGACCGAGGGAGACTGACAGTTATTTTGTGTTTCTTCCATTTGTGAATAATCGCACCAACTGTTGTCACCTTCTCACCAAGCTGCTTGGCCATGGTCTTGTAGCCCATTCCAGCCTTGTGTAGGTCTACAATCTTGTCCCTGACATCCTTGGACAGCTCTTTGGTCTTGGCCATGTTGGAGAGTTTGGAATCTGATTGATTGATTGCTTCTGTGGACAGGTGTCTTTTATACAGGTAACAAGCTGAGATTAGGAGGACTCCCTTTAAGAG
This sequence comes from Amia ocellicauda, assembly GCF_036373705.1. Lineage (NCBI taxonomy): Eukaryota > Metazoa > Chordata > Actinopteri > Amiiformes > Amiidae > Amia > Amia ocellicauda. Next base: position 19,160,159 of record NC_089853.1, read on the forward strand.
AGAGCTCCTAATCTCAGCTCGTTACCTGTATAAAAGACACCTGGGAGCCAGAAATCTTGCTGATTGATAGGGGATCAAATACTTATTTCCCTCATTAACATGCAAATCAATTTAAAACTTTTTTGAAATGCGTTTTTCTGGATTTTGGTGTTGTTATTCTGTCTCTCACTGTTAAAATACACCAACCATTAAAATTATAGACTGATCATTTCTTTGTCAGTGGGCAAACGTACAAAATCAGCAGGGGATCAAATACTTTTTTCCCTCACTGTACAATCAAAATGTTTCACATCGGAGAATGCTTCACATTGTTAGAAAGGTGCTGTTGAGGTGTTCTCTTTTTGTATGTGTGTGCATGTTTGTGACAATATGTGTTTGTGAGTGTGTTACTCTGTACCCGCCTCTGTGCGAGTCAGGCTCTGTGTCCCAGTCTGCCCAGCTTCACCTGCGAATGCACGCGCCTCGTCGGTGGGCACGGCCCTCAGGTGGCGCAGGTCGCTCTTGTTGCCCACCAGCATGATGACGATGTTGCTGTCAGCGTGGTCCCGCAGCTCCTTCAGCCAGCGCTCAACGTTTTCGTAGGTCAGGTGCTTGGCAATGTCGTACACCAGCAGGGCCCCCACCGCCCCCCGGTAATACCTACACAGGGAGCATCACACTGTCACATAGGGTTATATACCGACACACTCACACTATCACACACAGGGTTATACACACACGCAGTCATACAGGGATATATACCTACACATACACTAAAACTGTCCCACACAGTTATATACACACACATATATATTAATATATATATATATACACCAAGAAGCTTTGTAACCAAGAGTTATATTCTACATGTATTATTAGTAGTAGCAGTATTAATAATAATAGCAGTAGTAGGCCTACTATAATTAATTTTATTATTAAAGTATTTATTCTGCTGGATGGAGAGAAACTGTGTTCCTATTCCATTAGTGTACCAGCCGTACACTGTGCGTTGATTTTCTGCGCAGTAATTCTGTCTGCACTACAGGAACTCGCCAGACAGTGTCACCACGTCATCAATCGGCCCCACATTTCAGCTGCTATGATGGAAAGGGAAAAAGGGAAAACGGCGTTGCTGCGGATTTTAAATGTTTAGAATTAGTCTTCGAAATGTAAGGAGTTTCTTTTTCATGTTGATTTTGCGTGTCTCCACCACGATGTCTGCTGTGGAAATTCCAGCAACCGCAAGGAACTGCAGGAAACAGGTCGCACAAAACCCCAAATGTCCCTTTTTGTATGTTGATGTTGCTTTACTGAACAATTAGCCAATAATCAAAACGAAAGAGCTAAAAAGTAAATTAACGTATAAAACCACTGCATTAACCAACAAAGCATTGCCCTAGTTAGACATAAATCCAAACTGCTTGTCCATGGAAAATATTTAAATTTGAGAAGAAAATCTAAAATCGTTATTTTGTGTATTGGACACCTCTGTTGTTTTGTTTATGGGTCATTACTCAGAAGGAACAATGATGGGCATCAGAGCGCCTCTTCTCAACACACACCCTGGACTGATGGGCAAGGAAGTGTTTGGAAACTTTTATGTTTTTAATATCAGTTTAATGGAATGAGTTTTCTCCCTGCTGTACCCAGTAATGCAGAAATGATTTAGTACATTGTATTGCTGCTTTTGTGCAAGTTTTCTTCTTCATAATAGCGCTTTGTACTTGTTTTTCGTATGAGAACATGTAAAGGATTCAATGTTTTATATGAGAAGTTATTTAAAATCCAACGGATTAGTTCCACTCCCATATACATTTGTTTGTATTACCAATGTAGCTTATACATTTCAGCCAATATACCTCCAGTTGAGTTGGTCAGTAGACAATCAACCCCAAGGTTAACAAAAGCCTAAGTTTACATGGGACTCTTAGTAGGCTGGCCACTGACCACAATGTAACCCTAGCTTGATCAGTTTTTTTTTTTAAGCAGAATGTATCAAAATTACTCAAACAGTGCTGTTTAAACGCCCTAAATATAACCATAAGAGGATTCCTACCATCATGTGTATCCCCAATTAGATCTTAGTTTGGGATAGTTTTCAAATTTCCTTTTAATTTTTTTTAATCACACGGAAATAACTCATTAGCCTAACACCAGGGAATTAAAATTAACACCTGCCACCTGCCACCTGCCAAATGCGGTAGATTTAGCCACTGGCGGGTAAATCTGTCAATTTTACCAGCCACTTTGGCGTGTAGCCAACAAGTGTTTGTCGATATTTTTCAAGATACGAATGAATTTGTTGACGTTGTAGTGTTGGTATGTTAGTTGATTTGCCAAACCGCAATATCATGTTTTAAGGATGTGGAAAAATAATGACTTAATTACTTTTCATAGTCATAATTACTGACTTTTTAATTACCTGGATCAAAGTGTTTCAGAATTATAAATGTGACAGAAAAGGGAAGAGGAGCAACAAACACATGAATACACATACAGCCATCTATTGCTATTTATTCTGTATTCGCTGGAACTCAAACGCACAGTTCTGTTTCTGAACGCAGAGCGGCAGTCTGAGTGTGGTTTGGAAAGGAAAAGCCAATTGTTTAGTCAAGTAGACTACATAAATTAGCGAGCTAGATAGGTCTTATACATTTTGTATTTCGCTGTTGTGACTGGAAAACATTGCCACAAGGACACTAATGTTAAGGCATTTTCATTGCAGCTCACATTGCTAAACTGGCAAATGAATTAAAATGTATAAAAAATTAAAAAGAAAAACATATTGGTCAGTCAGTTACAGCTGTAATTGCAAAATATTCCTTTATAAAGCAAATAGTCACAACCTTTATAGTTAATTGTGACATTGAAATTGTAATTTGAAATTGTGAGAATAAACAGCTGTGATAATGTCAGGAAACAATAATACAAGAGTCTGATAAGAGATGAGTGAGAGTTGACAGGTCTGCTGTTATTATGCCATTTCCATACGTCTTCTAATAATGTATTTTGATATAGATATTTAACAAAGTTGTGTTAGATAAGTAATTATCAATTGCATCAATTACAACGTATTAATTTATGGGGAAACTATTGTGATAGAGACATGCATGTTTTGCTGCGTAGCGGAGATTCTGCTGAAGAGAAACGTGCGGTTTGTTCACATTGCATCTTTGCTGACGTGCAGGTATTGACCAATGGAAGGACGCTACTATCTGTCATCATTCCTAGAGATTATATATTTTTTACCCAACCACAGACCGTGACCCTATGAATATCTAGCCAATCCAATTAAATCCTTCTAATGATTTGCAGAAACCCAAAGAAGGGAGTAGCACTGAAGAGGAAGAGGAGTATGAAGAGCAATAATGTGTAACCATATAACACCCCTTCTCATGTGTTAGTTTAATGTGTTTGTACAGATCCCCATTAGCTGCCATGTTATTGCATATGTGATTGATTAATTTGAAATGTGTTATATGAAGTGTTATAATTCAATAGAATGTAGTCTTTTGATCAAAGACCTTATAACACTTGCAAGTAGAAACTGTGTGGGAGCATGTATTTCTATCCAGATCCTTTTCCCTCATACACACCTGTCTAGTCTATACAGGTGTGCAATTAGCTTTTGTTATAGTGACAGATTAATTACCTGAATAAATGCCATGTTTTAACATGTTCAACACACATTTACGCATTTTTGGTGAGGTTTGCCTTTGGCTGGTAAGTTTTTTCCTTCTACCAGACACAGTGGCTAGTGGCCAAAAAAGTAAATTTTATCCCCTGCCCAACACCAACACACACTTCAGATGATTTGCTTTAGTCCCAGCTTTGATACTGTAGGGATGGAAATATATTTGTTTCCCATTTGCCGGGCGGGTTGGCCTGGCACTCACGCGGAGGTGATGGCCCGGTAGCGCTCCTGCCCGGCTGTGTCCCAGATCTGCGCCTTCACCGTCTTGCCGTCCACCTGGATGCTGCGCGTGGCGAACTCCACGCCAATGGTGCTCTTGCTTTCCAGGTTGAACTCGTTTCGGGTGAAGCGGGAGAGTAGGTTGCTCTTCCCCACCCCTGAGTCCCCAATCAGAACCACTGAGAGAGAGAGAGAGGGGGGGGCGATTAATACAGTAAAGGTGGTTCTGAACTGCGGCCCGGCAATCCCCCCCGTGCTGTCTTGTTCTTGTTCCAGCTGAGCTCTTAATTGCTTAATTTAATCCTTAACCGAATGAAAATCTGACCCCTTCTTAGGATCGTTACACAGTTGAGAGATGGTTCAGTTACAGGTGTAATTAAGTAACTGAGCTCAGCTGGAGAACTGAAACATTGGGGCACTGCAGGACCTGAGCTGACAACCCCTGCAGAGGAGAGCTCAGAACATGTACAGCAGGCAGGAGAGAGTGAGGGGGACTCATAGTGTTGTTCAGTAACAGTTACCATTGCTTAGGAATTCCTCTCCCACAGCACACTGCACAGAGCTGGTGTGCTGGGATTTCTTTTCAAAGCCCCTTTAGACCCATTTTAATGAAGAGGTGTGTGCAGTAAAGCTGTACGTAACTGACACACGCTCGAATGCACTCACATTCGCTCCCACACACTATGAAAGATTTACAGCCTTGGATACACCTCTAACTTAAGGGTGCTTTGCCACACTATAGTATTCTCTCCAGCGAAAGACCATGCAGCGGGCAGGAGTTTCTGTGTCACTCTGGGGCCGTGGCTGCGTTTCTCATCTGTACGTGCTAAACCCGTACTGTGTCTCCCACTAATTGGACACAGTCTGCTCGCGGTGTAGCAGTTGTGCGCTGCGCTAAGCAGATTTCCGCCAGGCCTCAGTCCACTGCACTTGTGAGCGCTCCTTTACACTGAGCTGCACAGGAAAAAGCTCGACCTCCTCTGCTGTGTCGCTGTCACTCAGCTGGAGGGAGGGGGCCCTGTTCTGTTTTCCTCTTTCGCACAAAAACAAAATCGGAATGCTTGTGCAGAGAGCGGCGAAGCGTGTCCGTTTCTGCACCCACACACAAACGAGAGCAGGGTGCAATCCCCCTCTTCCTGCAGCTAGCACAGCAGGGGGGCATGCCCTTTTGTGTGAGATTATTGAACTGCATTGTGCTGTACGAGTTGGGCCGTGACAACACACAGTCATACCGAGACACGAACTCCTGAAGCACACACGCACCCCGCCACCATACCTCTATTTTCTGTGTGCTCCATGACAGCTTGAAGTAAATGGCATGCCCCCAGTACAGCAGGGAGCCCCAGGGCAGGACAGCAGCCCTGGCTCACTGTGCGCTCACAGGCCGGGAGCTGGGCAAGGCCAGCACTTCACTCTGCGCCACTAAAAACAATCACCTGACACAACGCTCTTCAAGTCAGAAAGCCTGGAAGAACATTAAGGCATTTCATGCTCCCCTGTTCGGAGTATTCGATGAGTTGCAATGGTATCCGTTTACCGACAACTAACCTCCCCTCAAAGCCACCCCCGTGGTCTAGGCTCCCCCACAACCAGCCCGGCGTTGTGTGCTTCCTTGGAGAGAGAGCAACTTCTGAACAAGTAAGGAAGCTGGGGGGTCTGCAGCGCTCCCCTTATGGGCTTGCACATGCTCTCAGACTCTGCGTGTCAGGGTAGTGATCTCAATGCAGAGTTGGTTCCAGTCAGTCAGGTGGTACACTGTGGCTGAGTCCAATCTTCCACATCCCCTGCTGCTTGTGTGTGTGTGTGTGTGGAAATACCTCTTTCTGGTTGGTCATGATTCCTACCTACCTACCCACCCACCCACCCACCCACAAGTTACGTATCTTATAAACCTGCACAATCAGGTCAAAAGCTCACAAAATGTATGAACCTGGGGTTTATTTTGTTATTATACAGATATCAGTTGATAACATATGCAGTTTTGACTTTCACATGTGTAATTCTGTGTCCTTGTCTCTTGTCAAGCAAACAGTCCAAGAAAGCTCTGTTCCACACTGTGCCAGCCAGTCCACCGGGGGTCATATCGGCTCTACATACATCAAAAGACAAACATTTCGCTCATGATTAAAGAATGCCACAGCGGGCAGCTCTGAAGTGGCACTCATCACAGAAGCACTAATTAAGCCATTAATTATCATTTATTTTTCTGACATTCAAGGTATTGTAGTTTCAAGCGTCTGTGCGTTCTCAGTGAAAGGGACCTGAGCCCCTCTAATCGGCAGCGAGAGCACTGTGCTCTGTCCAGAGGGATATACTGCCGTGTACAGGGTCACCCGCTGCCCTGGGTCTGGGCTACTGAACTTGCGTTCACTTGTTTTTAAACGTATCTATCATCTGTATTCATGCTCGTCCAAGAGTGTCCACTGGACAACTGAATCGGACTAAAATTAAATATAGGTTATCAGAGAAAAATTTGGGGTTTAGAGAGGAAAGAATGAAACGTGTGCTGCGGCTCTGCCCGTCCTCAGAGTGCTGTTGGAGCAGCTGCGTTTCAAATTGATGTGTAAATCAGAATTTGGTTTCAAGTGCCTTTAAATCACATATAGTTTTCTGAGATGGGGAAATCCCAGAAGCTAGTTTATTTCATTTTGTAAAACAATGAAAGAATGGGTTATATGTATTCCCAACCCCCCCAACACCTACTGATGTTGTATTGTAGAAAGAGAGTACTGAATCATGAAAATTACTGATAGAAGGAAGCAAGCAACCCAAAAGACACAATACAGATTCGATTGTGGGTTTGCAAGCTTGTGATTTTGGGTGTAGGTTGAGCACCCTGATATACAAGGGGGTCTGTACACTCCGCAGTCCAATCCCCCTTGTCGCCCTGTTATCAAGATCAGGGGTTAATTAAAACCATATCTCCCCTGTCAAATTGAAACCTGAGTCCAGTACTCCACTCGGGTACAGCAGCCCTGCACCTCGACTATTGAATAGCAGCCATGAGAACTCATGAGAAATTATCCACATTTAACGTTTGTAAGTGGTCACCGAAAGAAGTGCTGCCATCAATGCCCTTAATTCATTAATTACCAGTAAATTATAACGTCTTACCTGTCTGAGTGATTCAAATTGCACGCCACAGTGTAGCACGCCAACTCATGTATACAGCGAGGAGAGCAAAAACTTGCTGTCTCTACTGGGCATGATGAATACATAAGAAATTAAACCATAATAAAACCTGGCTAATTACAAGTACATGATTGAGGCCAGTGCATGGGGAAAATACAATTGTGTGGGGGGGTGGAACAGATCATTTTGCATTGCTTGGGGGATCCAGCCCCATCTGAATACTACAATCTGTCTTAAAACATGCATCACGGCTCAGTGTCTGCACAAGGGTTACAGAGACGCAGGTGAACACCGGGGGGGGGACATGCCTTCATGATGTTGGATAAGCTGACACTGTGACACCAAAAAGAAATACATACTTTGATTTGTTTGTGTGAGAGAGAGGCACTGCTAATGCACTTAAATGAGAACATGGAGAAATAAGAAGTACAAACAAGCCCCTGGGCAACAACTCTTCAGTAGCTTGTGATTTTAATTCCCAAAACAGGGCGTCTAAACACAAAGTAGAAATAACCCCAACCCGGGGGCAGCATTGAGCCTCCCGCCCTGAGACTGTAACATTGCACAGACTGCAATGCAACACTGCATTACAGATTACTGTTACCCTTTACTGCACAATCTACTGGAAGACATTTCTCCCATTGTGTTATTCCAGGAGTAGTCTGATAAGGTCAGGCTCTGTAGCTACATATCACATTCCAGAATGCAAAGGAGTCTGTGTGTGTGTGTGTGTGTGTGTGTGTGTGCGAGAATGTGTGTGCGTGTGTGTGTGCGAGAATGTGTGTGCGTGTGTGTGTGTGTGCGAGAATGTGTGTGCGTGTGTGTGTGCGAGAATGTGTGTGCGTGTGTGTGTGTGCGAGAATGTGTGTGCGTGTGTGTGTGTGTGTGAGAATGTGTGTGCGTGTGAATGTGTGTGTGTTGGGGAGGGCATGAGAAGCTCTAGCGTATTTCAGGAGACCAGCGAGGAAAGACCTGTTTCAACCCGCCGGTCATATTTCTAGTAACATCCGCCCTAAGGATAATTAAATTGCAAAACAAAGTTAACTCAAAAGGTGCTGCAATGAGTCGTCAAATTCAATAAAAAAAAACAGAATCTGATCTGTATTCTATGTTCCATCAGAATAAAATAAAATTAACTATCATTAGCAGCGACCCTGCCTCTTTCACTAACAGAAACCTGAATATATGTCAGGTTAATAGGAACGCCTCTTACTGAAGCAATACTGCTTTACTGTACAGTGAGCGGTGGTCCTGTTTAATTGGAAATGGACTGAGACTTGGGAAGGCATGACGACATAATGGAGTAACACACATTCGACCATAGCCCAAAGCTGATCATGCCTTAGGGAGCTCAGGGCTGTGAAATGAATGCAAGAATGCTAATGATGATGGCTATCACTTAGTGCCATGCTTTATAACGCAGAGGTACTGGGACTCTACAAGCCCTTTCCTAAGCACTGATATTGCAACTCAAAGTCCATTAAACGAAGCCATATAGATCCGGAGAAGTACCTCTCTCTGAAAGAGCGCCCCTGCACTGCCCAGCACATTGAGGGCCTCAGTTCAATGGGAGCTCATGTTAGACAGCCGTCCGTGCTTGAGCCCAATTAAAGAGGCTGCACAGGACATTGTGGTGGCTGTGAGATGCGGGTGCTTTAAAGCCGAAATAAATGCATCGTTCAGCTTCGGGTCCCCCACCCAGAATAGGCACTGCGTAAAGGGCTGGACCTACCTTTATCAATGTAGGACACGTCAACGTGAAGTTAGAGCAAACGACACAAGCCAGCAAGTCTTCAATAGCGCAGCATCGGGGAGCAATTACACCGATTTGGAAAATGGCCAAAAGAGCAGCAGGTACTGTAGCCGGTTAGTGCTCAGCCCGGCGGGCAGGTCTCGCATCCAGTATCGACGACGCGTTTATGCAGTTATTCATTTTATAATTACTATTGCATTTCACTTCCAGTCGCGTAACTCAATAACATGCACTGGATCTCGCACCGACTCCTCGGCGATTATGTACGACATCTTCATAGGCTGTTAGACATCGATTACAGCCCGTAGTGCTCTGACGCAAACTGGAATATGTCCCTTTCCCCTGGATACTGCAAACGCACCGCAGCTCACTGCACCGACCAGCTGATCACACCACGTTGTTTTTACCTTTAAACAGATAGTCATACTCGTCGTCTCTGGTCCCCATCTTCCCGCAGAAGAGGCCGGTAATCAGCGCCGCCGTGAAGTCCGCCGAGTCAATGAGCGGCCGCGCAGCGCCCTTCTGCACTTCCGGGGTCACGGCGGGGTCAAACACACGCTTCAGAAACGCATCTTTCGCGGGGGGGGGAGCACTGTACGGCCCCGCCGATCTGCGGCGTGACTCGCCGGCTTAAACTCGCCGAGATCCGGCTTGCTTGCTGGGGGAAGTCGGATGTATCCCTGGTGAAAGCGCGGTTTGGCGTGCGTGTGTCATTGGCAGCACAGGGTTGTACACATAACAAACACACGTGTCGTTCTGTGTGTGCCCTGGTATGTGCGTGTGCGTATTTAAAGGCGGGACTGTTTTCACTGCAGGCAGAGGGAAGACTCAGTCCACCGCCTTTCTGGTGTGAGAGCATGTTGGCAGCTCTTATAGTACCGAGGGTGATGAGGAGCCCTGCGGATGTTAGGAGTAGGCGGTTCCATGGTGTAATGGTTAGCACTCTGGACTCTGAATCCAGCGATCCGAGTTCAAATCTCGGTGGAACCTGACTTTTATATTTTTCTTACACAAAATAAATGAACCACAAATGTTGACTAATTTGCACTGTTACAACGCTGCCGGTAAAGCTGCGTAATTGAGAATCAGTTTATTTGTATTGTATTGGAAGCGGATGCCGTAATTGCGGTGCCGTGGCAGCAGGTGGCAGCAGGTGGCAGCAGGGGCGAGCTGGCCGGCGCTGTGCAGATGTTGTTCTGTACTCCATTTTGAACCAATAGGGCTTTGGAAAAAAGAACAGAAAAGCACCAGCACATTGTGAAGATGGCGGGGTCGGTGATGAACCGGTTCCGATTCTGCAGGTCTAGTTCTGGCAAGACCCAGGACAGCTGGAGACTCACACAGTGAAGTGACTCCAGACATCAAGACTCACAGACACACATAGACTGGACAGTACATGCAATTATATATTGGACATTTGACAGAACACTCAAATAAATGAATGCCTGTATAATTAGATCACTGATAACTGTCAGTGTACAGTAATCTATAGGTTATATATATGTATGCATGTGTGTATTTCAACATATATACATATCTTTATCATCATTAACATGTTGCTAACTGCCCTGGTACAGAGAGCTGCAGTAGAGCAGGATCTCCAGCCCTGGTCCTGCAGACGCACAGTACAGTACGCAGACAGAGGACGGATACACGTATATGACATGCATGCATGCATACATACACCAAATGGGGAAGGAGGCAGACTATTTTCTAGGTAATATTTACACAGACGACAGCAGAACTACTGTGCATGTTGAGGGTGAATCGCTCTGCCCCTATAGCTCGGTCAGTAGAGGATTGAAACCCCGCTTCTGCCAGCAGGAAATTCACAAACCCCAGAATGAACTTATCAATGACTAATCGTCTGAAAGCCTGACGCTCCGGCCACTATCGGTCACAGTTTGTGGAATAAGTCTGCATGTAACATACAGCGTCTTACATGCATGATCTTATGAATAACAATACAGCACAGCTCATGAGGGTCTTCAATAGGGAGCGCGTCTGGTTGCTCTTGTACATACCGTCAGTGGCCACTAGGTGCCAGGCTAACCCTTTCGTTTTCGTTTTTTAACGCAGCAGACCTGTGACAGACAGACAATGCTCAATGCTGTGGTTCTCCAATTGTTACATTCAAACTTTCGTAACAACAGTAACTGATTATCCAAATTTATGTTTTTTTGGGGGGGGGGATCTTATCCGATAAAACAGATCCAGTACACAAGCGGATCAATCAAATCTAAGTCAGTACATCTCGTTTTCACTGCTCTTACTCTTTTTGTACTGTTAGTGTTACTGTCATTATTATGTATTCATTTGGCAGACATCCTGTCTTGCAAGTTGAGTGGAAAACTTAATTTGTGCATCGCTATGTTCATCTATTCACAAAAATTGTGAAAGTACCTTCCTTGGTGTCTCTCCTTGCTGTTGAACTGGGCCAAACTGATGCCCTATTGTGAAGCTATTTCTTTAGTCCCCCCCCCCAGTTTTAAATGAAGAGAAGAGATTGTATTTTACTGTAAAGAGCTGATTATGAGTTGATCTATGAGTTCTGGTTTGCTACAGAACACGCTAACTTGGCTGGAAATGTGTGTGTGTGTGTGGGGGGGTTCTTATGTACTTTACAACTGGAGACATTGCAGCTTTTTTGACTAATTTGAGGGCCATGACTCGCCGCTGACTTTGTATTTAATTGCTTTTAACTCAAGCTCGCTATTGCCCTTATCAGTGAGTTTGTTTGTGTGGTTGATCACTTTGTACACAATCGAGAAGGACATGTAAAAAGCCACATGGTGCAGAGTGTTCTACCTGGTCTTGCAGCACATTTAAGGAAGGCGTTGTGTGGTGTGACATGCTGTGGAGAGTGACTCAAGCACATTATTTCCAGACCTGCCAATGTGCTTAATCCTCTGGGTTACACAACTATATAATGTAACCGCTGTTCTAAGCTCCCATGGCTGCCAACAGGCAGAGGATAGCCTTCCTAACAGCTGCACTCCTCACATCCCCTGGAACAAGAGCAATTTCACAGCACTCAGCATCCTGCCAGGGTCACAGGGTCACCTTGGAACAGCCTTGCCTGCTGTAAGGTACAGAGGACACAGGACACAGAGCAACCATGTTCACAATCAATGTTTGTGTTGTTTCTGCAATTCACGGAAAAGAATAGCATGCAGCTTTCTGTGGTGTGCTGCTTGCAGTATCATGTGTACTCCTGTCTTTTTCTCACTTTATTTCCTCAATAGGGTGGGACAGGGGAGAAAAAGTGCCTGGTACCCCTCCTATTCCTCAGGGTGTTGTGGAATATAGGGAACATATGGTTTGCAAAAGGCCAAAGTCTCCTTTTGAAAGTGGATCTTCAGGGAAAGCTGCATATGGCTCTGAACCCTGTGCTGCTGTCTGACAGGGGGACAGTCTTGCTCACAGCACCTCTCCTGCCTTCCAGAACTGCCCGGACCACTGCTGAAGGTCGGGAGACCTGGAGATGCCAGGGGTGTTGAACTTGAATTGTTCCTCTGCGAGTGTCTGTGCGCTTCCCACACTAAGTGAGTCACAGTTAATACTCTTGGAGATTTGGTGATCCGAATGTTAATGCTCCGTGACCCCCAGGAGCCTTGGCAGCGTGAGGAATGTGGAATTTTGTTCTGGAAATAACTCCTATAGATCCTCAAATCCTGTGCTGCTTCACTGTACATTTACCGACAGCTTTTTGCTCCGTCAGCTGCACTGGTCTGGGAGCTGGGTGGATCTGACAGACATGAGGAGACTCCCTAAACACCATTGCAGTGCTGAAAACAGTACTACAGAACCTCTCCTTAGACATGGCAGAAGTCACAGTCAGTAAATAGCTCTGCGTTGTTATCCCGACCAATACAATCACCCTTATTTTAAATGATCTTGCCAACATACTTCCTAAAATGCAGTCTCTGCTCTTCTGGCCTGACCACAGTATTGTGGAGAACCACAGGGGAACAGGACACAATGCAGACCTGTTGGGGAGAGGAGGGGTTCCTGCCAGACTCTCCTCACTAGGGAAGGAGTTTGAGGTTAAAGGGAGGTACAGAGCTCCAGACATGCACTGGCACCTCAGTGTTACTGAATCTCACAGCGTGCAATGCAGGGACCTTGTTCTCCATGTATCTTGAGGTTTTCTGACTATAGGCCTGTCTGTTTTTCCTTAATTTAACAACCTTTCCCTTTTATTTCTATCAAACAAAATATCACGCACCTCTGGGCCCCAGTCGGCAGCAGTATATTAACATTTAACAGTAACATTCACTCCCCCTACTTTGTTGAAATCCCCCCGCCACAGAGAGCTGGACAGTGCCAGGCAGCCGGCGCCCTTTAAAACACCCCATTCGGCACAACCTCCTCACCCGAGATGACTAACAGCACCATCTGCCCTGGTGGTGATTGCCAGTGAAAAATCTCTGTCTTGATAGAATAAAATAATGTTTTCCTCTCACACCACAAAAGAATGAAGAACATATACCCTGACGTGACTGTAGCGGCCTATGGCAACACGTCTGTTGTGTCTAGAGGAGGATTTCGCACCTCTGCTCAGACAGAAAGCGGGGGGCACCTACATGTTCACAATAAAGGCACAGTAAATATAACCAAATAAATAAATAGAGAATGCCATACAATAATGCTTACAGAAATCATAATAATATAACCATATATGGAACACAGTAAAATAAACCAATTATATCTAGATTTGCCACAGTAAGATTTATTATTTCATATATCAATCAGTAAATAAACACATGCATTGTATTGACAGAAGACTGGTGTTAAGATATAACTAACATCAGTCTGTAAGTAGCACACGATGCTGTTATTGTCAGTGCTTGTCCATTTAAAGGCACGTTGGTGTTTTTTTTTTAAGATTCACAAATGACAAATTCGGCAAGACTGTTGTAATATTGAATCTATATTATAACATCAACACAAAAAGAAAAGAAAAACACTTCACAGATTTGTCTTTTAAATGCACCTTTTCCCCCACCGTTGCTAAAAGGGATGCACAGTATCGCATTGAACGCGGGTCTCTCTAGGACCCTGCGGGAACCCCCGGGCCGGTCGCTCCAGCCCGGCGGAGACGGCGCGCAGCTCGGCTTCCCTTCACAACCAAGATGGCGCGCAGACGTGTCGGCTCGGCTCGGCGATGAGCTGGATTTCATTGAAACCCATCACACTGAAAGACACATAAACCAACCTTTCATCCAGGACGATGCAGCTGCGGCTGAGCCCGGGCCTGTGCATGCCGTGACAGGAGACGGACCTTGAATTTCTCCCCCCCCAGTGAAGTGAGTAGAGCCGATGACCGCCGCTCGCCGTGCCGTCCTGTCATAATAAAGCTCCGGCCGCTCAGGGGGTTGGGAGCCGCGGTGTGGATGCGCCGTGCCGTGCCGTCGCCAGCACTGCCCTCGCCCCGCCTGTGAGCACCGCGACCCCGGCTGTGCGGCTGGTTTATCTGAAAGCGCCTCCCCGGCTGGGGGTGAACTGGCAGATGTGTGTGCAGTTCCCGATAAGCACGACTGCTGCTCTGGTTAGGTTGTGCATTTCATGTCATTCTCTGTTTAAAAACGTTAATTCATTATTTATACAAAAAAAAGCTTTATTTTCCTGAGTTCACTCCACACGAGGTTGGCGACAGTGAGTGTGCAGCTCTCATGGGGGGGCGTTTTATTCGGGTGTCTGATTAAAACAAATAAGTCACCTGCCTGCATGTATGTAGTGGCTAAAAAGCCCCTTAGCGCTCCGGTATCGGTCCAGGCTGCCTCCATCCACAAGCGGTAAAATCCCCGCCGGCAGCCCAGCGTGTGTGACGAGACTCCCGCCGTGTGTCTGGGCGCCTTGACATCCAGCTGTGTGTGTTTATTTGGTTCTGGGTCAGACCCGACCTGCCCGTGCCAGACCAGCCCCAGGAGAATGGGTCAGATACGTGGAATAAGCCCAAATACGCAGTGGGCCGGCGACGAGCGCATTGCACGGAGTTATTTGTGGTAATGTCAGGCGTGGGGGGTCAGAGTCATTTCGTGTCAGACGGGAGGAGGAGGAGGAGGTGGCAAGAAACCGAGCCACTGTTAAATGCACTCATTCACTTTTTATATCACTTAAACCAGCTGGTGGAGTAATGAATGAATTGCACTGGGCGGACTGGGAGCAAAATTCAGCCCTGGCATCACACCTGGGAGTGTGCAACAGATAGTCCTTCTCCTTTTTTGACCAGCACTTTTAGAACATGTTTAAGACAAATATTACAACTACGACAACTGGAGATACTACTCATCACTGTAGGTGTGCTTCCTTTGCCTTGCCTCCCTGTTGTGCTGTCTGTCCCTGCATCGTCTCTGCTGTCTCTCTGTCTGTCGGTGCCACTCTGTTTTTCTTCTCTGTGTCAATTTGTCTGTCTGCCTGTGGCTCTGTGCTTCTTCTTGTCCTGCTCTGCTACCTCTGTCTGTCTGTCTGTGTTTCTTCTTGTCGTCCTCTGCTGTCACTTTGTCTGTCTGTCTGTTTAGCAGCAGTTCACTCTTCTCTGCCACTCTGTCAATGACAACATCGATATCTAGAGCCATAAGTATTTAGTTTTCATTTGCCATCAGCATAAATGCCTTCAAATGCTCATTGGATAGGGTGCTCCTGAGTTGATTATTTATGAATTTATGAGGGGAGAAGCTCCTCTCACAGGCTGCCTGGGTGACAGTGTGAGTAGGAACTTGTACCCCAGGCCTATAACATGGTATGCCTCTCAACAAGTCGTACCAGTGTAGAAGTTGATAACAGCATACAGCACAATATAATGTGTGAGTTTTCTCACGGTATGTCAACCACTTCTGATTTGTGCTGTCGTCACACTGAAATGCTTTCTTTAAAACAGCATTTCTTGAGGTTTGCACTGGATGGTAGGCAAAAAAACAATCTGAAATCTTGCGTTAGGCCATGCAAAATAGTCAAAAGTTGACTTTTCTGGGGGATTCCTCTCTATTGCCTGTTCCTTTTCTTCTAATTGATGATGGAGCTGCACGTCCTTATCATTTGCTTCACTGTCTGTGCTAGGCTTAGCCTCATCCTAGTGTTGAATGAATAAATAAACTAATTAGAAGATTGTAATGCACAGATTAAAACTGAAGTTTATTTTTACTAACATTACTTGCTAATATATAAACCACACTTCTCAACATGAATCAGCCTGTTGTCCACATTGATGAACGCAGCACCGTCCCGTTTTTCCGATCCGCCTCTAATGAATGACAGTGAAAGCGGGTCTCAGGCGCGTCTTCTTTGAATGTAAATTTGCATAAAGAACGTAGTCTCCTGCTCAGCCAATCAGAGTGCCAGACTGGCCCATTGATGTTTGTAGCGGTGGTGGCCATTGCACATATCGGCTAAATGCTCGTTATAAGAAATAGTGCAAACAAATGTATACATTGTTTTCAACTTCGACCAACCCACTGAACCAAAATATGGTCCGGCCCATCTTGCATTTGCCAGCATTGCCAGAATTGCCAGATGGCCAGTTCGGCTATGCGGCGCACTGTTGCCCCGGGGTGCTGCATTTCTATCCATGCGGTCTTTGCCTTCAATGCACTTGCTAAATCTCTGTGGTATGTTTTGGCATCACCGCTAGTAGTAGCAGAAGGAACTACAACAACACAGCTTTAGATATGTATGATGTATATCCGTTTGAGATGCATTTATATAGTTGCAGCTGGTTCCCCCTTCACCGTAGAGCAGGGATGTCAGACTCCAGTCCTGGGGTGCCGCAGTGTCTCCTGTTTTTTTTTTTTTCCTACGGGAAATCCCAATTACTCAATGTCATTCTCTAGACTTAGCTAAAACTTTAACATTAAATGTGTATAGCCCATACCTGACAATTTATTGATTACTCAAAAAATTGAACCCACAGGACATTTCAAAGTCTGGAGAGAAGGGTTCAAGTAATCAAGTTAATTTATTTAATTAGACCAATTAAGATGCCAAGAGCTGGGCTGTAGCAAAACCCAGCAGACACTGTGACCCTCCAGGACTGGAGTGTGACACCCCTGCTATAGAGAATCCTTCCACTTGCTGAGATACAGATGCCCTGGTCAGGAATCTGTGGCAGCCTTTACACCACCATGCCAGGGTAACGGGGGACTAATCTGTTTATTTAGGGTAACCTGGTCTGTTTAGGTCTTGCCCCCCACCCCCCAATGGTACTATTACACTAATCAAGTACAAATGCAGGCAGTGCTGACCAAATTCTTCTACCACTCCATACACCCTCCACTATCTGGATTAAGTGTTCAAGCAGAAACTAGTGAGACTGGGCTGTTGTTCCTGGGAATCAGACAGGTTTTCTCTGTGTACAGAGATCTGAGTTGCAGCCCTTAGAGTAAACACACTGCGAGAGAAACGGAAATGCTGACAGTAACACAGATCTACAGCGGTCTTCTCTGCTGAGGGATATTAAACGCACAACCCACTGTACTACTGTGCTACTGTGATGACCTGCCATTCATCCCTTGTTTGGATACACACTAAAACTTGGGTGAGATGTGCAGGAGCTCCAGTGCTGTGCTGCACAGCTGGGGGTGCCTTGCAGATGGCTCTCTTTCCATTAAAATGTATTGAAATTTTAATTAAGAAATTGTTTGCCATAAAAGTGATAGTCAAGAGGAAGTGTGTTTAAACCAATAAAAATGCACAAAGCGCTCTTCTTTTTCTTGCTCTCTCCCTTGGCACCTTGAACGTCTTTCTGATTACTCTTGCTGGCACTGGTATTTAACTTGTGGGATTTTTTTTACAGTAAGTGACGCAGTGCTTTGAATGTTACTGTACTCACGCTCGCCGCTATGCATGTGGAATTCCCACTTTTAATCAGTGTGTGAATGGATGAGATTCTCAGTGTGATGTCATAAGAATGGGTATGAGTGTTCTTTGCAGCCTTGCCACCATGGGGTGCCCACGCTGCTCTGACATCCCCCCCGTTAACCTTCACAATCACACGTGCGGTTCCTTTCATTGTGGCGTTGGGGTTTGTGAGGTAGAACAGTGCAGTGCTCAGTGCAGGGATGCATGCTGCACCCTTCAGGGAAAAAGACACAAGTAATATAAAACATGCACATTGTTCTTACTAGCAAGACAAATAAATGTTTAAAGGAATGTGTAGTCGTGAAGGGAATGGGTTTCCTCGCAGTGTGGTGCCAGCGGAGTGGAAAAAGATCAAGTGAGACACCCGTCTGCATTACTAATGTAAGACATCAGGTACGCCCTGTGAGGCTGCCTCCCTGTGCCCGACCTTTCACTCCGGTGTTAATCGCTTTCATACAGATGAAGTGAAGCCTGAACCCAGAGTCCATAGAGACCTGTGCGTTATTGACCCATGTGGTGGTTCTTCAAAGGCCGTTACACCCGGTCATTAACAGTGCACACTGAGAAGAAGCAGAAGCGTTTAACAGCTGGGGCTTCTCTTCCCTTGTGCTACATATGTTTCTACCCCTCTGTGTTAATGCATGTTTGTATATACATATAAAAATAAAAAGGGCACTTAAATCAATTAAACCTGATATGGAAAGTGTAGAGCTTGCCCTAAAGTCAACACACAGCGTTGATAGCACACAGTGTGGTAGTTTTGAGGGTTTGTTGTATCAATTTTTCCTCTTGGGCTCATCCTGTGCTTTACTTTTCACTTGAAATGGAAGTAGTACTATAGAGCCATTTTTGTTAAAATGATAATATACAAAAATCTATAAATAATAAAGCGGAACTGTGACCAAGGTAATGATGGACCCGAGCGAAGAGCTCTCACTGGCTGATCTCGCTTCCTTGCTCTTTCCTTGCTAGTTCTGAGTAAATTGAAACCTGGTTGGAATTCCAGACAGGGATCAAAGAGAGGAATGTTACAGGATATTGTTATAGATGCCTGAATAAATATTAAGCCTTTGCATTATATTATCCTGCCCCCTTTTTTATTTTTATTTTATTTTTTAAAATGTGATGGAGTGTGGGACTGGGGCCGTGTCAGACTCTCTCCCACCAGCACTGCTGTGTTAACTACAGCATTTACAGCCACTCTGCAATCAGGTTAAATAATAATAAAAGAAAACTCTGTATTGTCAGTAATGCAAAAGATAACAAGTGCACTTACAGTAGTGTATTGACATAATGGCATGGTTAAAAACACTTAGGTCACTCGGTCTATAGGGATAATGGACTGAAGACATGGGGGGGGTTGCACGTCTCCTACACAGCACAGTGTAGATGGCCGTGCTGTGGTTCTTGTTTGTTTGCAGGGTGAGTGTGCTATCACTGTCTGAGAGAGAGCTCTGATTAACACAGCCAAGTGATGTAATGGTACAGCCCCCACAGGCAGTACTGGGACACTGGCATTTCTACAGTTGCAATTCACACTTGGGAGACCCCCTCCAAGCAGCTCATACAGATGAATGCCCAGGGGTGCTGTCAGCCTTCAGCCTGACAGTGACGAATGCCTGAGGTTTGAAACATTAATATGAAGCAGCTTTCTGCTTGGATCACAGCGCAACAGGCAAGGAGATTGTCGAGCTTCAAGAAGCGACTCCGCTTATCTGTTTTACATCTCTCTGTGTGGTGTCTTACCTGTAATTATAAATCTGTTCTCTCTCTCTCTCTCTCTCTCTCTCTCTCTCTCTCCCCCTGCTATATATATATATATATATATATCAGTTGCAGCCTCTAGGTCTGGTCCATTTCTACTGATTTCTTCTCTGGCTACCTCTCTTTAATCTTTCCATTCAAGCAGCCAGTCTGAAGAGTACATTAAGTACAGCTAATGGGATGGAGGTCCCCCCCCGTATTTCTGTCCAGTTTCTCTAAAGCTACAGCACTGGCACGTACCCAGGGTTGAGCAAGGATCCCATTGCATTAGCAGAGACAGGGTGATTTGCACAGGCTAGTAGAAACATGCTGCCACAAGCATGAGTATAATTAGATTCATTAAACGGTAATCTAATGCAATTCGTTGAAATATAATTATCATACTATGTTGGTATGGGAGGTTGGGTTGATGTGTGAAACTTTTGCTTCTTGTGTAAACTGTAAGTTGCCCTGGATAAGGGTGTCTGCTAATAAATACATAATCATGATAAACAAATTACATGTAAGTCACACTCAGCTGTTTTTACTTTTCCACTTTGCAGTCTCCTCTACTCTGTAGTCTAGTACATGTGAGCAAAGAGAGCATTAGATTGAATGAGTCTTCTTTTTGCTTGTTAATTCCTTCATTCATTCATTTATTCATGCATTTCCAACGGGGAAGACCACAAATCAGCAATTGGTTAAGAATTGTAAAACTGGAGTTAACCTCCCCCAACAAAAATCAATATACTGTATATATATAAACATTACAAATAAAGCACCTGTCTTCTGCAGGGAGATTCAGCAGACCTGAAACCATAAGCTCTCTTAAGACAGGTTGAGTGCTAGGCAGGGAATTAGGTCTGTAAGAGGAATGAGGGGAGGGGGAGGGGGAGGTGAGATGGGGACGAGGACCATGACCAGGACCCTGTGCCAATCTAACCCTTCGTTGCGCTGAGCGACTTGTCATTCAAGGCTTTGTAATGTGTCAGTAGAAAAGTAGAGGAGGAGGAGGAATAAAAAAAAACAATGGCAGATTCTGCTTTTGAGTTTCTTGAAGGTTAGCAAAGCATATCTTGAAGCAATTAGTGCCTGAGCGGAAGGCCCAGTGGCCCCTGGTTGTTCCCTGTAGTATTACTGGTTTTCCAGTCCTGATAGGGAGCTGGATTGAGGTGTTAATTACACGTAGTCCAAACCACTGGAGAAACTGGAACTGCACTTCAGCCACATTGCTCTCCAGGGTATCAGTTGACTGTGATTATATATAAAACTTTTTTGTGTGTGTGTGAAAATGTTCTCTTATGTGTTGTACTGTGCAGAGGGCTTCAGGATGAACATGTACAATTTAATTGTAGTTCAATTTTTTGTTAGCGGTAGTAGAAGTGTTAGAGGCAGAGAGCTGCCAGGGAGTGGTCTGTGTCTGCGTACAGGTCAGCTGACACTGGGGGACCGCAGCCGTCTGGGCTGTTGGCTATCTCGGCCTGCCAGGTTGGCAGCAGAGCTCGCTGTGTCTGCTCAGGCAGGGAAAAGCGCCGTTTAATATTCATCAGCAGCACCTGGCTAATTAATGGGGGCCTGCCAGCAACCAGTCACAAGTTATTAACATACTGTACTGTGGAGCACTGTGGGGGAATCAGATCTCCAGACTACTATTGTAGGAGCAGGAAGGACCAGGAGGGGGGAGAGGGCCAGAGATGTGGAGGATAGTCCTGTGATTGCGGGGGTGGGAACCCTGAACGAACCGATTTGTTCGGGAGATGCGCCAAAGCTCGGCTCGCTGAGGTGCTCTCGGACTGAGGCCTCTGTCCCATCAGGATGTGTGAAGACCCGGTATATGGGAGTGGGAATTGCAACAAAAATAAATTCAGTGGTTCTTTGTGGAAATCTAGCGAGGGCTCAACAGAGAGGCAGACAACGTGTTGCCTGTTTGCATCTGTACCGGCCCTGACCGCATGGGGTTCCTTGGGCCTGTAAGTCAGCATAGTACTGACTGATAGGCTAAGTGCAATAATTATTAAAGTCTGACATTCCCATTTGGTCCAGTTTTGAAGAGGGAAACTTAGAAAACCTGAGTTACTTTGATTTTAAACAATTCACTTTCAGTTAATGTGGGGTGGAGGGGGAGAGAAACAGAACCAGAAAAAGGAAAAACTATAATTAAAAAAAAAAAAAAAAATCCACAGTGTTAAAAGCATTCCTTGTAGAACTGCTTATCACTGACAAGTTATGACTTTTATGTCTGACACTTGTGTGTGAGTGCGGATTACTGTGTAAAGTGAGTGAGAATTCATGATACTGTATCAAGCTGAACCCTCATTTTGAACAGGGCAGTCATTTAAAATGTAATACGACAGGCTTAGCTTCATCCCGTCTTGTAGAGCGCACTGGACTAATCCCATAAGAACCAGGTCATTGTTGGCTGCATTTGACTCCTTCCATAAAACATCAATCAAGAAAACAAAGCCGAGCTGAAGCCTCCTTGAACCTGGTGCATTGTTTCTGGATAGCCCAAGGGCCCTTCTTGACCATCGAAACCTTTACGTCCTTTATTTAAAAATATATGTGCAGGTGGCCCTTTAGGTTATATCACAGGGTTATTGTGTGAGTACATGCGTGTGTTTGCTGTGTAACCTCCTCAGTTGTCTACAATGTGCTGTTGTGGTTTTTGAAGTTGTGGTGGTGGTGGTGGCGGCAGTGTATTCACTGGCAGGGGCAGTTAAATCCCGTGGTGGCGGCATCCTATACCCAGGTGGCAGTTTGAGCCTCTGCAGCAGAGGGAGCAGTGCTCTGTAAGTCTAAACCACAGTCTGTAATACTGTGACTCCTAACCCTGACGTCTGTTCTCAACTGAGCATAGCAGATGCTGGAAAGATTACCTGCCATGATTTCCTGGGCTCCACGCTCCACTGCCCCCCTTCAGCTTGGACCGCAGCTGAGAGGCCCCTCCCCCTCCAATGTCACACAGCTGCACCTTAAGGGATGCCCTGAGGTCGGATTAGTTTTTTTGTGTGCAGTTTAATCATCCGGGGATGGCAGTTTTGGAGAGGTAAGAGGATAGAGGAAGGTCTCGATGTCCATTGTTAGACTCTAAGGTAAGGTAAGAGATGGCATTGTTCATCTGAGTGAAAACATTTGGGACTGAGTAGAAAACTGAACGTTATGTGGTGTGTGTGTGTTGTGAGCAGAAACAATCAGGGTCTGCACAATGATTGGAGTGCTTTATTGCCTGGGGCTTCTAGTTGAGGGACCTTGAAGAAGTACAGAACCAAGTTCACCTTCATGGCTCTTGGGTTTTGAAATCAGGAGTGTAAATCTGTGCACCAGCACTTTCTCAGTCTACCCCCCCTCCCTCGTCCTTCAGGACATGCATTCTGATCTCCTGAGAAGGTATTTCCACTGCGATTGGAAAGCCTGGTTCTCTGCTGTTCTTTTGTTTTTGTCTTCTCTGTCCTTCTGCTCTCTGGCTGCTGAACTGACACCATGCTGGAAAGTCACTGTGTTTTCTGCGTGACTTTTTCAGTTGTTTTCATTTGCAAAACAATTACAAGAAACGGTCTGTTTAAGTCATTTAGTTAACTGACAGACCAGCTGGAGTGAAAACCAGAAATCACCGGGGTTCCTCTGAGGCTGGGGGTGGAGTCCCTGCTGTAGTGTCAGACTCATAGTGGTATTCAGTGTTTACAGTGCGAAGTGGCAGTGCCAGTGATTCTGTTAAGGACCAATCAAACCTGCCCACCAGGCTAACTTTGCCAAGGGACTTTCCCTGCACCTGCAACACAGAGACACACAAAAGCCCCATACGCACCAGCACGTAAACCCAGCTTTTGACCTGCCTGAGTGTGAAGGCACACACAAGTACAGTGGGTCAATTGAGCTGGCACTGTGCACTCTGGACTTGTTTTGTGACCATATATCTAACCTGCTTATAGAAAATATAATGTGAAAGCATGTACCTGACCTGCCTGATGCCTGGGTAAAGGATGCTGGTGTGAAAGGGTCAGTAGAGAGACGCACAGACACAGAAAGAGAGACAAATGCACGCAGGCACACACAAAGACACGGCAACACACACGCACAAACTCAATGTGGTGATGGGGTAAGGTAAACCCACCTATGCACAGACGCATGGACACACACTGAGACACACAGAGGTAACTGCACAAAATCACAAGAGACCCACACATGCCTTTACATGTGCCACACTGATATGCATGGATGCATACAGGCTTACATCAGTGCATACACTCCTGTTGAAAAAAGCCCTGAAAACAACGACGATGGATCTCTTGTACTCGTCTGCATGGGAACACCCCGGCACAGCGCAGCTCTCTTGTAGGGGAATCGCGTTACTACTTCACACTACTACTGTGCCAAAATAGTCAGGGTAACAAAGACTTGAGGTCTTTGATCTACAGCTAAATTATTCAGACAGAATGGAGAACTATACTTTATGATCATTTCAATGTAATAACTGGGGTTGGAAAAAAACAAAAAACTAAACAAAACAGAGAAGCTTCCCTTTGGCAGTCTGTCTGAAGTGAGTGTGGGATTCTGCAGGCAATGTTATGGCAGTGAGGCATGGAAGACCCTCCCTGCAGTGGACAATTATTTAACAAGTCACAGTTTTTGAAGTTTTGCAGGTTCCTTTGCCAGGTGGTTTTGCACCCGCAGAGTACCACAGTTTTCCTAGTCTCTTTCATGCTTTTTCGTTTTCAGTTTTTATTGCTATTTTAACCCCCCTCACACACGCACACACTCCTGCACATCTGCATTGCTTGCATGTTTGAAGCTGAATGAACACCTACCTATTTGGAGTAACAAGGAACAGATGTTGGCCCAGAAATATTTTTAATCTTTTCTAAACATTTAGCACACCATTTAGTTATTTATTTTACTTATCTCCAGTCTTTGGTTACATACCCCCCTCTCTGTCCTCTGTGCTGTACACTCGGCATCTATTTCGCTGTCCAACGCCCTGCTCTCCTGGCTCCCCAGTCAGGCCGTTTCCCTGGCCAAGTGCTGTCATTCCTCCCTGGATCCAGGCAGCTGCAGCGTCTCTGGGGTTGCCGGCTGGCTGTGCGTCTGGTAGCGGTGTTAGGTTCTGTTTGCAATCCTGGACTGGCTTTTTCCAACCATGCAGAAATCAGGGTGCGGCTGGGGGGAATGGCCAGCTCTCCCTGGGACTCGGGGCTGCGGGCCGGATGACGAGCCCTGTGCCTCTGCTGAGGGTGGGCTCCACTGGTGTTACCCGGCGGACTTGTTTTCGCTGATTAGCTTTTCCACTCCTCTGTGAACTATTTATTTGACTGTGAATAATTTACCACATAACTTTCTCTGCTGCTAGATTATGTTGGATACCAAAAAATGGACTTTAAAAAACATATATAAAACTTCAGGAGTACTTTTAGTGGTAAATTCATGTTCGATTATTTTTATTTCCTTCTGTGGTGTTTTCAGTCGGAAGAATGTTTATTAAGTATTCATTTCTCAGTATGGAGGCTCTGCGGTTTACTGCACTGAACATTCTTGCTGGGACACTGGGCAGCAGGAAGCCTGGAGACGCAGACAGTCCCTCTCCCAGTGGTCTGAACTGAGAGCATGTGTGGTTGATGTGGCACGTGTGTGTTTAGAGAGTGAGTGTGTGTGTGCGCTTTTACAAAATTTATTCCGATTCCCGGTGTGCGCTACAGTGACTAAGTCAGGGGATGCCGCCCTAAGCTCTCAGCCGACGCACAGCACTGCGGTGCCGCCGGAGCCGAGTTTGCACAATAAGCTAACAAAGCGTAAATATTTACCCAGTCCCAACTTGTCTAATAGCATGTAAAATTGTTAAAGGAAGTAAGCAGTCCTGGAAAAAGGGGGCTTGTGAGCGGGCTTTGTTTTGTTTTGGTTCATCGTGTGTTTTGGTTCTCTAATCCAAGGCCTCTCCCCACCGGTTCCTCGTGGGAGGGCCTGGCGGGACAGCGCGTCTCTGAGTCTGAGTCTCTGACCCTGTGTGAGTGCAGTTTCCCCTAAGGTCACAGTGGTTTCTCCCTGCGCAGGAGTTGTATTGCTGCCGAGGGCACCGAGAGTCCGCTGAGTAGGCGTGCATTCTTCCTGTGGTGTGCCAGTCTGTTTCAAATGCAGACACAACTGGTTCCAGTTCCCAAGCCTCTGGCCCAAGCATCACAATCCGCACATGCAGCACTGGTTTATTGTAACTGGATACTTATACAGTTTTTTCATTTTTCTCGATCGTATAATGGCAGTTTAATTCTATGACTCGCTTCATAAAGAACAAGAGCCCAATGTAGAGCAGTTGAGAAGCTATGGAGTGCAGTGGAAGGCCATCGCTCACTTCTGTCAAAGGTGAGGGAGAAGTAAAACAAATGTATTATGAGCTTGTGAGTATTTTTTGTCAGTGTGCATTACAACATGGGTCATTATTTTGTCCAGATTCTGGTTCATTCCTTTTGTGTCAACCAGACTTCCTGTGCGACGGGTGGCGTATTGGCATGAGAAATAAGTGTCCACTTATGAACCCTCGTTTCCCCAGCTTCCCTCCCATGCCCTTGTGTAATGAAAGTGTTTAATTTCTCGTGTGACGTCAGGGTGTCGGGGGAGAAGCTCTTGCTATTTCCTGAGCGTAGCAGAGCCAGTGACAAGGGTGCCAGCCATGCGTGGCTGGTCTTTCACAACAGTTTCCTACTATTTAGGAAGTGCGTTCAACACCGGCCTGAGCTGGCAGTTTTCCCCAATCCTTTGAGTTAAAGGGAACCGTGGCAATGACTTCCTCAAAGCCTTCTGCCTAGCCGTGACGCCATGAGCCGCTTGACGTGAGTTTAAGAGGGCAGATTAATTGAAGAGGGAACTGGGGAGTGGACAGGAGAGACTTCTGAGTTATTTCCTTTTTTTTGTTTTTTGGAAGATAATACCAGCGCCTCTCTCTCTGTGTGTCTGTGTTTTCAGGCTCTGTTCACACACTGTCTAGATCTAAGGCAGAAGTCTGTCTGTACGGTCTGTCTCACGAGGAGAGGAAGGTTCCAGCAGAGCAGTGCGAGGCAGCTTGAACGCACTCTGCTGTCACTGATTGACGGGGTTGTGTTTTTAGTGGAGTTTATGCAAGGAAGACTTCAGGCAGACAGTCAGGTAGGCAGTGTGTTTCAGGATTGCACGGTAGCACAAAGACAAACTCACAACAAAGCAATGATGGAGAAATTTGGAGAGTTAAGACACAGGTTCCAGGACTCCTGTATGTGCAGCTGTTGTGTTTTGTACCAGGTTTTCAGTTTGTGTTTTGTATTTTTAAAATGTTGTTTTACTGTCCCCCTTCCATTGTTTGGTAGTGCAGTGAGGCTGGTACAGACTGTGTGCCCAGAGGTCGATGACCCTGTGTCCACCTTACGACCTGCACGTCGCAGCCTGCATTTGTGGGGCGCTCCTGTTTGCAGTTCTCAAACTATACAAGTGTTGTTGTTGCAACAGCTCACAGGGGTGGCTGCGTTGGCGTGTTTGCCAGGCTCCTGGGCAGCGTGGAGCGTGCATTGTGGATAGGTACAGCCTGAAGGGCCACTGGGCAAAGCCTGTGTGTTTTGGCTTTTGTTGGCGTGGTCTTGCTGTGTTGTGTCGTGCTGTGCATGCCAAGCTTTGTGTAGATCAGACAGGACCTACTGCTCTCCTCTGCTGGTGTTTGGCTGGCTGGTTTGTTACCGTGTTTACCTGCAGTGCTGTCTGTTTTGCTGGGGGTTGTTGTTGTTGGAGGCAGGAGGCTGTATTCCAGCTCTGCAGATTCAGCTCAATAAGCAAGGGCAGGACTTCGTGCTGTCTGGTATTGACAGAGACCCAGATCTCACACAGATTGAAGGTTCACCCCCCCACCACCTCTTGACTGTTCATAGATGGGCCAGCAGCTTGAAACCATTTTTATTCCCCCTTTTTCTTTTTTCCCCACCCCTGCCACATGTGTGGCTGTGCATGGGGATTTTCATGTGCGTTGCCATGGTGAGCGTTGCTTTTTGAAGTTTCCTCTGATCAGGTGGTGGTGAGCAGCAGTGGATTATGTGCTATATATATATATATATATATATAATCCTTTATATAATGCGTGTCACGTCCCCCGCCTTCCTGGCTGTATATTTAGCAGCCTCTCTCTCCCTGTGCTCTGGTCCACTGTCTGCAGCCGGACAGGAAGCTGATGAGAAGTAAACAAACTGGCCTCGCAGTGCCATAGCACTACATGTCTTCTAGAAGTAGCTCTGAAGTGGCCAAGGAGCACCGAGCTGAAAATCGAAACAACTAACTGGTCTGATTAAGTCACTCATCTCAGCTGCAATGAGAAGCAGAAGAAGCCGGGTGATCCCCAGGGCCAGCCCCCCTGCAGGCGTCCGTGCTCTCGGCCCATTTTTTATAAGGACTTTGTTTATTTGTTCGTCAGACATGGTAGTGCAGGGTTGTCCATGCTTTAAACAACTTCTGAACATGCTCTTGTGTTTGATTATATCTTGTTGTTGGTGTTTAGTTTAAATTGATGTTGATTTTGTTGATGATGTTGTGCAGTGGTCACACAGTGGAAATTGATGTCACTCTGTTTGGCTATTGGGGTCAGTCTATTCTGTCAAACATGCTGAGGTGCCTTGTAGTGATCTGGCTCAGTATAAGTGAAAGGTGGTGGTGGTTGTGGTTGAAGACTGATCCTGCATGACTGTTCTCAACCACTTTGGAGACTCAGGATGTGGGAGTGTGTGGGCTGTTCTCTAGGGACTCTCCAGATCAGGGGTGTTGGATTCAAGTCCTGGAGGGCCGCAGTGTCTGCTGGGTTTCATTCCAGCCCAGCTCCTGGCACTTTAATTGGTCTAATTAAACAATTAACTCAATTAATTTAATACGTCTCTCCAGACTCTGGAATGTTCTGTGGGTTTTGAGTTTTGAGTCATCCACACACTGTAAGGCTTTGGATATAAAACTAAAATATGAACATTTTAGATAGCCTACATGAGTAAATAATCACATTAAGTAATTGGGCACTGGTGCCCCCCAGGACTGGAGTCTGACAACCATGCTCCAGAGAGTCAGTGGCTGGATTCACATGGCATGGGTTCGGAATGTGTATTACCTTATGGTGAAGAAAATATGAACTTTCAATATTTACACAGCAGTGGCATCATCTGTCAGAGTTTGAGAGAAACTGAGCTAATCTTTTTTTTTTTTAAAGCCACATATTTCACATGCTTACAAAGGCCACATATTTAGTCTGCTTGATGGTTAGGCTGTTCTGGGAGACTGGGAGTAGCG
Source organism: Amia ocellicauda (assembly GCF_036373705.1). Lineage (NCBI taxonomy): Eukaryota > Metazoa > Chordata > Actinopteri > Amiiformes > Amiidae > Amia > Amia ocellicauda. Next base: position 19,188,808 of record NC_089853.1, read on the forward strand.
CCTCTGTCCCTCTCTGATCCTCAGAGCTCCCTGCAAGCCCCCGCGTTGACACCACCACTCATGCCACAGCCTGGTTTTGTTTTCCGTATAAACAGATGATCTCAGACACAGCGAGGACCATTCCTTACAACAGCTGACACTCGGGCCGACACACACACACAGACACACACACAGCTGCAGCCTCCTTCGCCAGCTTCTCCCACATCGCATCACAACACATCCAATATTGTTAACAGAATTACGTATATAGTTTGTGTGTGTCTGTGTGTGTCTTTTTGTATACTTATCATTAATTAAAGCATGAAATCATGAGGTTTAGGACCTCCCAGCAGGCTTCGGCAGTGGCTCCTGTCTGCTCTTGTTTAGTTAAGATGTTTATTTTTTACCATTATTGTCAATTCAATGCTTATGTCAGCTGGCTCTAGACCTCCACGTAGAAGATGTGGAAGGCACTCATGGGGAGAATGAAGCGGAGTTAAGCATAATGATACGGATTTCCGAAACAAAACAAAAACAAACGCACACACACACAAAACAACAGATCTGAGTCAAACACCGGGTTCAATTATAAAGCCGGCCATAGCCAGGTAACATCCTGCCAGACACTGACGAAAAAACAGAGACACAGGGTGAGGGCGCCGGGCAGACCGTGTCTGCTGCACACGGGCCTCTGCACCCTGGGGAACACCTGTGTGAGGGGCAGGAGAGGGCAGATGGCAGGGGACAATGATGCGCAGGTCGCCAGTTGCTTGGAGAGTGGCTCAGCAGCACGGAGTCTGCATTCTGGGCCGGTAACCAGCAGGGCATTCTTTGGTTCCCGGGGGTTGTTCTGTTTCTTTTCTTTTATCTACAGAATGTACAGAATTTTCTTTACAACACAGAGAAACATTATGTATCTACTATTATACAGGGTACAGGGTCCATTAAAAGTGGTCTGTGCTGAGATTGGCCTTGCTTTCAGTGTTTGGCAGCAAGGATGAGATTTTGGGTTTGTTTCCTTTGTCCCTGATAAAAAAACACAAACAAACAAATCAATCAATCAATCAATCAAATAAACAAACAAACAACTCCATTAATCTCTTGACTGGCTGTAAGAAGTTTCACATACAGCTGTCAGGGAGTGTTGACGCCAGTGGTTATTGGTGGAGGGTGGGGGGGGGGGGGGCGTGAGGCTGTGGGAAGCCTGCAATCGCAGAGTTGAGACAGGTGTGCCCTGGAGCTGCTGAGGCTAAGTCCGGATGTCCGACCGAGGGTCACATCGGCAAGTCTCTTTCTCTGTGGGGGTGGGGGAGCCAGGAGGCATTTTCCGATTACAGGAAATAGATTTGCAAACACAAAACATTCTTGGCTGTGTCATCGTGTCTCTTACTTAGAGAGTTGCCCCCGTATCTCTGAGGTTTGGAAGACCAAAAGAGGAAGAGAAAGAAAACTAAGAGACAGAGTGAGAGAAGTAGAAGGGGGCTGGAATGGTGTGTTTTGTGTAAACTTGGGATAGATCTGCATCTTGACCAAGAGAGTGAAGGAGTGACTCGGTGAGTGATGAAAGACTGAAGCAGGGGTGTAGCGCCCCCCTGGTGCCCCATTGAGAGCAAGCAGTCTGGCAGAGATTCTTCTGCATGCCACACAGACAGAGCTCCTGGCTGCTTCGCCTCCCTCCAACTGAGGTGGTGACGTGACTGGATACGCTGACAGGATCTGTTGTGCCGACAACAGTATTTTCTGGTTTTGTAATCCGAAGAAAGAGGAAAAAAAAAAAAAACTGCGAAACAATAATAATAAGTGTAGAAAATTACAATAAAATGTTTAAAAATAAATGCAAAATATTTTACATGCAACTTTGAATCGCAATTAATCCTATAAGCCACAAGTATGGAGTGTCTTTCTGAAGCTGTCATTCTGAGATAAACTGGCAGAGCTTTTGGTTATAGCCTCCAGTAGGAATTGGCTCTTTGGATGGCCACACGTCATCCGACATTGCATTGCTGTATGTGTTTCTGTGTTTGAACGCTGCTTCAACTGGATACAAACACTCCTCCATGTGGGGTAAATAAATAGCTTCCTCGTCCTAATTACAGTCGTGTGTGTGTGTGTGAGTTCTTCCCAGCGCTTACCCCTTGGGTGTGTCCTTTCGTTATCGAGAAATAAATGGCAAGAATTGTAAAAGCATGAGGAGAAGAGGAAGGGTAGGATTTTCTTTTGTGGTGAGAGGGAGCCACACAGGGCTCAGTTATAGTATTTTATGCTCTTGGCTCCTCCGTGCTGGGGATGCAAACCCCCGAGTCTTAACCAACTGCATCTCTGTGAGCAGTGAGAGGTTCTTATTAAGGGACGCCTCAGCCCACAGTTGTTGAAATGGAATGACACGGGTCGACATGCTGGGATAATGAGCCCAGCAGTATTCAGCACACAGTCACAGCTGGTGGAGAGTTGGAGCTGCTTCTGTAAAATACTGTTCTTTCATATCTTGGGTTCAAACATACAAACAAAAAAAGGCAAACTAAACCATTTATAAAATGTGTAGCAAAAGATGACTTCTCTTTCTGTCCTAGTCTGACATGAGGTTCTGTTGGTGTTGAGGCTGATTGCGGAGGTTCATTCAAGAAAACTCCTGGGTGACAGTTTGACCTTGTTTTTGCTAATTGCAACTAGAGTGCGAAATTAGCCGAGCTTTCGTGTTTCTTATTAGGAATCCTCGATTCATTACCAAATATTTCCTGTTACGCTCCGCAAGCACCAGAGAAAGATGTAGCAAGAAAAAGCTTTGAAATCTTCCCCCCCGCCCCATCTCCCTTTTATAACTTCCTGTCTCTGTCTGTGCTCTCCTCCCTCCACACCAGATAGTCTGCTGGGATGGAAGATGATGGAAGACAAAGGCCATCGTGTTGCAGACTACTTCGTGGTGGCCGGGTTGACGGACTCATCGAAGCCCCTGGAGGAGGAGCTGCACTTCAATGACATCTGCCACAAGACAGCCAAGCCCAAGGCCCCCATCACGGATGTGGCCGTCATCATCCGCTCGCTGGGCGAGGAGGTGCCCCAAGGCTACACCTGCGTGGACACAACCCCCTCCGGCCTCTCTGCCGACCTCAACAGTGGCAGCCTCATGGGGCCCCAGATATTCCTGTGTTACAGGAGGGGCCGGGACAAGCCACCACTCACTGACCTGGGGTGAGAGACAACAGTGTGTGTGTTTATGTGCCTGTGCCTGTGTCTGTATGTTGGTGTGTGTCTGTGTGTGTGTGTGTATGTGAGCCACTTGGTGTGGTATTAGCTCCAGCTACACGCGGAGGGTATCGGACAGTCGGTGACCTTGCCTTCATCTGCACGACTGCAGGGGATTGGCTCAGCAAGCTTTACAGCCATTTGACTGATTGATACATTGATTCAATTCCACAACTGAGGAACTGGCTGCTCCACAGAGCTGCACAGAGATTGGGTGAAAGCTCAGGCAGCTGCCCCTTCCAGCTTAGCAGTCTTTGCCATCAGAGGTACTGTGTAACAAGCCCCAGCCTCGTGTAGGAATAAAGCATCAGGTGCTGAATATTTCATGCTTGTTACCTTGATTTGAGTACATTTCCATAGACAGCCATGAGGAACACACAAAATTAAAAATATATGAAGCTTTTCTGCTTCATCTGGAAAATGTTGTCCAGGAATGAGTAGTGGCGGGGAATGTATTTGGTACCGTCAGAGAACTTTGCAGCAGGGCAGTGGAGACTGCCTCACTGGGAGCTGTTTGTGTCCCAGCAGGGTGGGATTCTGGCATGGATTTGAGTACTGCATTCACATGATCAAGATGAGCCTGCAGCTTTTAAAGCCTGAAATGGCCTGATGTGCTGTGCAGTGGGAGCCTTTTTTTCATCGTGGGATTGGAGTTTTTGTGTGCATGTTTATGTGCGTCTGTGCACTTGGTCGTGTACCAATTGTGGTACATGTGTTTGTCCGAATCTGAGTGTGTCTGTACGATGTGAGAGTTTGTGTGGGGGGGGGGGCGCCTCCAAGCTCTCCTGTTCTGCAGCGTGTGTCTGCTCTTCCACACTGCTCACTGAATTGAAACGTTCACTATCACTTCCCTACGCTGATGGGATCTCGTCAATCTCCAGTGTCAACCGTCTCTCTCACTCATACAAGCACTTGTTAGCATCTCCCTCGCCGCTCCTGACGAATGAAGTTGTTGTCCTTCACTCTACTCTGACGGAAGGGATTTTTTAAACGCATTCCATTTGCAGATTGAATACAGAAATAAAATGGGGGGAAATAAAAAAAATATATATATATAAAATCACTCCACACTTCCCCCTAAATTCTTTACAAGGAACTGCTCTCTGAGACGATGACAGTGTTTAGCTTTTGGCAAAACCCCCGGTAGGTTTCAGAAACCTTTTCCAAAGAGCAGTTCCCTGTCTTGGAACAATGGAGCAGAGCTTCTGTTATCAGGTGAATAAAGAGGAGTCCTGTGTCGGTGTGGCACTCAGGCATGTGAACGGAGGCAGGAGGCAGGGCAGGGTGGGCCGCTGTGTGGAGGCCTTGTGGTTATATAAAAAGATGAGTGTGGTGGCTCTTCACTCCTGCAGAGAGAATCCTGCTCAAGCCCACCTCACTTCCAGCAATCTGGACTCCGCAGTGGGTGCCTGGCAGAGTCGTGACTCACTTCTAGCACATGGTGCAACACAAAGGAAACCCCCCTCGAGCAGCATTCAGCTAGACAGAAATGAGCTGGAATCAAGTTTCCTTCAACTCGTAGTGTTTTGCAATCGCTAACCTTAGGGAAGTTTATCACACTCAATTTGCATGCTAGTTTGTCTGCCCCCCTCCCCATTTAGTTGTAGCAGGCATGTACTTTCGTTCCAGTATTAGTCTGCATTGGTTGGTATTGTGGTGTGCTATACTGCACCTTTCCATGCTTCAGCATGATCTCACTGTCCTATCCTGCACTTTACTAGTATCATGCTTATTCTGCAGTATGTTGTTACAAGAGTACATAGAGCATTTATAAAAGAGCTCCCAATTGCTCTATAAGGGCACAGTCTTGTTTATAGGTTTAGTCTTATTTGTAAACAGCTCATCCGGTGCTGTAGAAAAACAGGTTATTTCTTCTTCAGAACTAGGCACTAGGCGGCACAATGGAGCTCCTACAGTCAGCACTTCTGTGTTTGTGGTTCTGAGATTTGTGTCAATGCTGCATTCAGGGGAAAACACACACACAACACACACACACTCTCTCTCACCCACGCACAAAATGAGTTAAATTATTTTGTAAGCCCTTCTGTCCGTCAGCCTCAGTTTTAAGGGAGTTGATATAATTGGTCCAGTTTCTGACGGACTTTGAGTGTGCAGGGGAGGTAGGGAGTCGCCCCCGAGCTGCTGATTGGTACAGCTCTCATTGCTTGGGCAGTCCTGGACTACAGGTAAGGGAGGCAGACATCCAGCTGACATAGCATCAGTTAGCTGAAGCAGATGCTCAGCCCTGAGCGGAATGGACCCCCCACTATATCCTGGGTGTGTCTTGCTTTCATTCTGTGTGTTGCTTTCAAGTGCCAGTCCCAACAGTTCCTCCAGAGCAGCTGGGTTGACCGTGGCTTTTTTGGGAATCCTAAATCAGGGATTTTCGCTGGGATGATTCCCACTTCGTCAGGAAAATTAAATAAACAATATTTAAATAAATAGAGAAGTGGCTCTAGACTGCGTTGTTCAGCAAAGGAATGGAGGGTTCCTCCTTCAGCAGGATTTGTAAACAGAATTTTGCAGAAGCAGCATTAGATTGTTGTCGGTGCTTTTTCTCAGTGCGTGTTTGTGCACTGTCTGTGATAGTGTGATTTGTCTGTGCCTTGGCACTGTAAGTGTTGAGGTGTGCTGATAAGTGTGGCATAGTGAGTGATGTGCTCTGTGTGGGACATTACAACAAACTGACCTGCCAGATCGATTTGACTCGGTGATGGATGGACTGTGCCAGGGAGGCCGTGCATTGTTGGCCTGTCTGTTCGTGGTGGGTTTATCTGTCTGAGGGCTGTGTTAATATGTCTGTGCATCAGGGCTCCCTCAGAGCAGGTCGTAGTCAGAAGGCACTTAGCCACACGTTAAGCACACACTTATCTTTTTTACGGATTTTCCCATCAGAATAAAGCAGTGAATTAATCTTCCGAGTTCCAAAAAAATAGTCCCAGGACTCCAGTTGTCTTGTTTTTCATGACATGATGGGGACTGTAAAACACTATAAACACAAACATGGATGAGCTTTCTGATCGTGTCCCTTTGTTTTTCTTTACCCCTCTCCCCGTGTCCCTCGTTGTCCACCATTTTGTTTCCCTGCGTGACCACGCTGTGTGTCCAGGGTGCTGTATGAGTGGAAGGAGCGACTGAAGAACGGCTGCCAGATCATCCAGACCACCCCGTCGGGACGCCCTGCCAACATCAGTAGCACGTCATCCCAGAGGATCTACGTCACGTACCGCCGCGCGCCCGACAGCCAATCCCACGCCTCGCTGGCCGTCACCGACATCTGCATCACCATCCCCGGCAAAGGGGAGACGCCGCCGCACACCTTCTGCAGGGTGGACAAGAACCTCAACAGCAGCATGGTGAGAGACCGGCCCGCAGGCTGTGGCTCCCACCACTGAGCTGCCCATATCTTTTTATGTTCCCCCTCCCATGAGCCAGTCTCCAGACGGCAGCATGTTTATTAGTGAGGCCCCGAAAGGCTCATTTGTCCATTCCCATGTCATGAAGCAAAAGGAACACATGCTTTTACACTGCAAAAATTTGCAGTACTGTGATGAGTACTGACTGTTGTAATTTAAACAGAATGACTGTTATTTTAGTTCACTTCACCCATCCTATTACTATCACTATTATTATTTCAGCACGGTGTGGCTCCAGTCACATCAATGACAGGGTGTATTTTTAGTGCGACACCTGGCTGTTCCTAATGGCCGTGTCCTACTAGACAGACCGAGCTGATGGGGATGTTACCGTGACAGCCAAACAATCCTCCAAGGATGGCTCCTGAAGGATAGAGGTGGGGGGGGAGATAGACAGAGGAGAGTTGAAGGAGGTCTCAGTCTGTATGTGTGCGTTCCTGACTCTTCTCAGATTTCATTGTCCAAACTGTCACCTTGGGGCGATTTTTGCATTTTCAAAATTGATGATGCTAATGACGGCTTTCAGAGCCAAGGTGCTAATGAGAGAGAGACTTGGCACAGTTTAGCACCTTAGTCATGCCAGACTGCATCCTTACTTTTGCGTACATCTTGCACTTCTCCGTGCTCTGTTCGCATGTTATTGCATTGTTTCCTGATCCCTATCGATTCTCAGTTATTACACCATATATTTCCCAATTCACAAAGAGCAATCTCAGAATTGTCATGGTGCTTGCTGGTGGCAGAATTAGGTTACATTTCTCATCAGCAAGTGACTCACTGCTCTGTCAGCAATGTTTTTGTTGTTGTTTTTGCTCGATGCTCCCTCATCTCTCGTCTCTGAGACACCCAGGGGCAGTGCAGAAAAGAGAGAGTCAGCCCTGTGAGAGTGAACACAGGGAGCTGGGGAGATGTTCCAGGGAGGTGCGAGACAGCCGGGCCGTGCTGCGAGCGCTGGAGTGTGTCTAATCCAACTCCCAGCAGCACTCACTGCTGGCCCAGGGACTCTCATTTTACCCTTGTTAATGTCAGCACTCACACAACACTCATCGTACCATTCTCTTCCCTGCACCAATGGCTGCACTGTGCAATAATTAACTGTGCTGACTGCATTGTATTTTAAGCCTTGTATTTTAAGGCTGGTTTAAATAGATCACAGTGGTTAGGGAGAGCAGATCTTCTGCGTCCACATATCCAAGCCCCCGAGCAGCAGTCCTGACCACAGGCAGCCAGACAGGGCTGCTGGGCCAGCCCATATCTGAACCCTGCCTGAGTAGACCAGGATTTTCGCAGGCCTGTAAAATGTTGTGCTGAGCAGGATGGATCTTCCTGTTCTTCCCCCACCTTCTCTCCAAAACCTCAGTGCTGTGTTGCTTGGCCAGACCCATTCCAAACTTTTTGTAGTTTTCGTAGATCCTGTTTTAAAATTCTTAATGCCCACTCCTGTGTTTTGATCCTTACAGTGGGGCTCATCGGTGTACCTCTGCTACAAGAAGTCTGTGGCCAAAACCAACATGATTGCCTACAAGGCTGGTGAGTCCTCTGATGATGTCTGCTCCTGCAGGGATATAGTAGTCCACTTACACCATCTCCCAGCCTGGCGCTGCCTTCTCTCTCTCTCTCTCTCTCTCTCTCTCTCTCTCTCCTTCCTTAATGAGCGGCTCAGGTTTTCAGTTGCCTATTTTACCACCTCGTCCTGCTGGGAGTGTGTTGTTTGTAGGCCACAAGTCTGTGCTGCCCCTGATCTATGGCAGCTGTGCATCTGCTGAGTCATTGTTGACTGTGAAGAGTGAACTTTCGATCAAATTTAATTTTTTGACCTAGAGAAGATTAGGACTTTAACCTACCTGCAAAAAAACCTGCAATATTACAAAACCAGGGGTACACTACGGGTTATTTTTATTTTAGGAGGGCGCTTGCCACTGCTTGTAGATATGCATTTAAAAAGTGCATTTAGGAACAGGTTTGTAGGTAGTTGTAGGTCAAAGACCTTTATAGTCTTGTCATGGTTGCGAAGTAAACCACAATCAACAGGTACAGTCAAGCACTACAGCGCCTATAAACCAAACCCCCAAAATGAAAATCAGCCTGGAAATGCTGCATGGAGTGTCAAACTGTTGTGGGATGAGTCTGGACTGTGTTGAAATCCGTTTCCCCAGGATTGTGAGCCCTGGGTGCCAGATTGCATACTGTATCTAATCTGGCAGATACTAACAGAGCATTATTGTTGTTATTGTTACACATTTAATATGTTGTTGGCTGCAGTGGCCATTCTAGTGATTGTGTGTGGAAATGTGTTTAAAGGCGAGCACAGTAAAGTTATTTCCCTGGCTAGCTGTGATAAGACGTTCATAATGATCAGCTCTTTAAACAGCAGCACAATGACAGCTTTGTGGAGCAGATAGTGTCCAGAGTGAATGTAGCGTTTCTGTTAACTGGTTTAACCGCATCCAGTTCATCTTATTCTGACACCAGGGATGAGCTCAGGGAAATTACTTTTTCTTTTTTGTTGTTGTTGCTGCTGTTGGAAACTTCTTTTTCGTTATTGTGTTTTTGGTAGTGTTGTCTTTTTTTTTTGTATACCAGCCCCTCCCCCCTCGTTGGAAAAGTGACTTGATCACTAGCACATGTTCGGTAATGAGATGTGAAATGAGAAGACCTGGGGCATTTCCGCTCTTCTCTCACGCCTCACGGTCAACTGAAACCCATTCTTAACATTGTGGCCGGGAGCCCCACCGGAAGCCCCCGGGGCGGCGTGATGCTCCCAGTGCTGCACCAGCTGTGTTTCCTGCCCTGTTGCAATACAACGGGTACACTTTCATCCCTGTCTCATGGGCCAGTGAGGAGCGGACCTGGACTCCCTGCATCTAACAGACTGGAGGGATCTAGCTGGGGAATGGGATAAAATGTATTATGTCTTAGCTGATGGCCTTGTGCGATTTACACTTGTCATTAAAAAAAAGAAAGGTTCTTGTCATACGGTAATCACAATGAGTGCAAAATATGATATTCAAGAGTATACAGCGTAAGTCCTAATAGCATTTGTACCCTGTCTGTCTGTCTGTCTGTCGGTCTGTGTCCCCGCTGCTTCAGTAAAGTGCGCAAGACTCGTGCGCATGTCAGGCGGTCTGTAATCCTGTAATTTCTACCAGCATGTAAGAATAGCCTGAACCAATTCCTCAGTGCAGGAATGTCATCTGTTTGCCAGTCAGCCAGCACTGAGAGGGACTCTCCGCTGGGCGCTTGAATTGGTCGTCCCGGTTTAAAATTAGTCTTTAGTTTGCAGCCCATTTTGAAAGCATTTCTCTCTCCAAGGCTAAGTAGATCACCTCTGGGGTCAATGAGAAGGCAAAAAGACAAAACAAAAGTAGAAAATAAAAACATGATTGAAAAGGGCAGGGATAAATACACTGTTTACAGACGGCCAAGTATATCCTCTCAAGAGCCAGGCTGCACACGTGACAAACCATAATTATTTGTGGGACTAGGATTGCAAAAAAAACTATGAGAGAGAGAGAGCTTGGAGCCTTGTACAGCACACTGCTTTCCTTCGGGGTCGGCTGTGTTGCATGCTTGTGGTTTTGTGATTTATTTCCCCAGACCAGTGCTGAATGTTATTGTGTACGTGTTTTGGTTCGCAGGTCTGATCTGCAGGTACCCTGAGGAGGATTATGAGTCCTTCCCTTTGCCGGAGTCAGTGCCTCTGTTCTGCCTGCCCATGGGAGCCACCATTGAGTGCTGGCCCTCCCAAACCAAATACTCCTTGCCCGTCTTCTCCACCTTCGTGCTGACTGGAGCCTCGGGGGAAAAGGTAACGGGATGGGACGGGGGTTGTTGTTGCGCTGGACGAGGCTCCACTCTGCCCACGTTGGGAATTGAAGCGGAGCGCTTGCGGTTACAGGCAATAATGTGTGCTGAGCAAGTTCCGGGGCAGATGGCTTCTGTAAAAATGTAAAAGGAATTTGGCCTGTAAAAATATGTGCAAGCTTAAAATCTAGAGACAAACAAATGAGAAGAAAGGTCTTGCAAGTTTCCCCAGAGACGGCTGGTTTGGATGATTCTCCATTTTTATTTTTATTTTTCTTAATGCAAATGCACAAAGTTATCCAGAACTTCTCCTTTCTTCCCACGTTCAAGAGTGTAGTCTTGACTTTTGGGTGAACTCGATCTGCAGACAGTGCAGCAGTGGCAAAGCCGGAAATACCTGACAGCCGCTGAGAGACGTGTGGGGGGGAGTTGAGCCAAAACTCAATTCAAGGTCACTGGGAGGCGCGTCTTAGCTGCTGAGAGGGCTGAAAATCCTGGCCCGCCTCTCTGCTCCGCTGAAGGAGCCTGGCTCTTCAACAAGAGCGGACAGCTGCTATTCACCAGTCTGTGCTCGGAGAAGGTATAGACACTCTTCCAGTGCTGGCCTTCCTCTGCTCTGGGGGGTAGTTCAACAATGTGACACAGGGCTGACTGAGCCTCTCTCCCAGGGAAACATGGGAAGCAGCACCAAGCATGGAAGGGCTCTTAGGTCAGAGATGTGGTGGATCCCGTCCAGACCAGGAGTAACTCGCCTTGCGGACATTTAAAAATACATAGTTAGGTCCATAAATATTTGGACAGTGACACAATTGTCATCATTTTGGCTCTGTACACAATCACAATGGATTTGAAAGGAAACAAACAAGATGTGCTTTAAGTGTAGACTTTCATCTTTAATTTGAGGGTAGTTACATCCAAATTGGGTGAACGGTGTAGGAATTACACCCATTTTTATATGTGGTCCCCCCAATTTTAGGGGCTCAAAAGTATTTGGACAAACTAACACAATCATGAATTTAAATTGTGAGTTTGTCGCCCCAAGAACAAGCAGGAAGTAAAGACAGCTGCAGTGCAGGCCTGGCAGAGCATCACCAGGGAAGAAACCCAGTATCTGGTGATGTCTATGGGTTCCAGACTTCAGGCAGACATTGACTGCAAAGGATTTGCAACCATGTATTGAAACTCACAGTTTAATTCATGATTATGTTAGTTTGTCCAATTACTTTTGAGCCCCTAAAATTGGGGGGACCACATATAAAAATGGGTGTAATTCCTACACCGTTCACCCAGTTTGGGTGATTGTTTACATTCAAATCCATTGTAGTGGCATACAGAGCCAAAATGTTTACTGTCCAAATATTTGTGGACCTAACTGTATATATGTATTCTCTTTCTTGTTTTAAATACATATCTTTCTCTGTCCTTCTCTGACTCCAGTACTGACAGTGTTTCCTGCCCCCCCAGGTGTATGGAGCTGCCATCCAGTTCTACGAGTCCTACTCTCAGGAGCGGCTGACAGACAAGCAGCGCTCCCAGCTGGGCCTCTCCAGCACCGACTCCAGGCCCAACATGTCCAAGGCTGTTCACACCAACAAGTGCATCTGCCTGCTCTCCCACTGGCCCTTCTTCGACGCCTTCCGGAAGTACCTCACATTCCTGTACCGCTATTCCATCTCTGGCCCCCACGCTCTGCCCATTGAGAAGTGAGTGTGTGTGGGCGGTGGTGGGGGTGTGTAGGCTGGCCTGTGGGCTTCCCTAAATGTCTGTTCTTATCACATTGCCTCTCAAAATAAAATAAAAAATAGGAAGTAAATCAAAACCTGTCTAGCATGTTGTCTTTTGTGGAACATCGACTGACTATGTTTATGTATGTATTTATTCATGTTTTATTTTTATTTCCCTTTATTCAGGCACATATCTCACTTCATGCACAAAGTCCCATTCCCCTCCTCTCAGAGGCCCAGGATCCTGGTACAGGTAAGATGCCCTGAAGAAGTACGCACTCTCTCTTTCCCTCTCTTTCTCTCTCTCTCTCTCTCTCTCTCTGTGTGAAGTGTTCTGTCTGCATGGTTTTACACAGTGCTGTTTCACTCTCGAGTCATGCGTCTCTTGCTGTGTGAAGAGCTCCACTCTGGACTGCGTGTAACTCTGTGTACTTTTCACAGCTGTCGCCACATGACAGCCTGATGCTGAGCCAGCCAGTGTCGTCCCCTTTACCACTAAGGTAGGTCACGCTGGTCACAATGCATTACAGAATTTAAATTGGCCGCTCACTTCAAGCTTGCATTTAAACCAAGATAAGACACTTAAAGAGATCGGAGGGTTTTTTCCTCCTCTCTGACCCGTGCATGTTTCTATTAGTGGCCTTATTTTTTGGTATTCTCATTATTCTCTTGGGGGGCCTGACCTGTCAGATTCAAGCCTCCTCTTTCCTTGAAGGTGATTTTGTTGGCTCCTGTTGTCCGACCTGTGTCTTGATGGCCTGTCCTCTGTGTTCTCTGTTCGTGTTGTTGCAGTGGCGGACGGTTCTCCACGCTGCTGCAGAACCTCGGCCCAGAGAACGCAGTGACACTGCTGGTCTTTGCTGTGACCGAGCACAAGATCCTGGTGCACTCCCTGCGGCCGGCCGTGCTGACCAGCGTCACCGAGGCGCTCGTCTCCGTGAGTCACACTCCGACCCCTCTGACCGCTCCCTCGACAGCTACACATCCCGCCCAGCTGACCTCTACAGCGACACACACACCACCTATCCCTCCACAGAGATGCACATGCTGGCCACTCTTAAGCTCTGCAGACAAACACACACAAATGAACTGAAAACACAGAGCACTGCAGCAACACACACACGGACACTAAGACCCACAGTGGCGAGCTGAACTGTTGTCCCTGTCCTCCCCGTGTCCTAGATGATCTTCCCCTTCCACTGGCCATGCCCCTACATCCCGCTGTGCCCCCTGGCATTGGCAGATGTCCTGAGCGCCCCCTGCCCCTTCATCGTGGGGGTGGACTCCCGCTACTTTGATCTGTATGACCCTCCCCCCGATGTCAGCTGTGTGGACCTGGACACCAACACCATCTCCCAGTGAGTGAATTGGTGTATACGTTGCACCAATCAACCCATCAATTTCCTTCAATAACTATTTGATTATTATCAAATATATACCTATAATAATCTTAATCTGTGTCATAGTGGGAGTGTGTGAGAGTGAATGTGAATGCCCAGTGTGAGTGTGTGTACCCAGTGTGTGTGTTACTGTGTGTGCCCAGTCTGTGTGTTGTCCCAGCCTCTCATCTGGTGTTTGTTTTTCCTCCCCACTGCGTGGCTGCTGCTGTGCCCACGGTGCGCTGGGCTCTCAGTACTGAAGATAAGAGGGCTTTGACATGGAAAATCCTGCCAAAGAAAGCCTGCAAAAACCTGATGAATCTCCTGAATAATCTCTACCAACAACTGGCAGAAGGTTTGTGGAAACTGATGAGATTACAAAAATGGGAGGGGAATAGGACTTTTTGTCTTATTTTATGCTCTTATGTTTTTTTTTTTTTTTTTTTTTTTTTGTCTGTTGCATTGTCATCGTTGCCCCCCCACCCCCTAGAAAGACAGCTGTTTGAGAGCTGCTTTTAATCCATGAAGGGGTGCATAATCTGTTTGTTTGCTTGCCTGTGTGAAGAAACAGAAAATTACACTCGGTGATATTGGGGTGCAGTCACAAGCTGGTGAAATGGTGCCGTCACTTCACTCCAGTCTGTGACCGTGCAGGCCCTTGTCACTACGCTGGGGGGTCAAAGAAAGAAAACAAGCGCTCTGTTTTAAGGTGACTCTACAGCTTAGAATCCATCAGCTTCTGTCCCCTCCCTGCCGGGTTTCCTGTGGTATTGCCCGCCCTGCGTGCTTGACTGACCCTGTGATTCCTGTGTACAGCCCAGCAGAGGCCCAGAGAGGATGGTCTGCAGGAGCTGTCCATGAGCGACTATGATTTCAGCTCAGGCAAGACCCTGCACACGCTGGAGCTGGAGATCCAGGAAGCCTTCCTGCGCTTCATGGCCGCCATCCTGAAGGGGTACCGCTCCTACCTGCGGCCCATCACCCAGGCCCCTTCCGAGAAGGCCACAGACGCCAGCTCCCTCTTCGACCTGCAAGGTACTCCTGCACTGCCGGCCCACAGCCCTGCTGTGGCCTTATTGCGCTGTTGAGTTATTCAACGATTGACTGACTCACTCACTGATTGACTGATACCCTAACTGACATACTAATGGACTGACTGACTGACCTACTGAAGTGCAGACTGACCTGCTGGCTGGCTGACTGACTGCTACCAAGCAGTGACTCTTTTGAAGGGATGGAGTTTTGACACACATTTCATGACTGATGCAATCGGGTTAAGAGTAGAAAAGCAATTTCATGTGGTGTTTATTTTCTGTCTACATTGGAATTAGGTGGTTCTTTTTTTAAACGATGAATTGTGTCAAAGCAACAGTCTGCCTAAGTGCTGGTCTCAACACTTGACACCTCTGAGTGTCACAGGGGGTCAGGTGTCCTGATCTCTGCGTGGTAGCCGAGCTCCGGCCGCGTGACTGTGCAGGGATACGAGTGACGCACAGAACTCGTGCTTGGTGCGCTGTAGCAGGAGCGTCACCCAGGGTGCACAGTGGTCCAGGCCGGTCTCAGTGCAGCTGTTCCGCAGAGTGTTGTCTTACACGTTTTTAACAGTGCAAGGTCACTTGGCAAGGTCAGGGGCACAAGAGTCTGGCTCCGTTATACCTCAGGCTGGTGATAAGTCATTTATTTATTATTTTCTCACAAGAAGGTTTCCAACACCATCCCCCAGGGCCAAAAACAGCAGTCCAAAATTTTAAAGGCACTTCTGTGGAAGGGAAGTGAGTGGAAGCCCACACGTTTTAGACATGCCAGTGATTCATTAATGTGTCACCCCCCCTCCTCCCTGTAAGGCATAGATGGAAGTTATTGCAACACACACCCATTTTAATCAGATTTTCTTTGTCTGTGCGGTGAGCTTGACTGGTGACCTCTCTACTGTGTCTCCAGGTTTACGGAAGCACCAGCAGTGGCGCCGAGTGCTGTGCAGCTGGAGTCCTTGTTAACCCTTTAGTCTCTAGTATATACATTTAAGAAAGAAAATAAGCCCTGCTCTTTCACCCCCCCACAGGGTTTCTAAAGAGCCGTGATCGCTCCCACCAGAAGTTCTACTCTCTCATGACGAAGACGCAGATGTTCATCAGGTTCATTGAGGAATGCTCCTTCGTCAGTGACAAGGATGCCAGCCTGGCTTTCTTTGACGACTGTGTGGACAAAGTAAGCCTGCTTATACGACTCCATCTGCAGAAATATCATACTTTGGAAAAAGACTATATCGGAGGGAGCGGGATGATGTGTCACTGTGCTCTGCTGGGCTGTGCTATTCTTCAACTTCCTGTTTCTAAAACTTGAACTTGTCTTGATTTCTCCTCTCTCCCTTTTCTCTACGATCGCTCTCCCTCTGTCTTGTGAAGCTGTACAGCACAGAGCGCAGTGCAGACAAAGGAGTCAAGGTAAGCGTGGCTGTCACGGCTAGCACCTCCCTGTATAGCACCCGCACTGTGGACAGAGCTCGGGCCTGGTCACAATCCCATCTGGATGCTCAGGTGGCCGTAGCAAGGGACGAGCGGCTTGTGATGCTGCACTGGTCTGCTGTGTGATGGAGAGGAAAAGCTGCCCTCTGGACTTCATGGGCGTTGATTTTGGCATTCAGTGCAACATCATAAAACGCAATACACCATGACACATTGACGAGGGGAGTTTTTAAACTTGCTTAATTGACGTGTTTCTCGTCCGCCAGTTAATTCCTTTTTTTTTTTTTTTCTCCTCCAAAAGAGCCTCTTCCGTTTCTGAAAATCCCATCAAGTATTAAAGGGAACGAGTATGTTTAGATCTGTAATCGGTTACTGTCAGTGTGCAGGAAAGTGGTTTGAAATAGTGCTACATGTGTCTGAAAGCTCTTATGGGGCAGCCTGCGCCTGAGCTGTCACTGTTAATTTGACCGCTGTGTGCAACTGCTACGCATGAGTTAGCCACCGCTGCGTAGGGAGAGTTGGCCCACTGACAGGGCACACAGTCTGCCTGTATTTTAAATAAATGATTTGCGTGACAGAAGGTGCCTAATGTTAAAGCAAGTTCCATTATGGTTTTGTATGGTCTTTTTTTCTTTTTCTTTTTTAAACATACTTTTCATAATTAATGTCATCAGGGACACAGGCCTGTAGGTTTATCAGAGCATCTTTAGAGGTTCAAGCATAGACGGGTCTAGTCTTGTCATCATTTCTTATATCTTTATTTCTGTTTTTTTAACGGTGTCCATTGGTTTGTCTTCATGGACGCTCTGTAGTGGCCTGCGGGGTGGAGCTGTTCTGGAGCAGTTTGTCTGTGTTCGGTACTAAGGGGGATGTGTGAGGCACGGTGCATTGGTGACAGCGATCATCTTACTGGTTTTGCTGGTTGTGGAAGTCCATGTGAGCTTTCCCTGCCACTGAGCAACTGTACCTTGATGTGCACTAGTTAGATAAGGATTTTTGGGGAGGCTGTGTCTGTGTGCCCCGGTTGTGAGCTGCACAGACTGGTTCCCCTTCCTGTGGGCAATCTGTGCAAGTTGCTCTGGATTTGGCCAGAGGGCCCTAGGAGTCTGTTCTTGTTTTCCTGGGGAGGGGGGTGACCTGCACTTCTGTGGCGGGGTCAGGTGCCAGTGTTGGTCTGGCATTCCCACAGGACGGGGCCTTCTGATTGGAAACTTGGGCCAGCTGGAGAGCCAGTGATTGGTCGGCTGTAATGTGATATGGGAGAGGGGAGTGGGGGCTGCCTTGTGAGTGTCAGGTTTGCTCACAGTTCATCTTTCAAAAGGCTCTGGGACTCGCATTGGATCCCTTGGGGTGTCTAGTTACCCTCTCCCTCCCCCTCTCCTGAGGAGCCGCAGTCAGACAGCGCTACCTCCTGAGCAAATTGACTGGACCCAAAAATCATTTCACTTGCACACTCACTTTCTCTCTCTGTGTGTCGCATCCTCTCTCTCTCTTTCTCTCTCCCTCCCCCTCTCTCTCTTTCTCTCCCTTTCTTTAAATACAATAAAAAAATGATACAAATGAATAGAGGCCAGGCACACTCCTACACGCCATTTCCTCTGATTAGCGTAATTGAGTGCGTTTTTCAGGACATAGGAATCAGTAATTCTCACAGGAAGGCAGACCAGTGGTGCCTGTGTAGATTTAACAGGACTGCAATCTTCCAAGTCTTAAAAATAAAAAAATAAAAGGTTCCTCTAACATCAGTTTTAATTTGAATTGCTGGAGGAAATCTTTGCTGACTTTGATGTTTTGTTCCTTTTTATTCATTTATTTTTTTCCTTCCGTTGTTGTTTTGTATCGCCTTCAGGCCCGTAAGAGAATTTCGTGAATGGTTCCTTTTTTCTCCTTTTCCCCTCTCTCCCTCCTTGTTTCTGTAGTGAAAGCTTTCAGTTCTGGTGCCTGTGACAGGGGCTGCACAGGAGCCGGCTCGTCACTCCCTCGGTGACGCAGATTGACAGTGCTATAAATGACATGCACAAAGGCCAGGAGCACGGCCCCTTTACTGCACCAGAGGAATTTGTTTTGGGACTGCTTCCCCTATCCTGAAATAACCAGTGTGCTGAGAGAGAGCAGAATGAGCGAGAGAGCAGAATGAGAGAGAGAATGAGCACAGAGAAAACAATGAGAGAGAGCACAGAGAGCAGAGAGAGAAAAATGAGAGTGAGTGCAGATGCTGTTCGTGGCTCTTCAGTGTTCTGCCAATCCACTTGTAGCCCTTGTGCAGTGAGTGGGGGCCCTTCAGGAGCCTGTGTGCAGTGAGCCTGTGTCCAATCCAGACTGAGCACCTTCCGCCCAGTCTGTGGGGAGAACGCCTCAGCCTTCATGACGACACTTTTTGAACCCAGGGTTGGGGTCGTGATGGAGAGGATGGTGATGACGGTTATTATTGTATTAAAATCCCACATCTGTGTTGCATGTCGCCAGAGGAACTGCAGCCGCCCAGTGTGATTGCACGCTCATTACATTGAGTGGTCCGTGACTGAAGAATGAGGCTTTGAAAGAATCCCCAGGGCTCAGAGCTGGCCGGGCCGTCCTGTAGTCCGTCACTCTGTGTCAACTTTTCTTTAATTTGTTTTATTTAAATATTTGCGCAGACACACACACTGCAGCTGCGCCGCGCTGCCCGGGAGAGAGGGGCCCGGCCCTCCGTGTTCTTCTGGAGGACTGTGCTGCAGCTGTTTTGAGCTCATTCAAATTACACAGCACTGCTGATGAAATGATTTTGAGCAGATGTTTTCAGTTGAGGGAGAGGGAGAGATTGGGAGACAGAGAGGAGAGCTCTCTTGGTGTTAGGCCGCAGTCTGTCAGCTCTTTGTGGAGTGAAGTGTGGCTAAGCCTGGACGCGGACAGTTACAGGAATGGCATGCCTGAGCCTTGTTTGTATGCATAGGAAGGCTACAGTTGAGAAAGTCTGGTTTTCTTTACTACTGCAAGTGCTGCTGCCACGTCTGTCCTACGAGATAGAACCGCTGCAACACAAACCCCTGTGAGAGTCTGCACCTCACTGACTGTTTAGCCTGTGTCCTTGTATCTATATCTCTCTCCCCTTTCCCCTCTGTAAATTGGAAGAGCAGACCAGCGTGTCGGTGGGAAGCTGTGACCCGCAGCCCCCGCTGTTCAGTATTGCTGCCAGTTAGGTGTGTGCAGAGAGAGGCAGGGGCTCACCTGAGTCCCAGTGGGGCAGAAAGGCTTGATGCACCCCCTCGCCTCATGCTGCTGGTATGGCTCTGGTGAATGCTGGACACTTCTGTGGGATGTGGAATCCATTTAAAAAGCTGCACTCACAGATGGACCACTCTCCCGACTGGCAGAGCACGGCTACCTGCTGTTCCCTGCACCAGGGTCACATGCACAGGGTTTCTCTCTCATGAATTATTGACCTGTACAGCGGGACACAATCAGCTGTGTAAATGTAACCATACACCCCCAAAGCTCTGAGCTTGGCGCTGTCATTGTTATGCACAAGTCTGTTTTTGCCAAAAATACTAAAGGAGGGAAGAAAAAGCTAATGTTCCAACCTCATCCTGTTTTTGATGTATTTATTTTATTCTTTATAAAATTGATTTCCTATATTTAATACACATATTTGATATACTCTGATACAAAACCGATCAGCAGCAATGTGGTGAAACCCGTCTGTCAGCACACTTAGTCTCCCCGCTCCTGTAAAACACTACAGTAAACAATTTGCAGCGATTAGGGGGAGCGGTAATCAAAATAATGTGTTGCATTCAGACTGATGGCTGTGCAGATTAATGGCGTTCCAGAGTGTTAATGGAGCCTTTTCTTGACGAGAGGTTTTGGTGTGTCAGCACCACGGCCCCGTGCCAACATCTGTCTGGGTTATTAGACATTTTGAGAGTTCCACAGCATCCCTTTGCCTCCCTTTCACCCCTCTATCTCCCTCTCCCTCTCTGTCCCTCTCCCCCTCTCCCTCTCCCTTGACATTCCACTGATTCTGCTGGGACTGACACCCAGGAGGCCAGCATGTCTTAGTCAGGGGTTGCTAGCCAGCTGTGAGGGTAGATATAGATATATAACCAGGGTGCCAGTAAATTATTTGCAACATGGGTCAGGTCGTGACTGGAATGAGGCCTGTTTTTTGGCAATTGTTTGTTTTTTGTTTGTTTTCAAGAGAATAACGTTTAAACCAGTATTGATTGCTTCCTACAAACGGGCCATATTTTAATAAACCCTTCCTTCTGTCGGTGCCTGATTTGATATTCATTCCTGTTTTATTCTGTCGTGGAGGGCTCTGCCTGCTTAGCATTTATATACCGCGTAATCTTCTCAACACATTTGCCAGACAGCTGTTTCTGAAATCCAGATGTTCACATTGCGTTGGGTGGGGCGTGTTGTTTTGACCTGTGTATGTGTTGGTGTGTCTCTCTGTCTCTCTCTGTCAAACTCTTGGCCTCAGAGCTCAGTGCCCCTCCCCTCACTCTCTGTGTCCACTCAGGTGGACA
This sequence comes from Amia ocellicauda, assembly GCF_036373705.1. Taxonomy (NCBI): domain Eukaryota; kingdom Metazoa; phylum Chordata; class Actinopteri; order Amiiformes; family Amiidae; genus Amia; species Amia ocellicauda. Next base: position 19,209,326 of record NC_089853.1, read on the forward strand.
GCGACCGGCCGGAGGAGTCACGCCTGATTGAGCTGGACGAATCACACCGCAGCGAGCACACGGTGTTCATCACCCCCCCAGAGCTGCCCCCCCTGCCCGAGGGAGAGGAGTACCCACTGCAGCACAGGTACCCCAGACACCCCCAGCTCCCCCAGAACTCTTGTCTTCAGCCAGTGATTAGAGAGAGACCACCTGGTACACCTTTCCTATGATACCTACCCTAGAGCGTGGTGACACGCTGCCTTGGAGGGGCAGGACTGCTGTGTCTCTGTTGGGATACTGTTCTTGATGCTGGAGGTTGCTATACAAGCAGCTTCCTCCCGACTGGTAACTTGCAGGGATTTTAGTTGCCCCAGAGCGGTCAGACTGGCTTCCAACCTGTGTGCTGCTTCAGTCTCGCACAGAACCAACACGAGAAGGTTTCGAGATAGGTCAGCAAGGGAGGGCGCTGCATGGTCTTTCAGTGTCTGAGTGTCCTGTGCCCTGTGCTCTGCAGTTACAACGGGTTTCCTGCTCTGAATCTGGAACTGATGGACCGACCCAAGGGGCTGTGGATCCCAGTGACCAGGCTGACCTCCCGGAACAGCTGCCCTGCCAGCCCCGCCCCCATGTTCCGCCGGACCAAGCAGGTGAGCAGTCAGTCTGTCTCGGCCTTGTGTTCTCTCTGTCCATCTGTCTCTTTGTTGGTCTGAAATAGTTTCACCCATTTCTTGATATTGATCTCTAATATGGATTTGTTGGTTTAACAGGAAATCAAATCTGCTCATAAGATAGCCAAGAGGTACTCCTCCATCCCCCAGATGTGGTCCAAGTGCCTGCTGAGGCACTGCTACGGACTGTGGTTCATCTGTCTGCCTGCTTACGTCAAGGTGTGCCACTCCAAGGTGCGGGCACTACGCACGGCCTATGACGTACTGCGCAAGATGCAGGTCAAGAAGCTGCAACCCCCGGACGAGGTTTGCAACTTTGTGTGTGTGTCTGTGTCTTGGTGTCGCCCCATTTTCCAAGCGCATCCCGTTTGATGGCTCGGTTTGATGTGACCACGCCGCCTCTGTGCTCTTCCCCTACTCTAGGTGTGCTACCGGGTGCTGATGCAGCTGTGCGGGCAGTATGGCCAGCCCGTGTTGGCGGTTCGAGTTCTGTTTGAGATGAAGAAAGCTGGCGTCCATCCCAATGCCATTACCTACGGTTATTACAACAAGGTGTGCCTGGGTCCTAGTCACCACTTTCCAGATCCTGCCTGAGGGAATGAATGAATGAATACTTGAATGAGTGAATAAATTAATTAATACATACCTACCTACCTACCTACCCAAATACCCACATCCACATATACGCGTAAATACATACACAATATTCTTTTCAATTTTTGATTAATACAAAACAACCACTGGATTGTCAGCCATCAGGAGGCGTGTCCGTGCTCTCCTGCAGCTGTTGACTCAGCCTGGGGTTTTCTGCAGTGCTCTAGCCGGGCTGTTAAAATTATTTAAACCACATCAAGATCGTCTCCTGCGGATCCCTCGGATAAGAGTCTTTGCTCCTTAGTGCATTTGAATTTATCTGTAGTTCTAATAAGTGCCGCGCCCAGATTTACTCAGTGCCATCGCCTGAGAGGGCTAACATGGTTAAAAAAAAATCCAATTAGTTGGATATCTGCCGAACTGTAGATTCAAATTCCGCTTGAACAAGACACTGCTCTCCCAAGTTATGTCTTCCTGAGCACTAATGATCCTCGTCATAATAATGATACTACTATGAATCATAAATAATAATTATATTAATGATAATGGTATTAATAATAACCCAAAAATCTTGCTGGGATCAACTCTTGGCTTGTTGCTTATGAATGTGGTAGGCGTCTGTACTGAGCCACAGTGGAGATGAGAGCAGGCAGAGTAAACATATGAATATTAATTGAATTCCCTTATTAGCACAGCCGGATCACAAGGGGCCCTGCACCACGCGGATATCAACGCAGACTTCAGACGAAGCCCCGCAGACAGAGAGGGCGGTATTAGCTGGGCTCCCCCAGACTCTTTCAGGGGGATCCAGAGAGATTGCAGAGCTGCCTGCACAGGGCCTGGTGCCCGAGGCTGCAGCGCTCGACTCAGTGATGTCGGCTCTGTGCGGCGCAATTAGGGGATCAAACTTTCGTTGCTTTTGCTGGCTTCCCAAGAACGAGACTTGATTTAATAGACGTGATTGAACAGAGTGGTATTGGGAGATGCGCTTTTCACTTTGGAGCAATTGATTGGAAAAGAGGCCATCTGCAATTAAGTTGCTGCCCGGCCCTTTCTGTCTCGCTCTGCTGAGTCTGTCCTTTGCAGTGTACGAGTCTCTGTTATAGGAAAAAATATAACTATAAACCTTTAAATAGACTTCATTATAGATAATCTGTTTGTGAGTGAGTGAGTGTGTGGGTGTGTTCGTCTGGTTCCTTGGTACAGTTTGTGCAGGAGGCCAACGCTGCTGTCTCCACACTTATCTGAGTTGCCCTGCTGCTGTGGAGAGTGCTCACTCTGCTCTTCTCTCCCCTGCTCTTCCCCAGGCCGTGCTGGAGAGTACCTGGCCCTCCAGCACCCGAGGTGGGTACTTTCTGTGGATGAAACTGAGGAACGTTGTCCTGGCGGTGGCCCAGTTCAGGAGAGCACTGAAGAAACAGCAGGCCAACCCTGCCCAGATGCCCCTCTCAGGTACGACCTCTGACCTGCCAGGAGAGTTCTGACCTCTACAGATCTGGCTGTTGCAAGATAAAAAAATATCTAAAACACACACACACACACCCACACTGTCAGTGACCAACACACGCACATGACCCCCAGTGGTTCCCAGAAGGAAATACTATTTTATTGAATTTAGTATTTTTCGTTTCATAAAATAATAACAATTCAATTTGTTTAATACTTATGATTAAAATCTTTAAAATCAATCCTTAAAATCACTTAAATTTTTTTTAAATCTGTGATTTTAACAAGAACAAAAACAATTAACTTTAAAATAAACGTGCCCAAAACAACAAAACAAACGTGATAAAAGCAAAAACTGCTCACCAACAAAAAGGTCAAATACATTTGAAAATAACTGAAAATGCATTGAACAAAATAAAGAAACAATTAAAAAGGAAAAAATAAAAAACAAACAAAAAAGGTCCAATGCATTTTAAATTAAACCCAAAACGGTCAATGTATTTGACAACAGAATATAACAAAACTATACCAAAAACCCTAAACAATGTGATTTAAAAGCAACTAAATCTTTAAAAACAATTAAGATTCGTTTTTAAAATCTTTTTAAAAACAATCATCCGTAAAATCTTTAAAAGATCTTGGACTCGGGCTCCAGCAGGGGGAACTGACCGTCCCCGGAGGTGGGTCCCATCATGGGATCCTGAGCTCCCCCAGATCTTGTATGTGCCAGTTCTTGTAGGCTTCCTCCTTGCCCTTCCCAGAAGGAAAACTCAAACATACCGACATCACACTAATTAGTAGACTGCATTGAGATCATCTGAAGAATGTGTGTTGCTCAAGGCAGCCTCTCCAGGCCTGCCCTGTCCACCCAGGGTCCTTGACATGTGATTAACACCACACTGTCCTTTCCCAGGGGCCCTTGCATCACAGGCCAATCAGCATGCAGGTACAAGGAGGGTGGCTGTTCTAACTACAGTGGGTAGGCCTGTGCCTAGTGTTACAGTGCATTACTTTTTTGGCCAGTCAGATTGTTTCTTATTTTAATTCTTATTATTTATTCATCCCCCCCACCCCTCCCCAATCGATACATTTTCAAAAGTGAGTCAAGCGAGACTCCTGTTTGACCAGCATTTCCCCCCCACCAGTAAAAGCACTGTGCTCTCTGCAGGGACGTTATTGATTGACATTTCCTCTGGGTTTTGTTTTTGAAGAAAATCAGCTGATTTTATGTATTTAAATTTCTTTATTTTCTTAGGAATTATCTTTAGAAGTAAGACTGGAGTGAGAGGGAGAAGAGGGGAGGGGGGTTTAGGCATAAATCCAATTAATCAATCTTTATTCCAGGGCTCACAAGCAAGCCTGAGGAGAAGATTAGGAGAGAGGAGAGGGGGCAGGAGGGCAGGGGAGAAGAGAGCAGAATGGAGGGTAGGAGAGAGAAAAGAGGATATCACAGCACAGGGGGAAAAATTTAAGGGGAAAGGAGTGGAGACAAGGGAGAGGAAAAGAGAGAGAGAAGAGCATGTGGGGAAAGGAGGGAGAGGAGAGAGGAGGAAGACGAGAGATATGGGAGAAGGGAGCTGGGCTGCAGGGTTGCTAATGTATTGTCGTCTTTGAGCAGATGGCAGCGATGTGGATGCTGTCAGCCATGGCAGCCTGGATAGCTCTAACGACACTAACGCGCCGGAGCCGGGGCCCTTCGGCACTGACCTAATCAAAGTAGATTCCACTGATGATAGATCTAGCGCAGGTACTGCTCCTCCCGGTCCACACGGGCTGCTGCCGTGTGGCACCACTCATTCTTAAACCTCTCTGTCGTCGTCTTCTCTCATCTCTCGCCACAGCCGCCCCCTTCCTCATCCCCCCCCCACCATGCACTCTGTTGATGTCACTCTTCCTTCCCTGGGCGATATCGATGTCCTGATTTATTTATTCGCTCTTCCTTTTCACTCTTCATCCTTCCGGTGCTCTCTCCACATCCCTCCGATCCCTTGGCCCCTGACCCCTGACCCCTGACCCCATCTCCCTGCCTCTCTGCCGTTTTTCTTGTCCTCCTCCCCTCTTGGTTATTTTCCTCCTTTGTCCCTCTCCTCCCGCCCTGCGTGTCTCTGCCCTGCATGCAGTGAGCTGTGGGTATGGCAGTGTGGGGAAGGAGACTTGGCCATCCCTGGCACACTGGACTTGTTCTGACCTGAGAGACACCGGTGTCTGTGCAGGTATCTCTCTCTCTTTCCTTCATCATTCTCGTCACTGCTCTCTCCTCTCCAGCTGCGTCTCAGAATCCCTCTCTTATTTGTTGTCCCTTTTGTGTGTGTGTGTGTGTATATTTATTTTCCTATTCATCAGTACAGAACCTCTTCATATTGAGGTGTTTTGTTCCTGAATCAATGTATTCCTTGAATTTGATTTTCATTAAGCATTTATATATATATATATATATATATATATATATATATATACACAGTTGTATGTATGTGTATGTAATATATATAATATATATATATATACACAGTGGGGGGGAAAAGTATTTGATCCCCTGCTGATTTTGTATGTTTGCCCACTGACAAAGAAATGATCAGTCTATAATTGTAAGGGTAGGTGTATTTTAACAGTGAGAGACAGAATAACAACAAAAAAATCCAGAAAAACGCATTTCATAAAAGTTATACATTTGATTTGCATGTTAATGAGGGAAATAAGTATTTGACCCCTTCGACTTAGTACTTGGTGGCAAAACCCTTGTTGGCAATCACAGAGGTCAGACGTTTCTTGTAGTTGGCCACCAGGTTTGCACACATCTCAGGAGGGATGTTGTCCCACTCCTCTTTGCAGATCCTCTCCAAGTCATGAAGGTTTCGAGGCTGACGTTTGGCAACTCAAACCTTCAGCTCCCTCCACAGATTTTCTATGGGATTAAGGTCTGGAGACTGGCTAGGCCACTCCAGGACCTTAATGTGCTTCTTCTTGAGCCACTCCTTTGTTGCCTTGGCCGTATGTTTTGGGTCATTGTCATGCTGGAATACCCATCCACGACCCATTTTCAATGCCCTGGCTGAGGGAAGGAGGTTCTCACCCAAGATTTGACGGTACATGGCCCCGTCCATCGTCCCTTTGATGCGGTGCAGTTGTCCTGTCCCCTTAGCAGAAAAACACCCCCAGAGCATAATGTTTCCACCTCCATGTTTGACGGTGGGGATGGTGTTCTTGGGGTCATTCCTCCTCCTCCAAACACGGCGAGTTGAGTTGATGCCAAAGAGCTCGATTTTGGTCTCATCTGATCACAACACTTTCACCCATTTCTCCTCTGAATCATTCAGATGTTGGCAAACTTCAGACGGGCCTGTACATGTACTTTCTTGAGCAGGGGGACCTTGCGGGCGCTGCAGGATTTCAGTCCTTCACAGCGTAGTGTGTTACCAATTGTTTTCTTGGTGACTATGGTCCCAGCTGCCTTGAGATCATTAACAAGATCCTCCCGTGTAGTTCTGGGCTGATTCCTCACCGTTCTCATGATCATTGAAACTCCACGAGGTGAGATCTTGCATGGAGCCCCAGACCGAGGGAGACTGACAGTGATTTTGTGTTTCCTCCATTTGTGAATAATCGCACCAACTGTTGTCACCTTCTCACCAAGCTGCTTGGCGATGGTCTTGGTCCCATTCCAGCCTTGTGTAGGTCTACAATCTTGTCCCTGACATCCTTGGACAGCTCTTTGGTCTTGGCCATGGTGGAGAGTTTGGAATCTGATTGATTGATTGCTTCTGTGGACAGGTGTCTTTTATACAGGTAACGAGCTGAGATTAGGAGGACTCCCTTTAAGAGAGTGCTCCTAATCTCAGCTTGTTACCTGTATAAAAGACACCTGGGAGCCAGAAATCTTGCTGATTGATAGGGGATCAAATACTTATTTCCCTCATTAACATGCAAATCAATTTATAACTTTTTTGAAATGTGTTTTTCTGGATTTGTTTGCTGTTATTCTGTCTCTCACTGTTAAAATACACCTACCATTAAAATTATAGACTGATCATTTCTTTGTCAGTGGGCAAACGTACAAAATCAGCAGGGGATCAAATACTTTTTTCCCTCACTGTGTGTGTGTGTATATATATATATATATATATATATCTATATATATATATATATATATAGATATAATGTGTCAGAGGTTAGGAATCTGTTTTTCTGCCATATTTGCACATCCCAGCACCCTACAGATTCCCAACTGACATCTAATTTTAATTGAAGGATTCCCAACCTCTGATTCATTTGGTTCTATGCTGACACACAAATCAATATCATATTTTAGCTGAGTTATGTCTTCTGAATGCTTCTCAAGGTCGGGGCCAGACATTGACAAACAAGAACGCTTGTACTTCAGAAAAGGTTTTTTTAATATGTTAATTGAAGTCTTGTACTCATATCAGAGGGAATAACGGAAAGGAAAACTTCTCTACTTAAGTTTATTTATTTTTTTATGCAAGAAAGAACTGACTGCAGCTGAAGATGCAGAGGGTTCACAAAATAGATGAAAGCCGAGGCGCTGTCAGTTGAAGATCAAGCGAGCCAGTTGCCAGGAAACACGAACTCCGCTCACTTTCTCTTGCACTGCCGTTGAGAGTGAGGAGAGAGAGAGATAGGTGGGGGGTGAAGAGCAGAGAGGGAGACAGAGGATTGAAAGAGTCTGAGAGGCAGAAAGACTGGGCTTTGAGAGGGTGGAGAGAAGTGAGTAGGGTGGTAGAGGGTGACAACGTCTGCTGTCTGATTGCAGGGTCTAACTATGGGAGGACTGGTCTGAATTCCTGTTGTGTCCGATTGTGAGTGTGGGTGTGTGCGTCTCTCTCTGGCCGTGTGTGTGTGCGTGTCTCTGACTGTGAGCATGGTGTGTGCGTTTCAGGGGGACAGTCTGACCTGGGCTATAACTCGCTGACGAAGGATGAGGTACGGCGGGGCAGCGTGGCTGGGCAGGAGCGCACCCCCGACAAGGAGGATAGGAAGGAGAGCGACTCCAGCTCCTGTGAGTCCAGACAGGAGGGAATCATATATATCTATTCTACTCTACTGTTGCTCAGGAATGAGCGAAGCAGACTTCCCTTAGCCCTGTTCCCCTTAAAATCCTTGTCCTTTGCTGCTCTCTAGTGGGGACAGTGGGTTTGACACGCCACACAGAATTTACAGGATTCGTGCATGTTCTTAACCATTTAACCAGCCCAGCAGAGGTGGAGCTGTATATCCCCCGAGCACCAGTGTCTGTCTGTTAGTTCTGTATTGGCTGATGTGTGTATCTGCATTCGCCCTGCAGTGTCCGAAAGCGAGAGTGCAAAGGGCAGCGGCGATTGCCTCCCTCAGTTGGACTTTCCTGAAGTGAGCTGCAGTTTCCAACCTAGCGGCGGCATCGTCCGTGGAAACTGTGCGGGTGAGTCTGGTGACCCCAGCACAGGTCAGTACCCGCAAATCCAAAATGCAGCACTGAACAATACTTTTTACTTATGATTTTATTGAAATGCGATGGGGATGAGGTTATAATCTCTCTCTCTCTCTCTCTCTCTCTGTCTCTGTGCAGACCATGTAGCCGGGCTGCTCTTCACCACTTCTCTGGAGGAGATCGGCGAGGTCCAGAGCGGCAGTCTGCGCCGGAGACACAAGAGTGCAGTGGAAGGGGGTAACGGGGCACTCGATTGGGCCGGGGTCAGGTGTCGCAGGCTGAGTGGGGACATGCCAGTAGGGGGGGGCCTGCTGGGACTGGGGCTGAACAGGGGTGCAGCACCGGAGACTGACCCCCTGAGGATCGCGGAGAAGCTGGGGGCAGACGCCAAGATACTGGCCAACTCTTTCCAGAAGAGCCAGCGTCCCAACACGCTGGACATCTCTGGAGGAGGAGGAGGCGCAGCACAGAGGCCCAACACGCTGGACATCCATGGCTGCACAGCAGTGGAGTCACCTCGGAACAGGGACAGCCTGGAGAGGGACTCCAGTGACGAGGACAAGGCTGACTCCCCAGCCATCTTTGACCTGGAGGATCTGGACGGCGAGCCCGGGGAGGGAGAGGGGTGCGTGAGGCAGAGGGACAGGGAGGGACGCCGGGGCAGGGGCAGGGGGGTGCAGCGCAGCAGCAGCAGTAGCAGCTTCCTGGGTGCGGTGAAGCGCACAGGCATCGCCACTGGCTTTGACCCGCTGTCCCTGCTGGCGGCCGAGACGGAGCAGCAGCAGCAGCATCAGGAGGAGGAGGAGCAGGAGGCGTGCAGCGTAGACTCCTGCACCCCCCTTGCGCGCCGCGACCTGGCGGAGGAGATCGAGATGTACATGAACAACATGAGCAGCCCCCTGAGCAGCCGGGCGCCCAGCATGGACCTGCAGCAGGACCTCGCCAGCCCCCTGCCGCCACCGTCTGCCTCCCGCCGCTCCAGCCTCCCACACAGCTCCCCCCGTCCAGTCGGCCTGCCCCGCTCGCGCACCTGCACGCCCCGCGGAGAGAGCGGTCGCCCGCGGGATCGCCTCTGGTCCTCACCCTCCTTCTCCCAGAGCAGCCCACGCAGGGACAGGGACAGGGCCCTGGCCTCCCCCTCGCCCTCCTCCTTCGCCCTGGACACCCTGCTCACCCCCACTCTGGACGTGTTCAAGAGCAGCGTGTTCTCTGCAGGGAAGGGTGTCGCTGAGAAGGCCAGCCGCTGGTACTCCCGCTTGGCCACCTACACTACCCCCACCAAGGTGAGCCCCTTCATTTTGTCTTTCTGTATTCTGTGTGTTCTGTCAGTGTTTCTTTTAATGAGGGTATTGTTACGTGCCCTACGTGCAGCTCACTGGGTCCTCCAGCCAACCAGAAGGTGACAGTATAGAGCCATGTACAGAGTATGATTGTTTTCTTTGATATGAATTGCTTTTTTTTTCTTACCATTACACACTTCAGAACTTGTCAAAAACACCACAGTAACTTAAATCACCCACAAACCAGATGTACACACACACCATGGCAGAGTAGCTGGGTAGGAGATGCCCCCTGGGAGGATGTGGTGTTCCCTGTTTCAGCCAGTGTTTTCCCTCCCGTCTCAGTCTCAGGACATGAACTATGACAGAGCCAGCATCTCGTCGACGGGGTTGGCTGACCCCGACTGTTCCTCCCTGCTGGACGAGGAGACCGGCTCCAACCCCACCGAGGGACCCACCTCCCCACAACGCAATGGCATCAGCGGCCCAGGGGGCAAGAGCCCCCAGCGGACCGGCCTGGACAGCCCCACCTCGCACAACAGCTCCTCCCGACACGGCTGCCACACGGGTGAGCACTGCGGCCCAGCCAGTACAAAACACAGTACAGTAGACTCTTGATTTATCTGTGCAGCAGCGCCTGGCGAGAGAGCATCTCTTTACGAATGCACTGCGAGAGAGTGAGTGGGTGCCAACAAGGTAGTGCTGTCTGATTGCAGCTTCTCTCTCCATGGCAGCCTGTTGGGAATGAGCTACATCTGCAATAACCTGAAGCTGTAAACTCTTTAGATTTTGAATGAAAGCCCTGTCAGGGAGCTGTTTTTATTGTGTGTTTGTGTGCACGCAGAGTAAAGTGAAGTAAACTGTTTGTGTGTGTCCAGGCTATGTGCTCTCCTCCTCCTCCTCCAACTTCCCCCTGCCGGACAAGTCTGAGCTGGGGTCCTCACGCTACACCAGCAACACCAGTATCTTCCAGAACTACGCCATGGAGGTAGGCTGGGCACCATGTGGGCACAGTGACTGCTGATCCAGCCTGGAAACAAGCTTAATGAAAGTGTGTCTGTGTGCTGCAGGTGCTGATCTCCAGCTGCTCACGCTGTAAGACGTGTGACTGCCTGGTGTACGACGAGGAGATCATGGCCGGCTGGACGGCCGACGACTCCAATCTCAACACCACCTGCCCTTTCTGTGGCAACCCCTTCCTGCCCTTCCTCAACGTGGAGATCCGGGACCTGCGCGGGCCAGGCCGGTACGAGCACACAGTCCGCCCTCTCTCAAATTCAAATGCAAATGAGCTTTATTGGCATGACTGCAGTGCTCTGGTGTTGCCAAAGCTTTCAAACAGGGACAATACAACACAGAGTAATACAATAAAATCATAATATATAAACAAGGCTGTGAAAATACAAACAAACACGAAATGAAACAATAAAACATCTTCTCCTTTCTCAGTTCCTACACACTGTCCCTAAGGCTCGCTCTCTCTGTCACTATCAGCCTCTCTGCATCTCTCCCTCCTTTATTTTTTTTGTCTCTTTCTGAATGTTGTCTGTCTGTGCTCCTTTCTCCATCCATGCATCTCTGTCCCTCCTGTTTGTGGGAGTGTGTTGGGCAGTGTCTGTGTGTCTGTTTTGCAGTGCTAATGAGGCTCTCTGCGTTTTATTCCAGCTACTTCCTGAAGAGCAGCCCGTCAGTAGAGGAGGGCGTTGCCTCATCTTGCTCCACCTCTGCCGGCCTTGGGGTGGGGCAGTCTGCTCTCTCCCCCCACTGCCCTGCCATGGCCCTCTCACCCCCCTCTCCCAAAATCGCCACACAGCACTGCCACGGCTCCACCAGGTACACCCTTGTGGCCGCAGTGTTTGTGTGTGAATCGGTACTTGCCTGCTGCCTTACTAAGCCTCCTCGTGTCTGTAGGGAGAACCACACTGTGCTGAGGAGGCCATCAGCCCCTGTCACACAAGCCCAGCCAATTCAGAGACACTGCTTGACTACTTCCATACAGAAGCTGGCCTTATAATAGTCATCTCCCGAATTACGTCGTCTCGTCTTCAGTTATGCACGGCTCCACCAATGGGATCAGTAGTATTCTGCAGATCTGTGCCCTTATAACAAAATCATCTCCCTGCTCTCCATTTATTTATTTATTACAGTTAATTGAATTATTTACTGTTTTCACAATGGCTTCAAATAGGGACTCTTCTGTTTAACGTTACACTTTAAGAGTAAATGCCAAATTGTCATTTGTTTTTCATATTTGTTATTTTTAAATGTTCATAAGTATAAATATATATAGATATCTTTTTGTCAAAATTGATTGGAACCACCCTCCCCATTTTAACATTGCGTTTGTGGCAATTGGCAAAATTACGACATATCTCCAGGATGTGACTGTATTATAAACATCTCTTTTTTTTTCCCCACTTCCTTTCCTTATTAATATATTTATTATCATTATTACCTTAAGTGTTGTTGCTGCCGGTCCTGTCTGCAGGCTGTGCTCATTGAGGCAGGATCCTACCTGTATAATTAAGGGTGGCTTTGATGTGGCTGTGATGGGCTTGCTCTCTGGACCTGTTCACAGCTGAGCATTGTCATCACTGCTCTTCACACAGAGAGCACCTGGTCCTGCCCCCCCTACTTAGAGAAAGCTGTCCTGTAAACTGAGAGCAGCGCAGTGAAAGGGCTGGGGAAGTCAGAGAGCTCAGTGTCTCTTCAGAAGAGCGCAGTGAGGATTGGCGCAGCTGATGATGCTGTGCACTGACATCCTTGTTATAAACAAACAGCCTGAGGTCACCATACCTTACAATGTGGAAAAAAAACAGAACAAAGTAAACAACTAAAAAGATGATAATGTAATTCAAGAGGTCTCTTTGTTCTTATTATGCTCACTCCTCATGCTGCCGATGATACGATTTAGGTGACCTGAGCCGATCTCTCTGTGAATGTGCAGCTGTCTCACTCAGAACTGTTTATTTTACCTTTTTGTGTGTCTCTTTCTGTGTGTCTCTCTCTCGGTGTGTCTCTGCATGTCTGTGTCAATTTGTGTTCCCCTGTGTCTCTGTGTGCAGCCCTGGCTCTCTGGGGTACTCCCCAGCCCACAGCATTGCAATCCCATCTGAGCGGCGGCAGGGCACAGGTACCCCCATGGCTCACAGCATCAGTACCCTGGGGCCATTGGAGGAGCGGCCGGAGGCCCACAGGAACGGACACTGCGTGCCTACGGGCAGCCTGCCCAGCCGCCTCAACGACAGCACGGTGAGCCCCCTGCAGAGCACAGAGACCGTGTGTTTCAACAGCCCTGAGCCTCTGTGTCTGACTGCGTGTGTGTTGCCATGGCAGGACCCCCTGAGCCTGGACTGGCGGCTGCACAACCCTGAGCCGGTGACGGTGCCCTACCTTAGTCCACTGGTGCTGTGGAAGGAGCTGGAGAGCCTGCTGGAGAACGAGGGCGACCAGGTCATAACCGTGTCTGACATCGTGGACCACCACCCTATCGTCTTCTGGAACCTGGTGTGGTACTTCCGCAGACTTGACCTGCCCAGCAGTCTGCCGGGCCTCATCCTCACCTCCGAGCACTGCAACCGTGGCTCCCAGGTACGAGCAGGACAGGCAGATTTTGCTAGTGTACTGTTATAGTAATAGCTCAGTGTATACAGGTCTTAGTGTGGTGCTGTGTCTTCGGTTCCTGATCAGGCTCTGTGTGTCCGCAGGTCCCTCGGCACTGGATGTCTGAGGACAGTAAGCATGTGCTGATCCAGATCCTCTGGGACAACCTCAAGCTGCACCAGGACCCCATACAGCCCTTCTACATCCTGTGGAACACGCACAGTAGGTGTCTCCCCCAACTGTGGGGTTACATTCACCGCAGTGCCTTGTCTGCCTCCTGGAAGTCTCACACCAGGCCGTGTTGTCTTTGTTGTGGCTTCACAAAGCAGTTCCCTCACCATTCTTTCCTAGGATTCTTGCAGTGCCAATTTGTGTGCGTCCGTTTGTGTTTTTTAAAAGGGGTGGGGTGTTCTTGGCACCGTTGATTGTAAAAGTCCATTTTCTTGTGAATGGTATGCGCTGCCCCCTCTGCCTGGATAAGCAGGCTCACTGTCTGGGGTGGTCTCGATCCCGGGTTCAAAATATCTGCCTGTTTCTGGCACTTCTCTTGTCTCTTATGCTGGCCAGAGTGTTCTGGGACTGGTCTGTGCTGGGAACACTGCTGACTGGTGAATGACACCAGTCTTTTATTTAACCTTTTGAGCAGTACGTTCGATTCCTGCAGCGACATCATCCCTGAGGGAAACGAGGGGGGATTATACACTGATCAGCCATAACATTATGACCACTGACAGGTGAAGTGAATAACACTGATAATCTCGTTATTATGGCACCTGTCAGTGGGTGGGATATGTTAGGCAGCAAGTGAACATTTTGTCCTCAAAGTTGATATGTTAGAAGCAGGAAAAATGGGCAAGCGTAAGGATCTGAGCGACTTTGACAAGGGCCAAATTGTGATGACTAGACGACTGGGTCAGAGCAACTCCAAAACTGCAGCTCTTGTGGGGTGTTCCCGGTCTGCAGTGGTCAGTACCTATCAAAAGTGGTCCAAGGAAGGAAAAGCGGTGAACCGGCGACAGGGTCATGGGCGGCCAAGGCTCATTGATGCACGTGGGGAGCGAAGGCTGGCCCGTGTGGTCCGATCCAACAGACAAGCTACTAAAGCTCAAATTGCTGAAAAAGTTAATGCTGGTTCTGATAGAAAGGTGTCAGAACACACAGTGCATCGCAGTTTGTTGCGTATGGGGCTGCGTAGCCGCAGACCAGTCAGGGTGCCCATGCTGACCCCTGTCCACTGCCGAAAGCCCTACAATGGGCACGTGAGCATCAGAACTGGACCACGGAGCAATGGAAGAAGGTGGCCTGGTCTGATGAATCACGAGTTCAAGGTGTTGACTTGGCCTCCAAATTCCCCAGATCTCAATCCAATCGAGCATCTGTGGGATGTGCTGGACAAACAAGTCCGATCCATGGAGGCCCCACCTCGCAACTTCCAGGACTTAAAGGATCTGCTGCTAACGTCTTGGTGCCAGATACCACAGCACACCTTCAGAGGTCTAGTGGAGTCCATGCCTCGACTGATCAGGGCTGTTTTGGTGGCAGAAGGGGGACCTACACAATATTAGGCAGGTGGTCATAATGTTATGGCTGATCGGTGTATGTATATAACTTTAAACATCTGAATCCAGTCAGCTAGTTATTTTACGTGTTAAACAGTAACAACATTGTATATTAAATAATAAATAAGATTGAACACTAGGGGAGAAATCACTCAAAGTTTATTACAATTAAATAACTATTATTTACATTTCTATCCATTACCAGTTTAAAAAGACAAGAATGTCTGAGGGTAAGAATATAGTTAAGTTTGCTTTCAAACAATTATAAATATTTAAATTATAACACTGGAAACACTTGTTGTTTTTCATTCCAATAAAGTACTTCAAAATTTGAATATGCGAGAGAGAAAGAGAGAGAATAGATTTTGTTTCTATGGGAGATTATCAGTTGACAATATGCATTTTAGCTGGCGTTTTGTTTGTGTGTTTTTCCCTTGTTATAGATCTATGTATTTCTTCTGTTTGCAGTAGAGAACGCAATCCCCGCATCTATTGCAAGCAGGAAGCACCTTGACTGAGTCTTATTTCAGTTATCTTTTGAGCATGTACATCCGTGAGGAGGATATTTCTTACTCTGTTATTGCACGTTTTGCTGAAAAGCCAAAATAAAATGCCAGAAGGCAGCTTTTGTTCTGTACCGGTTTTATTTGCTTTCCCTGTTCAAAAACGAACCTGTCACATGTGTATGAACTCGCTACACTGAATATATGATATTACTGGACACTCATTACCCATTTTTAACAGGACACTGTAGTTTACGTAATAAACTAAATAACACTTTGACACAATTATAAGTGCAAAGCTTGTAATGGTATGTTTTTATCTGATTTGACTTTTTACTGTTTAGTTTTACTGAAAGTATCAAAAATAACAAGATAAAGACCAAATTAAATTCATTACAGTAAAATATGGTTGCCAAACAGTTGTAGCTAGTTTTATAGAGTTTCATATGCGCTGTATTACCTTTCAATTGTACAACGTACCGTTACGTGATTACTCCCTGTGGACCACCTCACTTAGAGCGTATCGGTATGATCTCACTTCTCAAAGGGTTAAGGCAACTGTGTGGTTTGGTTAGGACCAGGCCTGGACACCTGTGCTGTACCCCACAGTCCATTGTGGTGTGCAGTCTTGGACAGAAGCACTTTCAAGTAATTTTCCTCATTTCATTCGCATTTCCTTGTGGATGTAAACTGAACTCTGTTCTCTGTCCTTTGTGATTACAGGTCTTAATTGCACTCTTTTAATAGAGAGTGAGTGTTTGCATACTTATACATGTATATCATAAACACTGATTTTGCTGATGTTCCTCCCTGGTGCCCCCCCCCCGAGCTCTGTGATTGGCTGCGCATTAAATGCGTGTTCCTTTTCTTCCTGCATCACTTTGTGTTACAGCAGCTGGTTTATCCCCCACCTGCAGAAATTGGGCTCGATGTCATCACTTTATTTTAATCCATTTGCTGCTTTTTAAAATCTAAAAAATAATAATAAACATATATTTTAAGTTGTCTCTAGGGATCTATTTGATAGCTTCCTTTGTCCATCTTTGATTGGTTCTTCTTGCATATATATAACAATACATTTGAAGATGTATTGATTCTCTTTTTTGGTTAATTTCTGTCCTATCTGCTTGAGTAGCCTTTCTGTGTACTTTGCTGCTCCTCCCTGAGTGGTTTTGATGGTGCTCTGTGCTCGTGTTGCCGGGGCGGCTGCACTGTGGCTATGGGCTGTGCTGTGATTGCAGTGTGTGAGCTGCCGTGTGTCTTTGTCAGTGCAGTGTGACTGTGTTGCAGTGTAGTCTGTGCAGCCAGGTAGTGTGAGTAGTGCATTTTGCCTGCTCAGATTGTGAGAGTCTGCGTCACAGTTAGTTTCAAAGTATCTTTGTTACCGTGTGTCCTGCAGATTTTTCCTGTGCTCCCACGTTGTCTGTCAGCATGTGTGTCCTGCAGTGTGTAGCAGTGTGCTCCTCAGGGGCGTGTCGGTGTGTGTGCATCAGTGTGCGTGCGTCTGTGCTGAGCTGTTGATCTGGGCGAATGTGGCGAGTCCTCTGCAGTGTGCGCCTCTACGTGTCTTTATCCTGTCTCACGTCCTTCTATGCCGCTCTTCTCTCTCCTGCAGGTCTGAACTACCCGGTGATGAGCGTGCTGCCAGAGGAGGAGGAGCCCTTTGGGGAGGAGCTGCTGCAGAGCGTGGTCAAGAGCATCCAGATGAATGATGTGTACCGGCCCATGAGCCAGGTCCTGGAGCTGCTGGGGCAGAGGCTGGGCGTCAAGAGGCAGAGGTGAGGGGTGGTGAGAGTTACTGAGGCATCAGCTTGGTTTCTAGAACTTTTTCTCCCCCATACTGATGTAGTTCCTCTGTCTGCTGTGAAATGCGCGCCTCTTGCCACACTGGCAGGCCATGCCTCCTTCCTGCAGGACACAGACTGCACCCAAGTTGTAACCCACGAGCTCTTGGCCACAGTTACTGAACCTGGTCTCTTTGTCCTGTGTTTTAGGAGCTTGTACAGAGACATCCTGTTCCTGTCACTGGTGGCGCTGGGCAAGGACAACATTGACATCGGTGAGTGGCCTATGTGGCGTTGACTCCTCGGTGTCTGTGTGAGACAGAACGGAGAGGATCTTTTTATAGTATGTTTACCTAGCTTAAAGTAAAGTAGAGTTTGCTTTGGTGTCCATTCCCTCAGTGTCTCTTCTCCTCCCCGGCAGACGCCTTCGACAGGGAGTACAAGATGGCCTATGACCGCCTGACCCCCAACCAGGTCAAACTGACACACAATTGCGACCGGCCGCCCAGCGTGGGGGTCATGGAGTGCCGCCGGACGTTCGGAGAGCCTTACCTGTGAGCCCCCAGCCCCCTCTGCTCTGCTGCTACTGACCAACCTGCCCTGTGACCTGTGACCCCCACCGCCCCCTCCCTCCCGTGTGCGCCTGCAGCTTCAGCGGGTGGAGAGGCTGTCGGTCTGCGGGGCTCCTGTGAGTCGCTCCCTGTGCTGACGAGACGCGGCCTGTGTCCCCCCCAGCTCCCAAGAGGTGAATCTGTATGGAGATCCAGTGTGACACCCTCTCGCTGCCCCACTTCCCCCCACTTCTCCCAGATCACCGCGCCAGACTGACATTGTGAAGGAAAGCCGCTCTGTCCCACACCCTACAAAACACTACCCCTCCCTCTGCCTCTGCCAGAGATGGAGAGTCCCCTCTCACTCACGCCTCATGGGATCCCCAGGCAGGTCTGTGTGTAGACGCACAAATGCACTCCCTGCTCTCACCCCTCTCCCCTGTTGGCCTTCTTGCCCCTCTCTGTCTGTCTCTCACCTGTCTCTTGCCCCTCAACTCCTCTCACGCACACACTGCCAGCAAATACCCATCTAGGAGGGCTTCTCCAGCTCCCAAGGGTCTCCAGGCTGCTCCAGGAGAGTCGAATGAACCGCAGGGCAGGCAAACGCACGTGTTAACCCCCTCCCTGCTGGAGCAAAAGACAAGACTCAGGCAAGCAAGATGGACAGAGCCAGCTTGGGCCACAGTTGGTCCTGTTTCCTTTGACTGTTTGTTTATTTTTATTGTTGTCTCATTTTGGTTAATGACCCTGTGAGGGATTCTTGGGAGGAGTAGCTCTCGAATCTTTGTTTTGTTTTTGTTTTTTGGTCAGAATATTTCTGGACCCCCTAACAGCCTGCTATGTGTGCTAAACACTTCATAATATTGAGAGAAAATGCAACCTTACAGGCTAGTTGTAGAGAAATATAAACACAAAAACAACGAATCTGTACAGATTTTGTGGAATACAATGCAAAATGTATATAAAAGGTTCGAAATTTTATAAAATAGCATTTGTATTATAGTCATATGATACTAAGACCAATGTTGGCAATATTTTACTTAACTTCGGACACCTATTTATACAGACAGTCATTATTTATTTTGGTATGTCTGCTTTAGTTTTTATGCTGGCGATTGTAGTGGATTTTTGTTACTACCAGGGGACCTTTCCCCCTATAATTCCCCTGTTATTGTTGACTGTTGAAAAGTTGTGCATCTTTTTAATTCGTGCCGTATTTAGTCCCGCTTGATACACGAACTGAATGGCAGCTCCGTGTGGGCGAGGTGACGAGCTGAGCCTTCTCCCCTCGCCGAGAGGCTGTTCATACCCAGCGCAGTGCAGTCCCCAGTCCACCAGACTGACTTCTGTGCCCCAGTAGTTCTCCTGGATTCCCTGCTCCTGTCTGCTCAGCGTGTGCTGCGTTTCGCTCCGTGTAAGAACATGTGAGGACTCGTTGCTTTGCTACAGCTAGATATTCAGCGGTGGGGACTTTTTTTAAAAAATTGATATTTTCCCCAGGTTTTGTGCTGCAGTGGGAGCCGTTCTCCCATCACTGTGTGCCCCTCATTCACTACAAAGGACTCTGTGTGTGTCAATCACAGGTCGTGTATTTTAAAACTCTGAGGATGAAAGCTGTGGACAGCGGGCACAGGAGCGAGCGCCTGCCTGGTGAGTGGGCGGCACAGGCGGATAGCGCATCCTTGCCAGCATGTTTCTGAGCCGGGTTTCTGTAAACTCCGCACCCTATGAAATGTCCCAGAGCTCGTCCAGGCGTGTGCAATGCCTATCCACCTGGAAGGAACATGTATAACTGCACCCATTGGTGCACAAAAGTACAAAAATACTACAATTGCTAGTGTGTGTAAGCTCTTAGTTTGATTTTAGTAGCTTTATATTATTGTTCTGTTTTCAGGAAATATACCTTTTGCACTTGTTTATTCGTTACAAAGCTATATTAGAAAACCAAAAACTATTTCATATTCATACATGCCTACGTCCAAAAATGTGGTACATTGATACTCGTTTTTTAAGGCAAATTTTAAAGTTTTAAATAGTTTAAACAAATTATATGATGCAATGTTAATTTTTAATGTCATAGTAAAGCAATACTGTGAGCTTTTGTCTCTGTTTGCAAGGGCTTTATTAACCCTTTAAGCTCTTCAAAATAGAATCCAGATGTGCTGACATGCGGGTGCTCTGAAGGAAGCCCCAGCCTGCCCGTGTGACACAACACTGGCCCCATATTCCACTGTAGCCCTTACATGCCCTCACTGTATCCAGGACTATACTACACAATACTGGAATATGTTTGTGTACAGAGGGTGCTTCAGTGCACTGTACAATATGCCCACGTGTACAGAGGAAACATTTACAACATACTGCCCGAACAATATTGTACAAGCTACAGAGAGATGACGACAAAACACTGGAACACTCCTGTGTTGATACTCCTCAGTACAGGGGTACTGGCCTTCCCCAGAGCTGCTCTCTGTTTGTCAGGCTGGGGTTCGGGGTGGGACGTGTTTCTGGTGTTGTCCTTGGTGGGCCCTTGGGGGCAGTGTTTAGGGACACACTCCTTCGAGCACAGCTGGGCCCAGCCTTGACGTGTTATAATGACCAGCGATGCCAAGCTTCTCCAGCCAGGCTTGACAAGCACATTCACGAGCTCTCTGCTCAGTCTACGCGATGGGCTGGACGTGGGGCGGTCAGGGCAGGCTAACAGGTGGGGCTGCAGTTATGGTGACACATCTGTAAGAAAAGTGTCATCTGACTGCAACAAGAGGAGACTTCCACCAAGTGTGACGGAGCTTATTTTTTGTTTTCAAGGAGCATTTAAACTGATGGTTTTTGTTCCTTAGTGGCAAAGCTGAGTGTTATTAACCCCTATAAATATTCAATGTAAGTGGTACTTTTACTTTCTCTATAGATACATTTATTTATATATACATAAATATATTAAATGTTTTTTTTGTTCTGTTTTTGTTTCATATTTAATGTAATTGAAACGATGAGAAGTACATTGGTTACTTTTGCTGTTTTAAAACAGCACAGAAATGAGCTTTTATTTCAAGCGGTACAATCAATTACAATGTGGGGCGGGGGGTGGGAGGGCATTGGGGTCGTTCTGTTGTCTGGACAGAGTCGAGTCTGAATCCAGCTGAGAGTCTGAAGGAGTTGAATGATGACACCAGGAGTGCGAGTCCAGCCCTGAGTGGCATGGCTGTCCACACTGGCACTGTGGCTGTGGGGAACCCTATGGCCTCGGTGACACTCATCATTTTGGCAGAGTTCATAGACCAGCTAAAAACACTTCTCTCTCAATTCCAGATACACTATTCTTAGTTCGTGTCCGTGTGACATTTGCACCTGAGAACGTCGGTTACATGATTCACAATAAAAAGATTACGGGAGAAAAATTACATTTACATTGTGCTGCACTAAAACCTCAAAGGATTTTCCAAGTTGAAGTACTTTTGTTTGCACTAGGAGTTTGTCGCGCACTGTAGGCGAACACTCAGTCATTCTGTTCATCTCACAGCTGGCAGCCAGGTGTCCCTTGCACGCTTAATTAATTTGTTGCATGGCAACCCCAGTTTCATGTTTACCTGTCTGTACTTTTAAGCTTATGACTGGAGGTTTATGGTTAAGCAACACATACCAACATAAAGCTGAACTCGGCTTTATATCATTTTTATGTAGGACTTCTAGGTCTTCAACATTTTTCTACACAACATTTCATCCTTTAAAGGTGATGTGTCCAGCTACAGTGTGTGGCAAATTGAAGGGAAAGTGTGGTTCTGAGTTCTATGGGTTCTGTTCTGAGATGGAGTTCTGAAGGGGACGGGGAGGTTGTGTTTGGCTGTGTGGCTGCAGGAGGAGTTCCTTTTCTAGGTGTCCAATGAGAGCTGGCCACGTGGACAGACAGCTGTTCCCACTTGCCCTGGCTCCCTCGCACCTCTGGTGCCTGGCTGGGTTTGCAGTAGTGCTATGCAAAGTGTGTTGAAGCTGCTGCTTATTCAAATGTATGATGATCGTTAATATATTGAAAAGGTCTAGATTTAACCTCTCATGCCATCTGATTATTATATTTTGTTATGAGGAGTAACTGTGCATATACAGACACAGCCTGCTGAAGGGCAGTGAACACCCACAGGGTCACGATCATGTGTTTTGTACAAGACGACCTGTGACAGAAGAAAATCTCGTAACCCCGGCTCCTGTCTGGATTACTCCGGTATTTTAGGTCACTGTGAAATGTTTGTTTTGTTTTTTCTTTCTGAATTTTTCATAGTGTACCAAATGTTTACAGAACTGTACAGACAGCCAGAGTGGGTCTCGGGATGAGGGTCAGAAACGGGACTGACTGGATGTGCATGGTTGAATTTTGTAATTCTGTAAATAAACTCACTCAAACGGTCTTGTTTGCTTGTTTCGTTTGGTTGGTTGGTTAGTGGGTTTGGGGTTCAGGGTGGGAACATGTAGCCGGAAACTCCTGTGCGCTTCTCGGGTGGGCACCGGCGAGGTGCAGCACTCCTGAGCAATAACACTCGAGTGTACCAGAGTCGCTCACCTGGGTTTTGATAGTTTTTTCGTTGATTTTGTCCATCATCAGTGCCACTCACTTTAATTTATATTCAGGACTTCTGCGAGCTTGCAGTTGTCAACCTCCCCTCCTATTCTGTTGGTGTTGACAGGTTCTCCAGTCTATGTTGCCGAGCTGCAGTGTTGATCCACGGTGAGACAGATGTGGTTCAGATGGTCAGGTGATTGAGGAAGCTGTTTCTGAAACCCTGTGCACAGAGATCACCCTTAAACAACATTAAAGAAATAACTATACCAAGAAATTCCCTCAGTGCTTTGCTGGCCTGTCAGGTTTATTAATTTCTTCATTGTATTTAACAGCAAAGAAACATTCAGCCTAAAGGGCTTGAGCCAATTTCATTTCCAGAGTGAAAAAGCCTGAACACTTCACACAACAGTGGGAACAGTACAGTATTCACGGTTAACCTTCGATTCTGTCTTACTTTGAATGTGCTGTTAAAAAACAAAATGAAAAACGACAAATAGCTTAAATAAATAGCGATAAATAACACAATCTGTAAACACGAGTCAGATCCAGTTTAAGCAGACCTCCGTGCAGACTAACGTCAGGCGTAACCCTTCTGTTTCTTGGATAGACCTATTTTCTGAATCAACATGTTACACATGCATAAATAAGGGAAAGTACAAATTATCAGAATTATTTCATTAAAATATGATTTTTCACATTTCATTACCTTGTTTACCATCATTGGTGCATTAAAAATCTACTTCAACAGTGCCATACAACCTATGTTCACATTTCAGCAAAATGGAGGAGCTGCACAACAATAAGGGGTTTGATCTTTGCAGACGGTGTTAAATTACACAGAACAACCTTTGCACCTCTGTGTCTATATGAATGTCCATTTGAAGGTGTTCATCCTGAATGCTTTACAAGAAGGAAATCCTTGGTCTGCAGTTTAAACTGCCCATCACTGACCGTGTCGCTCACCACTATTTTTATATTCTTATTTACAGTCTGTAGAAATAGAAATCACAGTTATGTATATGTTATATTCATATATAACTGCCGGGCTGCCAAAGTCGAAGTTTATGTGCATATTTTATCATTGTTAAGAACAGAACAGTTGCTATAGACCTAGGAATAGGTGTAGGGGGGGTGGTAGCAGTATTTTTCTCTTCCTTTCTAAGCTCTCAGCTACAACACACAACTGCACCAAAAATGTGTTTTGGGGTTTGCTTTGGCTATTTGAAAAGGGTTTATTTTAGGTCCTGTTTCCACATGTAGGTTTTACATGTGTAGCGAGTGCGAGTGAGTGTCCAGATCTTGTGCCACGTGGGGAGCGCGGTGCCGGGCACGTTCAGATGGACACGGGGCACACGATGATGCGGTCTTCCAGCATGACGCTCACCACCAGGAACAGGAAGTAGAGGCCGAACATGGTGCAGCCCAGCAGCTTGTTCATCTTCCACTTACACACGCCGATGGAGATGATGACGAAGAGCAGCATGAGGAAGAGGAGCACGATGGCACAGAACAGCCCATTGCTGCTGACGGGCACTGGTACCAGCCCGTTAAACATCGAGAACAGCAGCCAGGGCACTGGCAGCCTGTGGGGGGTGGGGGGTGGGGGGGGCACAGCATCAGACAGGAAGAGTCACAGCACTAGCACCACCCCAGTACAGTACCAGGATATTACACACAACCTATCTGCACTTTCAGCAAATGCAAAGTCCCGGCACATTAAAGAACAATAGCAAAAGCCCTTTCTCTGCTGGGTGTATGTCTGTGAGTGTGTGTGTGCATGTGTGTGAGTGTGTGTGAGAGAGAGAGAGAGACTGTTGAACAGCAGGCCATCTCTGATGGGCGGCCAGCCAACAGGCAGGCAGGAGTCGGAGCCTCGAGACTCACCCCACAGTGATGTCGAAGATGTTGCTGCCCACAGAGCTGGACACGGCCATGTCACCCAGGCCCTTCCGCGCAACGATCACACTGGTGATGAGGTCTGGGATGGAGGTACCTGCTGCCAGGATCGTCAGGCCCATTATCTCCTCTGAGATGCCGATTGTCTCGCCCACCTGAGCCAACAGATGCACAAGAACAGTGTGACACACACAGGCAGGCACAGATGCTCACAAGTACATTCACACACATGCACACAGGCATAAGCTGGCAGAAATGCTCAAACATGCACTGGTCAAAATTAAAAAACACACTCCCACAACATACACTGTACACAAGATCAAACAGACAACAACCCACACGTCACAAACAGCAGTCAGAAGGTCTGCACACAGTTATAAACATGCTTTCTAGTGAACAGGAGCTGAAAGGCACATGGACTCTGACAGGCACCAGCTAAACAGGTGTTATGGCTGTAAATAACCCGGGGTACTATGAGATGATTCCCCCCCAGATACAGAGCCTGTTGGACTGGTATTGGAGTGCCTGCGAATCCCCACCAGGACTCCCAGGGGAGGCTGTGGGAGGAGCAGGCCGCTCACCTGGTGCGCCCACCACACCATCAGGTAGGAGAACACGGCGATCCACACAATGGAGCCCAGGAAGGTCATTGCAAAGTACTTTTTTGATGCCTATGGACAGACAGAGACAGACAGACAGACTTTCTCACTATCAAAATTCCCGTCAGACACACTCAGCTGGTTTAGTTTTATTTGCCGGTCAATGTGCACATGGCAGGACATTCTCTCTCCCTCTCTCTCTCTCTGTATGAAATGTTCCCTCTCTCTGTACGGTTTTACACAGTGGCTATTTCACTCCACGTTTTGCGTCTCATGCTGCGTTAGTGTTGCACACCGGACAGTGTGCAGTCTGGAGAATCTAAGTTCAGTCTCTCTCTCTCTCGCTCTACTTTTTTCCCGCTCCTCCTCTCTCTCCCTCAGTGGCTGTGCTCAGTTTACCGGGTTGCGGACGTCGGGGACTGTGAGCCACAGTGGGAAGACAATGGGCAGCAGGAACAGGTAGGTGGCCTGCTTGCGGTGAGTCTCGGGCCACTCCAGGGACAGCGGCTCGTCACTCTCCTCCTCCTCCTCCTCCTCGTCCTCGTCCTCCTCTTCCTCACTATCCTCGTCATCGTCACTGTCATCGTCCTCACTGCTGCCCGAGCCCCCTGAGCCTGCCGCCCCCTGGCACACACAGAGGGAGGGAGAGAGAGCAAGGAAACATCAGCAGATACACATACAGATGTGATCAAGTGAACTCAGGTTAGGGGCGTAAGAGTAAAACATCTGTTGCTACTGCAGTTTTAATCATAAGTTCTTCTTTCAAAAAACTGTAGCCAATGAAGCCGGAAAATAGTGAATGAAATCTCAATCCACCTACTCATTGATCCATCTATCTATTGTTTGTGTTTAATGCATACAATGATCGATATGAGCAGTAGTGGTCCGTCTAGTGTGTTGGAGCCGGGCAGTGTCTCTGGCGTTTCTGTGTCCTACCGTCTGCCCCTCAGGCTGCTCCTGCATCGTCTGCATCTTCTCCTCCTTGATGGGGGGCGGCTGCGAGGTGGATGGCTCAGCGGGGGGGGTCACCTGCACATTGACGGTGTTGGGCAGGTCGGTCTTGCCATCAATGGCTAATCATCAGTGAGAGGAGAAAACAACAGGGACCGCAAAATAACACACAGGTCAGAGATCTGTACACATGCACCTCTCACTCACGCGCACACACACACGCACACACGCACTCCTTCTCACTTGATCCCCAGGTGAACAGCAGAGCAGGAGTGAACGTGTATTACAGCCTAATTAGAGTACTTTGATTACTCTCAACCAGCATCAGTAGGACGTGCTAAACAGAACACTGTGTTCACTTCCAAGCCTAAAATATTCACCGTGGGGGCAAATGCTGTGATCTAATATCTGTGGTAAATGTATAATATATCAGCATCAGCATTATGTATCATATTGAGAATCCCTGCAGCTCTGGGACGTCAGACAACTGCAGAGTCCACCCTCCGCTCTCCCCCGAGCCTGCCAGGTGCTCTGTGCCGCTGGGGCTGGGCTGGGACGTGCTTGATTGCTCATTTGTAATTCATAAGGGACAAAGCAAAAGCATCATTGTGTCAGCTAACCCATTCCCCCGAGAGCTCTTGTGCACACACAAAGACAGGAAATGAAAACCAGAGGCTCGCCTGGACAAAAACACAAATAGACAGACAGTTCTTCTCATAGTCACACACTGTACCTCTCCAGCTAGGGAGCTATTCACTGACACACACACACTCAAACACACACGTGGCAGACCTGCATCCACTCTTTTTTTTTTAGATTAGTTTTCTTACGATTTTAATTAGTGGAGATTACCGTGGTTACTCCTGCCCTGAGAGGCAGTTAAACGCTTCCCTCAACAAGCAGCCAGAGGACGATCTGTGTTTAACATCAGGAGCCATGTGCAAAACAAGACCCATTCTCTTTGTTTCTCAGTACAGTACACACAAAGGTGATCCACTGCCAACTAGAATTTTTAGTATCTGAAGGGGTAGTATGCATCAGTAATAGGATGTAAAAGTATCATTTTCATCATAGTATGTCCGGTTAAATATGGTAAAGTGTGGTGTGGCATGGTAAAATACACTGATGTGTAATGTGGTGTGCTCCGGTAAAATGTCGCATTTGAGGTACAAGAAATGGAAGCCAAAGGAGTCATTTTTGCAGTCTGGAAATTGTGTGTTTCACAGGCAGGACTAGGGCCAGCCCTGGTTACTGTTTACTGCCTCATGAAAAAGCCTAAACACACATCTGAATTTCTACCCTGTGCAAACACAGCCAAGTGAACATCTGGGATGAAAGGAATCCTGTGCTGTCAGTCAGAAGAAACAGGTGCTGGCTTGTGATCTTTGGTAGAGGGACAGAACTGCACAGCACTGCTTCAAATTAAAACTGCTACAAATGCATTTTGTTTTGTCCGTTTTAGTTTGTATGCCTTTTATTTTCCAGTTTGAGATACATCTGCATGGATGTTTTTGCAGTGATGAGTTTTGGATTACTGCTGGGTAAGGTACTGCGTAGTCCTCTCTAATGTCTAGTGTTGCATGGTGAAGCTGGACTCGGTGGGAGGTTTACGTAGCACCGCACTGATACTGTGAAAGTAAGTGTTAACATGCTTACATTGAGCCCACTTTTAATTACATACCTTTAGCTACAGGTAGAAATGTCTAACCATAGAATATGCACACTGCAGACGTATCACAGGCGATTAATGCGATTAATCCGCGAGAACACATGATTTATATACAGGGTTATTTTGCGTTGTGACTGATTGTAAACTCTGATTGAAAATGAAAGGAGGCAAGCACGCATTTAAATGGCACTACTGATCACCTCCGAAGCAGCAGCAGCACTTAAAGCCCTGATGTCAGTCCAATTTCAGAATTCACAAGAGCCTCAAGAGTGAATTGCCTGCAAGACTGAAGAATCTCATTAGGGTCTCAATATGTGCCCGGCTGCAGTCAGAGAAAACTCGGTGGCACTTGTTCAGGACAAATGAAAGTGCTCTTTGGTGATCTGACTGTCATATCCTTGGTGCTCCTAATCTTGCAGGGTTGAATGCTGTTCGTTTTTCACAACTTTTTTCCAGCACAAGAGATCTTTAGTTATTTTTCTCTCCTTACAAAAAATATATATTTTGAAGCATATAAATCAAATAATGAATCATCATTAACAATTTTTGCCACTATAATGGTATTGTTTGACATGATAAAATCCAGATCAGATTTTTTTTGTCTTTAAATCAGTGTTTGTTGGCAATGTGAGTTTTCCTTTTGCACTTACATTGTTCATCTTCTTCACTCAGCAGTCTTGACCATTCCTGGTTTATCATGTGTGGTCAGATGCTTGGTATGGTATGGGACGGACGGTACATTTAGGGTACAACTGCTGAGTGGGATTGTTCCTGCATTCTCCACCATATGTTAGAAAACAACCTTGTTCTGTGCTCTTTATGTTATTTCCTATCTTTATAGACTCTTCTGCAATATATAAGAAGTGACATACACCAGTACAAGATGGTATGTCATAAGCTGTGCTTTAAATGTTCATAGTCCGGGTCAAATAGCAACAGGTCGGTACACAAAAAGGATTCTCATACAAACAAAAGTCAAACAAGAAAACACTAGAAACAATATATAGACCCAGTACAGGACTTACTTGTATCTCCCACACTAAAGATCAAACACTTCCTTATTAGAGGAACCCACCCCAATCAGCAACAGGTGTGTGGCATACAGGTGGCAGTCCTGCTGACTGTCATCTGTACAGACCCAGTTTTCTTGGGTCCTGTAGGCTATTTGGTGTTCACCATTTTAATTGCCATGAACAAATTAAAAGACAGTTTAAAGACACAGTGTCCTCTATCTTGGGTATAGGCTCCTGAGCAGTTGTGCCCTGATGTACCTCCATTCCCGTACCATAACAAGCAACTTACCACACATGTTGTTGTTGTTGTTTTTAGCACATCTCAAAGGTTATTAAATCATTTGTCTCAGAGTTCTCTCATTTCAGTTTATAAAAATATATACAGTGAGGGAAAAAAGTATTTGATCCCCTGCTGATTTTGTACGTTTGCCCACTGACAAAGAAATTATCAGTCTATAATTTTAATGGTAGGTGTATTTTAACAGTGAGAGACAGAATAACAGCAAACAAATCCAGAAAAACGCATTTCAAAAAAGTTATACATTGATTTGCATGTTAATGAGGGAAATAAGTATTTGATCCCCTATCAATCAGCAAGATTTCTGGCTCCCAGGTGTCTTTTATACAGGTAACGAGCTGAGATTAGGAGCTCTCTCTTAAAGGGAGTGCTCCTAATCTCAGCTCGTTACCTGTATAAAACACACCTGTCCACAGAAGCAATCAATCAATCAGATTCCAAACTCTCCAACATGGCCAAGACCAAAGAGCTGTCCAAGGATGTCAGGGACAAGATTGTAGACCTACACAAGGCTGGAATGGGCTACAAGACCATCGCCAAGCAGCTTGATGAGAAGGTGACAACAGTTGGTGCGATTATTCACAAATGAAAGAAACACAAAATAACTGTCAGTCTCCCTCGGTCTGGGGCTCCATGCAAGATCTCACCTCGTGGAGTTTCAATGATCATGAGAACGGTGAGGAATCAGCCCAGAACTACACGGGAGGATCTTGTTAATGATCTCAAGCCAGCTGGGACCATAGTCACCAAGAAAACAATTGGTAACACACTACGCCGTGAAGGACTGAAATCCTGCAGCGCCCGCAAGGTCCCCCTGCTCAAGAAAGCACATGTACAGGCCCGTCTGAAGTTTGCCAACATCTGAATGATTCAGAGGAGAACTGGATGAAAGTGTTGTGGTCAGATGAGACCAAAATCGAGCTCTTTGGCATCAACTCAACTCGCCGTGTTTGGAGGAGGAGGAATGACCCCAAGAACACCATCCCCACCGTCAAACATGGAGGTGGAAACATTATGCTTTGGGGGTGTTTTTCTGCTAAGGGGACAGGACAACTGCACCGCATCAAAGGGACGATGGACGGGGCCATGTACCTTCAAATCTTGGCTGAGAACCTCCTTCCCTCAGCCAGGGCATTGAAAATGGGTCGTGAATGGGTATTCCAGCATGACAATGACCCAAAACACATAGCCAAGGCAACAAAGGAGTGGCTCAAGAAGAAGCACATTAAGGTCCTGGAGTGGCCTAGCCAGTCTCCAGACCTTAATCCCATAGAAAATCTGTGGAGGGAGCTGAAGGTTCGAGTTGCCAAACGTCAGCCTCGAAACCTTCATGACTTGGAGAGGATCTGCAAAGAGGAGTGGGACAACATCCCTCCTGAGATGTGTGCAAACCTGGTGGCCAACTACAAGAAACATCTGACCTCTGTGATTGCCAACAAGGGTTTTGCCACCAAGTACTAAGTCGAAGGGGTCAAATACTTATTTCACTCATTAACATGCAAATCAATTTATAACTTTTTTGAAATGCATTTATCTGGATTGTTTTGTTGTTATTCTGTCTCTCACTGTTAAAATACACCTACCATTAAAATTATAGACTGATCATTTCTTTGTCAGTGGGCAAACGTACAAAATTAGCAGGGGATCAAATACTTTTTTCCCCCACTGTATATATATATATATATATATATATATATATATATATATTAATGCAAAGTAAGTTTTCGTATATAAGTTAATCAGTCTTTGTGTGTGTGTGTGTGGCAATAGGATTAACAAAATTGCCAAATCCATAACTCTCAACAACCATTTGGAATGAGAAAATAATCCAACTTGACAAATGATTTAAAACTCTCTTCCTCACTGATTTTTCATGCCAGCAGGGTCCTGATTCTAAAGCAACAGGGGTTAGAAAGCCATGCCATTGCTACAGATTTCTGTAAGTGGTTAAATGCAATATGGTGCATGCTCGGAATCTTTTTGCAGCCACCTGAAGATTGCAGCAAAATGAGTGATTTAGTCAGAAACATCATTGGCAATCTAATTAATACGTGCCACCCTACTAGTCCTACTGTCTGATGACCAGCTCACGGCTGCATCTGTTGACTTTGTGTCAGTACTATTTGCTCACAGTTTATCTCTCCATTCTCCATCTTTCTTTCCTGAACTCCGCTGTGCTTTTCCCAGGGTCACACTTCAGTGAACGCTTCTAAAGGGAAACCCACAAGGGAAGTCAACACGGGAAGCTGACTGTGACACGTGGCCTCTGACACACTGTGGACCAGCAAGTGACATCAGCACCGCAAACTCCAGGTGAACTGCGGGTGTGCACGGACTCCAGGCAGCCTTCTCTACAGACAATGACTTCACACAAATAAAGCTGGGCAGCACTGGACAGCTGAATAACACAGCACTATGGTAGGGAAAGAAAACTCACACTGAACAACGTACACAGTGGGGGGCAGGAGCGTGCGGGCCCCGGCGGGAGAGGGGCACCCCGCTGCCTGTCTGGCTCACCTTCGGATTTTGCTCGTCCTTTGCTCTCGGCCTTCCCCCTGGCCATGCTGTTCATGATCTCAGCTTTGTCCTTAAACTTCGCTGCAAATGAGAAAAAGTAAACGTAGTCGAGACTCGTGTCAAGCGCCTCTCAGAACCATGTGATAAATACGCAATGCCCACTGCACACCACGGAATGCAACACCACAACACAACACAACACCAAACGTCTCCACACAACACAGGCAGCGCAACACAGGGGACGCAAGACTGTCACTGGAAATACAATACATAAGAATCACATTTCATTTTTTAAATGAAAAAAATTGAAATGAATGCAGATGGAACACACTGGATAGCATTCTGCCATTTTTAGGAATTCCTGCCTCATTCCCTCACAGCCCGTCTCGGAATCTGCGGGTGGGTCTGCAGAAAAGCAGGGTCTACTGCCCATCGGAGGCACCACAAGAGATTCAGGTCACAGCACACCAACACACAGCACACCGCACACAGCTCAGCTGAGCACGCAGAGCACAGCACACACTGCTCTGCCCTCACAGACCTTACCTTTCCCCTGACCTGAACTGTTGGGTTTGACGTCCCCATTAAAGGCTACCTCTGGAGGTCATTCACAAAGACCCTCAACATTAAGACTTCACTCCACTAAGATGAAATGCAAAACTAACAATAAACGCAGCCAGTACACATGGAAGCGTGGAAACTGAAGCCACACGTTAAGTAAACATGCAAACACACACACATGTATATGCCAATCACATGCAGAAATCTCAAAGTGTTTTGTTTTTAGTGATATGAAAACACAGGGACGTGAGTAGGTAGTGACAGTGATGGAGCACAGGTGGAGGGCATGGCTTGCTGTAGGCCCAGCTCTTACCTGGCCTGGTCTTGCACTCTGAGGATTTTACCTCCCCGTTAAAGATGGAATCTGAAGGGACAATAGAATACAGCCACAGTGAGAAGACTGCACAGCGTCCCCACACACCGGCACACAGCACAACTGAGTGCAACTGAGCACACGGTGCAGTCAAGGAATCCCTGCAATTGCCGTTTTTTCCAGTTGTGCATGACCCAGTCCTGCTGAATTCCTTACTGACATGAGGGCTGCAGACATTGCTGATACGCTGGCCAGGTTGTGACCCTGTGACCCCTGTACTTGCAGAGTCACGGATCCCAGGACCCTGTAGCAGCAGCGAGTCTCAGGCATCAGTCATGCCTGCTTTGCCTCTCTCTGTAGCTCACCACTATCTCTATGGGACCCAGCTGACACCAGCCACCTCTGGGCCTCTCTTCCTGTCACTGAGCATATACTGGTCACTTCAGCAGTGCTGGCAGCCTCAGGCCCCCTGCCTATCGAGCTAAAGAGATTGGGCTCAGAGTACATTGGCTGTCATCCAGCTTTCATGAGCTCTGCGCAAAGCTGCTTAAGGAGCAGAAGCTCCGAGCAATCTACCTGCCTGTCAGTGGGCAGGGCTGAGGACAGGCTGAAGGTCACTTCCAAACTGGGGGGAGGGTGGATCTACGCTGCTGTGGGTTCAGCATGGGTCACGACCCCGACCCAGCTGACCCCTAGCCTAGTGTTATCAGGGGACAGGATACACTGGACAGTCAGGAGGCCCTCTGTCTGCAGCCAGCTGCAGGTCACCAATCGACGTCCACAGACAGCACCACAGACAGCTCAGCCCAGGGCAGCAGAGAGCCAGCTGGCTCAGGTGGTCTCACTGCAGCTCCCGGAGACCAGGCCTCCTGCACAGAGCTGTGGTCCCTGTGCTGTAGTAACGCTGACCAGTTTCCACAGCCACATCATTCTCAGACCTCATTGTCACACATTGTCAGTAGCATGGAAACACAGAACACTTAAAAAAATATATATAAAAAAATCAGGATCAAAACTTAAACCCCAGTTCGGCCCCCCATACACCTCAGGGAA
Source organism: Amia ocellicauda (assembly GCF_036373705.1). NCBI lineage: Eukaryota > Metazoa > Chordata > Actinopteri > Amiiformes > Amiidae > Amia > Amia ocellicauda. Next base: position 19,242,140 of record NC_089853.1, read on the forward strand.
ACCATGCAGCTCTCTGACCACCCCCCCAGACCATTGATGGACCAGTATAAAGATTGATATACATAGAGGTATTTATCTGCTTAGTAGCAATCTCTACTTAACTCATTTGGAGCAGCGCTCCATTAATCCCTGCGACTGGGAGAAGGGCAAAAGGGACTCCAGCCTGACACACATTTCAGTCACCATGCTCATGTTTGAAAACCCACCACTTAGGAAAACAGCCAGGTAATTCAAAAAGTGTGTGTGTGCATGATGGGGTTTTGGATAAGCTGTGAGTGCTGGGTGCTGTCTGGATCTGTTTTTTCTCCACAGCTGGGGCCTTAATGCAGTACAGGGGATTCTCTAGTGACCCTCGAATGGAAGCAGTGAACAGATTGGTCAGCGCCTCAGTTCTACCAGTGTTGGGGCTTGTTAATTTGGTTAATTTAACTTGGTAAATGGGTCCTTGTCATATTGCTGCAGGCCGAACTGTGTGTTACCTAACGGCAGTTCCTCCACTGTGATCAATCCAGTGCCTCAGCTGAGAAGGTCACTCTCAGACCTGGTAGACCGGCTGCACGGCCCCTTATTCATAAGACTGCTGAAGATATAAAGATATCAACGTCTCATCCTCTGGTTAGATGTCTTATAGGATATCTTAGAACAGACAGCGCCATGTCCTTCTCCAGCACTGTTTAAACACACTCTCTGGTCTGTAAATGGTCAACGCCGAAGCACAATGTATCATATCACTGCCGCCCCCCAAGGGTAGTGCTCTCCCACTGCTCACCCCATTGCTCAGGCAGAGACTACCTGCAGCACTCCCAAAACACAGCACTCCAGTTCACATCTCATTCTGTTCAAGGGACCAGCCCAGTGCCTACTGGACAAGCAATGAGTACTCAGCTCAGATCCCTGACCACAGCGCAGTGACGGCGCACTGAATCGCACCCGCGGGACGAGCACAGCACCCTCAAACCTCCAGTGAAACACCAGCTCACACAAATACATTCACATCTCTGCATTTCCCACAGTGTGACGGCTGGACACTCACAGGGCATCTAGTGCAAAAATCAATCATTCTAAATGGAAAAAATATGATATGATCAGAATGCAACTTTGTGGAGTGGTAGTCTAGTTGTGTGCAGCTTGTGCATTATAATTGTCTGTCAGTGTTAGTGCAGGGCCACTTACCGTATAATGGTCATGCCAGTCAGTGAATGGGTGTATTGACCAGTCCGGGTGTGTGTGTGTGTCTGTCCGGGGCAGAGCCGGGAGGGGCCGCGGGGGCACTGGACCCTGCTGAAATCTGACTGCCCCCCCCCCGAGTGCCCCCCCCGAGTGCCCCCCCAGTCTTACAAAATTTGAGTATATGTCATAGTCAGTTTCCCATTCATATTCTAGACAATGGGGTACGCTAATTTATTTTGCAAAAGTTGTCCTTTTTCTGTGTGTGTACTGTACAGCAAGAATCCAGGTGAGAAAGAAGTTATGAATTGAACACACTGGTGTTGCTGCTGTTGCGCTCTGCTCTCCGCTCCACGCAGGCTCACAGCCACAGATACACTACAGGTTAGTTTCAAGACAGGACAATTTATGGTGAATCAATCGTTTAAATACTCTTGCTGTGCTGAATTTTATTTCTGCTACGACACAGACCATTAAATGAATGGTGATAGCTGAGCTACACTAGTTTAAGTTTACCTTACATCCAGTTTTTACTGGACTTTTCCTCTTTTTCTGTCCACTGAGCTACAGTCCCGGGCTCATGTTTAACCCTTCGGCTCCAGCGGCGCTGCAGTTCGATCATAGAATATTGATGCGTGAGATGATAGTGTTAGTGACGAGCCTTTTTAAACAACTATTGGTGAGACGAGTGGAGAAATTGTCTATATTTGTCCATTTTGTAAATGGCCATACAGTATCACTTGTCTATTGTGTTAATGTCAATTTTAAAATAATTTTGTCACTAGCAAATGGTAGCAAATATGGTGGTACATTTTAATGAATTGCCAAGCTTTTCCTTGTAATTTGCTTCAATCTTAGCTTACAAACTGAGGGAGCATGCCCCCGGACCCCCTAGCACACGTCGGCCCCTCTGTAATAATCATGGCCCCCTTATGGCCCCCCAATTTTCAAAATCCTAGAATCGCCTCTGGTGTCTGTGCTCCCAGTAAGGGTGTTAATATACTGCCCATGTATGTGTCGGCCCCTGGGTCAGTGAGGGTGCTCTGCCCGGTCACCGTCCTGCTCCCCAGCGCAGCGGGGCTTCCCTCACCTTCCCCCAGCGGGTCCAGCGTGTGGATCATCAGCTGGAAGATGGTGTTTCGCATGGTGCTGTTGTGCAGCGAGGCCGAGCTGCCTCCTCTCTGTAGGGTGGGCCGCAGCTGGGGGATAGAGGAGGAGCAACAGGGTCAGGACTACAGTTTAACAAAACCTAGTCTACATGAGGAACATTTCCAGCAAGCAAAGGTCTAACCAGAGTCCTGTCCTGCCATTAAAAAGGGATCGTGCTCAATTTAGAAGAGCAGCTAAACCGACCACCAGCGTTTGCATTTCCCATCCGTCTGTTGGCAACTGTTTTACAAGTGGTGAATAATGGAAGATAGTTTCTCAATGGCTGAGCAGCGTTATGGAACGGGGATTTAAACAGTTGCCAGCCTTTCTCACAGAGCTGCAGCAGGGAGCCACCAGATTGGTGGGTTGGTTGGAAGCGTTAGGGGATGGATGGAGAGAGGCCATCCTGCCTACTTACCTTCAGCCTGTTTCTGTCCTCAGGGGGCGGGGGCAGGGCTGCCTGGGTGGCCGGTGACTCGTCGCTCTGTGGATGACAGGGGGACAGTAGATTACACAAGGCCCAGGAGAGCGCAGGATGTCCTGCAGCACTGGGCTCCAGCGCCACTCACAGGGCCTCCCACTGTGCTTCGTTTGATTTTGCTTCACCACAGGGAAAGGCAGGCCCAGGATAACCCAGTATCTTCAATGCCACTTACAATTGTAGCTTATTTCCACTGCTTTCTGCCATAGAAGAAGAGAGGGGAGGGGGACACAAATTGACACCAACAGCCCGGAGCACCAAAATTCACAGGTTTGTTAAAGACACATCAAAATTGTTTAGCTGTAGTTTCTGGAAGGATTGTCTTTCTCTTTCTCTCTTTTTTTGTTGTCTCTTCCTCATTTCCTCTCACTGATTCACTCACCATTCAATCATAAGCTCTCTCTCTCTCCCTGTCTCTCAGTTTGTCAGGGTAGAAAATGAAATTAAGAGTACCAGACGTGCTGTAATCAGCTGAAGAGTTCTTCAGTGATTTGTAATTTAGCTCTTCCAGTCATGACAATTACGCTCCGCACCCGGGGGCTTGTGCGTGGCTGATTGCCTTTGATAATTCAGAAAAAGGCGACAGCAGGAAGAAGAGGTTAAGGCTGCAGCTGACTACGGAGAGACGTGCTCTCAAGTGCCCTGAGTAGCCGGCACAGAAGGACTCTGCGACAGGAGGGCATGTTGGAAATGCATTGGAACAGCGTTGGCTTCTGCATGACTGATTGGCTTCTCTGTCCACTGATGGCGGCCAGCTTCCACAACAGGCACTTGCAGCTCCTATGCAAGGTATATGAGGACCGTTAATCCTGAGCGGACAGACAGGCCCAACTGAGCCATGGCAGGCTGTGGTGATTGCAGGATAAGGGTGATCTGCAGGAGTGAGACGGTGCAGAGCAGGGGGCAGGGACAGAGGCCAAGCTGTGGCACAGCAGACCACCACTCCCCAGGCCGGCCCGTTCAACTGGCTTCGATCTCTTTGCCCTGTTGACGTTTTCACGTATTTTGTGCCCGATTGTTTCTGTTCAGCGCTCTGATGCCAACTGCTATGTGGCTCTCTGGAAAAATCCTGAATTTTTCAATAGCGATGCTCGTCCAGTCCCTGGTACTCTTCCGCCTGGACTAATGCAACTGCCTCCTGCCCGGCCTGCCTGCAACTACTACCCGCCCGCTCCAGCTCATCCAGAACTCTGTGGCTTGTCTGGTATTTTCTCTCCCCCGATTCGCTTCCTCCAGAGCCGCTCCTTCTCATCCCTGGCCCCTAAGTGGTGGGATGACCTTCTCACTGAAGTCAAAACAGCAGAGTCCCTGACACATCTTTTTAGACTCTATTTGTAAGTTAGTCATTCATTCTCCTGTAAGATTGCACTTTACAATGTTTTATCATACTACTTGCCTTGCGTTACTAGTACTCGTAGGAAAGAGTTGTCCGCCCTGAGCAGGTTCAGCCCTTTGGGTTTGGTCTTTGGTGTGGTCTGAAGCCTCCTACCAGCCTCTCAAGCTAAAGAACAGTGGGATCAGCATCTGTCACACTATTTATGCCACATAAGTGCTAAAAACTAAATCCTGGATCATTACAAAAGGTTTTCTATTCATTAAATTGTACTAAACAGCTCATAGCATAGCTATTTCCATTCCAGAAGCAGTGACCCTGTAAATGCACACAGTTTTGCTTCAATGTCACACTGTCAATAGTCCATTATCAACCAACCCCCACACCATAATGGCTAATAAATTACATTTCATCCCAGTTATGCATGAGTGCGTATTTAAACAAGGTTGGCATGGATACAGCGCTAAAGCTGTAATTTTCTGCATCCTCCTAAATATTAGAGTGAAAGGCAGCCATCTGAGCCTGGAAACCTCAGTAAGGAAATTGAGAACTGCAGTTTGTGAAAATGCGGCAGGGTGTGTGTTGTGCTGTACTAGAGAGCGAGGTCTGTTGTGAATCTCCCCCCAACAGGGACATCCTGTCCTGAGAGCCGGGAGCCTGGGTCGGTAAGAAGCCCCTGCACGCCCCAACACTAGAAAACTCGGTTTAGCCCTGTGGGGGGTCTTTACCACACCGCAGAGCAGCAGCTTTTCTTTCAATCACATTAAAACACATTATAAGTGCAGTATATAGCACTTTTACCATTTAGTCATCTTTGTGGGAGAAAAGCCCCTCACTGGCTGCTGGATTAGGAGCTGCACTGTGGGGATCAGCTTTGGCCCAGTAAGGACAGTAGTGAAAGTTATTATGCTAGGCAAGGTCACAGTGTTGCAAGCCAGCGCCTGTGATAGCTCACATATGCAGAGCCCAGCGCTGCCCAACTGCCTCGGGGGTCTTCTGCTGGGCACTGGCCCATGAACCTGAAAACTAGGACCCCTGTGACGTCCCGGCTGCCCGTGTGTTAAATTTGACTGATCTGATTTGTGTTAGAACACTGAAAATCAGCCACAATCACTGCTTAAAAACAAACTTGTAACTGCAATTGGGTGAAAAATACTGGAGACAGAACCTGGAGTGGTCCGAGCCACACAGTTTATATCACCTCCACTCCAATGTAAAGCACAGAGAGCTGTAGCTGGTTGTCAAAATGTCTGCACCTTAGTGTCTTTAGTTGCTTTTTAAAAAAAAAGATGATTGATTGCAAAGGAATATCAACAGGAAATCAAAACACTGAGAAAAGAAAAGCATAAATCCCTGCCAATGGACCCCCTGTCCTGACCTGTGTTGGCTCAGGAGTGGTCGACTCAAACCCTTAGAGCTCCGCCATCTACCCAAGGCTCACCTGGCCGTCCCGTAGCACCAAGCTGGCGGCAGACAGAGTGAGCTGTGTAAAAGCTGAATCACTGAAAACTGGGAGGTTAAATCACAGTGATATGGACAACAATTTCAAAATGAATTAAAGTTTTAATTTGTAAGCCATAGAAGGTTTGTTGACTCTTCCCCAGGCGGTGCACCGCAGATGGCTGATTCCAGCGGGCTCTCCCACTCCTCCAAGACACCTGGGAGCTCTCTCACTTCCTCTAATTGAAGACTACCATGCAGACACAGGTTTCCCATTACCTGGAGGACTGAGGTTAATTAAACAGCCCCAGCTACCATAATGTTTAAACATGGCCTGCGACTGCCTGGCTTGATGTTTACACCACAGCAAAAAACCCAACTGCACATGTATATTTTATGTTCTTAATTGTTTTATTTTTTCTTGGACTTTAACTACAAAAAACAAAAATCTGATTATAAAAAAACTGAAAAGGAAGTTTCTTAATTTCTGTTGTGCCTGTACTGATGACTGCTCCCTGACAGAGACCCGGCCTCCCTCCCACACTGCGTTCATATTACTGTGAACCTGTGTCCCAGTGGCTTATCACAATGAATGAAGGTCAGGTAGAGGCAGGATTAGAGGCAGACAGAATTATACACCAATGTGACTTGGTATGAGATGTTGCATAACAGGGAGATCGACAGAGAGAAAGAGAGAGGGAAGAAAGCCACAAGCCACAAAAGCGCAGGTCCTCTGGCTCCCTCGCTGCCCTATTCCGTGTGCTGGACTGGAGCAGTGAGGTGGTGGGACCACAGAGAGGCACAGAGACAAGATCTGTGCAGCTAACGTATCTGCGCAGCCTGTGTGAGGCCGTGGCACAGACAGCTGCAGTTCCTCACATTGTGCCCGATACATTCTGTGTTCTGTCCTTATGCAGCTCCACAGTGATAGCTCTGTTGCTGAGTGTTAATAGCAAATATATATTGGATTTCTTTATTAATAAAAATGTAACATTTTTCCCAACGACTCCCCAAAATGTACCCGGTTTCTTCCTGGGTCGTGCATGGACAGCTGTCCTAAAAAGCCATCATATGCACAATGTTGTGTGGCAACTGCACTGCAAGCCTTCCCACTTATGCTTTGAGTTACAGAAACAAAGCTGGACCTCGCCACAACATAAAGAAAGAAAGAAAGAAAGAAAGAAAGAAGAGAGGGGAGTAATAAAGGAACACAGACCTGCTCAGGCTCCTCCAGGGCGATGACTTTGACGATGCTCTTGTGCTTGTTGAGCTGTGTCTTGAAGGCACGCTCGAGCTGCACGTTGAACTTCATGAAGAGCACGTATGAGGCGTAGCCGGTCACCAGCAGCAAGCTCTCCCACCACATGATGGTGTTGTCCAGGAAGAAGACGATGAGCATGATCAGGTCCAGGATGTAGAAGGACACGTCCCGGAACAGCGGCCACCAGGTGAGGTGTAGGACCTCGCGGGAGAACAGCGCACACATGCCGATCACGAACAGGATGTTGAAGACAGCCGAGCCCACAATGGTGCCGATGCCCACGTTGCTGTGTGATATGAAGACGCCGATGAGCGAGGTGAACAGCTCGGGCGCCGACCCCCCTGCCGCCATGAATGTGGCCCCCGCCACGTCGTCGGAGATGGCCAGCTTGTCGGTGATCACGCCCAGTGCGGGCACGAAGAACTCATCACACACGATGGCCAGGGACACAAACATGTAGATCATGCCGAAGATGTGCAGTGCCACCCAGCCCTGCCTCCTTTGCTGCACTGAGAAGATGTCCTGAGGGTACTCCGCCTTCATGTGGGGTGCTCCGCCATGGGGGGGAACGGTGGTGTTGGCTTGGGGGGTGGTGGTGTTGGGCAGCAGGCTCAGCATGGCTGGCACAGTGGGCCGGGGCTCTGGGTCCACATAAATGCAATGCCTGATATTAGTCCGGTTGGTGGTGGTCATGGCTGCTGACACCGCTGCATGGGTCGTTGTTTCAGTCAGGTTCTCCACTTCTGTTTGGTTGGGAAGCTCCCTGAGCTGCAGCCCCAGCTTACTGTCTCCCTCCACCCCCAGGGTGCCCCCAGCCTGCCAAGGCTCCAAGGCCCAGGGGCTCCTGATGGACAGCTGGTAGAGGCAACAGAGCAGGACCCCCACCAGGAGGAACAGGATCCGGTTCCACTGCAGCCTCTTTCTCCTGGACAAATACATCCCCCCGCCCTCCCTGTCCTGGACTGCTGTGATCGGGATTGCTGTCAGTGGTGTTTCCAGTGCATCAAATGTGTGGGTTTATACAAGTGCGATTCCAGTGTCTGGACCCATTAAAGCTTCTTTTGCAGCCTTCAGAAAATGTTGCAATAGAAAAGGGAAAACAACAACAACAATAAGACAACAACTCCGTGGTTCAAACACACCCCTCCCCCAGGGCTTCCTCTCATCTCATCCTCAGAGGCCGGGTCCACATTCCCGCTGGGCGGCACGGACGGACCTGTTGAACAGAGAGCCATCAAACTGTTAGAACAAGCGCCTCCAGCCCTGTGGCGCCGCGCTGCGGGCTGTCTCCACGGCCGGACTGTGCTCGCCATCAAAGCGCATCGCTGTCCTTCAAAGCGCCCGAGGTGGAGGACAGGGACACCTGTTACTATGACTACACACAGCATCCTGCTCATCCTGCCAAACGCGCCCCGGAGAGAGAGAGAGAGAGAAACCTCCTGAACTGGACCCAGCGGCGCGTAAACCCAGAGCCCCCGTCCCCAGGCTCCCCGGGGAAAACGCACGGATACACGGACAACAACGACTCGGCCCTTTCGCCAGTGAAAAACGGGGAGATGGGAAAAATTCGGGACATGAACACTTTAATCTCAAACTCGCAAAACACATATAAACACACAATGAAAAACACTGATCTTCTTTTTAATTGATGCTATTATTGTTATCACTACTATCGTGTAAGATATGGCAATACATGTGTTAATATCAAACTATATTAACGCGGCACAATAGCTAATTAGACCACACACACACAAAAAAAAAACATTACACTTTCAATTTGCAAGTCGAGTTGTAGGTGAGTGATAAACCAACTTACATACAACGCAGCGGGCGTCCTGTGACCGCTCTGCCGGCAGTGAGAGCCCTTCCCCGGCGCGCTGGGAGGCGAAGTGGCGCAGCGCTGCGGTCAGAGCGGCGGATAAACGCTGCCCACTCAGCGACAGGACGCCGCGCAAGACATCCGCTCCGTGGATCAGCACCACACCTGGAGCCTCTTAAGAGGATTAGGTGCTATCTGTGACACTCTCATTATCTCTGAAAACATGCCCATTTGTTTCTTTCTCTGACACACACGCACCTCGGCTCCCTCGCCGGCAGGGACCCGGGCAGCGCGGATGTGACCCGGGTTTAACGGGCGACTGTGGCAGAGTTGCCGTGCAGTGCCAGCCAGACACAGTTTATGCGATTATAAACTGAGCAGGTGTAATCCTCCTCTCAAACTAGGCACGGGAAATTGCTCAAACACAAACCAAGACCCAGGGAGGAGCCACACTGATTTGGCACAGACACGCACAGTTACAATGTTACTAATTGTGTTGTATCCTAAGTGACTGAATGAAATCATTAAACATATTTATGAACTTGTTTATCCGATATAGCAATATATTATAGCCATGAAGCGTATACTGCTTCAGTTTAATCTTGTGTATTGTGTCTTTTTAGTGTGTTGGGATGACACATCTCTGTACTGTGTTCTGGGAAGCCTCTAGAGTCTTCAATGACACTGGAACTCAATGCAAGATGAGTATAAATGTATTATAATTGGGTTGAGTTTTGTTTACTGCTGAGCTTTTGTAATGCTTAAATGTAGTTGTGTATTGATTCTAATACTGCACGTAGGTAATGCTTACATTGCTTATTGTGTAAATCTGTACGTGTCTAACAAGAAATAAACCAAGCCACAAACAAAGCAATACATCATGCACCCTATGCTGTATGAGGCAGAACTGGTACTGTAGGAGAAGGTGTGTATGTCTGGGGCAAAAGCTGTGAGAGGAGTAACAGATCGGTACTTTGGCATGAGATGAGAGCTATAGATAGATGATGTATTGGACGATTGCATGCAAGACTGAGAGACACCAAAGTCATCAAAAGTACAATTCACTGCTGATTGGCTACTGGCCATACGATGACGCAAGGCTTGGAGAGGTTTCACTCATTGTGTTCAATTGCATTTTGGGTTTTAAAATCAATTATAAATGGATCATTATGGATTGATACCATGCATTACAATTCAATCAAACAACGTCCACAGGCATCACGCTGAATCGCTGTACGGAGTTTGGCTTGTTTTTCACATGCAGGAGAACAGGCCTGCACAGTTGACACCTGCAGACAGCTTTATGGAGTCGACCTTCACTGAACCATGCATTGTACCAGCAGGCGGCGCTACGGGACCACCAGCAACAAAGATCCGCCATCACTTTCCTGTCGCCTGCAAAATATATGTTTGACAAATACACAAATACTCTATGGCCCAAATAAGTAACACATAGTCTGCAAGTGTAACCCTATACCTTGAAGCATGTCCTGCTGTGTTTGTTGGCACTGATTAACGATGAACGATATTTGCGCAGCGTTGCTCCCCATGCTGGGAACCAAAGACACGGACGCACGTAGTTGCCGTACGGACGCTTTATGGGACGGACGAGGCAGCGGAAAGAAGTCCGTGCCTGTGCTGGAGTATTTGGGTATGTGTAGCGTTCACTAATTAATCTTGTTATTGACAGGTAATTAAGTTATGAGCAGGATGAGTCAGTCAGGCGCAGGAGCCCCGATGCGCCCGATCCCTCACACAGTATCCTGTGCCGTTTTCTGACGTCTCTCGCAAAGACTTCAGACGCCACTATTATGCTGTGCTATTACCTTTGTTTGTTTTTGCATTAAGAATAATGTCTAACGTGGATTTCTTTAAAGCCCATTCAAAATCGAAGTTATAAAGGCTTGCGGTATTTATTAAGTGATGCACTACACATATATGCAAGTGTGTTGGGTTCGTTTTTAGCATTATGTTCCGTCTTATATCTCGCATTGTTATTGGTCCAGGACTCCCCCGCTGTATTCAAGCTTTGCAGCGGTCAAGAGGCAGACCTGACCCGCAGACTCGGGTGAGTGCAGTGGTGCTGCTGTGTTTGTGGATTCATGTCAATACAGGCAGAGTTTATTGTAAATCTGCTTGTTGTCCCTCTCCAGCTCTCAGGCGCGGACAGGCGCTCGCCCAGACGGACCCGGGTGCGGTTCTGCAGCAGAGACGCCTCCCTGGTGGGAGATTGCGGTTGGCATCGGGGGTGGTTGACGAAACGTCCTCGCCATGCCGACGGTGGTGCTGATGGACGTGTCGTTGTCGATGACACGGCCGGTGGCGCTGGAGGGCAGCGAGGAGTTCCAGCGCAAGAACCTGGCAGCGCATGGGCTGACCATGCTGTTCGAGCACATGGCCACCAACTACAAACTGGAATTCACTGCACTGGTGGCCTTCTCCTCCCTGTGGGAGCTCATGGTGCCCTTCACCAGGGACTACAACACGCTGCAGGTACACACACACTCTTATATACACATACACACAGTCATGCTCACACATTGTGCCAGTTTTCCCTCTCCGTCGGTGATCACAGGACACATTTTCCAATTCAGAACCCCGGCAATAGATTGGGGAAAATATACAATTAACAATGAATACAATGTAGAAGAAATCGACTTTCTTGTGTGCAGGAGGCGCTGAGCAACATGGAGGACTACGACAAGACGTGCCTGGAGGCGGCTCTGCACGGGGTCAGCAACGTGGTGCAGCAGGAGTGGGGCAGCGCCTGTCCCTGCCAGGTAGTGTGTATGTCCAGCACAGCGTCTGCCTGTTGCAAGAGACCAGTGTTTTGTGCCACATGCATCTCTGCATTGCAGCACGATCGTGGTGTCCTGTAGTTTGGACACTTTAGGAGTAGGAGGCTTTTAATAATTTCCCTCAATGCCCCACACACAGTTGTGGGGAAAGGCTACAGTTTTCTGTCATTACGATTCTGTCGCCTGCTTAACCTCATACCCCCGGTTGTCCGGCCTGTCGTTTCCCCTCCCGTCCTGCAGGTGGTGCTGGTGACCGATGGCGCTCTGGGGATCGGCCGGGGCTCGCTGCGCCACTCCCTGCTCACCATGAAGCAGCGCGGAGAGGACAAGAAGTTCCCACTGCCCTTTGCCTTCCCCTCCAAGCTGTACATCATGTGCATTGCCAGCATGGAGGAGGTATGACTGGGCAGGGCGGGGCGGGTGTCTCTCTCTCTCTCTCCCACTCTGGGATCCCCCCGGGTCACAGAGTCCATCTGGGAGGAGTTGCCAAGGTTGTGTGATGGGCTGCGTCCCGTTCAGTGAGTGAGGGTGCCGTCCTTGTGTTTGCAGCTCCAGAGCAGCGACGCCCTGAACAACCTGGAGCAGCTGGTGAGCATTAACGGCGGTGAGGGGCAGGTGCTGGCGGTGGAGGGGCCGCTGTGCCTGAAGAACGTGCAGGCCATGTTCGGGTGAGTGCCACGCCGACACGCCGCTGCTGGCACTCCTGTGTGTCCTCATCATAATTGCATCACTTCTGTCAGCGTTACTCCAGCAGTTAGGTGCTCCGTTAAGGGGCGGTGTGGGCGGACAGTGGTGTGTGTGTGTGTGTGTGTGACCCCTCTCCCCCCCGTGTCCCCACAGGAAGCTGATAGACCAGGCATACTCTCCTTTCCATGCCGTGCTACGCTGTGGGCACCAGGCCTCCGACGTGCAGGTGTTCCCGCGTCCGGAGCCCATCCTGATCGACGAAGAGGTCGACCCACTACCCAGGACCATCGCCACAGGTACGGCCGCCCAGCGTCCCACCAGAACCCCACCGTGGGGGGAGGCCAGCTTCGAAGTGTATCTGTCCTCTCTTAGCTGTGCCTCTCACTCCTGCCCCTGGACTACTTCTGTGTCTTCTGTTGTTTTTTCTTCCACTTACTTAATTGAGCTGAAATTGATTATTGCAGCTTTTTTAATTGCTTTCATGTGTCCACAGCTGGAAGTGGTTCAGTAAAGTATGCGTTTTGGTAAGAGGGAGCTCAGCAGGAGCAAAAACCAAAAGAGAAAGAGGAACTATAGGACCAGGGCAGCCAACCTCCATTAGCAGTTCTGTTATAATTATTATTTTTTATGTAGTCTTATGTATTCTGTTTTTTTTTTTTTTTTCACCCTACTGATGCAGATCTGGAGATCGTGGGGTTTATAGAGATCGCTGACATTTCCAGCCCTCCTGTGCTGTCCAGACACCTGGTGCTGCCCATCGCGGTCAGTAAGGGTGAGTGGACCTGCTCCTGGGGTCTGGCAGAGGAGTAGACACATCTGTTCAGGTTTACAGATTAAGTGTTACAGTGCACTCTGCCTTATCCAATCTCTGTGCACTACACTGCTGTGTCCTGGCTATTCATTTATACATTTTCACAAGGTCTGCTCACTGGAATCCCCTGAGAAGCATGTTTTCCCACAGGTGCCTGCAATGGTCCAGTCTGTGCTGTTTTTGTGTGCATCTGTGTGTGTGTGTGTGTGTGGGTCAGCACTAACGCAGTGAGGTGTGTTGTGATTGGCTACAGAGGGCGATGAGGTGGGAGCCGGTGCCCCTGAAGAAACGGAGGACGAGAACTCGGCCAATCAGATGGCAGGAAAGAGCCCGAATTTCTGCGTCCTGTTGCACGGCAGCCTAAAGGTGGAGGGCATGGTGGCGCTGGTGCAGCTAGGGTGAGGAGGGGAGGTGGCAGGGCTAGTAGGGGTGAGGGCTAATAAGTCTACTGCAGAAAAAGGTCTCTGACCCTCTCCTCGCTGTGCTCCCCCAGGCCCGACTGGTATGGCATGCTCTACTCTCAGGCCGACAGCAAGAAGAAGTCCAACCTGATGATGTCACTGTTTGAACCCGGGCCCGAACCGCTGCCATGGCTGGGCAAGATCTCCCAGCTGGGGCCCATTTCAGGTATGGAGCTGCAGGACAGTGACCCGCAAATCCCACCCAGTCGGCCATGACTCTCTTCTGATCGTCTTGTTTTCTTGACTGCAGACGCCAAGGAAAACCCGTACGGAGAGGACGACAGCCGGAGCCCCTTCCCTCTGCAGCCGAAGCACAAGCGCAGCTACGCGCAGAACGTCACCGTGTGGATTAAACCCTCGGGGCTGCAGGTACTGACTCACGGGGTGGTGGGGGGAGAGTAGATTGCTGCCCGCCTGGAAAACCACAGCAGAGCACGTATGACTGTCTGCTGTGCACATTACCAATTCCTTGCGGTGATGAACCCGTATTTATTCCCCGCAGACGGACGTGCAGAAGATCCTGAGAAATGCCAGGAAGCTCCCCGAGAAGACCCAGACTTTCTATAAGGTGAGAGCTCAGGTTAATGGATGTTCTGTGACTGCTGAGGTAGTGCTCTCTGATAGTGATCTCTGAATATTTACCATCGTCTCTGATGCGTCCCCAGGAGCTGAACCGCCTGCGGAAGGCCGCGCTGGCTCTGGGATTCTGGGAGCTGCTCAAGGGGGTGGCGGAGCTGCTGGAGAGGGAGTGCACCCTGCTGCCGGACACCGCGCACCCCGACGCCGCCTTCCAGCTCTCTCATGCAGCGCAGCAGCTGCGTCTGGCCAGCACGGGGGACTCGCAGCACGCCTCCTTCGCACACAACATCGTGCCCATGCCCACTGACTTCTCTGGGGGCACCAGCAGTAGCAGCGGCGACAGGATGTAGAGAGGGTGGGGGGGGGGGGTCTGGAGAGAAGGACGTGGGGGGGGGAGGAGAGGTTGAAGAGGAGAGCGGAAGGCTGAGGATCTCTTTCCTCTCCCCTTCTCTTGCTCTTTTGCCATGGACCTGCGAGAGGCCACCCATACATGTCTGTCTGGACCATGGGGAACATGGCGGCCGTGCGCTCACAGTGAGGGTTACATCTTCCCGCCCACTCCCAAGAAATCTGACAGTGGACACTCTCGGCAGGCTGACCATGGCAGCCGACTGTCATCCATCCGGCCCGAACAAGCTGCTTCTGAAGACGGACACCCAGTGTATTCATGCTGGTGGGCTTTTAAAGTGGGCAGCCCCAGACAAGAGGCCTGAGGCTGTGCATGCGTGACGGTGCGGCTGCTGCCCAGCCTGTCTTCACAGATCTCTGTGCAGCTGGGATGGACGGATGGACAGACAGAGAGAAATCTAGCACCTCTCTGCACACACTCCTTCCTGGCACAGTGGCGAAGTCATGTCTCTGTCCAGTTGTATAAAACTGAAGTAATTGATTACTTGACTACAAACCAAAGTATACAATGACTTCAGTGAAAAGCTGTGGTTTTGAATACTGAAGTGGGGTTTGTCTTGTGCTATTCACCTTGAACACAAACACAAAAAGTGGTGGAAACTAAGTTGTTTAATGTCACCGGCTACACCGGAGTTTTTATATGGCAAAGGATTTGTACATACTGTTTCTTTATAATTAAAATTAGAAAAACAAAAAACAGTAGTTCTTTGGCAGTTTTCCTTCTTTATAGACTTTTTTTTACACAGCGCTGTCACACACCATTCCATCCGACGCCCGGACTGTTTCTGACAACCAGGGAAGTCCGTTACTTCAGACAAGGGAATTAAAAAACAAACAAACAAAAAAAACTCACAATTGTTTTTTGTGGTGTTTTTAAATCTTTATTACTTTTTTGCTTTCAATACCAGACTTAAGATTGTGCCATTCTAACACTGTCCTCAATACTAGACACGTTTCCAGTGTGTTGGATTAAAAAAAAAAAAAGTCCACTTTCCCTGAGGTTCCTGCTGTCCTGTTGCTACAGTGATACATTCAGGGTGGGTGACAGTATGAAACCAAAGTGTGGGATCAAGTTCTGTAGAGCAGGGTGGCACTGCTGCGCTCGGGCAGGGTCACTGGGTCTTCTGCAGGGCGGTCCCTAGTTTGTGGAGGAGCTCAGGGTGAACGGAGAGCCAGGAGACACGGTGGCCCTGCAGGAGGGGGACGTGCAGCTCTGGCTGGCAGAGGTCCTGCTGGTTCTTGGCGAGGTCATGCTCCTGCCCTGCAATGCCCCTCAAACGATCCTTGCAATACACACTCATCTTGCTAATACAGTAAATCTACAGGCCTTTTAATTCATTCGTTACTATATCATTTTGATCCTGCTTGAGCATTTCAAAGTGATCATATCTACTGAGATTGATCTCTGCTTCCACTGATCTCTTCTTACATTAAAAAAAAAACTAAAACAAGCCATCTACATTAATGCGGGGTTAGACAAATAAGATCATGTGTGGGCTTGTGAGTTGCGGCTCCTCTGGCTATGAAGGCTGAAAGGATTCCCCTTCCAGAACGCAGTAATGATGTGCCAGACACTACTGCCTGCTTCTTACTGTCAATGTGACATCTAAACTGAGTGGCACTGGGAAGGCCAGTCCTCATGTCTGTGGTATCCAACCGAAGGAGATGGTCTTGGTGTCTGGATCGAGCGTCACATGATGCTACTATCAGACCTTAATACAAATAACATTTTACCTCTCTTAACAGTAGTCAGGGCAACTAAATGCACTGCGATTAAGGACTAATTGGCCCCAGAGCGTTGACTACAGGGCAATGCAGAGCTGGTTCAGTAGCACTGTCTGGTCTGCTTATTGCGTGGTCTGCAGCTGAAGAACATAAGAAAGTTTACAAATGAGAGGAGGCCATTCGACCCATCGTGCTCGTTTGGTTTCCATTAATAACTAAGTGGTCCAAGGATCCTATCCAGTCTATTTTTAAATGTCCCAATTACAGGAAGCAGACTTGTAGAAGTGCCACACTGAGATGCGCTAATGATTTTGGGTGGTGGGTCACCTCAGACACTGGCAGCAGCCCCAGGAGGGGAGGTTCGTGGAGGACAGATCAGATCAACAGACAAGACAGGAGAGGAGGGAGATGGACAGGCTGTGTGTGTCAGAAAGAGAGAAGCCTGTTGTTGGCAGGATACAAAACAAACAACAACAAAAAACACTACTCTCTCTGCGCGGGGAAAGAAACCTACGAGTGTTTCTGCATTGCGTGTAGTTTTCAATATTCATGATCATCATGCAAAGACAAGTCGGTTGAAAATAAGGAGGAATGCACTTGGTCCCGGCTGAGAGGGCCGGGGCTGTGGCGGGGGCCCGCAATGCGCAGGACGTGGTACAGTAGTAGTGGAGAAGGCAGCCGGAGAGGTGGCCGCTGGGACCCAGCGACCAGGGCGGGGCCGCAGGCGGCTTACTGGGCCTTCCTCTTCTTGGTCCGGAATCGTCTCCTCCTCTGCTTGTAGAGGTGCCGGAAGTTCACAAACAGGCCTGCAACACACAAGGGCACCTTCAGAAGCCCGTCTCCCCAACCGGCTGCGTCCGGGTTGCGCAGGGCCTCGACACCTTACAGAAACTCCTTGAGAGACAACTGTTTAAATGGCCCAGACCACGCCAATCTCCTCACCTCCCATGATGTATTTGGGAAGTTGTTACCCTTGTAGCATTGTGTGTGTATTACACACGTGGCTTTCAATCATCTCACTAAATGACTTAAGAACTTGAATCACTTTCTTGGCATGGGATGATGTAGAATTTTCACTGTATAATACCATGTGTTAGCATGCGTGCAGACAGACTGGCTGAGCAGTGTGTCCTTGAGTGCCCCCTTGAGGACGGGGACGCCACTGCACTCACTCACTCACCCAGGAACATGAGCACCAGGTAGAGCTGCAAGCTGTAGGAGAAGCTGAGGGAGCTGCCCAGGGCCCGTGGCAGAGGCAGGCTGTACAGACCAGTCTTGTCGAATATGTGCAGGGACTGGATCACTGCCACCGCTGCACACGCGGACAGGGAGAGACCGAGGTGGAAGGAGGGAGAGACAGAGAGAGAGAGAATGAGAAAATGTATCTACCAAACAATAGAACACACAGCTAGGTGTGAGCAGCGTCTCTTTGCAACTGAGCTTTTATTTTGTGTTCTCTCTTGTGCAATCTGCATAGCGAAGTCAGAGAAGAGAAGCACTGCCATTTACCTTCTGCCAGGACACCCAGAGGATACAGCGGCATCCAGATCGTGTACCTGAGCCAGGTGAGTGTCTTCCACTCTGTGTCGATGCAGGCCAACATGTAGTACGGGTACCTGGGGCAGGAGAGAGAGAGACTGGGAGCTCAGAGGCCGCAGGGGTAGCCAGGGTATTCATGAACATTAAAAACTGTAAACGTAAAAGAAACTCCTTTTCGAGTCCCTCATTACACTCAGAGGTAAACAGATCACGAACGCAAAGGCAAACAATCCAAGGTCAAATTCTGAAGTCGTGGTCAGAAGGTCCATTCCAAAGTTCAATACTGTTATATCTTGTATCTCTGTACTACACTCTCTCTCCAGCCATCCTCCGCACTTTTCCCCTACTTTTTTGCCATATGAACGGGGAAGCATGTTTTTATTGTGTGATCACGCTGCTTCACAAGCAGCTGGGTGTCAGCGGAGTCGCTACCTCCGCTGGGCTGAGCCCTGTCCATGCCCTCCCCTACACCCTGACCTCTCTGACCTGTGCAGCACGCCCAGGAGGACTCACCTGAAGATCTCGATGATGCTCCACAGGTAAAACACGAAGAACACCACCGCTTTGTTCTGCATGTCCTCCAGGCTCCCGAAGATCACAAACAGAATGACGTTCCTCCCCACCACCTGCAGGGGGCAGCACACTGGTATCAGAGCTGCAGCAGTGGGACTGGACAGCCTGCTGCCTGCCCATGGGGGGGTGGCAGTAATCTTGTCTTAGGCCAGCTGGGGGTGAGTTCAATAGCCCCAATCCCCCTCATCTGGTTTATACTCCTATGGTCTGCACTGCTACTCTGCTATGTATTATACAAGGCCATCCACAATACAGGACATAATTACAGATGCCGCTAATAAAACGCTGCTTGCCTCATCTCTGCCTTCGAAAACAAGAGTAATAAGAACATATCTATTATGATATCAGCCGTCACTGCTAGTGTGAGGGGGCTGAAACAGCACTCAGAGAAGAGGATCTGTGGTCAGATTTACAGGAAGCTCAGTAAGTGTCATCAGAAACTCTCATTTGAGCAATTTCGATTAAAATAACTTCTGAAGCAAACTAGACAGGAGTAATGTGATCTCGCACGCAGTTCAGCTTCATAAAAGTAATTTTTTGCTGACTGTTTGTGCTGGTGTTCTGCAAAATACATATATTTTAACATATTGATTGATTGTGTTTTTGCATGATTATTGTGTCAGAGTGCCCCAGGTCTGTGTTTCTGTGCTGTAAAGGACTGTACCTGGATCATGGCCGGGATGACCCCAGTCTTGACCAGCCCGATGGCCGGATTGACCACCTCCACGACTGCCAGGATCTGACAGAAATACATCATGTCTGCGATGGTGTGGAAGGTGTCGTAGAAGGAATCTGAGCAGCAGAAAGTAAGCAGAGATATGATGAGAAAATGTTTCTTAATTTAGTTTTTTTAAAGGAAGTGGGTGAAATCGAACAGAATAGTTAAACAACATCTTCGCTTGCAGGAAAAAATAAAAACACAAAACTCAGCTTTGCAGCTCTTCAGTCGAATCGTTTAAACTACTGCTCAGCCAGCACTGCTAAAAATAGCTCCTCACTTCAGGGGATGCAAATTTGCATCATGTTCAGTGAAGCTGAGAAAATAATCCATATAGTACGGGGCTTCACAAGTGTGGCAGTACTCTTAAACTCATTGTCTAAACCATCAAACGACAGCCTTTTTATAGCACAGCCATTTAGTCAGTTACCCAGAGGCCCTCTGGTTTATCTACTAGTCAGTGACAGAGTGGGTCCAAACACAGGCCCGGCTCCCCCGCCACAAAACAGAGAGCTCAGAGCAGCGGGTGGAGGCTGTCAGAGATTGGTCTGAACGGCGCGGGTCGCTTGCCTTCTCCCAGGATGAAGAGGCGCACGGTCATGTTGACAAAGATCCAGGAGAAGCCCAGGAACTGCACCAGGTTGTACATGAACAGATAGCCCCTCTTCAGGCTGCTGAACGCTGAAACAACACATAAGAGATACACATTGCTTGCTTGCTTTCTATCTCTCTCTCTCTCTCTCCCCGCCTTGCTTTTTCTCTGGCTGCTCAAGCCTTCTTGCCTTTTTTCCTGTCTGTTGCAATCTCTCTGCCTCTCGTTCCCTCATCCCTCTACCTGCTTCCAGACACAAAGTTAAACACCCAAGATTCACTGTGCAATTGTTAACTGCACATTTTGCAGCGACAAAGACCTGCAACACATTCCTAATATGTGTCAAGAGGGATGGTCGTGCCTTATTTCACCACAACGTGATCACACGTTAACAGCATTTAATCTCCCTTCACACACACAAGCCTCGCAGTGGGGATACTCACGGTCTTTAGGGACTCGGGACTCCAAGCTGATCTTGTTGATTCTCTCTTCCTTTAGGAAAGAAATGGAGGACAGAGAATCACTGTAGAGTTAGTGTGGCTGCGTGGGGAGCTGTATTGTCAGCATCAGGAGCAGGAGGACTTCAATATTTCCGTCAACAGTACAGCACAGAACTTTAGTTTACTTCACAGTAAATAATTGTTCTCATGGAACCTAGAACATATCTCTGACCAGGAGCAGGACCAGTTTGGGCGTAAGTTCCCTGCATTGTGACACTGGGGGCCAGCGTGTGGCTACGGTTTTAAACTTTCACAAAGAAGGGTAGGCACTGGTCCCTCAGGAAGACCGTGGCTGTTGTGTGTGAGCAGGGAGGGAGGGTCAGGGGGTCTTGCCTTGGCTCGGAGCTCCATCTCTGCGTCGGACTCGTCCAGCCAGCGGTCGAAGTCAGGGACGAGGAACAGCGGCCTCCTGTCCTGCCGTGTCAGTCTGTCCCACCAGCCGTGCTCCTGCTTCCGCACGGAGATATTCACCTGCCTCTGCGTCGACTTGTACTGCACCTGCAGGCAGACAGACAGGCAGACACGCATGCACAGACAAGACCGAATTTAACAAAGAAACGGGGAGACTCCGCTAGAATAATTGAGACAGACAGAAGACACGGGGCTACTCCAGGGCCAGGCCTCGGACACCGCCGCTCTCTGGAGATGGACACGACAGTGCCGTACCTCTGGCTTCACTGGCCACAGGAACTCCAAGCTGAACTCGTATTCATTGTCCCCTTTGGCTCCGTGGCCCTGACCTGCAAACAGCAGCAGTGGGGGAGTGTCAGTGTGGAGGGGTCGAGGGTTACACTGAACACACCTCTGCAGCCCCCCCATGCAATTTACGTACATACCTGATTTAATAATGTTTTTAAGAGCTGTAACGGATGCTGTACATTATAATTTGGTTTCCTCAACAAAACAAAAACAAAACAAAACAAACTCATGAAGGAGGTGCACTATGACTCGTGTAAAGACGTGCCAAGGAAACCACATCCCTTACATCCCCACATAGAGTGCGTAAAGCTGCCACATATTCAGTAGATGTCTGTGACAGTGCGGACACACGACCAGCAGGACACCTGGTTTGGCTGTTTATCTTTCAGTTTTTAGTCGTCTGCATTCCAGAGCCTGGTCTATGTTTTAAACGGCTTGTGCGATACAGGCGCACACAACCCTCCAGAGCTGCGGTCTGAGCGCCCACACTTGCCCCCACCCCCCCCCTCAGCTCAGAACTACTCAGGAGACCCAAAAGACCAGGACACGCTGCTGAGGCCCTGCCCGGTGCAAACACTCACCTCTGAAGTGCAGGATGTTGTCGAGAATGCTGATGTCCAGATTCTGCAGGAGAAGGAGGAGGGAGAGTGAATAACCTGCTATACGCCACCCCGGACCAGGCGGTTACAGCCTTCGACAGCCTCGGACTTGGGCGAAAAACAGAAGGGCGCGCTTCTGCAGACGACAGTGAGTGAGTTTCCTCCTGAGCGGTTCCTTCCTGTTTAAGTGCAATTGCTGCCTTGTGATAACACCAATCAGCCTAGATAAACTGTGTGGCCAATGCACCCCTTTAATATTTAATGCTGACAGAATCGCAGTCTGGTTACTTTAAAACAACATGCAGGCTTCCCCTCCCCTGCAGATAGAGACGTGGCTTTGTGCTGATAAACCCGCTGCAGAAGGGGAACTACCCCCCAGACACACATCATCTCATCCTCCCAGCAGTCACTCCAGTGTGTTCCATCCGGGTTAACACATCAACACAAGCAACACTTTGCAGGTTCTGTAATCAGAAGCCATGAAGTCCCCAGGAATCCCAGTGGGCAGCCATTTTCAGCAGAGACAGGGAACACTGGCGCTCTGTCTGTTTGCTTGTTTGTTTACAGAAAGTAATTTGTCCCACACTGTGCTGGACTGCTCTCTGGATGATGTCTCTGCCAGGTAAGCTGTATAAGAGTGTGGGGCGTGTGGGTAGGGGGAGGGGTATCACTGCTGACCATTTTCTGATCTATCAGAGATACACAGGCCTCCTGATAAAGCGGGGGAGCCGAGAGAGATACGCGACCCTTTGTTTCACACCACATCCTCCTGAGCGCCTTTTATTTGCATGAAACTTGCATAAGAGTGTGCAGGCTGAGCATCTGGTCCCTCGGCTCAGCAATGCCCCCTTTGTCTGCACGGCTCAAGTTGCCAGGATGAGGCTATAGTTACTGTGCTGCTGGCAGTGGGATCCAAATAGCCATAATTACCAGGAGAACAGATACAGCTACAGATCCACCTTCAAATGCGAAGTTCCTCCTAATGTGGCCCAGGAAAGTCTGATGCATTTGATTCATTAGAGCCTCGAAATAGCTGAGGGATGACAGCAATTGGGTATTTTGAAACTGGATATCCACCTTTTCATGCATGGTTAAAATGGCAAAGGAAATGTTTTGTATTTGGTATGTATTCAGACAAAACATGTATATAACTTTTCCTTAGTAAATGGAATTAGTATAGGCTATGTTTAAACTAACGGGGTTTGCAAGTCATTTTAATTCAAAAGCATCTTGCTATGACTGTAAAGCACTGGCACCCCGTCATACTGGAATGACTCCGGCCCTCCTGCCCGGCTGACCCGTCCGGTATCAGGTCCCTCTGCGGCTCGATCGTTTCAAAACTGCTCTCGACTAGCAGAAGTACTGGTTTCGCTCTGACCAATGGCGATCGCACCCTTAGGTGTTCACATCTACGCATGCATGCAGACCAGGAAGGCGCACTGGTCGCTGCAGGACCTGCTGCCTCACCTGCGCATCGCTGAGCTCCACGCGCAGGTAGACGTCCTCGTGCCTCTGCGCCCAGTACACGTGCGGGGTGAGGGTCTGCGTGGCGGGGGGCTGCATGGCGGGGGGCTGCGGCTCCTGGACGTGTAGTGCGGGGTTTATTGTAGCAGCTTTTCAAAATCAATGGGCTCCCAGATCACACGCAGGCGCCCGACTTCCCGTCTCTCCCTGCGTCTCATTACCCAGAACATTCCGCAGAGACGGCGTGCGCGCCCCGGCCAACCTGCCGCCGCCGTCAGCGTCTGTGCGTGCTCGCTCCCGCCTTGTTTCACGTCACACCTATAGCCTATACACTGGGAGTCACCCATTATGATAATGACGTCATGCTGTCATTTTAGCACACAACCCACTCTACAGCAGGCTGCTCACACGCATGATACCGGGGAGGTAACATATCTCCATTCCGAATCTGTTTTTATCAGCATGTCATTCATGTGAATCCGCCTACGTGCTTGATAATGAGAGGAGCGCAGCTGCAGGGGCCAGATATTTTGCAAGGATAGCGAACATATATTCTCAGCTGCTTCATTATGAGTGTAATTGAAATATATTTAAACATATTTCAATTGATATGCTCTGTAAAACTCCCACCCGCTTACAGTAAAAAGAAGCTTTAGAGAACAGCTTCATTTCTTTACAGTAGGAACTAAATTGGTCTGTTATTTGCATGTATTTCTTACAAGTTAATTTTGTTAATGCTTTGTTCTGCGTTTGCTATATTAGTAGATTCTCGCACCTGCGTGGATTAATATTTGCCAATATAAACAGGCTAAGTGTTCCATTTCTTATATATAAGTAAATCAGTACAAGCCGTTGAAAGCGTCCTGCTCTCGGGGGATTTGAGAGAAGAGACAGACTTTGTACTGTGTGAAAGCGCACTGAGATGCACTGCTCAAAGAGTGCCAGTAGGTGGCAGTAGTCTTAATCGTTTGATCAGAATGATGGTCAGTATTCCTCATGAATGAATGTATGAAAAGCACAGGATTAACACATGAATACGTCATGCACTTCATCTGAGTTCTGATGTTAATCACATGTATAACAGGGTTAGTGTGGATGAGGGGACTCATTATTCTCTCCCTGCTTCCCTCTAGCTTTGATCCAGAAGATGATTTCAGGCATCAGTTGGTTGGCCTACTTTGCAGGTGTCGGGCCTGTTTTTGATTACCTTTGATTGCTATTTATAGAATTTGATTTTTGTTTGGTTCCCTTTGTTAAATTGTGAACTACTGTGAATTATTTTAGCTGAAGCTTGCTGCTCCTCTCATACTTTTAAAGACACACACATTCCCAGATCTTCACGTAAACCAGTAGAGACCGCAGGCAACGCATTGTGATCTTCAATAACTTCCCTATTTGAAGGCTTTTCCTTTGTTGATCATCCTAGGCTAACTGACAGGTGAGTGTGCATGCTGCGGGGGGGGGGGGGGGGGGGGTGCAGCAGCTCTCTGAACTGGAGTTGACAGAAACAGAAACTTTTCCTTGGCAGCCCTGTGGGAGAGTCCAATCCCATCCCGTCCCATCCAGTGCAGTAACATTCAGTGCAGGGTGCAGTGGGCAGAGGTGTGTACCCCGGCAACACCGAGTGAGGAGGAAGCTGCTGCTTCAGAGAGCTGGCATGGATCAGGCTCAAAGGGCTGAACTCCGGTCGCCACTGAGATATGGAGCTGGAGTTGCCCATCACCCGAGAAGCAGAACATCTAGACAGTCAGGGTGCGAGGATCAGAGCCCGTGCTGGCATCTCCGCTGGTTATCAGGGTGGCGTGAGACCCCAGAGTCCGTCTGTCCCACTCGGCTCCCTGCCCCAGCGTTGGCATCACCTCCAAGGCTGCCATCGTGTCAGAGGTCCTCTGCTTCAATACATTCAAATTGTTAAGGAGCTCAGCTTACCGGCGCATTCACCTGATAAGTTGATAAACCTATAATTAATTTAGCACTTGGCTCTTCCAGGATAGAGCCCCCCCCCCCCTCCTGCAGGTATAATTTAAGTGTTCTGCAACCCGATCCCCTGTTTTACGGTCAGTGATAAAAATAAAGAGCAGACGCTTGCCAAGGACCCCTGCTGTGCGGAGTGTAAACAGGACCAGTAGTAGTAATTGTAGTACCAATGTGTTTCCAGCGTCACTAGGGGGAGCTGTGTGCTAACTTAAGTATTTTACAGCTCTTTGTGTGAATGAGTGAGTTAGTGAGTGAGAGTGTGTGGGGGAGAGAGAGAGAGAGAGAGAGGTCTGCGGTTGCCATGTCCTTTGAAACCACAGATTTTAAATTAGGCCTTGGATTCAAGGAGAGCCCTGCTCCGCTCTGCAGCTCTGGGGTGGCAGCCGGCTGAGAGCCTGAGATTAACACAGGCTGGTGTTAAGATCTTCTTTGCCAACTGGAGTCTTCCCTGATCTTGGGGACATGACACCGTTAGCTAATTAAGAAGGCTCTTGTCACAGTCACAGCTTTGCTCAGGTTCAGTACAGGTTATGCTCAGTACTGTTTCCATAGCCTCATGTTTTAAGTGCCCCCTATTGAAACAGCACCGCCGAAGGCTAATGTACTGACAGCTGTGTAAGTGGCAACAGAATCTACAGTAGTACACAGATATTAAAAAGCTTTCGAAATAGCTTGCTTAGCTCAAGCAGTAGCGCACCACAGTGAATTGTGGGGTTGAAACTTAAAATTAATACAATTTGATACTTTCATTTAAAAACTTCTACATATGTATATTTTCCTAATTTAAAACAAATGA
This sequence comes from Amia ocellicauda, assembly GCF_036373705.1. Classification (NCBI taxonomy): domain Eukaryota; kingdom Metazoa; phylum Chordata; class Actinopteri; order Amiiformes; family Amiidae; genus Amia; species Amia ocellicauda. The sequence goes on from NC_089853.1 coordinate 19,267,716, forward strand.
CAACCTTATCTCTAACTATAGTGAACCAAGGATTTCCAGCCCTGCCACTATGCTGGCGATCTATAGTAAACTTTAGACCCTTATTATAACATGTTTTCGGCTGTGCTACACAGACACAGACCCTTGTTGTAACGGCTCCCTGTGGTCACAGAACTGTTCAGCTGTAGTGTATTGACTCTTGGATCAGTTGACCATTGTACACACATACAGTACTGTAGGTATAAAAATAAAAATGACAGGAGCCACAGACTGACTGACACACTGACTAGAAGCAGAGTACTGTTCTCTACTTATTATTATTTGTATTATTACTACTACGTTCTGATTTACCCCCCTTCCCTCCCATCCCACTGTATAAATTAATTAATTAATGTCACTGAGCATTGATGGCCCTGCTTTACATTGGGATGCTTATAACTGCAGTTAAGTAAGTTGTCCGAGGTGGATCCATTTGGAGCCAGTTAGGTGTGAATTGGGGGCAAGTAGACAAAAGGGTACTTAGCTGCTGTTGAGACATGTGACAAAAAAAGTCAAGCAGTTGACCAGGGGACAGAAACCAAGAGCCCCAAAAAAAAAAACACTTGCAAAATTTAGGAGCATGTGGCCACTACAGTGTCAGGTTTGCAGAATGATTGCCTTCCTGGATGAACTCATCGAAGATGATTTCATTTGTGAACGTTGTCAGCATGTTGAAATCCTAGAGATCAAGATCTGCGCTGTATTAGGGATATAGAAGAATTGGTCAATTAGCACATTAGAGAGATGGTGTGCATGCCAAAACCTAGGAGAGTTGAGACCTTAGAGCAGGACAGCGTAGAGAACTGCTGGGTTACAGTAGGTCGTAACTGCAGAAAAGGGCACACACATCCCTTAGAGACATACCAAGAGCTAGAAATGCCCAACTGGACACCGAGTTGGACAGTGATGGCTCCGAGGGTGATGGGAGGGCAGTTGAGCACCAGAGCACCATGGTGTCCCCCCTCCCCCCCCAGAACAAGGAGGTAGTTATAGTAGGAGACTCAATTCTTAGAGGTGTAGATCACACAGTGTGTTCTAGTGACAAGGAGACCCGCATGGTATCTTGCCTGCCTGGTGCTCAGGTTGCAGATCTTCCTAAACTTGTAGACGTGCTACTGGCCAAAGCCGGGGGGAATCCACTGGTCATGGTCCACATTGGAACCAGCGACATACGAAAAGGAAGGGCAGAGGTTCTGCAAGACAAATTTAAAGAGTTAGGAAAGAAACTAAAGAGCAGAACCTCCATTGTAGTTTTCTCCAATATACTTCTGGTACCACGTGCATGGCCAGGGGAGACAGGCAGAGAATTGAAAGTTTAACACGTGGTTGAAATCTTGGTGTAGGGAAGAGGGTTTTAGATGTGTGGAGCATTGGTCTTTCTTCTGGGATAGATGGGACCTGTACAAACCGGACGGTCTACATCTAAACAGAAGGGGGCTAATGCATTGGGAGAGCGTATGTGCAGAGTAATTGAACATCTTTTAAACTAGGGACCAGGGGGGCAGGGAGCTCTGACAATGGGAGATGTTCCACTAAGGAAAGAAAACAAAGGGAAACTGCTAGTAGGAAAGTCCTGAAATGTTTGTACCTCAATGCCAGGAGTATAAGGAACAAGATATTAGACTTAGAAGCCACAGTGCTGGCGGGTGACTATGATGTAGGAGCGACAGAAACATTGCTTACAGAAAATGATGGGGATGAATACAAGTTGAAAGGATACACACAGTTTAGAAGAGACAGGCAAAATGGAAGAGGTGGTGGGGTAGCATTATATGTTAGAAATGACATTGAGGCAGAAGAACTCAAATTAGATCCTAGTAACGAAACAGAGACTTTGTGGGTTAAATGTTTGAATAAAAGATCCAGAGGATTGGATTGGTAGGAGTGTGTTACAGACCACTCAACTCAGATATTCAGAAAGATGCTGCATTGTACAATGTAATCAGGACTGCATGTAGCAAGAATGTGGCTGTTATAATGGGGGATTTCAGTTTCCCAAACATAGACTGGGAAAGCCCAGTTGGAACCACAGAAGCAGAAATAGAAATGGTTGAGATGGTAAATTACTGCTTTCTAACTCAATTTGTAAGGGAACCAACCAGAGAGAGCACATGCATTGACTTGATCTTTTCAAATGACCAAGATAGAGTCAGAGGGAAACTAGTTACAGAACCAATGGCAAATTGTGATCACAATATGGTTAGCTTTGAGGCATTCTTTCAAAAAACAAGGTCCAAGTCTAAAACAATGGTCTACAATTTAAAAAAGCAAACCTTAAAGGTATGAGGCGGCACTTAGAAGAGTTAGACTGGAGCACACTGGACACATTCAGTTGAAAATGGATGATTATATTTTAAATATATACTACTTGAGGCTCAGGAGAAATTTGTACCAAAACTTAGCAAATTGAGGACCAAAGAACATTGGCAAAAATGGTTTAATAAAAGTATGCAAAATATCAAGAGAAAGAAAATGTTGTATAGCGCATACAAAAGGGATAGAGACAAAACAAAATACAAAGAATATGTTGAACTGCAAAGAAATCTTAAGTTTTTTTCAATACTACAACAGCAAGAGGTCAATAAAATAGGAAGTGAAACAGATAACGGGCAAATATGGAAGTATATTGGAAAACAAACAAGATGTGGAAAATGCACTAAACAAGTATTTCACAGAAGTTTTTACAAAATAAAAAACAGATAACATGCCACAGGTTAACAATCAGTCCAGTCAAACCCTAAGAGAGATCAGGATACATGAGGAGGAGGTACTAAAGGGACTAGCAGAATTAAAAACAAACAAATCACCTGGGCCAGATGGTATATTTCCAACAGTACTTAAAGAAATTAGGGAAATTATTTATAGGCCGCTAAGTCAAATATTCCAAATGACACTTAGAACAGGGGATGTGCCGACTGACTGGAAGACAGCAAATGTCATACCAATCCACAAGAAAGGGGACAAAACTGAGCCAGGAAATTACAGACCAATCAGTCTCACCTGCATTACTTGTAAAATGTTGGAAAAAAAATGATTAGACAGAAAATTGAGGAGCATCTTAATGAAAACCATATTTTTGGAGATAGTCAACATGGGTTTAGACGAGGCAGATCACCTCTTACTACTTTATTGGAGTTTTTTGAACATGCAACTGCAGCTGTAGATCAGGTGAAAGCATATGATATGATATACTTAGATTTTCAAAAAGCTTTTGATAAGGTTCCACACCAAAGACTGATCCTTAAATTGGAAGCTGTAGGCATTCAGGGTAATGTAAGTAGATGGATTATGAACTGGTTGATGTATAGGAAACAGAGGGTGTCGATTAGAGGAGTTGCTTCTAACTGGAGTGAGGTTGTTAGTGGAGTTCCACAGGGATCAGTACTAGGGCCTTTGCTTTTTCTAATCTATATTAATTATCAATAGTTAGCAAACGTGTCAAATTTGCAGATGATTCTAAAATAGGTGGCTCAGCAGATACAATCTCGGCAGCACAGGTTATTCAAGGGGACTTAGATAATATTCAGTTGTGGGCCGACACCTGGCAAATGAAATTCAATGCAGACAAGTGCAAGGTAATACATGCGGGTAACAAAAATGTCCACTATAATTACACTATGGGAGGAATAGAAATAGAAGAAGTAAAGCATGAGAAAGACCTAGGAGTCTACGTGGACTCCTCACTTTCTCCAGCCAAACAATGTGGGGAAGCAATTAAAAAGGCAAACAGATTGTTAGGGTATATTGTCAAAAGTGTAGAATTGAGAACAAGGGCAGTGATGTTCAGACTGTACAATGCACTAGTTAGAGCTCATCTGGATACTGTGGACAGTTCTGGGCTCCACACTTCAAGAAAGATATCGCTGCTCTAGAGGCAGTTCAGAGGAGAGCAACCAGACTTATTCCAGGTCTGAAGGGAATGTCCTGCTGAGAGACTGAGGAACTGAACCTTTTCACCCTGGAACAGAGGAGACTACATGGGGACTTGATTCAAGTCTTCACAATCATGAAGGGCATCGACCACATCAAACCAGAGGAGCTTTTCCAGATCAGCAGGGACACACGCACCCGGGGACACAAATGGAAATTGGCCTTCAAGGCATTCAAAATGGAAAACAGGAGACACTTCTTTACACAGAGAGGCGTCACAATCTGAACAAACTCCCCAGCGATGTGGTAGAAGCTGAACATTTGGAAACATTTAAAAATAGACTGGATAGGATCCTTGGATCACTTAGTTATTAATGGACACCAAACGAGCACGATGGGTCGAATGGCCTCCTCTCGTTTGTAAACTTTCTTATGTTCTTATGAGAATCGGAACAATTACAGAGCTCTTAGCAGCGTCACTCCAGCTTGGCAAAATATGCGTCAGATGGGCAGGCTCTTTCATCAGTGCGGGTTTAATCAGCGGTATTGAAATTATGAATTTACACCTCGCTATCAGCCTCCTGCGCCACATTTATCAAATTATGTGTATAAAGTGAAATGCGAAAATTCCTGGAGCCATTACGTGCTTTAGAGGCCCCGCGCTTCGGCACGTCGCTGAAGGTAAGAATCTTACTGTCTGACATTGCGGTGCTGCTGGGCGCTGAAAAGAAACTGCTACAGGTATTCTCACATTTTAAAATGCAAAATCACAAGCACAATCATGTAATGTACACACGCCCATCTGCACACACACTGAGTCGTGGGGGATGGTGTGATGTGGGTGGGCCCTGGGGCGTCCCTCAATTGAGTGACTACCCAGAGAGAGCTTGGCCTAGTCAGCTCAGTATATGTAAATTTTCAGAAGCCTTCACCTTACCTTTTTCTCTGTGAAAAAGATACATGAATCAATAAATAATTAAATAGAATAAAAAGCCACAAGAGAAACTTGATTCTTTTGCTGGCCTTGTGTGTGTAAGTGTGTGAGGGTGAGAGGCACCTGTGTTTGTGTCAGGGGATAGTTGGTAGAATTTTAACTTTCTCTGAGTAGTGGCCTCTTGCTGGAGTTTTGCTTAATCTCAGCCAGAGTCAGCCAACGGCAGTCCATTCGATGTGTCCCCCTGCATCCCCCATGTTCTGGTCGCAGGGCAGTGTAGGTGACCTGCGGAATTGGGTGCTGTCACTCTGAAGATTAGTCTGCAGATTAGTTTGGGCCCCCGGCCAGCTCTTCGCCCTCTCTTGGTGTAAAGAGAGAAGCCACTTCAGGGCAGATCTGTGCTGGGCTGGGCTGTGAAGGAGAGGCAGCAGCAGGCCAGTAGGTTCAATAGATCTTGCCCAAACCACAGCAGCTCAAGACCTGGGTGGAATTGAACACAGTGAACATTTCCACGTGTGATCGTTTGCTAAAAGTACAAATCTTGTTTTAAGGATACATTAGTATCCAGTTCTGGATAATATAGCAACACAGGCAAGAGGCCTGGTATGGGGCTAGGTGGGTGAGTTCGAATTTCTTTGCATTGCACTACTTCATGAATGTATGTATGTGTGTGTATGTTTGTTTGTATATTTACACTCACCTAAAGGATTATTAGGAACACCATACTAATACTGTGTTTGACCCCCTTTCGCCTTCAGAACTGCCTTAATTCTACGTGGCATTGATTCAACAAGGTGCTGAAAGCATTCTTTAGAAATGTTGGCCCATATTGATAGGATAGCATCTTGCAGTTGATGGAGATTTGTGGGATGCACATCCAGGGCACGAAGCTCCCGTTCCACCACATCCCAAAGATGCTCTATTGGGTTGAGATCTGGTGACTGTGGGGGCCAGTTTAGTACAGTGAACTCATTGTCATGTTCAAGAAACCAATTTGAAAGGATTCGACCTTTGTGACATGGTGCATTATCCTGCTGGAAGTAGCCATCAGAGGATGGGTACATGGTGGTCATAAAGGGATGGACATGGTCAGAAACAATGCTCAGGTAGGCCGTGGCATTTAAACGATGCCCAATTGGCACTAAGGGGCCTAAAGTGTGCCAAGAAAACATCCCCCACACCATTACACCACCACCACCAGCCTGCACAGTGGTAACAAGGCATGATGGATCCATGTTCTCATTCTGTTTACGCCAAATTCTGACTCTACCATCTGAATGTCTCAGCAGAAATCGAGACTCATCAGACCAGGCAACATTTTTCCAGTCTTCAACTGTCCAATTTTGGTGAGCTTGTGCAAATTGTAGCCTCTTTTTCCTATTTGTAGTGGAGATGAGTGGTACCCGGTGGGGTCTTCTGCTGTTGTAGCCCATCCGCCTCAAGGTTGTACGTGTTGTGGCTTCACAAATGCTTTGCTGCATACCTCGGTTGTAACGAGTGGTTATTTCAGTCAAAGTTGCTCTTCAATCAGCTTGAATCAGTCGGCCCATTCTCCTCTGACCTCTAGCATCAACAAGGCATTTTCGCCCCCCCAGGACTGCCGCATACTGGATGTTTTTCCCTTTTCACACCATTCTTTGTAAACCCTAGAAATGGTTGTGCGTGAAAATCCCAGTAACTGAGCAGATTGTGAAATACTCAGACCGGCCCGTCTGGCACCAACAACCATGCCCGCTCAAAATTGCTTAAATCACCTTTCTTTCCCATTCAGACATTCAGTTTGGAGTTCAGGAGATTGTCTTGACCAGGACCACACCCCTAAATGCATTGAAGAAACTGCCATGTGATTGGTTGGTTAGATAATTGCATTAATGAGAAATTGAACAGGTGTTCCTAATTATCCTTTAGGTGAGTGTATACAGTTAGATCCATAAATATTTGGACAGTGACACAATTGTCATCATTTTGCCTCTGTACGCCACCACAATGGATTTGAAAGGAAACAATCAAGATGTGTTTTAAGTGTAGACTTTCATCCTTAAAGTGGTAGTTACATCCAAATTGGGTGAACGGTGTAGGAATTACACCCATTTGTATATGTGGTCCCCCCAATTTTAGGAGCTCAAAAGTAATAGGACAAACAACATAATCATGAATGAAATTGTGAGTTTCAATACTTGGTTGCAAATCCTTTGCAGTCAATGACTGCCTGAAGTCTGGGACCCATAGACATCACCAGATGCTGGGTTTCTTCCCTGGTGATGCTCTGCCAGGCCTGCACTGCAGCTGTCTTTACTTCCTGCTTGTTCTTGCGGTGTTTTGCCTTCAGTTTTTCCTTCAGCAAGTGAAATGCTGCTCAATTGGATTCTGGTCAGGTGATTGACTTTGCAGAACATTCCACTTCTTCACCTTAGAAAAGTCTTGGGTAGCTTTTGCAGTATGTTTCATTGTCCATCTGCACTGTGAAGGGCTATCCAATGAATTTTGAAGCATTTGGCTGAATCTGAGCAGATAACATAGCCCTAAACACTTCAGAATTCATCCTGCTGCTTTTGTCAGCAGTCAAATCATCAATTAAATACAAGAGAACCAGTTCCCAGAACTGTACAGAGTTCTTTATCGGCAAACTCTAATCTGGTCTTTCTGTTTCTGGGGCTTACCAATGGTTTACATCTTGTGGTAAACCCTCTGTATTTACTCTGGTGAAGTCTTCTCTTGATTGTTGACTTTGACACAGATACACCTACTTCCTGGAGGGTGTTCTTGATCTGGTCAACTGTTGTGAAGGGGAAATAATTCCAGGGAAATAATTATTCTGTCATCCAGCACAGTTGTTTTCCGTGGTCTTCCGGGCCCAGACCATTTTAAGGCACAGTTGTCAGATTGTGCACTGAGCTTTCTCTCACCCCTGGGGGGGGGTGGAGTGGCGTCATAGGGGGGACGAATAAAGAAAACATTTTAAGCAATCATCATTTTCCGAATCCCAAATCCCTCCCTAGTTTGAAAAGCCCCACTCCTCCAATCTCCATTTTCCCATATGCTTATTTAAGGAGCTGAAATCTGCTCTGTGAAGAGGGGCTATAGAGAAGTGGCTTGGGCGCAGATTAAAAACAACTTCAGGCAGAAAACGCGGCTTAGTAGGCATAGAGTAGATGGGCGGCCACGGCCAGGCAGGGTGAGCAGACGGGGAGCCAAGCAAAAAGATGGGTGTAGCTGGAGTTTAGGATCACAGAGCCTGCACAGGGGCAGCAGCAAGGACAAGGCCGTGTGAACGGGCCAGACGGAGACCACCTAATCCCTGCAAGAATTTCATTTTGGGCTCATGGGGGATTTCAATAACCAGAGAAAGGAGCGCTGTGACAGAGAGTGCAGTAGGTGAGGTGGGAGTACCTCCCCGCCAACTCCCTCCTCCAGTACCGCCCTGATAGAAAGACTGTCTGACGAAGAGGCTGTCTTACACTGACAGATACTGAGACATTCATTCAACAGCTTTGGGGCTGTAATCTGTCTTTCTTTGTCTTTCTATCTATCTGTTTATCTATTTATCTATCTACCTGAATAGGTATTTTTCTGGCGTGTACTCTGAAATCCTCAGTGCATATTAAACACTTCCCAGATTTGAATAGGAAGACGGACATGTGAGTGTTTTACATGCTGTGGGAAGTGGTGCCGATTACAGAGTAACCGTGCTGGTGTTAAAAACCTGGACTGCAGAGAATGAGGAAGGGGGGCCGGGGAGTGGAGGGGTCACCAAGACGCCACTCTATGCGGTTGCAGCCTCTGAACGCTGTAGCTATTCGCTGGAGAATCCCCAACCGCAGGTACATTGTATTTCATCTCTATCTCACTAAATCACACAAATCGCTGCGTTTTGAAAGGGCGTCGCTGTGTTTTAGCGAGCTGCAGTGATTGATGGGTGGCGGTGAAATGACATATGCCGTTAAACACTCCTTTCCCTGTGCTTGTGGTACAGAATCGCCCTGTCTGTCTGCCACTGGACTGCTGGAGCTGGGAAGTTGTCCCCTCCTGTTTAGTTGTGCTTGTGTCAAGCCTGCCCTTTCTTCACTGATGGTTAAGAGTTATTTCTGCAGGGCTGTGGCCCATGTGTCAGTGTGGTCCTGTGCACGTGGACACGTGGCAGCATGAAGGAGCCCAATCGCAGGGCAGGGAGGACGCCACACATTACAGCCCTCACCTGCAAGTAGCACAGAGAAGTCTCTTGCTGGCGACATCTCGGCTACACATCTCTCCTGGTCGCTGTATCCGTGGGCAAGTGTGATTTATTTACAAGCCGAGCGCAGTACATATTCAAAATGCTGGGCATACATTCTTCAGGAATGTTATTAACTACCACTGTCCCTCATGCATTTCTCACACATATACATATAAAACCATATTATGAATGCAGGATGTTGCATCAAAACCAGCACCTTGCTCTTCCTGCAGGGAAACAGCGGCACAGTTCCTGACAAGTGCTCTGTGGTACGAAGGAAGAAGGGCCTAAGAAGTGATTTCTGTTTTTGGGAGATTTATCTCCAGTGAAGTCTGTCCTAGGGAAGGAGAAATGTGTCTTCGCCCAGATGTGTGAAGCAGTTGTCTGCTGTAGTATGACAGGAACACAGCTTCCATGTGTAAGTCAAACACCAGCTCCAAAAACGCAGGCTGTCTCAAAAAATGCAAAATCCGAAATGCTCCAGGAAAAATACTGAAGCAGCTCACTCTACTGCTGAGAAGTTGGTGTTATGGATTATACAACAACAGAAGAGCTGTCCGGCTGTTAAACTGTCAGTCAGCCAGGTAACTATGGGCTCTCCTTCCCTTGGTTACACACGCAGCGTCCGAGCTAGCTGCAGGGACTCAATCAAAGTAAAGGTGTGTGTGGGATAAGATTCTCAGAGGGCGGAAAATTGTGTCTTGTTCACAAACAGCAGTCTCTACTTGCCCATCTACACAACACACAATGTCCGCCCCCCCCTCAACATCTGCATTATCCCTCATTAGGAGAGAGATGTGACAATCCTGTCAACACAAACAGGAGAGCCACACGCTGCCTCCGTAATCTCCGACACAATCTCTCCTGAGAGGGATATGACTCAGCCACACTAGACTTTTTTGTTTTTGAGTTTGAACCTTTAATATTTCATCATTGATCTTGTAAAAAATAAAATATATATATATATATATATATATATATATATATATATATATATATATATATATATATATATATATATATGTATATTTTATTTTATTTTTATTTTTTCTTAGCACACTGTAGCTGTTAAACAGACAATTAATCTCAGAGGGAAATGAAGCTGAATTCATTAACTGGCTGCAGCGGCGACAACTGTCACTTCTGTCACTCCGTATGAATTCAGACTGCTACGCTTCGCAAGAAAGAAACCTTTCCATAAATAGAGTTGTTAAAAAAATAATACAAGTTTCTAGAAGCGTCTTCCCTTTGAAAGACCTGTGGTTGAACACGGAGGGGGGTAAGTGTGTACAGTTAAGCAGGGTTAAACAGCTCTGGCTCAGCATAGGCTGTGGGTGTCCCATGTCAGAGAGATACTACAGTTTGGCATCTCTGTCTGTGTGAGGCATGTATAGCCCATCGCCGTGTAAATACAGTCCCCGAGATGCAGAGAAACGTTTGCTTGGAGATGATTTCTGCGCGAACACACACACTGTCTCCTCACAGACAGCTGGAGGAAGGCACATCACCCGCGCCCACACAGCATCTCCACTGCTCTCAATGCCAATTTTCAGAAAATGAATTCCAGCGAGAATGAAGCATTACCGGATGGATGTTATCACACAGAGCCACCGGCTGTGACAGGCTTTGTATTAACAACACCGGGAGGGGAAAAACAATCTCACTAAGGATGATATTTAAAGTGTGTCCACTTTATTTGTTTATATGTATATTAAAGAAATGAACAGATTCTAGAACAAACTGAAATATGTTACATCATTGAAAGAGTGTTAAAATGGCAATGGGATGGACACACTGCAAGAACAACGAATCTAAGGTGGACTAAAGGAAGCCAACGAATGGATCCCAAGAGATGAAAAAAGACCTAGGAAACAAATGCATAAAAGATGGGAAGATTAAATAATTCCAATTGGAGACGTGACTTGGAAAAGGGAAGCCGATTGAAGCAAGGGGAACAATGATCAATGTAGGCTAATAATGATGAAGACCATTGTGTATCTTTATTAGATTCTACTGACCCCGTAGGATGAATTGGATAAAGGCACCTATCACATGAATAAATAAATAATTACATAGTAATTGTCTATTCTCCACAGAATAAAGTCCTCTTCATTGTGTGCTAAGTGTCATTAGGGCTTCGTGTTTCACTACAGAATCAGATCTTTCAGTCAGTCAACAAGGTGGGCAGAACATCTCAATCTGTCTCAATGGCTCCTCATTACAAAAGGTTTGTTCGGACATACCTAGAGATGAAAAGGGCAGCTGAGAAAAATGCTTTGTTCATGGCTCCCATTTAAAACACCACAATGGCTTTTCTTGTGTTGCATGAAGAGAAAAAAAACGAGTTTTTATTTTGGCGTTTTGCCTCAGTGTCTAAAGAGCTCTGCGTGAACATGATACAAATGAAAAAGTACGGTATCTACAGTCTTAATTCTGAGCTCAGACTTTTCAGTGTTGCTTTAACCTTGAAACCTGTAAATAAAGGAAAATCAAATCTTACAGAACACAACTTCTTTTCTTCCCTTTGTGGTGGTGGCTGCGGCTTGGTTGTTACAGAGTTCCCACATTCAGCACGCCTCCATCTTTTCCCCCTCTCCCCCTCCATTGCTCTCCATCTCTCACTCTCATGAATATTCAGTGCGAACAGTCTGGACAGGCTCTTGAAAGTCCTTGTTCACACTAGTTCTAATGACATGCACCTTCAATGGAGAGCTCAAATACAGATAAGGGCTTGTTGGTGGGGGCTCTTTTTCTCCTGCTAACAAGGCCCTTTATTGACTGGGACACTTCAGGCAACACATTGCCAGCACACACTGAAGCCATGCTTTCACCCGCAAGTTGCCTTTTACTGGAATTTAAAATCTAGTTTTAAGCTAATTAGTGTAAGAGGTGGTTCTTTTATGAAGTATTGGTTATAGCGACCATAAGAGAAGACTCTAATCCCCCCCTCCACACACATACCCTCCAACTCTACAATAGTCCAGCTGAGACAGGAAAGGCTGGGTAACTGCACAGGGACAGAGGGGCAACTCTTATGGCTGTGAGGGAAATCCATTATAGTATTGCTCCTGCTATCTAACTAATATATTTATGTAAACTGTATGTAGGTATATATTTTTATGTATGTTTAATTAGTATGTGTCTGTCTTATTTTTCAGTGTCTTTATGTATGTGTGTTTGTGCCTGGATATCCTGTAGAAGTATATATAAAAGCTGTGAGTGTGTGGGTGTCATGCTCCCATCAATAGAAAAATGTCTATTTATTGGATTCACCCCAGTCAGGTTTGCCACCTTTGCACACAGCACAACAGCACAATGTGAGAGAGAGGATGCGCTGCACCTGAACAGCGGTGACCTCTGACCTGTGGCTGTGCATCTTGCAGACAGAGGGTCTCAGTGCCATGCTGGTGAGCAGGGGGCGAGCGGGGGGCCAGGGATGGCACCTGGTGTATCAGTTTCCATGCTGCCTTTATCTCCTTGAAGCACCTTGAAATTGTAGATCTTGCCTTTGTCCACTTGCATGTAACATGTAACAACTTCACTTTGTGCACAAGGTAATTTCCTCCTTTTCTTATTCTATTGCTGCTTCCTCTTCTCCTTTTTTCTATTTTTTCCCACTTTTGTTTCTTTCATTCTTTCTTCTTTTAAACTCAGAAGGCAGAGAAGACAAAGGCCCTGCAGATGGAGCCCAGAGCTGTGCCCATGAGCTCATACTTCGATGTGCTCAGAATATCGAGGAGGGAGGGGCGGAGGGAAGGCACCGAGTTTAAGACCCAGAACTCGGGGTGGGGTGGGGGTGGCTCAGGGTTATCAACTTGGAGAATGTGTGCATGTTTGTGTTTGTGTATGTTAGCATGCATGTTTAGTTTAATGTATTGTATTATTATTGTTATTTTGATTAACTGTCCTGTACCTTCAGTGCCATCCTGTGTCTGGGCTCTGTGCCCACTCCCCACTCTCTGGGTCGATGCCACCGTGCCAGGTCGCAGCAGGGCACCACTGTCTGTCAGTGTGTCACCCTTAAGTCTTTGTTTCTATGGATACTGCTTCTTTATAGCCAAGCGTCTCTCCCTCAACCCCCCCACCCCCATTACACACCAACTTCGGATGCAGGGAGAGCTGCAGGGCAGTGCCCCTCCAACATGCATTGATTTGTGTTCCTCTTCTCATCTTTCCTGGAAACTCTTTTCTTTCGTTCATTTTTAGTGCATGTTAAAAGTCTTGCAGTAGCTCCATGCAAAACCATCTGCAAACAAATTTTTAATTTTTAATTTTTAATTAGATGGGGGAAAATACTTCACAATGCACCATATGAACTGCTGTGCTAGACCTACTGCAACGTATTCAATTTCTACATTTCTCAGATTTTAAATGGTCAATCTTATTGTAAGCCATTATAATAATGATAATGATAATGATAATAATTAATTAAATGATGCTTCTTGCTTATAATTCATGACTGGAATTAATACAATTCAGCAGCCTCAGATATTTCGTATCGGCTTGATCCATGTGATCTGACAAGTTTTAAGAAGGTGAATGCTTTCAAATCCCATTCCCATTCCGCGTGAGACAGCAGTGTAGGTGCAGGACAGCTGTGCGATTGACTGGTGAGCATACAGAGCTCAGGACCAAAACTCTTTCTTGTGATTCTTGTGATCAGATCCACCCATAGAAGTCAATGTCAGGTGGCGTTGTACGTCTGCACAAATCTTAGAGATGACATAGTTCTGTCAATTGAATAATTGTGCCTTCTAGAATGGTAAAATCTGCAAGGGAGACATGGGATATGAAAACAAACAAGGAAGGGGAGATGTGACCGAGCAGGTGCTATTCTCTTTAAATCTGTGACACAGCATTTTCTCCCCTAAACCTATGCTCTGAACTGCATCATCTCTGACCTTGCAGCCAACTAATCCCACGCAGGCTCATCTGAGATAAATATATATGTATATGCATATTAAAAAAAAAAAGTAGTTCTTCCATTTTCCTCAATGAAATTGACAATGCCAGTACTAAAACACAGACATCATCATTCTAGATGTGAGCATGTGTTTGCCAAATTAATGTTCTACACTGACAACAGCCAGAACCGTTCCATAACAGCCCTGAATAGAAAGTGAGGAACATTCCAGTCTTCTGGTTTACAATCACTTATCTCTTAAAAGCTCTGAAGGGCTGACGCTGGCATCCATTAAAAGACTGTTCAGCCTGCTGTCATTAATCAGCAGCGTCATGGAGCAGAGATCTTCTCCCACTCTTTGCAGATGAAATTCAGAATTAATAATCCCAAACCACAAGCCCTGTGTTCTTTGCCAAAACCACTGTTTGTGGTGAGGCGCAATCGTCTGCTCTCCCACACGAATTAGCTACTTTGGATAAAACTAGATGTTTGCAAATACTTGTGGTTTATAAAGCTTCTTCATTATTATCTTTAGATTTTCTTTTCTTGTTTCACATTGTTTCCGCTGTAAAAGGAAAAAGGAAAAGGCAGCTTTTTCTTCCTCCTAACAGCCTTTGTTGTGGTTACCAAGAATGTCTTTGAAGTGGGTAAAGAATCACTGAATGAGAGCTGCAGGTGTTTTTGATTCAGATGTCTTGTGGTGTGCTGTACTGCACCATTGTTTGGGTCATTTTATAAGACCAAGGCCTGGCTTTAGTTGAGGCACAGATTTAATAAAATCTCTTGTTCTTTATAGCTTTGGTCACTAACAGCACTCACTCAGCACAGACACACACACACACACACACACACACACACACACAACTCAACACAGACACAGTCAAATTTCATGAACTAAGTAATGATCTAACAAACAAACCAAAAACAAAGAGACCAGAAAAGTTTTCAGAGGGGTTTATTTTCCAGCGGATGCAAGCTGCGCCGCTCCTGTCATCTGTCAGACCGGCCTGTGACAGGATGAGGCCAGGGGAGCCATGAAAATGATATCAGCGCTGCAGTGGCATCAGTCCTGCGGCCTGAATGATCCTTCGACAGCGTCTGTGTCAGAAAGCGCCGACTGAGCCATACATCACCCCTGCTGGCCTCATCTCACTCCCGCCACAAGGGTGTTTACTGAATCATGCCTATAGCTCGCTGACCTCCATTCATCACCTTTTACTGCTCTGGTCCTGAGCAGACCCAGCAGTCACCAACTGCAGGGAAAAACAGGAGTACTTACACAAGCAGACTTGCAAAGCCAATGCGTGGGTGATGTATTTAATTATAGGACCCACTTTGAGCTCTCTGGGTGCAAGGGTAATGGGGGGGCTCCACCTGCTTGTTGTCCTGCTGTTATCTAGTGGCGGCAATTACCCCATGAGACCAGGGCTGCTCTCGCTGAGTTTACAACAGGCCCCACGTGTCATGCTCTTTGGTGGGACAGGTGGAGGAAAGAGTCATTTCGGTGCATCAGTAACAGTAACGGTGCACCACCTTTGAGTGCATGTATGCATATATGGAGGCACCTACAGACAGTGCCCAACATATAGAGCCACTCGTATCCCTTTAATGCTTTGACCCAATTCATTACAATGCCAGTCGTTCGCTCTCCCTATCTGCGCAGCAGCGCCGAGCCGTCCTGTCACTGAGCGCAACCGAACCAGCGCTTTCCGCAGCTTTCCGTCGCGCTGGTCCAGGAGCGGCGTTGGGGACTCGGGGCGGGACCGGCCGCAGTCCGTCCGGTGGCTGTTGGCTGGGAAGCAGCATGGTGCTGGGGGGTGTGTTGGTCTGTTGGCAGCGGTTCAGGCGTCTCCAGTGGACACCTAAAGCGGGACTTGACTGTGTGCAGCGAGCGCACACACACACACTCGCTCACAACATGGCGATGGACCGGAGGGCGAAGCCACGGCTCGCCCCTCACCGCTGTCGCGCTTCCCTGTAGGAGACGTTACAGACGCAGCCAACGCGACTCATTCAGACCAATAAAGAAATAAGCAAAGGCGGGCGTGTGCGTATCCCTCCGTCTCGCATCTAGATGTGTATGTAAGTACACGCGTCGCTCCTGCTGCTGGAAACCAAAGGCTGTTCATGGCGCTGGAGGATCTCTGGTTTTTGTGTCTACTTTCGCTGGGGCTCCCTGCTCTGTCCGTTCAAGGTAAAGAGGTTTGTTTCATGTCCGTGGTGTTTCCCTGATCCCGTGTCTGTGTGCGTGAGCGAGAGAGATGCGTGGCACACTTGCACCCTCCTCGCATTTAGCTGCACTCATCTCAGTAAGCCTTGTGCATGGGGGAAATCATGTTTACTCTCCTGAGTATTTGCGCCCCCCACCCCTCTCTCAAACTGTTACTTCTGTAGCGGCGGGGTCTACTTGATATGCAAAGTTACAATTTAACTACAAAGTTGCACAGTTGAGCGAGCTGTGTGCTGGGGGTGTGGGGTGCTCCCTGCAGGGCAGCGTGTTGGGGGCTTGCTCTTGTGAAGGAGGGTGTTTTGCAATCCCGCGGGCTGACAGATGTATGCTGGACGCCCGAAAGCTGGAGGAAATGCCCTGATTGAGGGTGTCGTCTACACAGCGTGGATTTTAAAATCCAATCTGTTTGTTCCTGGGTTTATTTTGTGTGCTTTCTCCAAAACGAGCTGGATCGACGTGTTTTGTGTTACCCCCTCTTGATTTTAGTGCAGACATCGTTTTTTCTTCTTCAACGCGTCGTTTTGCTTTGGAAATCGGGCTTTATATTAACATGGTCTCATGGACTGGACCCATGCGATGTCCTGCGCCCAGCACTGCCAGAGTCTTATTCATGAAAAGACAGGCTGTAAATGTTGATGTAGGTGAACGAAATGCAATGCATTTACGCTGTAACCTAAATCAACGTATGGATTTTCGGCATCACCAAAAATAACCACTATGAATAATAAAACCACTACTGTTAATAATAGTAGTGGTGAAAAACAGCTTGAGAGATCTTGCAGGTATTCGGGGAGGGTTCGTGTAACGGTATCTCGGTAATAACGTGTGATTTTAAAACCAGTGCCATGTGCTCCGTGTTGTTATAGCTGCGGGGAAGGGGTGTGCGCTCCCGTCTCGGGTGGGCGCTGTTGTTGTGGAGGAAGCGCCAGCAGCCGGGCAGCCCCCAGCCAGGCCGACAGAGAGGGGGGTCCCGCCAGCACATTTACATGACAAAGAGCAGCGCAGAGGCAGGCGCATTTAAACAGCAGGCTGCGTGCAGGTAGCAAATCAGACGGATCTGTGTGCGGTCAACACGGGGAAACTACAGTGGAAAGGCATGGATCTGGATTCATGCATGTATTGCCATTTGTGACGGTCCCAGTCGTGAAACGCATCATTCGAGTATTTTGG
This sequence comes from Amia ocellicauda, assembly GCF_036373705.1. Taxonomy (NCBI): domain Eukaryota; kingdom Metazoa; phylum Chordata; class Actinopteri; order Amiiformes; family Amiidae; genus Amia; species Amia ocellicauda. The sequence continues at coordinate 19,285,054 of NC_089853.1, forward strand.
GATATTTGGAGGCATATGAACCTCTATGAGAAACACGAAGCGAAAGTTAATTGTATTGAATTGAGATGATGGGAATGAGGGTAAAACATGCATTCAGGACTGACTGTGTGCACAGCATGTCGTTGTCTGCCATCAAGAGGTGGACATTACAAACCGCTCCAAAACGCCAGACGGCAATCATCCATCCATCCATCCATCCATCAATCAATCAATCAGCTTTTATTTAGTATAGCTCCCTTCGCATGGAAGACAGCGCTTTACAGATTATTAACGGACAAACAAATACATAAACCATAACAAATACATTAAATTACATAAACCATTAGGCACATGAATGGTTTGCCCTAAATATTGTCATGGCTCTATCGCACACGTAACCAACGCACACAACATGTGTTTAAATATATATTGACTATTTTACCAATGAACACAAAACTAAATAAAAATGCCTTAAACAAATATTGAAATTCTGCGGTTATGGGTGCATTTGTTTCGATAACATTTGGCGACTAGGGCAACTTGCTCTGCTGCTTTACCGCTGGCACAGGGGCCGGCGCGTTTGGTTTGCGCTCAATATGTCCTGCGCAAGTGTAGCTTAAGAACCTAATCATATTAACAACATTTGAGCAGCACAATATTAATTAATCAGCTTAGTAAAGGATTCCCTCCATAAATAGTGAAAAGCTGTTAAACTAAAGACTTAGTTGCGACACGGAGACCCATGCCCCCGCTATGAAATGCGCCATAAGTAGGGGCTGATCTGCCTTCCTCTGACCTTTATAATGTTAAATATCAGCTGGCATTGGAGGTATCCACGACAACGCTATTCTGTTTTTCTCTCCCTGAAACAAACGTCTTGCAGTCAGGGACCTGTGGAAGCGTTTGCCTGGGCAACAGCAGCTGCTTGCCAGGTGGGCAACCAGTGCTAAACCAATGACCAGTGATGCCACAGGGCTCCAGCATCACTCAGGCGGCTGCCTATTCACTGTGTTCGCTGTATTTATTTGTTTTCGACATTATTATGAGCATTCTATATTGGTACAAGATGACTTTCCATACCTGTCCTGTATTGAGACATTTGTGGGCAGGACATTGTGTGGTTAGGTCCAGTTTTAGAGCCAAATTTCCCCCTTTATTGTGAGATATATCCACAGAATTTGAAATCCACTGAATAGAAGTTTCCTTAAATATACTTGGATGAAGGTGCCAAACAGGTTTAGAAGAATCGTTCTAATTTAAAGAGACCTTGGACACTCTGTGTGTGCTGATAGAGATCAACCAGGGGAGCATTAAGGGATAAATAAAATACAAAATAGTGCATATTTCAATGTTTTTGTGTTTTCTGTCATTGCTGAATATAGCTCTATGCACTCCACTCTCTCTCTCTCTCGAACTGTCTTTTGGGGGAGTTTGGAAAGACTTTTGATTAGTGACAAGTAGATGAGTAGACAATGTTTATTGCTCCAAGCTGTGTTGGCTCCCAAGGTGTCTAGGCTGGTGACCGCAGGTCTTGTGCACATCAGAATGGCTCTGGCTGTCTCTGCCACCACCTCGGGCCCCTGGTGTCCCTCGTGTCCACGCTGGAGCCCAGAGGAGCTCTCTGCTCATCTGCTGGATGGGGGGAATGTGTTTGAGGAAGCGTAGTCCGGGCATTGTGGGGGCTTTGTGCTCAGGAGCCAAGGGGAGGGTGGGGAGCTGTTTTTGTATCGCGTTCTAAACAAAGGGCTTGTTTTCCATCTGACAGATCAAGTGAAATGCACATCGCTTGGTGAACTCATGCATACTGAATACTGTGAGTGCTTCCTGCAGCCCGCCACTGGACAGAGTGTGTAATGTGTGTGTGTGAGAGAGAGTGAATAAAGTGGAAGATCTAAATGTCTTGCTTTTTGTGTTTTTTTATTTCTCCCCTCTTTGTCTTGCTTGTTTTTTGACGATTTCCTGGTGTTTTTTGTATTGAATCCAAACTATTTCTTGAAGTTGTTTTGCGATGGAGTGAGCTCCTGGGCTGTGGCTGCAGGGAGTCCATGACTTTTAGCTGGATAACAGCCACTGTTGCTATTGTGCTGTGTGTCACATGGCCCCAGTACCCGTCTCCCATGACTCCTGGCTGGAGAATGTCACATGCATGCAGATTCACCAGGCCTATTGACGCACTGAAAGATCAACACTTGCATTCATCTTTATTTATCTGTGAATGCAGTTGTGTGTGTGTGTATTTGCTGCTAAACAACAATGTACGGTCTGACCTCAGGGGGCCTTGTGAAGCAGGGAGGCGCTGGGAGTGTGTGGTCTTATCGGTGTGTTTTCCTCCTGCTGCCTGGCCCCTGCTGTGACCCGCAGGGTGTTTGAATGCGAATGGCCAACAGCAAAACAAAGCTTCCTGCTTCAAAATGTCTTGTATCCGCCCTCCCAATTGATTCAGTCCAGAAATTTGGCCCAACCCTTTTGTCAATGGTGCTGTTGTTGGTTTGACAGATAGTTCATTAAATTATATAATGGGTAATACCAAAGAATTGCCTTGTAATGGGTTTGAAGTTCTGTTGCATTTAGTTTGGAGCTTCGCCGGGTTTTAGTCTAGATGGGATCGGCACGGTAACCGAGATGATAAAAGCTCTTCTCAAGATTATTTTCATTAGTGTCTTAGATTATCAGTCATTTTGCAATCCCCCAATCTATTATATTGTTGTGCTAAAGCTCTTGCAAGTGAGGGTGGTATAATGGACGACATCAATATAGTGTTGGTGCAAATCTCCCCCCCTCCACCTTGTTCCTGCTTGGTTGACTGGGCCCGCAGTAAAGCCAGGCCAGGCCTTGCCGGCTACACATTGGAACTGACTGTCCTATTCTCCACAGGAGGAGGAACTGAGTGAGTCCTGCTGAATAGTTTTATTCATGAACTTAATTGCATTTTCAAGAAGCTGTTCTGCAAATGTTGTAATTATGCTAATTATATTATATAAATGAATATGCTGTTGGCTTAAAATTCATTAGCATTATCTCAAATTTGTAAGGCATGCTGCTGCTGTAATCCCCATTCCCTCCAACCCCAACAATCCCTCAGGCCCGGGAGACGAGTCAAATCTCTTTACCCGCCGTTGTGTTTCCTGGCAGTGAGGACAGGAAAATAAAATCTAAGAGTTAGACCATTCATTGAAGCTCTTTAACTTTTTTACTCTTTTATTAACATAAGTACATTTGACCTGCCTGTGTGTATCTGTATGTGTCTCTGCACTTGAAGGTTTTGTTTTTTTAAGAAACACATTGTGTCTGTTGGTCTTGCACAGGCGAGAGAGAGAGATGAAGGCCTGTATTATGCAAAGAAGTACTGTAATAGACAGGGCTGAGGCCCTATTTGAAGAGGATATGCCCATAAGTTTCAGGTGACTGTGACAGGATCAGTGTCAGTTTTGAATGGGTGAAGGGGGAGTGGCTTGAGTATTACAGGGTGAACCTGCAGAGTTGTGGGTTTCCCTGTTGGGGGTGTGGTTACGTGGTTGGGTAGCGGTTTGCGAGATGAGAATCCGTACAGCCTTGAAGCGTCTGTGCCCTCCGTTCAGTTTATTTTGAGCCTCCCCGGGCCTCTATGTGGGTGTGTGCGAGCTGAGGCAGTAATTAGCAGCAGCTGTTTACTCCATCTCCTATTTCTGGGTTGCGTAAACCTGTATTGAGTTCATGTCAACCGAAGTTAGACAGGGGAACCTCACGGTGTCCTGCTAGCACTGGAGGCAGATTGCTCCTGCGGTCGTCTCTTGTTTTGATCTGTTTTCAGCCTTCGGTAATTCAGCACCGACAGTGACCGACCAGTCATGCTTCAGGTGCTCGGCACAAGAAATGCTGATTGCTCTGTGTCCTTGAAGGCTGCCGGTGCCTGGCCGCAAAACTAGAAGAAATAGGCTGAGCTGTTGTAGCTGAAAATGCTGGGATTTTGCATGTTAAATGTGAATTCTCAGCCTGGTCAGAACCAGCTTGAAGGGAACCGACCTGCCGGGTGCAAATCCTAATTCTGCACGTGTTCTACACGATGACCGGAAGCTTTGCCTGCGTGACGGGGAGTTTGCTGACAAGTGCAGTCTGGGATTGGGGTCATTTCCGTGCAGCTTCTACTACTGAAGCTCTTTATCTGACAGAAAAACAGCAACTCCACATGTGGACAAATTAGTTTCCTTTTCTTCGTCGCTGGTACTGTGAGCTGTTGGCGGCTCCTTGATTGGCGTGTCAGCTGCTTTCACAGACTGATGTGTTGCCAGGGTGCTGTTGCGCCCAAAGTCTAACATCAATATCACTGTGATGACTCCTTGTTGTGTTGTATTGTATTAGAAGTCATGTCACTGAATTTCAGATGCGTCCCATACACCTTGATTGTGTCTTCTCTTTATTTGTGTACATATGAAAGGAATTGTGATTGCAAAAACCTGCTTTATCAGACTTGGGCACCATTTCCACAATTTGATAATTTGCAGAAGGAGTATTACTAATTACTAATTACTAATTAATGAGACAAGCAATGCCGGCCACTTGCCTTATGTGTCACGATATGTGTTGCACCAAAATTAAATTAATTGGGCATGATAGTATGATTCATTTTCTTGCGACGAGAGGGAGAGTCCTTCTGGGTTCCCATGTGAAGTGTATGAAACGGCCCACATCCATCCCACAGCCTGGGCACAGGTGAGCGATCCAATCTGAGACACAGTTTAACACGGAGTCAGTACTTGGTGATCTGATGCCAAATAACCCCTTGAAAGACCATGAGAGGAAGCCTACTAGACCAACTGAAATCGCATCGGACCTCTTGGCACCTCTCCATTTGTGTTTTTTGAGGGAATCCCATCAAATCGGCATTAAAAATAAACTCAAGTATCCACAAAATGTATTTATTTAACTGGCAATGGGATTTCTCAGGTCTTTCAGCCTCCTGCCCATCCCCGCCCCTTAAGTGACACTTTATCTTCCAAACTCAGTTTCAGTGTTGGGGTTTCGGAGGATTAACCCCTGGGGGTGCTAACCTTGAAGTGGCCCCTCTTTTTTTTTTGGTAGAGTTCACGAGAAGCTGCGATGGGCTGTTTGTCTCCAAACCTGTGAGAAGGCAGTGCGCTGCGTTTGTGGAGACGGTCACGCTAAGTTTATGTAGCTGCCCTCTAGTCTGGCCTGCTCTGCTGTGGCTGGGTCACTGTTCCCCCCCATAGATCGAGGGGAAACCTGGCCTAACTGCACTGGGGATGGGGAGGGGGAGGGGGTCTAGTTTCCTGTCTGTCAATGGAAGCTTTTCCATGGGAGGATTTTTTCATGTATCTGTGTGAGTGTGTTTGCCTGCCTGTCTGTCTGGATGGGAATGACTCTGTGGAAGTGTGTGTGTGTGTGTGTGTGTGTGCCTATCCTCTGTGAAGTGGGATCTTTTTCGCAGCGCTCGCTGGGTAAACAGTCATACGATCACATTCTTCCCATTCTCTGGGTGCTGGCTGCCGTGTCACATGGCTGTAGTTGCTGTGAGTGAGGGCTAGTGAGGGCTGCTCTTGGGGGGATGGTTAACCCCTGACTGAGCAGCTGGCTGGGCACACAAGCACAGTCACACTCTCTCACACTCACTCACTTACACAAACAAACATACACACAAACACAGGAGGCTGACAGACAGGTAGACACGCGCACACACGCACACACACACACACACACACACACACACACACAAAACAGGTAGTTAGAAGAGAAATGCTCAGAGACCAACACATGCAGACAGACAGACAAACCAGACACTCACACACACATACAGACATGCTGACCAAACAGCTACTAGAAAATGCAGTTTGCCATGCACACAGAAACCAAAGTGCAGAATGATGCTCTCTTTTTTTCTGCTCTCATTCTAATGCTTGCTTTGTGGTGGTCATTAAAAACTAGTTTGTTATTTAAAAAAAATATAATAAATTGGACATATTTTGATCATACCAAAAGCTACAACCCTCCTCTTCAAAACAGCTTTCTTGGCATCTTGAAACCTGCGCATGCTTATAACCAGGAAACCACGCTTAAATCGTGCCATTTTGCAAAATAACCGTCTCTGTGAAGTCATTTGGAGCTCAGGTGGAATACAAACCAGAAGAACCTGTGACCCACCACTGACCTACAGACAGACTACAGACATCATGGGACAGACAGAGAGAGGGAGGGAGGGATGGAGGGAGAGAGAATGACAGAGAGAGGGAATGCCAGAGAGCGAGAGAGCTCTCCACATACCATAGATGCCAGGCCCCATTAAATATCAAATAAATAAATAAATAAATAAACACAATCAGTGAGAGTTAACTGCAGCAAGATGAAGAAAACAACCACTCTATCCTGGGCCAGAGAGGCTGAGATCGTATCGGCTTGTGTCGATGAAAAACAACAAGTACGTCCGCCCACTCCTGGGAGAAAGGGAGACGTCACGGCTTTCATGATTAATTGCTGCTGCTGGAGCTGCTTATCTCCCTTTGCAGTTTTGTTTCTGAAGCGAGCAGCACTGACTCGAACTGCAGACTTAATACAGTGCTTTAGATCACAGGCCCCGGTATACATCTTAAGATGTGGGGGGCGGGGGATGGTAAACAAGACACAAAACAAAGCAATAAAAACAAAAACAAAAAACCCTTGCTTACCGACTTTTCTAGGTGGAGGTACACGCAGTGTGACAGTGCTGATGTGCATGTGGGGAGAGGGGAGGGAGCTTTCTAGGGAAACACAGGAGACGAATGCATGGAAAAGCTGAAATGGCTTTTAAGACCTTGACCGTCATGGGCCAGATGGTATAACTCCAACAGTACTTAATGAAATGAGGGAAATTATTTATAGCCCGCTAACTCAAATATTCCAAATGACACTTAGAACAGGGGATGTGCCAACTGACTGGGAGACGGCAAATGTCATACCAATCCACAAGAAAGAGGACAAAACTGAGCCAGGAAATTACAGAACAATCAGTCTCACCTGCATTACTTGTAAAATGTTGGAAAATAGAGGAGCATCTTAATGAAGACCATATTCTTGGAGATAGTCCATCATGGGTTCAGATGAGGCAGATCATGTCATACTAATTTATTGTGGTTTTTTTAACATGCAACTGCAGCTGTAGATCAGGTGAAAGCATATGATATGATATACTTAGATTTTCAAAAAGCTTTTGATAGGGTCCCACACCAAAGACTGATCCTCAAATTGGAAGCTGTAGGCATTCAGGGTAATGTAAGTAGATGATTATGAACTGGTTGCTGTATAGGAAACAGAGGGTGTTGATTAGAGGAGTTGCTTCTAACTGGAGTGAGGTTGTTAGTGGAGTTCCACATGGATCAGTACTAGGGCCTTTGCTTTTTCTAATCTATATTAATGATCTGGACTCTGGGATAGTTAGCAAACTTATCAAATTTGCAGATGATACTAAAATAGGTGGCTCAGAAAATACAATCTCAGCAGCACAGGTTATTCAAAGGGACTTGGATAATATTCAGGCCGACACCTGGCAGATGAAATTCAATGTGGAAAAGTACAAGGTATTACGTGCAGGTAATAAAAATGTCCACTATAATTACACTATGGGAGGAATAGAACTAGATGAAGTAACACATGAGAAAGACCTAGGAGTCTATGTGGACTCCTCACTTTCTCCATCCAAGCAATGTAGGTAAGCAATAAAAAGGCAAACAGAATGCAAGGGTATATTGTCAAAAGTGTAGAATTGAGAACAAGGGCAGTAATGTTCAGACTGTACAATGCACTAGTTAGAGCTCATCTGGATACTGTGGACAGTTCTGGGCTCCACACTTCAAGAAAGATATTGCTGCTCTAGAGGCAGTTCAGAGGAGAGCAACCAGACTTATTCCAGGTCTGAAGGGAATGTCCTACTGAGAGACTGAGGGAACTGAACCTTTTCACCCTGGAACAGAGGAGACTACATGGGGACTTGATTCAAGTCTTCAAAATCATGAAAGGCATCGACCACATCAAACCAGAGGAGCTTTTCCAGATCAGCAGGGACACACGCACCCGGGGACACAAATGGAAATTGGGCTTCAAGGCATTTAAGACAGAAAACGGGAGACAATTCTTCACACAGAGAGTCGTCACAATTTGAACAAACTCCCCAGCGATGTGGTTGAAGCTGAAAATTTGTGATCATTTAAAAATAGGCTGGATAGGATCCTTGGATCACTTAGTTATTAATGGACACCAAACGAGCACAATGGTCGAATGGCCTCCTCTCGTTTGCAAACTTCATGTTCTCCTATCCGTTCAACTAGGCTGCTGCTCTGGCTGCCATTTCTGTGATGCCCCACAGCAGTCCGAGCTTCTTTCGTCAGAAGTGAGGCGGCTCTTAAGTGGCACAGGAGAGTGAACAGTGCCTGAGTGCAGGGGCGGCAGGGAAGCGAGGTTGAAGTAGCTCTTCTCCACTCCCTGGCCTGCTCAGTGACCAGGACACTGAAGAGCAGCGCCGGCCGAGAAAATGAAGAAAGGCTGCTGCAGCTGTGTTTTTTTTTTTTTTTTTTTTTTTCCCGTTACTCAACCTGTTGTGATATTTCACTCTGAGCTTATATTTTTCTTCTCTCCATCCCCCAATGAGACCCTCAAACCCTTGGCCCATCCCCTCTCCAGACCTCAGCATGGTTGTACAGCAGGAGTAATTTGAAGAGGAAAGCATTCTCTCTCTCTCTCTCTCTCTCTCTCTCTCTCTCTCTGCTGCTCTGGTCCCCTAATAAGATAATCTACAAAGATTAAATGCTTTCTGGCCGTGGTTCAAGTTGTGCTGCTCGCAGGTTTTTGGTACGGAGGAGGGGAGCAGATGGGGTGTCAAATTATTTATGAGTTTACAGCTCCTGCTGCCCACTTGCACAGAGGAAGTCTCTGCCACCTCTTGGCATGGCTCGATCAGAATGTGCCAGGCAAAGGGCATTCTCGGTGGAGCAGTGGGGCTGGAAGAGCCCGGGGCCGAGGGAGGGGGGCGCTCTGTCCAATGCTTCAGTCAGCACCCACCTGCTTGCATTACAGTGCAGTTAAACGCCCCACAAGCCATAAGAGCTGACTGCCTGGGTGATTTGTATGATCACTTTTGCCTTTGAAATCAAACCGGTCCTTCTGTTGCTGCTGTTGCTGTTGTTGTACTTACAGATCACAAAAGCGCATCTCATGTGACCCTACAAGAAGATGCATAGCCATTGGAAATTGATAAACGGATTCACTGGGATGCTGCTGCTGTGTCTAGGGTGGCACCTGGTTATCGTCTGGGCTTTTATAGCAGTAGTTATGCCAGCCATGTGGCTAGTTATTGGTTCAGTACAGTATAGACTCCATGCCCGATGAGTTCCCTGCAGGAAGAGAGCAGAAGAGGAGGTGTGCTGTAAATCAAAGGCATGATGTACACCATAAAACTCTACTCCGCCTCTGTCGGTAAATCACAGCCCTGCCCCGAGCAAACTGGTGTGTCTGCCTAACGTGCACACTTTAACCCTGACCTCCTCATTTAATCACTTGCTGGATGTTTCCCTTTCAGTCAAACCAGTACCTTTAACTGACATGAAGTCTTCCAAAAACAATCTGAATATACTTTGTATAGGATACTTCCCTCCCTGCCCCCCCTCCCCACGAGCAGGGCACTTGGACAGTTAGTTAGCAGAAGCAGTTTGCACGTGTAGAGTAACCCCACTCGCTTCTGGAAGCCCATATTTTGAAAGTTTTTTGGAGGTATTAGTTTTCTCAAAATTGACTTGCACACAATTCTCGGGTGCAATTTCTGAAAGCTGTGAGTTTTCATGACTTTCAAGATTGGAATTGGTTTTCGTGAATAAAGCATTTTCCTAACAACCAATGGAATTTGCATGCTCACTTTAATACACTAATGCTGATGCACGGCTTGTGGCTTGGACTGTAAATGAGATGAGATTTACACCTCTGAAAGAGGAGGGGGGGAAGTAAAATCATGTGGAGACTCCACCAGTCTAGCAATCTGGTGTTGGCTCTGATTTCGAGTGTTTCAGCCATTATGTGGGCGAGTAGAGAGTTCGGTCCTTGTGCTGCAGGGGAGACCCACAGGTACACAGCCTCTCTCACCTGTGTGGAGGACATGTTGTCAGGTAGACAGAGTTCCTCCCGGCCTGCACCTCGATACAGGTGTTCTCTGGCGCTGACCCAGGTACAGGTGGGAGGTTTCCTCTTACTGTTGATGTGGGCTGATTCACGACTCAGAGTTGCAGAAGCCTGTTCACCCACCTGTGTCAGGGAGCTCTCCATTTCCCTGTCTCTTGATTACTCTCTCTTTTTTAACACAGTGTCACAGTCCTGTCCTGTTGTCATTCTACATCTCCAGACTCTCCCACACAGTTGGATGTGTTTCTGCTTCATGTTGACTATTTGTGTGAAAAAGTTGGGCCCCTTTTTGTGTGGGACAGGAAAGAGATACGCTGTAGTAAGCATCTGTAATTTCAGGTTAATCTATAACTGCTGGTTAATGCGTGGGGTCCTGTTGACACCACCTGAAACACGGATGTGATAGCACAGGGGTGCAATTTCCCTTCACGCAACATTACATTATTATTAAGTGGCACATCATATAAAGTGCTGTTCATTACACCCAGGCGCTGCTGACCCCACAGCTGTACAAGACATCACTGAGGACAGGTATGAAACTCCAGTTCATTTGTCGGAGAGGTAGCCTGACCTTTTTAAGTTGCATGTGTCTGTGGGTGTAGGCGATGGGATGACGCTTGAGAGCTCAGACAGATTCATACGGGCAACAGGGTTAGCCCCTGATACTCGTGTTCAGTCTCTGAGCTTTGAAAAGAGAGGCTCTAGTTGGCCCAGTTTTCCTGTTAATTAAAGCACTGTAGTTCAGCTGTACAGGTCACACAGGTCACATCTAGCAGTCATGCTGTCAATGTGCAGAGAGAGAGGCAGCGGGGGGGACGGCTCTTCTACTCAGATATTCCTCAGCACACTTTACCAGAGCTAGGTATTTAGCCATGTTTTAGACTGTAAGTTTTTAATTGCACGTAGGAATTCGCAGGCACTTAGGAGGGATTAAAAGCAAAGCGAAGGGGTGATCAGATTACTCTGTCGTTCCCGAAACGCTGGCGCTCATCCTTTGCAAACCGCTAGTGTAAAGTCACAGAGACTGAGGAGCTCGTCTGTCTTTTATTGTATTTATGTAATCTATTCATTGAAATAGTTTGTTGTGACCGAAAGCGATGGGAAATAAAGAACCTGACTATAATAAGATTAGCGAGGATACTGGAGAGGGGATGTCAGCCAACCACAACAGCCAGCACACCTCTCCAAATAAATTAATCACAGTGTTTCTATGGTTTCTTTTTTCTTTCAAAAAGCAAGCAGCTCAGGGCCCAAAAGTAACGATCAGTCGCCATGACAAACATCTGTATGTAACTATAACATTTATAGACCTCATATGGTCGATAGCCAACCAGCAGTGAGGATTTACAGCTATGGGGGCAGATGCCTTTATTTTATAAGTGACACTTGTACCTGTGATTGTGTATCCTCTCCACAAGAATACATAATTGATAAATAACTATGATTGAATTAACAATATTAATTAAACTCCCCAGATAACATTATTTTAAATGAAAGATATGAATACACTCAGCTATTACTGTAACAATATTTTGTGTATATATGTAATACATATTTATAGCTTTTCAGTTATGGGCGGACATTTTATTTTTCTAGCCACAATAAAAAAAGCTGGCTACTGAAACAAAAACCTGATTTAGAGCACTGAGCTACTGGGAGAAATTCCCATTGGTTCCTGTTGTTTTTGAAGACAGTCTGGGCTGCCTGGCATTGCTCTGTTTCAGACATTCCCCTCTTCTCAGTTTCCCTCTCTTTCATTCTTCTCCTTGCGATTCCCTTTGTCTCTTCCCCTCTTCTTTTTCTGTCTCTTTTTCCACTCATCCATTTATTTGCCCCTGCTCTCTCTCTCTCCTCTTTCCCTCTCTGTCTCTCCATCTCACTGCCTCCATTGCATTAGGAAACCAAAGTGATTGCTTTCCTCCCGAGTCATCTGATAACATTATATCTTGGTTTCTGAGGGACGTGCAGATAAAAGCCTATTATGTTAAATGTTTAGACAATTCAGAAGTCTGTTTGACTTTATAACTTGGCTCCCTGTCAATATTGTGGTACAGGGATCTCCCTGCATGTTGAGCAGCGATCACAACACTGCTCTGGAGGGAAATATTACGGCATTCTCTAGTACGTTTTTTTCCCCTCTTATTTTTTGCAAACTGTTTCACTTAACACAGTGAACCCAGAATGCACTGCGGTTCTAGTTGTGGCACTGAATAGGTTTTCGTTTCTTAATTGGAAGCTACTCTAAATTGTGCCCGGACTCTCTCTCATTCTGTCATTGCGGGTGAAGGACAGTGATGAGAGGGGATGATCAGATCCACAGGCTTTTCTGACTTTCAATACAGAAGGTCTATTACCTTTGGCTTCATTGGCTAGTCCAACAGTTCCCCCCTGCCTCAGGTAGGGGTCATATTAAGACCTTCCATAGTGTAGCTCTCTAGGACTGGTGTACGTAGGCATCCCATCATAAGCTTCCCATGTACAATTGTCATTGTGGGGTGCTCGCCCACTCGCCCAGCAGCCCTCTTGCTTGGGAGAGTGCATGTGAGGGGAGGGTGGGTGAGAGTGTAGGGGTGTGCATGGGCATCACTCAACTCGCAGAACCTTGGGGCGGGGGACGCCACACCACGGCAGTTCAAGGGCAGGCTGTGCAGATGAGCCACTGGCGAGCTGCCATCCCCGCATTCACTGCAGCTCAATCTGAATACACAACGAGGCCGGAGCTGGCCAAGTATTCACAGGAGTGCTCTCCTTATTTTCATTGACTATACATTTTGAATGCCACTTCATGCCTTGAGCACTGGGGAGGATGGTGTGTGTGTGCATGCAGAGAGCTAGTCTTTGTGGCTGTCAGTAGTGTGTGTGAGAGAGTGAGACAGTGTTACAGGTCTCGCCTGCCGGAAAGGGGCACCACTCGGGCAGGCCTACTGTAATTCCAAGACGCGGTCTCCAGCAGCAGGGCCTGTGAGCGGTGGTGCCAGGGTCCCTCTGTTTGAGCTGGAGGGTGAAGTTAACGTGCTGTGTCCCAATAACACTAAATCAACACAAGAATCAGGATGCTGTGCGGGGTCATTTAAACTCTCGTGAAGTGAATCCCAAACAGACGAAAGGCTCGTGATGAGAGGAGCAGTGCTGCACAGGGGAGCCATTAACCTGCGTACGAAATAAACTCTTCAAGTTACGGACCAGCAGTTTGAATGCCTGTATCCCCCCCCAAAAGCAATCAAAACGGTCTAATCAAGCAAACGATTAGTTCTGTCAGGGGTATAGTTTAGTATAGCTGAGTCGAGAGAAGGGAAACCAGCAGACTTTGCATGGAGACTGCAAATTGTCATACAGGTAGGGGATCAAACCTTGGATCAAATGCACCTTGAAGCCGTGGAAATGCTCAAGACCTTTCAATGATCTTATGAATATGCCACTGATAACAGTACTAGGTTGGTTTAGTAATTGAGAGAGCTCCAGATAAAAAAAAAAAAAAAAAAAAGACCACAGCCCTCCAACACCTGTATGGATGGACTGTCCGTTTTGCCACGTAGTAGTAAATCCCTGTGACTGACCGGTGCCTTAGAGCATGTGGATGTGAGAACCGCAGTGTTGTCGGTCCTACCTGGAATCCTGTAGCTCTGTGGTTAACACTGAGGGCTGCCACGTGGGAACATGAGGACATGTGTAAGCAGAGGGTGCAATGCCAAATCGGGAGAGTTTAAAAAATAAAATAATGCAAGCCTCCAAAATTAACATCATCCTCACCCACAAAACAGACTCTGGTTGCGACGCTTTGTTGAGTGATGTTTCTGGGCAGAGGTGGCAGAAGCGAGAAAGCTTCCACAAGAGAAATGTTTTTGCCCCTGAAGGAAATTAATTTTTGAAATGGAATCTTTGTGTCCTGCACGAGGCGCCTGACAGAACGCCCGTGTCACACACAGGAAGTGTCATGCCGGGCTTTATGAGGAGCTAATTAACCACACCCGGGAGTAATTAGACACAGCGAGATCATCACAGGCTTAAGGGTAATCAATCAGACTGGGAGTTCTGCACAAGGACAGTGTGGAAAAATCACATATCATCCTGAGAGCTGTGCAGGCAGGCCTAAGGGAAGAAACTTGATATCCCAGGAGGGTTTTGTTTTCCTTTCAGGTAGTTGGCAGGAGCTGACCTATTTCTGTGGGAAGGCAATCTCTGTGATTTGCTGCACATTGTTGAATGGTCCAGAGAATGTGAAAATTACAGGTGAAGGTCTCAAGCCAGCGGATAGGGCTCTCATTGGGGGAAGGGAATAGGGGGTGGTGGCGGTGGCGTTCTGTACTGCAATCTGCCCCGGCCTCATGTCTCCCTCCTGTCCCCCCCTGCCCCTTCCCCTCAGTCACACGGCGTGCACAGTGCGGTGCAGTGGCCAGTCGCTGAGGGCAGCAGACAGGGAGCCATGTGGCTGGAGAGAAGTGGAGTGGGGTGGAGTGGACTGTAGTGTTGATAAACTCCTTGCCAAGTGAGGCCGGAAGACGTTGTGTCTTTGGAACCCTGTCAAAATAGTCTGGAGCAGGTCCACCAGAGCGTGCGAGAGACGCTGTGAGCGCATGGGAGCATGCAGCTGCCCGTGTGCGTCTCTGGGTGCATCTGTTTGCACCTCTGAGTGTATGTGTGTGTGTGTATTTGTGTGTCTGTGAGTGTATGTGCATCAATGAGTATATGTGTGTATTTGTGTGTTTGTCAGGGTGTGTGATTATTGTGTGCTGTTTGTGCCCACACAGCCTGCTTTACAGTGCACCCTGCCATTAGCTGCACTGTTTCCAGTAACACTGTAGTGGTGTGGGAGCTGCTCTTCCTGCCTCCTGAAGTATGATTCTGCATTCCCAGCTCCACAGTGCCCCAATGCCAGCTGAGCCCCGTTTCTGCCTTCAGCTGCACTCCGGGGCAGAACCCGGGGAGTCCGTTGCCCTCGCTTGCTGGGCATTCACAGCACCAGCTTCTCTGTGCCTCGACTGCAATCACATCCCACCCATCCCCCACCATGCGACACGGAGAGCACAGCCGCTGTTATGTAGCTCTTGGATCCCTTTAGGCCTGTGACAGGAACTGTGCTAGTGTGGCATAGAAGGCACACTAGCACAGATTGACTCCTTTATGTCAATGTCTCTATCACATCAGTCACTGCAGGAAGATGGGGGATTACAAATATATATATTCCTAAAAGTTTGTGTATGTTTTATCACTGTGCATTTTCACAACTGCTAGCAAATATGCTACATGTGTGTTGCTTACAGCGGGGTTTAAAAGATATATACGACCAGCATAGGGATATGAACTTGTGCAAGGGCCTGAGCTCGGGGATGTCCAAGGTGCATGTTTGACTTTGCTGTATTCGATCTGGATTTTGTAACCGAGCAGTAATTGCTGATTTGAGGGAAACGTGTTTTGAAGAGAACAGACTTGCGGAAACTTTTATGTGAACGGGAGATTATACTGCACTGCATTTTACACCACTGTTTATCTAACTAGATCTCTCTCTCTCAATTCAATTCAATTCAATGCAGGCTTTATTGGCATGACATTTGTATACAAGTATTGCCAAAGCATGTGATATAATTGATGCATATTAACAGGAAAATATAGATTTATAGAAAATAAAGTAAAACAAAAAAATAGAAATAAAAATAAATACATAGATTAAACATCATTAAAATAATAAAAAGAATAAGAACATCTTTGAAAATGGTATGATTAGGTACATTTCAATACATACAAGTAATATATATCCTAGTAATCGTAATAATATATATGAGAAAAAACTAGACCTCAATAAAATGTTCCTTGTTCCCAGTAAAGTCCCCCCACCCCCACCTTAGAAAGAAGCTCTAACACTGCCCCCCACTGATGCGCTGATCCTATATCAGACTTTGGGCTTTGTGGCTGCCCCCCTGCTCCCTGTAGCAGTGAGCCTGTGCGGTTGCAGGCTGTCCACCCATTGTCCACATTGTCTACCCATTGTCCCCACGTTGTCCCTCTGGCTGTGGCAGGCAGACACCTATTTGGCTGCTATACCGACATGCTTTTTCTTTTAGTATGCTGGTGGCCTGATTGACACTCCCTGAGGCACTGAGGGTCAGGCCCAGGTAGCTGAAGCTTTTCCTGGAAAACCATAACTCTGGTCTTGTCCAGATTGACTGTCAGGGCCCATTTCTGACAGTACTGCTCCAGCAGGGCCAGGTTCCACTGCAGCCCCTGTTCTGTCGGCGACAGCAGCACCAGGCTATCTGCGTAGATCAGGAACTAGATCTCTGTGTCATGGAGAGGTAGGGCAGGGGGTGTCAGACTAGTCCAACAATGTGTCCAACTCTCTCTCTCTCTCTCTGTAGATAAATCCTTCTCTCTGGAGCTGAGCTGTGGCACCGGCCCAGTCCAGGTGGTTCTGGAGCCAACCCAATCCCTGCTGCTGGACTGCGAGCTGGCCGCGGTGGACCGGCCAGTCAATGTGTCCTGGGTCCGAGACGGGCTGCCTGTGGTGGACAGCGAGGTCCTGCGCGTTCTGCCCAATGGCTCCCTGGCCCTCCTGCCCGCACTGCACGAGTGGAGGATGCTTGACCGCGGCGGGGGGGGCGCCAGCGTGGAGGGTGGGTACTCCTGCATCTCCACCAATGCCTTCGGAGCCGTCACCAGCCGCACTGTCATGGTGCACCTGTCCAGTAAGTCCCGCCCCCACAGCCGCCGCCAGTCTTACAAAATCGGACAGAAAGAAGTGTGGATGTAGAAAATAAAATAAAAGATAACTGTTCTCTGCATTCTATCTGGGGTCACTGAGCACATTTGTTGCACTTGATCATGACTCATGAACTGGCCTGCCTGTTTATTCACTGGGACGCCGAAAGACTTCACGTTTGTTTCCATGTGTGTGCGTGCATGTTTGTCTTACAGAACACATCAGCTTCAAATTATCCACTTGAATTACTGCGATGTAATACAAATAAATAAATAAATAACTAGAAAGCAGCAGTCATTTTGAAGTGCAGCGAATCTACTCTGTGGAGGGACGGGGGGAGGCTTCCCGAATGCAGGCCTGGCACCGCGCACTCTACTGCCAGCATGTCTTCAGAGGCCCCTGCTGTCACGGTTAACGCAGCGCACCGGTGCTCAGCAGTGAAGCGCGCCTTGCTCCCCCTGCCCCTGGCTACCTGCAGTAGGCCAGCTGGGCTGTGCTTGGCCCAGGTAAAATCTGCAGTCATCTGGCAGGAGATTAAGGCCCCCTGTTTTGTTTTCCCCCCTCTCCACACACCTGTTTTGCAGCTGTCATATGCTTATTATTTTTATGAGATTGCTCTATTGACCAGGGGCCAGCGTGCATTGTGCAAAGAGAGCAGTCCGGGACAGATTTGCATGACTATTGCCATGTCTTTCGGGGACTGTAAATATTTAACTTGCTCACATGCAGTTCTCTGCTCATGCTCCTCTCCAAGGCTCCGGGGGGGGTGTCCTGAAAACCAGGTGGCTCTGGTGCACGTGAGGCGAATGCATCTAACTGGCAGCCGGGTTACCAAACTCCCCTGCGTACAGAGACACACACTCCCTGCCGCAGTATGCATCGAAGTTGCAACATGGACATCGTAATCTCACCCACACAGTTGTTTGCGCTGATCTATTGAGGGCGACTTGTCCGCTGTCTTAACATTTCAATTGTTATTTATGTGTACATTTATGTATGTATGTATGTATTTATTTATGTATTTATTCCTTCCTTCCTCTCTTCCTCCCAGCCTCACACACGCACCACAAGCACTGGAAACACATGGCTTTCTTGCATAGCTCTGACGACACGTGTCACCCCCAGGATGTGTGTCCGTGTGTGTGAGTGTCTGAGTGTGTCAAAGAGTCAGTAGGTCCAGCATATCTCAGGTTCTGGTTAGAGATCCACGCATCTGCCCCCTCTAGCAATAATGCACATCAGCATTTATTTACTTATGTATTGTTGTATTTATGTATAGATTTTTTACTTCTATCCAGATTCAGCTGTAAATTTCCATGCTTTAGAATTGCACCGCTGCGTGTGTAGCATTGCACCGTGCTCCCTCTCCAAAAGCGGGGCCTGGCAGCCTCTGCACAATGGCACTCGCATCCCTCCCTGCATCCCCTGCACGGCCGCTGATTCTGCGCCTGCTTTGCACAACTCTCAGTACCGGGGTCAAGCTCAGGGTGTGCTTTTGGGACGGCCCATTATCGCTGTCTCTGTGCGCACTGCCTGTGTGGGACACCTGGGGCGAGGTAGTGTGCTGTCACGGAAGGCAATTGAAATGGAGAGTGACTGGTATTCCCATCTGCTTCCCAGCGCTGTTGGAAAATCAGGCCGATGTGCCCTTTACCTAGCTAGCCCCCCCTGCTGCCAATGGGGCAGGTGATTTGCTGGGGTTGTGTGTCTGCACGGCTGCAGTGTCCGCAGGTGTAAATGCGATTCATTGTCCTGTGGGAAGTTAATTCGAAAGCCTGCCTGAGCAGAATGAGAAAAAATAAAGTGAATCATTTGGAAACACTTAAATCACTCTGGGTGAAAAGCACGCTGCCAGAATTCCTAATCAGCTGGGCCCTGCTGGGGCTGCTCCAGATCAACTACACCAACCAGGTTTTATTGATTAACTCTGTGATGTGACATTGTTTTGGGGAGGTCTTTTTAAATTTATTTTATCTTTTAGTATTGTGTGCAATAATTTTGCACTATTTTCCTGCCACGGACACAGGCACATGTGTATACACACACACACACACACACACACACAAAAATAACAGTATACTTTGAGATCTGTAGTGATGGCTGCTAACTGTGGTCAGGGGAGCATCGTAAGAGCCTTCTGAACATTCCTCCTTTTAAGCATCTTTAAAAACATCATTTCCCTCCGGAACCACAGAATAAATTGCCACATGAAAAAAAATCCGGCCTCTCTCCTCGTTTTCAGCGCAGATGTTTTTTTTCAGGCAGTTTTACTCATCCTTTACACCAATCCTCTGTGGAAGAGGAAAGTAAACTGTAGAACTGAGATTAAAGTTCGACAGCATTTCTGGTTTTCAGGACATGAAAGCCGTTTAAATCTCTGGTGTTATTCCACACATGGCCCAATCCCGGTCATCTTGCGGTTCCCGTGGACTGCTGACCAGGACAGCAATGGGGCTGGAGTGAAAATGCAAATAGAAGTTATGTGTTTCAGGATGAAGACCAAATCAGGCAGTCTGCATGTCTGTACACCCCCCCCCCCCCGCCTCTCCTATTTTCAGTTATTCTTAACAGCTAGAAACCAATTAAATATTTGAAACTGCCGGTGTGCCTCTCCCAAGAGAGGAGTGGAGGGACACACCTGTGTGAGACAGCAAAGAGACGGCTGTATAAACAGGCTGCTTTCCTCCTTCCTCTCCTCCTGGCTATGGGAGCCAACAGATTGAAGGGGAGGGAAAAAAAAAAAACTTTGGAAGGAGGAGGACAGATGTGGTGCCACGCTGGCTTGTCCTGGGCTGCTGGTCTGTGCAATCTGTCTCACCAAAATTCAGGATGCAAGTCAACAGGGAGGGAAAGTAAAAGCTTCCAAGTCCCAATTGTTCACTTTTTAAAATCTGCAAACAGTATAAAACATAAATAAAAATAGTCTCCAGCAGCTCTGATTCAGCCCACTGATGTCACAGCGCAGTATGAGGAGGGGAGGCGGACAGGTGGATTGAGATAGAAGCATCAAGACTGTCTGCCCTTGTACAGCAGCCAGTCTCTTACAACCCACTCCCTGACGGATTTAGCTAAAAACATATATATGGTATATTGTGACAGATCAGCTTCCCTTTATGGTCAATAAATCTGAAAACTCGCACAACCAGATATAGTTGGAAGTGCCGGGGTGTGTATTTATTGACAAAAAAACAAACAAACAAAAACCTAACCCGTCTCTGGGCTCTCAAATATACCTCAAAATGAAAACAACTGGCCAGGGACAGCTATGTCAGTTTACCCTGTAACAAAACCCCTTTGTTTCTGCCACCAAACCACACTGTGTTTGTCTTTTCCCTTAGACTCTCCTTTGTACTTCCTTCTCACCCTCCCACCCCCCTCAGGCTTTTTAAATAGTTCTCCCCAAGTGTATTCAATTATCCTATTACCCCAATTAGACCACAGCCAATTAGAGCCTGAAGAGGCTCTACCAAGATGGCCGCCTCCTTTTCCAAGGTGGAGTTTAATAATTTAATAATTTATAATAATTTAATAATTTATATATATTATGTGAATGCAGTGGAGTGGACTAGAGACAGTGCTGCAAGTGTGTCTGCTGCATGTGTGACAGGACAGTGTTGTGTCGGTGTTTGACAGTAGAGCGTTTTGTTGAGTATGTTGTGTGCAGTCGAGAGGAGAGCTCTGTGTCCAGGGGTGTGTTGTAGCTGAGAGTACTGAGTTCGAGAAGCTGTGTGTGAATTGTGAATGACAGTGCTGTGTTGTGCTGAACCTGTTGTATGTGGTTGACAGTGCTGTGCTGTGATGAGCTGAGTGTGTTGACAGTGCCGTGCAGAGCACGCTGTATGCCACTCCCAGCTCTGTCCTCATGGCGTCTCCTCTCCACAGGTCTGTCCCGCTTCCTGTCGCACCCGGAGCCGCATCGCGTGCCCGTGGGGGGGGCAGCGAGGTTCCAGTGCCACGTGGATGGGCTGCCAGCCCCCCTCATCACCTGGGAGAAGGACCAGGCTCCATTACCCGCAGAGCCCAGGTCAGAGTCCCACCCACAATGTCTGTTTCTCTCTATTAAAATGCACTGTTTGCTAAACCACAATGTTTCGCTCGGTGGCCCCTTGTTTGTTCAAACCTGGGGTGTCAAACTCTCTGCAGGCTCTGAGAAATCTGTGGATACTGTACTATTTTAAGCTTGGAAGTGTCATATTTATTTACAGTTATATATTTATATAAGCTGTAACCATATAGAGACTGCATTAGATATAACACCCCACCTTCAACCGTATATTCACATTTATAAACTAATGAACCCCCAGATAACATTGAACTGAATATGGAAGAATACTGTCAATGCAAATATGTATTTAATGAAAGTGACGGTGCGTCACAAATATCCAAAAAACACTTTTTTAAACACGTTTTTTTTTACTTCCCTCCCTTCATCTCTCAAATGGCCTCAGGTAGTTTGTCATCACTTATTTTCCCCCCAGCTCTTTACCCTTCAACTCACAGGGGCCTTCACTCTGTAATAGCCACCCTCCAGGTTAGGTCACCTGAGCAGGACTTGGTTGTGGTTGTTCTTGCACGATGGTCAGTGTAAAATCCCATAGAGATGGGAAGATTTATGTTTAAAATAAAATGGGGTCTGCTCAGGTCAAGGATTGACCTGCTGAAGGTGTCAGGAGTTTGGCATTCTCTCCCCTCAGTGCTGGATGTATCAGGCTGGCTCCAGCGATTACGTGAGATCCCGGCATTGTTCTTGGCACATCCCTCATAACAATGGACCACTGCCAAGGTGTTGGATTTGGCAGGGTCTCCTACAGCACCATAAAATGAAAGCATGTTGGTCTCAGTGTAGCGGCCAGTGTTGGTAGCCGGTGGATGCAGTAAGTGCGCGCAGTCAATCGGTGCGGTGTGTGTGCATCATGACATCATGGGTAGGGAAGTGTTCTGCTGTGTCTCCCAACGAGAGGAACCAAGCAAAGTCAGTCCCCGACTTCCTGAGGACTATAAAGAGCAGGGACAAACCACAGGGGGTGAAATTCAATTATTTATGTTTTAAAACAGAATTTCTTATAATTTAATTATCATATTATATGTTATATCATGTACACTCACCTAAAGGATTATTAGGAACACCTGTTCAATTTCTCATTAATGCAATTATCTAACCAACCAATCACATGGCAGTTGCTTCAATGCATTTAGGGGTGTGGTCCTGGTCAAGACAATCTCCTGAACTCCAAACTGAATGTCTGAATGGGAAAGAAAGGTGATTTAAGCAATTTTGAGCGTGGCATGGTTGTTGGTGCCAGACGGGCCGGTCTGAGTATTTCACAATCTGCTCAGTTACTGGGATTTTCACGCACAACCATTTCTAGGGTTTACAAAGAATGGTGTGAAAAGGGAAAAACATCCAGTATGCGGCAGTCCTGTGGGCGAAAATGCCTTGTTGATGCTAGAGGTCAGAGGAGAATGGGCCGACTGATTCAAGCTGATAGAAGAGCAACTTTGACTGAAATAACCACTCGTTACAACCGAGGTATCTAGCAAAGCATTTGTGAAGCGATAACACGTACAACCTTGAGGCGGATGGGCTACAACAGCAGAAGACCCCACCGGGTACCACTCATCTCCACTACAAATAGGAAAAAGAGGCTACAATTTGCACAAGCTCACCAAAATTGGACAGTTGAAGACTGGAAAAATGTTGCCTGGTCTGATGAGTCTCGATTTCTGTTGAGACATTCAGATGGTAGAGTCAGAATTTGGCGTAAACAGAATGAGAACATGGATCCATCATGCCTTGTTACCACTGTGCAGGCTGGTGGTGGTGGTGTAATGGTGTGGGGGATGTTTTCTTGGCACAGTTTAGGCCCCTTAGTGCCAATTGGGCATCGTTTAAATGCCACGGCCTACCTGAGCATTGTTTCTGACCATGTCCATCCCTTTATGACCACCATGTACCCATCCTCTGATGGCTACTTCCAGCAGGATAATGCACCATGTCACAAAGGTCGAATCATGTCAAATTGGTTTCTTGAACATGACAATGAGTTCACTGTACTAAACTGGCCCCCACAGTCACCAGATCTCAACCCAATAGAGCATCTTTGGGATGTGGTGGAACGGGAGCTTCGTGCCCTGGATGTGCATCCCACAAATCTCCATCAACTGCAAGATGCTATCCTATCAATATGGGCCAACATTTCTAAAGAATGCTTTCAGCACCTTGTTGAATCAATGCCACGTAGAATTAAGGCAGTTCTGAAGGCGAAAGGGGGTCAAACACAGTATTAGTATGGTGTTCCTACTAATCCTTTAGGTGAGTGTATATAAATATATACGAAAAAAGAAAGCATAGCGTTTGCTCATTTAATTAAAAGGTTAATTAGAAAGTTGAACCTTTTAATTGAGTGAATACTGCACTGTCACATTGTTTGGTTTGACCCACAGGTTGTTTTAAGAGCAACTTTCAACTTTCAACACGTTTCGTCACTTATTAAATGCTTTTGTGACCAAAGTCTTTGGATGCATTGCTGCCCCTTGGGGCTCTTTCCTGCCCGTGTGTCATTAGTAAGAGCCTGTGTTCAGCATTTGGTGGCAGTGTGGTGTGGGAGGTGCTGTGTGTTGGATGTGCAGGGCTGGTGGATCGGTGTGGTGCGGCGTGGCGGTGGCAGGGACCTCTCCGCCAGTAGGGCAGCCTTTTTCTCTGGGCTGAGCAAGAGCGCAGCAGCGAGAGTCACTCTGAGTCAAGCGAGTGTCGTAATCTCTGTCCGGTCACTTAGGTTCAGAGATAACGTAGCTGCCCTCCCCTCTTGCTGTATAGTTTGGGATTGGGGGGCAAAGGTCACAGAGGGAAAGTTCAGCCCCCTCACGGCAGGAAGCACCGTGGTGTGCGAATGCCAAAAGATGCTTGGAAGCCCAGGGGGGAGGGGCAAGGAGCTAAAGACGGCCGTTCTCTCTGTTTAGATTGAATTTTAATAAACAATTTCCAAACCGTGACTGTGCATGTGTAATAGTGCTGGAGTGTTATACAAGGTTGACCCCCAAAGGCAGGGCACTTGCTCCAGTATGTCCTGTCCCGTTCCCCCTCGCCCGTCACAGAGTCACAGCCCCTCCCCTCAGGAGCAGCATGCTATCAGTTTGTGCTTAAACACCGCTCTTCAGACAAATGTCTTTATTATTGTTGTTGTGCATTTTCCTTTCCTGAATAAAAGCGTTTTACAGATGTTTAGCGCAGTCCTAAGGCATAGCCTTGGTTTATTGTGCTAAAATGCTTTTTTGCGAGGGGCTTGCTAAACTAACAGGATGTGGCTGCCCTGCTTGAGGGGGAAGCATGTTCTGCTGGCGCTAATCTGCAGTGTTTGCATGCGCTTTTACTGCCATTGTTCAGCCCTGCCCAGAGCATTGTGCAGCTGGCTTAAATGGTGTTACAGCTGGAGCCTGAAAACCCCACTCCTGGAGCTTTTTCCGGGGCTCGGTGCGGAGAATCCGCGGGAAGGGATTGGGGAAGGGAAGTGGTTGACCGTAGAGCAGGGCGTGTCCCGACCCTGTTCCCGACAGGAAGCAATGTGGTGTGTGTCAATTCCCCCCCACCCAGGTGCTCAATTTGGGCACGGCGGGAGTAGCCCTGGGGCTCAGTCTCCCCTGGAACCCAGCCCCAGTAATTAGGGTGGGATGTGTGCGGGTGAACCCTAGTACCCTGCGCCCCAGATTTCTTCTCCAGAGAGCAGCTGCGTTGGAGTTATTCTCCTGCCCCCTCAGCAGCAATATTGATGGGAAGAGTGAGTGCAGAAGCCCGAGCTTCCCTTAGTGCGCCACTGAGGTACTGCGCCTAGATCCAGCCTGCTTGTCTTAATATGCCACAGATCTGTTTTTATTAAATTCAATTTATTAGATTTTGTTGTTTGTTATTATATATAGATTTTCATTTAAGAGGGTTTAAACAAACTAATAATATCTGGTTATAATTCTGGTTGGAATGATTTATTTCAAGGGACAGTAGTAATAATAATAATAAAGATGATGATGATGATGATGATGATAATCCTGTAAGAAAACAGTAGTCTGTGTGTTGTCACATGCAGACTAATAATAATGATGATGATAATAATAATAATAGTGAAAGACCGTCCCCATTCCGCCCTGTATGACAGAGAGAGAGCAGCCGGCGCTTGAATGCGGATGCTGTAATGGCAGGAGCAGTGTGTGTGGGAAGAGCGCCATTAGTATTCCAGTCAGATCGTCGGCATGCTGGCTGTCAGCAACACTGCATGGCAACTGGTGGGCTGTGGGCAGGGGGATTTGAGAGAGAGAGAGATTTGATTTCTAACACCTTTTATTTTACAAAAAACTAACAATAAACTAAACACAAACTAGAAACACTTAAAAACATGAACTATACGTCAGACATTATAACCCATCCAAAACCCTCAATAAAAAACACTGAACATGTGCTACCAGTAAAAGATTAAAATAAATGAAAACAGTTGGTTGGAATGTTCAAAGTCAATGGCACAGAGGGCCTCCCTGACCCCCCACATCTGCAGAAAAACGTCCAGGTCTCCCGTCAGGCTGTAGAAACTGTAATCCAGTCGCACTCTGGAGCACACGAGAGACCTGAAGAGGGAGAGTGCACACTGCTGCTGCACGCACTCAGTCCTACTTCTCCTACTGCTCAGGATAGCCAGCTTAGCCTGCTCTACTAGAAAGTTTGCTAATTGAAAACCTGTCTGTGGCGCTCTGTACTGCACTCCTAAAATAAACACAGTGCGAGAGAAAAAGAGGCCCAGCTGCTTGAACAGCCCCTCCAGTGCAGTGAACAGCAGCTCTAATATAGGGCAGTGGCATAAACAATGAAAATGTGTCTCTCTTCCCGCGGTGGGGGCAGGTGTCGCTCACTCGGGGGTCCAGTGTGTGTGCAAAAGAGTTTGTTGCAGTGGCACCATGCAGAAGCCTCCAATGCAGGTCTGCGGAGTGCTTGGGGAGCAGGGGGGTTGTATAGGCTCCTCTAGGCGTCTTCCTCCAGAGCCAGGTGCTCCCTCCAGGGGGTGTCGGGGAGGGGCTGCAGCTGCTGATGATGCAGCTCCCTCACACTGAGCTGGTAGAGCTCCCGGTGCTGGGCTGTGGAGACGGACACACTACACAGACTGTGAGGCGACAGAAGGCGGCCTGAGGAGCTAGGGGGGACTGAGAGACACAGATGCACAAGGGGAAAGATGGGGTTGGGGTCCTGGGGCCAGCAGCATTGTGTGAGGGCCTGGGAGAGCCGTTCCACAGCACAGAAGGGCGTTCTGCACTGCCCAGAGAAGTCTGTCAACGACTCTCAGCAACCGCACACCCAGCCCGGCACCAACCCACTGACCCCTGTTAAATCCAACAAATCCCCCAGCCGAATCACGCCGGCCTTAAGCAGGACTGACCTGAAGCTGCTGGAGAGCAGGAGTGGGCAGCTAAACACAGGCCTCCACAGCAGTGGCTCCTCCAACAGCCAATACAGACTGAAGCCCCCTACCTCCCTACCTACTACTGCTACACCTTTAATTCCGTACAATAAAAAACAGGAAGGGAAGGAAGGATATGGGGAGGTGTCTTAAGGTAAAACGTGTCTGTCATAACCCAAAAAGACAGTTTCCAATGGAGGACAGATCCCCCTTCTTGGGCAGCAGGGTCAGAACGGCTCTGCGACAGCTAATGGAGAGCAGCCCGGCCCACAGGCCCTCCTGCAGCACTGAGCAGGTCTGGGCCCAGCTCAAACTCTTAAGCTCTTAAACTCTTAAACTCTTAAACTCTTAAGAAAAACTCTGCAGTGAGCCCACCCAGCCCCGGCGCCTGGCCCTTATTGAGCTCCTGCATTGCGCAGGTCATCTCTGCCAGGGTTAGTGGGGCCTCCTGCCCCTGGACCCCATCCTGTGGGGCCTCAGGCAGACCCTGCAGAAACTGCTGCTGCTGCTCCAAACTGCCCGGCTCTGCGGAGTACAGCTCCCTATAGAACTGGGCGGCATGACTGCTCATCACCCTGCTCTGCTGCTGCCTGCGCTCCAGCCCAAAGTAAAACACAGTGGGTACATCCATCTGTGTAAGGCTCTGGAAACACAGGCGCACCATCGCCCCTTTAGCCTGCATCCCCAGCAGCTCTGACAATGGCTGCTGCTTAGCTTTGAGGTCCTCTAATACCCCCGAATCTCCAGAGTCCAGGGCTCGGTGGAGTGCCTGCATCTCTCCTTCTAGCTCCTTCATAGATTCATTCAAGCTGTCAGTCCTATGCTCAGTGTACTGCTGGCAGAAGAGCCTGGTCTGAACCTTGCCAATCTCCCACCACTGCCTCAGGGAGGCAAACCTAGGGCGCTCTTGTCTCCACCTCTGCCAAAAGAAAATAAACGTATCACAAAATATCCTGTCCTGCAGCAAACTATTAAAAAGCCAGTAGGCACTCCGCAGCTGGACAGGAGGCAGGGTGACACTCATAGTGATGAGAAAGTGGTCGGACAGGCCCGGTGGGTGTGATACGGCAGCCACCAATCAGATTGACATGATGTCTGTATAAAATGTATCCAGCCTGGCCAGTGAAATAATGCTGGAACCCGGCCTCCCCCAGGTTTACTGTTTCAAAGCTGTTTTTAAAGCTACATTCCTCTTCCCCTTGTTCTCCCTTAAAAATCCTTAATGCTTTTGGCACTATATCCCGCAGTGTCGTTGGAGACGGAGTCAGTGATGTCCTCCTCAGCAGCGCTGTCAGAGTCTGCACTCTCCACAGCCGCAGTCTCCAGGCTCTTCCTCACCAGCCCTTCTCGCAACATTCACCTTTTTAAGCACTATATCAACGGCTTCAGAAGACCACACCTGCTGTCTTTTCCTGGGCACTTTAAACCTGTCTTTTATGCGACAAAAATTATGCTTGATCTCTCGGGACAGAGCCTTGTGATGCGATGGAGCGGAGAGGCAAACCCAAGGCTAGGGCAGCCCAGCAGAGCAGCCCAACCACAGCATGGCACCAGTCACCGTGCGGCACTGTTATTTTAGTTACTTTAGTTTTATAACTCTTGTGTCCTCGAGTGACCTAGTCCACAGCTGGGAACACAGTCACATAGGGGGGTGAACTGGCACGGCTGGGATTTGTACCCGACACCAATTGGTTTTTGAAACTGGTTCGTCTCTCTGTGGCGAGTCCAGCTGCAGTGCCCTCTCCCCTCTCCCCTCTCTCCTCTCTCCTCTCTCCTCTCTCACAACCCTCAGCTGAACGTGGAGGGCCTGTGTTCAGTGTGATTGCCCAGCACTGTGATGGTCTGTGGCCCTGGCTCCCGTCTGCCTTAGCGCTGGTGGGAAAGCAAAATAGAGATCAATATTGACAATCCTGCTGCGTGAAGCAGTGGCACTCTGGCCTGCGGTGGCTGCTGCTGCTATTGGGCAAGCATGTGACGGCCAATTCTCAATGACCCAGATTGAAAAGTATTTGCTGTTTGTTTGTTCCCTCCCTCCCCCCTGGTGTTTGGATAGTTTAGTGCCCACACCAACCCCACCTCCAGACCTCAGCCAGACCAACAGTGTGCAGGACTGCCTTTTTGTCAGAGAGGCGGGCAGCGCCGGTGTTGCATACTGGAATACCTCGCCGTGCTCAAATACCTAAGCCCTAGACCAATCAGGAAAGACTATGGTCACATCTGATTGGCTCTTATATTCAATATGGGCTTTTATTTGGAAACAAACCTAGGAAGGAAAAGGTCACTGTGAAAGATGCTGTTATTAGATTGTTTATATTCTTATCTAATATTTCTATGCCCATTTTCTTAATTGTTTTGTTGGTTTCACTTATATTTGAATTGTTCAACTTGATCTCATCTATTTTGCCTGCATCTCTCACCTGTTTAATTTGGCAACTAATGTAACATATGTTAGCATTATGTAAAATATTTTAAATGAACAATGAATGAAGGAAAAAATTGCAAAGGAAGCAAAGTGAGATACCCTGGCATGCCTGTCCCTGTGGGCTTAATAGAACTTAACAGATGTGTCTTAATAGAAAAAAGGCCGGAATAAAACGTTTTATTGACTGAATTCCGGACACGGCTGGTGCTCTGCCCATCTGGGTCCTGTGCGGAGAGAGGCTGACGGCCCTGTCTCATCTGTCTGCAGGTTCATCCCGCTCCCCAGCGGCGTCCTGCAGGTGACCAGGGTGCAAGAGGAGGACGAGGGCACTTATCGTTGCGTGGCCTCCAACTCGGCAAGGAAGCGCTACAGCCAGGATGCCCAGCTCTCCGTCACACCAGGTAAGCCCCCTGGGACAGTCACTGCTCTCCCCCTGCTGGTGGCTCTTTAAGTTCGCGGCCAAGTTATGTTTACACTCCAAGGTGCGCTATTTGCCCTGGTTGTCACTCCGTGAGCGGAAGTCCTGAGAAATCTTTAAAGAAAGTGTAAATGAAGGGGAATTAACACAGTGTTTGCACAGGCTGGCCTGCGGTTCTGCTCACACAGTGATTGCATTTCAACTGCAGTGAATATGAATCTGAAAGCAGTTGGCAGACATTGTTTATCCTCCTCCTACGCAGTCAGCGGATGTACTTTCATTGTGTTGCTGGAGTTGTTTTTTTGTTTGTTTGTTTGAAATTATAATTATTTTTCCCTGTGGTGATTGCATGGCAGTGGCCAAACTCAGTGTAAACTCGTCTTCTGGACTAGCGTGCGTTACGCTGGTGGGGGGGGGTCTTGGCAGATCAATAGATTGAGTTATGGAGGCCGATCGTGCTGCTCTCTCCTGCCCACCTGGCTCGGATTACCCTCCCCGTCCGCACTGCGTGGGTCACACTAATGGAGTGTGTGGGAGACTCAAGCGGAGATGAGTGTTTTCCCTGGGCGCTCTCAGAAGCCGGGGCCAGACCCACCGGAGGGCCGCGTATTCATTACAGGGCCATAATGTGGTGTCCGACTGGCAGCCTGATTTATTTATTTTCCTGCAGCCTGATCAGATTAAGCACATCTCTGTTGTGTCTGGAGAGTTATTGGGTTTCCCATGATCTGACAGCGAGAAGTACTCCTGCCCCCAGCATGTATACCAGCGGGCTATTTCTTTACACCTCGCAAGGGCTGCGGTGGGGTGCCGGCCGGGGCTCCTGGGTTTGTTTAAGGAGACCGGTGACATGCGGAGAGACGGATCTGTCACAGAGAAGAGGTTTTATTGCATTTTTGTGACAGCTTTTGTACCCCCTTTTCTTTTCCCCACAAGATTGCAGTAGCCCAGGTGACAGTCATAACCAGTGAGCATTTATACAGAAAATTAATGTACCACTATGGCTTCCTGTTAGCTCTATCAATCTGCACCCACTTCGCATTCTTCTGTCTGCATCAATCCCCCCCGCCACCTCTCTCTCTCTCTCTCTCTCTCTCTCCCCCCCCTCCGCCCCCAGTCTGCACTAGTTACTAGTTACAGTAGTTACTTAATGAGAGAACTTCTGTGAACCAGGTCTTCCACCAGTTCAGCACCCAGTCGCTGAGGCTGAACTAACGTTCCCCAGGATGGAGCGAGGCTCTATCCAGCAGGTTTTAGAGGTCACCCTTCTATCACCAACTTATAAATACCTGAACGTATTTAATTCAAAACAATTAAGCAGGTGGTTGGTTTGGCAAATTCAGTCCTTTAGAAACCATTGGAGCAATTATCTGAATACCTTCAATCTCTCGAGTCAAGATTTCCCTTGGTTGACTTGCTTAATTGATTAATAACTCACTTGGGTTCCCAGAATTCAAAATTGGTGATTTAAGGTGACCTATAAGAGTAAGTGGATTGGGGCTCTTCAGGACCAGGGTTGGAGACCACTGCTCTAGAGGTTTGGAAAAAGGACAGAACTCTGAGGCGAAGCTGAAGTGTGTGTCTTCACTGCAGCGTGATGTTGGAGACATGGGCGGCTGCCTGTTCGTACCGCGTTTCCCTCGGCATCTCGCAGCATCTGAAGTCCATGCAGCTCGGCTCTGGCTCCACTTCAATCCTGGCCCTTTAATCCAGGTCGAGGTTCCTAATCGATGAAGTGAGCTGCCAGTCAAGCCCCCCGTCAGCAGGTGCTCCGCAGGGCTATGTTTATATACCGGGGAGGGCAGAGGCTGGCGGGCAGGGATTGGACGGCCCTACTGCGGAGGGGTGGTGCTGGTTATCTGTGTGTTTGTTCAGTATCTGGAGCTGCTTGCAGAGGCCGTGCACAGCGCTGTAGCTGGGGCTCCACTGACCGCCAGCTCATAAATAACAAGGTCGCACCCGGGCAGGCTCCTGTAGTGCGACCTGGCCACTGACATCACACAGAGGCCTGACCCATTTACTCCACAGCAGCCCTACATGCATCTATAATTGAGAGGCATTGTCGTCTTAATTATTTATTTAGATGCTTCTTTCCCAACAGTGTCCTCATTGTTTTTTGGGGAGTTTAGTTATTTTTAGATATCATATATATTTCTTACTACAACACTCTTGGAATTAATTTTGGAAAAGGAGAAAAACGTACACACGAACACACACGACAACAACAAAAAATTAACAGCACACAAAAACACAACTAGTCTGGATTAACTGTGCACAGTTCAGAAATGGATGCAAATGCCAGAGTGTTCCTCCATCTCTGTGTGTTCAAGGGTAGGTCAGTCCTCCCTGTCCTGATATCTCTGGGCTCCAGATGGAGAAGCTCAGCATCACTGTGCCCGGCAGCTCCCTGCTGGCCACCTCCTCTCGAACTCGATTGATATCCCGGGAACTTTTTACAGTAACAGTGCAGTTCCCGCTTGGTCTGGCTCTCAGCTGAATGTTGTTCTCGCATTTTCTTCCTGTGCAAAGTATGATTGAAAGACTCTTATTCTCTCTCTGACTCTCTGTCTTTCTGTGTTTCTGTTCCTCTCTCGATTCAATTCGATGTACTTTATTGGCCTGTCATGTATAATGTTTTCCAAAGCAACTACAAAAGGAGTTCAATAGAACCATGAATAATAATAATATTGTTGGGGAATAAACAAAACAGGTTTAGATCTACATTTATATAAGTATATATAATACATTTCTCTCTCTCTCTCTCTCTCTCTCTCTCTGGTATATTGCTTTACATGTGACACACATCCTTGCAGATTTTCTGTTGAAATCCGTGCACCATCATGTCCAAGTGTGTGTGGCATTTATTTATTTATTATGGAGTGTACAGGGGGGCGGGGCAGGTTGTCACTGGAACCTTTAATACTGCTTGCTGCTGCCCTCTGCTGGTCTGTGTTGTGCTGGACAGTCTCCTGCTCTGGTCTCCATTTCAGGGACAGAGTGCTGCTGTGCTCTATAATGCAGGATTCGTAGCTGCATTACTGAAGTGCAATTCAGGGCAAAAACAAACAAAGGGCCAGGCAGCCTCCAGCACACTTGGACATGGAGTTCT
This sequence comes from Amia ocellicauda, assembly GCF_036373705.1. NCBI lineage: Eukaryota > Metazoa > Chordata > Actinopteri > Amiiformes > Amiidae > Amia > Amia ocellicauda. Next base: position 19,317,241 of record NC_089853.1, read on the forward strand.
GCAGACAGCGGGGATGATATACAAATCTTAAATATTGGGGGATGGGGTGGGGGGCCAGAACAGGGGGATCAATGGGTGCAGTTTCTTCTAAGCTTCAGTGTGTGCCCAGCTGTGTGTCCCGGTGTGTGCCTGTGTGTCTCTGTGTCTCAGGGTGCCATGTCCCCACAGGCCCCCCCCCCAGCATGGAGGAGGTGGTGATCCTGGTGTCTCCGAGGAACACCACCGTGGTGTCAGGCCAGACCGCTGTGATGGAGTGCATGGCCCAGGCCGAGCCCACGCCCTTCGTGTCCTGGATCCGGCAGGGTGAGGGGATCGCACTCTGCTATGAAGTGGGATGTGCTTTATTAATGTAATCCCCCCCAGCCCCCCATCACTCTGCACGCAACCTAGTGGTGCAAGGAAGACATCTCCCCTCTCCCGTCTCCTCGCTCACTTCTGTCTCTGTCTTACCTGTAGCTGCCGCCGTGCCTGAGATGTTAAGTCTCCCTTCTGCTGTGTCCCAGAAGGAATTTGTTTATGTATTCACACCTCTCTCTCTATTCCCCCCCGCCATGCTGCAGACGGGAAGCCCATCTCCACAGAGGCGGTGGTCCTGGCCACTAACCTGATGATCATAGAGACACAGCCTCACCACGCCGGTGTGTACGTCTGCCGCGCCAACAAGCCCAAGACCCGCGAGTTTGTCATGGCGGCCGCCGAGCTGCGTGTTCTGGGTGAGTCAGTCTTAGTAAGGCTGGAATTATTTTTTTTCCCGTTTGTAATGACAGCCATATTTGTAATTTGTGTGAAACCCTGCCTTTAGCTTGGAAACCCCAAATCAGCTGAAGAGAGTGAAACTCATATTTGAAGAGATAATAAATTATTGCTTTTTAAATGAAGCACAGACCCAGTTTAACAGTTTGAGTCCCCACAATGCTTTAACTGTACCAGGTCAACACATTGGGTTGCTGTTCATCAGCCTATTTATCAGCTTATGGAAATCTCAACCCTCACAGGAATTATTTCTGTTTAGTGAGGAGGATGGATTGTGTACTTGTACTTAAAATGTATTTATGTAGCTTCCCTACATACTTAGGAAAGTGGACGCAACTAACTGAACGTAGCCACTTAGTTGTCTTGCTCTGGTCCTGTGTGATGCTGATGCTGTGTCTCACCCCCACCCTGCAGCTCCACCGGTGATCTTCCAAACGCCGGAGACGGTCTCCCTCTCCCGGGGCAACACCGCTCGCTTCCTGTGCAACAGCTCCGGGGAGCCCTCCCCCACGCTGCGCTGGCTGAAGAACGGGGCGCCCATCCTGTCCAATGGGCGTGTGAAGACCCAGAGCCCGGGCATCCTGCTCATCAACCAGATTGGGCTGAGTGATGCCGGCTACTACCAGTGCGTGGCCGAGAACAGCCTGGGCACGGCCTGCGCCACGGCCAAGCTGTCGGTCATTGTGCGCGAGGGTCTGCCCAGTGCCCCCCGCATCGTCTCGGCGCTACCCACCTCCAGCTCCACCACCCTGCTGTCCTGGGAGCGGCCAGAGCACAACAGTGACCAGATCATTGGCTTCTCTGTGCACTACCAGAAGGCCGTGGGTATGTGCATCATGCGTCCCTCACAGGCCAGCCCCTGGTCCCTGAGCGCCCCTGGTTCTTCAGGGTCTTATGCAGAGCAGTGTAGTTTAAAAACATAAAGATACGTTTGAATGCATGCCTGCCTTGGGATGTGCTTTGGTCTCTGGTCTGTCTCACCCTCTGCCTCTCCCCCCCTCACCACATGCTGCAGGTTCAGATAACATGGAGTATCAGTTTGCTGTGAACAATGAGACCACAGAGTTCCCGGTGAGAGACCTGCAGCCCAACACAGCCTACACCTTCTACATGGTTGCCTACTCCCCCATGGGCGCCAGCAGGACCTCTGCCTCCGTCACTGTGCACACCCTGGAGGACGGTAAGTGTCTCTTTCTCTCTGTCTCTGTCTGGAGCAGCCAGCTACTCAGCTCCCACAGACCACAGCAGCAGGGAAGTAACAGGGACACGGTGTGCCCTTGCATGACATTTTTTTTTTTGTAGAACAACTTGTATTTTGCTGTAAACACACGAGAAGAAGTGTGGCGGATTTTGTTTGTGCAGGACACTGCCTCTTACTTTGTGACCCCTGATCCAGAGTCTGTGTGTTGTCTCCTCCCGCAGTGCCCAGCGCCCCCCCCCAGCTGTCCCTGCTCAGCACCTCCCCCACAGACATCCGTGTGATGTGGCAGCCCCTGTCCGCTGAGCTGAGCCGTGGCACTCTGATCCGCTACCGCATTGACTACTGCCCCCCGGAGGACGGTGAGTGGCAGGACACTATCCCAGCACTATCAATTATTCAATTATCTCAAAGATGATGATGATGATAACAATAATGCCATAGATTTAAACAGACCATACCTCCCAGTCAAGTCTCTCAACTTCACCTCTACTCCACCTCCTATAACCGCTGTCCACATGTTGTGTGTACTGTGTGTGACCCCCAGGGCGGTGGTGTTGTGTGGAGAGGGTGAGTGTGACCAGGTGTCTCTCTCAGCAGAACAGGTGTATTCGCTGGAGGTGGCGGGGAACGAGACGCAGGTGACGCTGCCCGGCCTGCACCCCAACCGGCTCTATCGCGTCAGGATCGTTGCGGGAACGCGAGCAGGGTTCGGGATGCCCTCCGACTGGACACTGCACCGTACCCCCGACCGATACAACCACAGCATGGGTGCGCTATGCTGAGATGGCACTGCATGGCCAGCCAGTGGTTTTACACACACGCACAAATACACACACACGGCATTCAAAATATCAGTATATGCATTTACACATCTCATAGACATATGGACACGCATTCCCTTATATTACATACTTGTCATGACAACATTTAGAAATTGCGTGCTGGGACACCTCAATCCACTGAGACAGACTAGACTAGACTGACTGTTTCTCCCCCCGCAGTGCTCTTCGCCCCGACGGAGCTGAAAGTCAAAGCCAAGATGGACTCCCTTCATGTCACTTGGCAGCCACCGGCCAATCACGCTCAGATCTCGGGCTACAAGTTGTACTACCGGGAGGCGGAGTTGGAGGAGCCGGCCAATGAGGAGAGCCCTGAGACACCAAGAGGGGAGGGCCGGGAGGGCCTAACCATCCGCCTCAGGAAGAAGGTTAAACAATATGATATCACCGGCCTGGGTGAGTGTGGGCCTCCGGAGACCAATCGAACGCAGTCCGATTATGTATAGCGCCTCACCCTGCCAAGCACTGCCTGAAAGCGCCCCCCCCACCCACCACACACACACACACACACACACACACATACACACACACACATTTCTGAGGAGGGATGCAGTTCTGGTTCACAGGAGACGGTCGGAGGAGCAGCTGTGGCCTGTCTTTTTTTTTTTTCCAGTTTTGACAAATTGATGCGCCAAGGATTGTACTGCTGATATGGCAAGATAGCTCCTAATCCAGCCACATGTCAGCTCTGACAGGCTGCCACGCTTTCACAGATATGAAGTAGCACTCTTATTAGAACCCCCCCCGCCTGCTGGACTGCGCTCTGCACTGATGCGCGCTGCCTGTTAACCGAGCAAAGGAGCTCCTGGCTGCAGCTGAGCAGATGGGCAGGAGAGGAAGGGGTGTACCATGGCAGCAGACCACGGTTAGGGAGAGGCCTCGGGTTGCTCCACACTGTGTCCTACTCTGCGATTGACTTCGCTATCCCGTAGTGAAGTCAATCGCAGAATTGGTGGTTGCTGCTCTGAGCTGTGGAGGAAAATGTGCTGACTGACATGTGTTGAGTGTGTTATAGGATCTGAAATGTCTGCTGGTGTTTTTTCTTCTTAATTAGTTGGGTAGTGCAATCATTATTCCTGGAGTTTTTTTTTTTTTTTTTTTAAGCGAAAGCCAGTAGCGTTTCTAAAGCCCTCTTCCAGTGAGCACTTTCTTAAATCAACTGTAGAAGTGAGGATCTTTTGTCATTCATTATTAATGCAGACCTGCTGTACCTTCACACACTGTTTGTGTTAAGGCTGGCTACAGCTCTTATTCCTAATCTGCATTAATAAGTTCAATTTGCATTAATTATAATTATTAAAGGATTGGTGCACCAAGCAGTGAGGCAATTAGCATCTAGTGGAGTATTCCCTGAGCATTTTATTTTTAATCGCAGCCTAATATCCCTCATTTTGGCCTGAAATGAAACATTTAAATTTAGAGGAAATAAATAAATAAATGAAGTGTTCCAGAAGATTATTTTATCTTTAGGAATTACACATTCTGCAAACCTTGTTTGAAGACGGCTCTCTCTCTAGCCGTGTCAGTGCCTTTCCCTGGCAGAGCTCCACAGAGTTACATCTAGGTCACTTCTGAACTGAAGTTGCCGCCATTCTTGAGAGTCAACCTTCTGCTGTGACCCAGAAAGAATTTGCTTATGCGTTCGCACCACTCTTGCACCCGCTCCTCTCTCTCTCCCTCACACACTGCGTCTCTCCCTCTCACTCTGTCACACACAGTCTCTGAAGACCCACCCAGTCTTTTACCCAGAGGGACCTGGTTAGGGGCAGGTGGGCGGCACACTCCAACTGCGCCTCTCAGATTGCTGCAGCTGATGGGGCTAATAAGTTTGACATGAAGTGATTGACGAGCCCTACGAGAGACTCTGTCCTCTCGGCCTGCTGCCGGTTCTCTGTGGTGCATCCACGAGCCCAGCAAGTCTGACTGCAGCCTGCGACTCTCTCCTTCTCTCTCTCTCTCCCAGTCCCAGACCGGCTGTACGAGGTGAAGGTGAGGGCCTTCAACAAACAGGCGGACGGCTACGCTGCTGTGTGGAAGGGCAGGACGGAGAGAGCACCGGTCACTGTCGGTGAGTAAACTGGGTGCTTCTGTGTTGATCTCAGTGGTGGAATGGCCAACCATTTGACCTGTGAAAAGTCAAGACGTCAAGAGAGGAAGCCAAGCATTGTCCGGACCACAGTTGCATTGGCGCACAGGGCAGGCTGGCTGTCTGTCTGACTGATGTAGGGGGTCTTGTTGTTGGCTGTGCTTTGCAGGTCCTGGGGTGCACAAGCTGCCCCCGCTGCCCCCGAGTGGGATCCAGGCCTCGGCTAACAGCTCCACCACAATCTGGCTGCGCTGGGAGAGGCCCCGCTTCAGCGCAATCAGGATCATCAACTACACTGTGCGCTGCAGCCCCTCTGGACTGAAGAACGCCTCACTGGTCTCCTACCACACCAGGTGAGCCAGACAGTACTATACTGCAACACACCTCACAGTAACAGCGCAGTGCAGTAGCTCAGCAACTCACCTAAACCACCCTATCTCTGTGTCCGTAGCTCTGCTCAGGAGATCCTCCTGGGGGCGCTCAAGCCCTTCACGCTGTACGAGCTGGCTGTGCAGTCCAATGGGCAGGAAGTGGACGGCCCCTTCAGCAAGGTGGTGCAGGAGTCCACCCTCCCGGACAGTGAGTAGCAAGTCAGGACACTCTCGGCCTCTCTCCCTCTTGCTCCTGTTGGATCTTCCTGTCTCTCCCTGAAGACTGCGGCTCCTTCATCACAAAAACATTATGAGCTGTATGCTTGTGATGTGCAAGAAAAGATGTACATGTATGCTTCCGGTGTACCGGTGGAGGTGGCAGAGCCAGCTGTATGGCATTTAGAGATATCTGCAAATTACTTCCTGTTTATTTGGAGATATCTTTAAATCATTTTGAGATATCTTCAAATCACTTCCTGTATGTATCCCAAAATTATCACTTCCTCTTAACTTGTTCATTCATTTCTATGTAACTGAATGAGGAAACAGGAAGTGATAATCTCAGCCAAAATACAGGAAGTCATTTGCATATATCTCTAAATGATTTGCAGATATTTTCAAATCATTTAGAGAGATCTGCAAATAATGTAAAGATATATTTAAAAAGCACCTTATTTAGATCTCTAAATGGTTTGCAGGTATCTCTAAATGATAATTTGGTTTGCCATATAGTTGGTCCTTAGACAGCTCTGTACATGGCTGTGCGAACCAGAAATGAAAAGCACTGGGAGCCAGGGCTGTGTCAGTTTCTGCTGTGACCGCTCAGCTGTCTCACCCCTCTCACCCCCAGGACCCTCCACCCCACCTTCAGAGCTAAAACTCAGCCCCCTGAACCCCTATGCTGTGCTGGTGCGCTGGCGCCCCCCCTTGGAACCCAATGGCATCATTGTGGTATACAGCATCCTATACAGCAGCAACAGCAGCCAGCCGGACAGCCTGTGGAGCTCCCTGACCCGGGAAGGTGAGTCCGCCTGTGGGGCCCTGTGCACACCTGTCCTACACACACCTGCACTCAACATTCCTCGCCATCCCTCTCTTTCCCTCCCCCTCCTTCCTCTGTCTCTCTCTCTCACCCACTCCTTGCTTCTCTCTCACTCTTGCCTCCCCTGTCAATATGCCTTCCTCCCTGTCTTTCTTGCTGAGTCCCCGCTTCACCCTCACTCCTGTACCCCCCTCCGCCCCAATGCCTCTCTCCCTCTCCCTCAAGCCTCTCTCTCTCCCCTTCTCTCAGGGAACATCTTCAGTGCAGAGGTGCAGGGGCTGCAGAGCGCCACCCGGTACTTCTTCAAGATGTCTGCGTGGACTGTGGTGGGGGCCGGTCCCTTCACCCAGGTGAAGGATGTCCACACGCTGCTGGACAAGAGGCCCGGTAACTACCCCCCTGTTCATTCATTTAATTCCTGCGTCTAATTCCAGCAGCGGAATGGTTAAACTTACCGTTCTCAGGATCCGCCAGCGGATTCTTCCTTCCCACAGTCCCACACTAGCCTGCAGCAGAACCTAAAGGAAGATTGTTGTGGCACTGTAGCTTGTGTGCATTGTGCTGGGTAACGGGGCTGCGCTCAGCAGACTGGGGATGAGCAAGCAAACACAGGAAAACTCCTTGAAGGTGTTTGTGCATGAGTTTGAAAAAAGAAAGTATACTATTCCCTCACAAAGCGTCTTCTCAGGAGAGCTTTCTGAGTGGTGCTCTTCAGGGACAAACAAACTGTTGACAACTGAGCTCACCGAGGAGGGTGTGTGGGAATGAGGGGCGCCTCCTCTCGTCAGTGAGAGAGCCACTGCTGGCCCTGTTCCGCCGTCACGTGTGCTGGTTTTCGAAACTAGAGACGGTTGCGTCTGAGCACTGCACGCTGGTCGTGTGCGGCTCTCGGGGGACGCAGCGAAACAACGCGTGTTTCTTGCCATGCTCAGCCGGCTCCAACGAGGCCCTGTGCACTTCCCTCTCCGCAGTCACCAGAGCCGCCTCCCCGAGGTGCCTGTTTGATTGGCAGCTTCTGTGAGTGGGGCAGAGACGAGGCTTTTATCTTTTCACTCACTGTAATTTTATTTTTTTTGTTCTGTGTTTGTTTGTTTGTTTTTTTCTTGGGCCGCGCTTCACTGGTTCCCTGATGGATCATTTTAAACAGCAGCGTGACTCCCAGCTGGGATGGGGGTGGGGGGGAGCGTAGTTAATCTTCCCACATGACAGTGTATTTGTACATATTTTATCATGTGTAGCTTTTCTCCTAAAGCCGTTTGTTTTAGTGCGCTCACACACGCACACACAAGCACACAATCTCTCAGGGTGGCTGTAGGGGGCGCGGTTGCCTCTTGCTCACCCCCTCTTGTCGCGAGTCACAGGTGGAAGGTGTTTGGCCCCACAGCCCCCGCTGAGGGCTCTGCAGGCCAGGATGGGGCTCCATATTAGGGTCCATTACTGCCGAGTTCACTGTGGCTCTGCTGTCAGGGGGTGTCCCAGAAGATGCAGTTGAAAGGGGACCAGCACATGCAGGCCAACACATTTTGCAGTTGATTTTGAATGATGCCCCCCTCCCCCTCTCATCCAACATACAAACATACAACAGTGTCAGTTAAAATAAATATATAAATGAATACATGCATACATTGATACATTCACCCCCTTGGACTTTTCCACATTTCATTGCGTTACAAACATGGGTTTGACTGGGCCACTCCAGGACATTGGGCTTTTTGTTTTTAAGACACTCTGGTGTGGCTTTGGCTGTATGTTTGGGGTCATTGTCCTGCTGGAAGATTAATCTTCTCCCAAGTCCTAGGTCTCTTGCAGACTTCAGCAGGTTTTCTTCCAGGATTTCTCTGTACTTTGCTGCATGCATTTTACCCTCCATCTTTACAAGGTTTCCAAGCCCTGACGCAGAGAAGCATCCCTATAGCATGATGCTGCCACCACCATGCTTCACGGTAGGGATGGTGTTCTCAGGATGATGTGCTATGTTAGGCTTGTGTCAAACGTAGAGCTTAGCATTGAGGCCAGAGGTCTCAGAGTCTCCCACATGCCTTCTAGCCAAGATTTGATCTGAGTTTTTCAACAATGGCTTTCGTTTTGCCACTCTCCCATAAAGGCCACTTTTGTGAAGCACCCGGGCTATTGTTACAGTCTGCACAGTGTCTCCCAGCTCAGCAGTGGAAGACTGCAACTCCTTTAGAGTTGCCATAGGCCTCTTGGTGGCCTCCCTGACTAGTGCCCTCTTCGCCCAGATACTCGGTTCTGGAGGACAGCCTGATCTAGGCAGATTCGCAGTTGTGCCATATTCTCTCCATTTCTCAATAATGGACTTTACTGTGCTCCAGGGGATATTCAATGCCTTGGAAATGTTATTATATCCTACCCCTGATTGGTGCTTTTGAAGAACCTTATTCAGGATTTAATTTGAGTGTTCCTTCGCCTTCATGATGTAGTTTTTGTTAGGAATTGCACTAACCAACTGTGGTGGACTCCATTCAACTAATTACGTGACTTCTAGAGACTATTGATTTCACCACATTTCAATCAGGTGTGTCATAGCAAAGGGGTGATTACTTATACATTCAAGTATTTTCTGTTTTGTATTTGTAATTAATGTAGAACAATTTGCAGATTATATTTTTCACTTTGACAATGGACATTTACTGTGTGGATCAGTGGCAAAAACTCCTGATTAAATCCATTCTGATTTCATGTTGTAACACAATGAAATGTGGAAAATTCCAAGGGGGGCGAACACTTTTGAGAGCCACTGTACCTACATACCACCTGTATTCCTCAAGAAACAATATTTGTAAAAAAAAATAGTAAAAAAGAAAAGAAAAAAAAAGGCTGTAGTACTCTCTAATAACAAGATACTGCTGTTGCCATGGAGATAACCTGTCTCTCTGCCCCTCTCGGCAGACCCGCTGGATGTGCACTCGGTGACGGGCATCATCGTGGGTGTGTGTTTGGGACTGCTCTGTATCCTGCTGTGTATGTGCATCAGCTTCCGCTCCAGCAAGGCCAGGTGAGCGAGTGAGTGGGCAGGGGAGTGAGAGAGCTGGACAGGTGGGTAAGAGTGAGGCAGGGTTGGGTAAATTCCCCAGTTACATTGGCTAAGTTATGTGAATGTTTTGTAGAATAGTGCGTGTGTAAGAATCTGTGTGTGTGTGTAGAAATCCAAGCCACCCAATCAGCATGGGAGAGAGCCAGTGCCAGTGTGCTTAGCTCAGCTCCACAAGGCCCTGACTGACACACAGCCATTGGTGCTTTAAGAGCTGCAGGGATGTATTGCGCACTCTCTATTAAAAAGCTATATACTTAATGAGCAATGAAATCCCAGGATCTGAGAGAATATTTACACTGATGTGTTCTGCAGTACTGATGTACTAAAATTAGCTAATTTGATTGAAATGGTGCTGTTTTGCACATAGCTTTAGGGATGAGAGCTTCCTGTAGATAGCCTGGCTGCACTTACAAGAGATAAAGCCCTTATCGCCATCCAGCACCCTTGATTGAAAATGATGCAGGCGGTTTACAGTCCTGCGCTTGCCTGCCATTCGGTTAATCTCCCCACGCTGGCAGCGGCGGAGCCCCGTGGCCAAGTAGCGGGTGGCGCCGGCGCGGAGCAGGAACTTTGTCTGTAAGACCTCGCTTGCAGCTCCCATCAATTACGGAGCGGTTTTATTTACAATTTGGTCAGAGAAGAACCTGGGAGCCGATCGTATTGCGGAGATTTATTTATGTGTTTAGCGAAAAATATTCTAACATTAATCTTGTTCCTTTCTGACGGATGTAAGTAAAGCCCAGGCGGCAGAGGCAGAGGCCGCATCCCATTAGGGAGATTTCCCATACGTGAACGATTGTCATGATGCCGGGTAGAGTGGCCCGAGAGAGGCCCGGCGGTGATGCTACAGATAGTGGTGTCCGTAAGCTTCCCTGGCAGGTACCATTATCTGAGATTAATTTGATTGTTTCCTCAGCCTTGCTGTAGTCTTGTTTTTGGCCGTACTGCATTACATTATAAACAATCTCAGGAGAAAGGGCTGTGTGTGTATGTGTGGAGGGTGGAAGGAGGAGGGAGGCATCTGGTCGTTAGTATGGGTGAGGCAGTGGACCAGTCAGTAAACTCTGACACCTGCCTGACGTTTTTCCTCTCTTCCTTTCTTCCTCTCTTGTCCCCATGCTGGCCGGGCTGCCCCTCTCAGGGAGTTGTCAGGGGGGCTGGACTCCTCAGCTCTCCCCCCTCAGTACCGGAAGGTCCCAGTGTCCGCGCCTGACTGCCACGAGTTGGAGACGCTGATGTCGCCACGGGCCGAGGACTCCACACTCCCCCTGACCGAGGTCACTGAGCTGACCGAAGAGCAGAGCCTCATGGGGACCAGTTTGGCAGAGGACAGCCTGCCCCTGGAGCCCAAGGTAACTGTGACTTTGCCGCTTGAACCCCGGGCAGAGCTGCAATGTGGGAACACTCCAGTCTGCTGCAGTTTCCCTACCTCTAACTCTCCAATGAACTCCAGATGACTTTGTGTTTTGTTTTTATGGAAGTGGAAGAAGGAAGGAAGAGAGAGAGAGAAAAAGAAAGTAACATGTATTTTCTGGTTCCCGACGGGACCCCAGGGAGCATCATGAAAACGATGCAGACAATTTCCAAATGTAAATAGGGTGTAGGAGGCGTTCTCTGACATGTGTTTTTAACCCTTCCGTCCCTTCAAAGATGAGCAAACACATCTCCCGCTTAATGAGGAGTGGGGAAAAGTCTTCAGAGAGTGAAATGTGCTGGAGACTGTATCGCCATCTTGTTTGAAGGCAGTGTCGGTTTTAACATGATTCATTGATGCCATATGTACAGCGCTGTACACACTCTCAGTGCAGCCCGTGCCCAGCGCTCATTAGCTACTCCCGTTCTAATTAACACCTTGCACAGTAAAGGAAATGAATTCATACTTGCATGCATTATTCACTGAATACATTAAGAATAAAATCTTGTCTGCAATCATCTTTCTTTTTCCATTCTCACAAACAGTGCCGAACAAACAGGGGCTGAGTAATGGTAGAAATAAGGCCCCGTTCGCACATATTTAGCCACAAATACGTTGTTTGACGGCACTAGTCAGAAAGCAGTGGAGTTGTGTTGTTGTGTCTTTATTTTTTGTTTTTGTTTCTGTAGTATGAGGCAGGCCTCAAGACAAACTCCGAGCAGTATAGTGAAATCTGAATTTTTTTATGTCACAAATTAATCCTGCCCGAAAGCGACCCTGCACTCAGTGCTGATTGCAGTCTGTCAGTTGTGAGCAAGGGGGGTCCTTCACTGCAGGCGCATGGACACTGTCATTCTCCCCCCTGCTTGCTGCTTTAATGAAAGGCACTGTCTCTCTTTCTCTCCCCCTCCCCCTCGATCTCTCTCTTCTGCTTCTCCCTGTTCCACTCTCTCTTTGCCTCTCCCTCCCTCTCTCTCTCTCTCTCTCTCTCGTTGTCTTCCTCTCACTCTCTCCTTGCTCTATGCCTCTTCTTTTCTCTCTCTCCCTCCCTCCTCAGCCTGCCTGGAATGGTTCTGTCAGTCGAAACTGGGCCAACAATATTACCAGTTACCGGGACACCATTACAGACGACTGCACTGTGCTCAGCAACGGCCTCCTGAGTCCGTCAAGTAAACGGCCCCCGGAGAGGGCTCTGGACAACCCTGCCTCGGACTGCAACAAGGTGAGAGACCGAGAGAGGAAGAATGAATGAAAGTGGGATACAGACTAACTGGTCACTGTTATAGAGGAACAACCCTGGGCATGCTCTGTGCCTCCTGTCCTGAATGGTGGCTGATGATGGAGGCCCTTCCAAAGGCAGTAACGGCACGGGTTCGATGGTTAATAGTCAGAAACAACCCACAACGCCGTGAGTGCCCCCCTTGCCCCACAGCGTGTAGAAATCAATGGTGTGCAGGCTGTAATTATCCCAGAGCAGTGCGCTAGGACAGCAGTGTTTTTCAAAAGCTAATTAGAATGTGACATTTGTAAAGCAGATTAGCCTCCCCCTCAGTTCCGCAGTGTGTGAGAGGTGTGAGGTAGCGAATGAATCGCTGAGAGCAGGATCACAAAAGAAAATTACACATCTTTTCAGAGATGCTAATTGTCACGATATTCAAATTCAGTGCGTTTTTTTGGGGGGGTGCGAGGCACTTAAAAAAAAAAAAAAAAGTATGCTGCACACTTAAACTGCTTAATTATTCAAACAGCAGGCATAAAACATTAAATTCTGTTTTTAATTGTTTCAAATCAAGCATAAATTTGCATGTCATCTATATCAGATTTCTAAGAAACTGTAATGGTGTTACAGGAGCAGGAAAACCCCAGAAGCTAACAGTCACTGGAGGCACTTACTTACTGCTGAAAGTCAAAACGATATATATAAACACCCCTTCCAGTTTATGTTCAGTCTCTCCTGCACGTCTCCTCTTTGTGTCCCTGAAGACCCTGCCCTGCGCTCCAGCTGCGTGGCAGGGGAGAGGGGGTGACAGTGAGGCTCTGTGGGCTCGTAAATCCCATCAGAGAAATTGCCTTCATGGCCGCTCTGTGGCCAGGGTTCATTGCTCCCCTGAGGGCCATCATTTGGTGGAGAAGGGGCATTAAGAGTGACCTGCCATCCTTGAGGTCAGCTCTGTCTGCCCCTCTGGGGATCTGCCAGTACAGACACCATGCTTTACTGGGACTGTGAGCCATTTTATAGAGAATACACTGATCAGGATATTCTCATGGAAGGATTTGGTGGGGCTTAAATTCTCCTGAGCGTCTTTAGTTAAACAACAATTATTCAAACAACAGCACACTTTTATGAATAGATTATTCCCACCTACTTCAGCTGTGTCTATTTTTGACTCTGTGTGATGTAATATGGGTTTTCACGCGCGTGTGTGTCTGTATTGCAGGGCGAGGTGCAGAGCAAGCCCTACTCGGCAGTGGGCTCTAACCAGGTGGAGGCCGAAGTGATTGTGCACTCGGAGCTGTCCGAGCCAGAGGGGGAGTGGGATGGTGAGGGCGACGGCTCCGGCGGGCGACTCTCGTACAGTGACGGTGATGATGACGAGGGCGATGCCACCTCAGCCCCCGAGCAGCTCCCAGAATCCCCTGTGGCACCAGACGCCAATCCTTTGGACTCCCGCATGCCTGCCCCAAAGACGCTGACCAATCACAGCGATGTGAACGGCGACACAGACGGGGAGGAGGTGTTGAACACTGCCAGGTGGAAACACAGCAGGCAGGAGCCCAGCCATGGCAGCAGCAGCGACAACGTCCAGGGGCTCAGCAACGGCTTCCACAGCCCCCCTACTGAGCACCGCGCCGCTCTGGAGAACGGAGACTCTTTCCAGCCCAGCAACAAACATTTCCCCCTGGGCAAGGGCCTCCCGCTGCTCCCCCAGGAGCCCCAGTCACATTTTGCAAACTCTGGTTTCATGAACTCTACCTCAACAGCTCACAACTACTTGTGTCCATAGCCACTGCAAGGACTTCAGGTCACTATGTTTTGGCTTAGGCAAAGGGGGGGGCACTGAGAGGATAATGAGAAACACAGCTGGGCTCTCAATCAGCTGCGTTCTAGTACACTGCATACCCTCTGAAGGAAGAAACTAAAGGCTGTATATACTTGTCTATATGTATATACATTATAGCTATAATTTATTCTTTCGGTTTAGTGATCATTGAGCTGCCAAACATGCAACCCCTGAAACGCAAGAGAGAGCGGGCCATTCTCATCGAGTTCTTAAAAAACACATTCATATACAAGAAAGTTCCTGCTGTTTGATTCAAGGAATTCTCTTTACCTTTGAATGGCATGCAGTGTTGATTTTTCACCACACAGTGTTTGGGGAGGAATGAGGTTTGCTTTTGAATGGACGACAGGATAGAGGTGTTCTGTTTCAGTGGCAGGATTCCTCCCCTGCAGTGATTGCTGCATCGGCGGTCTCGCGCTGTGCCCTTTTCAGTTGACGAGGAGAGGGGAACCTGGCGCGGTTGGTATACAAGCAACACAGATTATTCCTATGAGTTAATTAAGCACATGAATCAAAATCCCCCTTTAGCAGTGCAGTTAATTCCAGCAGCACAGTTGGTGCTGATCTCTGCGGAGTCACTTCCAGCAGCAGCAGGTTTTCCGCCCCCTGCGATGCTGTATCCGGGAGGCAGAGTGACCTCTCGTGCTGGAATGAAAGATGTCTGTTGAAAGGAGCTGCCGTCACCCTTCACCACACTGTGGCTCTCCAAGCGCCACACCCATAACACTCGTCCGGGAAGGGAAACCCAAGAGCCAGCACGCCACCCTGCAGCTTTGATAAGGCGCTCACATTTGGATGACTGCCTAGGAGGCTGCATTGACCCTTGCAGGTGCCACAGCATCGTGCTCTTGCCCCTACCCCTGTGACTGGAGTGCCCCTCCCCCCACCCCCGCTGTCTCTCCGGACACTGCTTCAGTAGTGGACACCCAGCGGTGGAGCAACAGCCTTTATGTACACACTCTGCGAGTGCCTCGACCAGCTCTCACCAACACTGAACCCCTCCAGACTCCAGGCCAGGGGACACACGTTGGCTTCGGTTTGGGTTCAGATGCCTAATATTTTAGGTGCATTTAACCTCTGTACAATTAAGAAAGAAAACTAAATATATGTATATGTGTATATATATATATATATATATATATATATATATATATATGTGTGTGTGTGTGTGTATATATATATATATATTTAAATATATATAATATTTTATATAAATGTGTGTGTGTATATTTATATATATATATATTTATATATATTTATATATATATATATATATATATATATATATATATATAAATAATAATGAAACAATGTTACAAGAACACTGTATTATTATCTTATCCAGCAATTACTTTATATTTAATTTTATAACGTTATGTGTGTTTTAAAAAATTATTTGCATTTTATAATGTTCTCCTCTTTTTGCTCTCGGACAACAGAACTACCTCATGTCTGTACAGGCTGGCTCTCTCTCACTCGTAGGTGTGTCCAGGTAATTGTGTACCTGGTTCTGTACTGCCTTTTCCTGACAAGCAGCCTTCCACAATGGCTTGTATTTAATTCCATCTCTTTTCTTTCCTGGTTCTTCATCCGACTGTCAGCCACCCCATTTCCAATGTGAAGACCATGTTCATAGTAACACTAAAGCATGGGGGAGTTGGTGTGAAGAGCTGGTGCATCACACTTTGTAGTCCCACTTGGTTACATTTACTGGTGCTTTAAGGTTCCACACTTAAATGTGCTTTACAAGTGAGCAGAAACAGGAAGGCCATGGAGCCCCCGAGTATGATTTCACACTAAATGTGAAACATGAGATGAGTTTGTGTGCGTGGGTTATCGATTCTTACACACACTTTTAATCCATAACCACGATTTAATTAACTGTGTCCTTGAATTACAAAACCATTACAATGAAGCATCTGTGCACACAGCTTTCAGTCAGGAACTGAAAAAGTGTGCATAAGATTGAATACACAGTCAAACCCATTTACAATCCATGGCGTTGTAAAATTTAAAACATTGTGGTATAAATACCGTGACAGGGAAAAATTAGGAGTCATGTTTAAACTGACTTTAACACTTCAAACTTTTTCACATTTGGTGTCTTTCTGCTCCTCTGGTGCAGAGAAAGAAGTCCACACGCCCAAGTCAGTGACAATACTATAGTCTTCAGTGCTACGTTGTGATTCGCTATCGTGGGGCAGGAATCCTGTTATCACTGAACAGCAGCCAGTGGGGCGTCTGCCTGGTCTATTCCCCTTCCATCCCCTGATCCTTCATTTCCCCTGACAGCTACTACAAATGGAGTATGTTACATAAACTTGTGGTTCAGGCCCTTTTGCTGTGTTGCCACTCTGCCTGCTTTCAAAGCCCCGGACAGACTCCATTTAGCCCTCTCCCTTCACTCCCTGACGCAGAGTGAAGGTGGAGATGCTGTAGATATGGGTGGTGTTTGCCTTGTTATCACCTGAATGGGCCACCTTCCCAGAACGTCATTGACTCCCTGAGGCCACCATAGCTGACCCTGGGCGAGATATTGAACCTACCCCTCCCCTGGCGAAGCTTTATTGGGAAACGGCGCCACCTTAAATTCTGTGACCAGGCAGGTAGATTAGCCAAGCTAAAATCTGAAGGGCCCTGTATGTGACGTTGTGTTTTTTCTACCTCCTCTTTGAGCCTCTGCCAGTAGAGGGCGTCACCCTGGGTGCAGTCGGGGGGAATCACATAGTTTCTCCTCAGCTGTCAGTCATCTCATCTTCTCTGACCCCCCTGTCCGCATTGGTAACCACCCAGATACAGACATTTTAAATACAGCTGAAGCCAGTTTGAAATGTGGTTCAGTTAACACCACATCCGAAGGCTGATTTTTTTTTTTTCTGTACATATAAGTGCTGACATTGTTCGGACGAGACAGAACGGTTTGTAAAGCTTCTGAGGAGAACACAACTTCCTTTTAAACCTTTACTATTATTATTATTATTATTATTATTATTATTATTATTATTATTATTTCCATAGTATTTTAAAATCAAATAATTTAAGAGATGTTTTTTGTTTTTGTTATCTTTTGTTTTTAAGAAATGTCAAAATGCATACATTTGTGATGCATTAAAGTTAATGTTGTTGTAATCTTGACATTTAAACTCAGCATTTGCGGCCTGTGGTCCAGGAGGCGGGATCGCTGACCTCTGACCTCGGCCTGCTCGTTGGCGCCTGGCCTGCCAAGCGCTCACATTCAGGATGACTTCAGTGGTCAGGTCACTGCCTTCAATTACTGCACATGTGCCAGGATGGTCCTAATGGGGGGACTGACTGTGACTGGCACACCTTACATACTGACTGCATCTGTCACTTCAGGTGCACACTGCCTCTCCCTCTCTCACCCCTCTCTCCCTCTCTTGTATGGATCGACTCTCTTTTCTGGTGTACAGACTCTTTCCTTCCTTGCATCTACAGACAGTCTCTGTCTGTCTCTCTCTCTCTCTCTCTCTCTCTGTCTGTCTCTATCTCTCTGCTTTTGTATGGACGGTCTCTCTGCTCCTGCGTACAGGGTGTTGTCTGACCCCTTGTGTGCTGGCTGTGACGGACGGACCTGCCCCTCTTCCCCTCTGTGAAGGCCTGTCTGTCCTCCTGTTTATGGACTGGGCCTGCTCGTGCTGTTCGTGGTCTGTATATGGATGGTCTCTGTCCTGGAGGGGTACAGACAGCGCCAGAATCAGCACTCAGGGTTGGGGGGGTCTGTTCAAAGATGTCATTGCTACTCATGGGGGGAGCAGCACAAGACAGGGCAAGCAAAGGCTGATATTGATAGCAATAGCATCCAAGCAAAGTTCAAAGGTCAAATCATTTTCATTATGATAATATTTTTCAATGATTGTGTCAATGTAAAAACACTGATGTATGCCGAATCTGGTAGTTTACTTCTGCCTGGGACATCAGGAAGTAAGTCCGTGTATCCAGACTGAAGGGACAAAAGACATCCATTTTCCTCCTCTTGCTGCCTAGCCTGGGTAGTGACCGGGGAGATGGCCTTACTGATTCAGCCTTACTTGCTTTTGCCATGGCAGCGCGGTGGCAGTAGTCTGTGCCCTGAGGACTGTGCTGTGCATATTCCAGCCTTCCTGGGAACTGGTGCATTGTCCGTCTGTGCAGATCCAGACAAGGCAGCATTCACAAAACTGCCTATATCATAAGGAACGTGTGCTACAATGTCAGTGGGGTTATTTTATATTATTGCTTTCAGTTTTGTAGATGCCGTGTCTACCTGGCCCTGGTCTTGGTCAGGAGTCGGTCTGACTTTTCAATGGTGCAAAGCAGAGTCTGTTTCTTTCCTACAGATATGCAAATAACTTCAGTGACTGCAGATTTTCCTTTTTTTGGTTGTCTGTTTGTTTGTCGTCTCTCTATTTGTTTATTTTGTTTATTTTTTTGATGCAGCGTTTCTCAGTAGAATACCTCAGTTGTCAGTTACTTTAATTTAGTCATTTCTCTTTTGGTAATACCATTTCCTTAACACTGCACATTAATGTAACGCAAGAGGTGAGAAAGAAGAATAAAAGAAAAGGAACTATGATAAAATACTACAATAAAACAAACCCTGGAATAAAACGTTTTTTTTTTATATATATAGTTGTGTATGTGGCCTCGGTGAGAGATCTCGTCAGTGTGAAAGTGAGTTTGATTTGTACTCTACCTACTCTAAATGAATCCAGAGGCTCAGAGAGAACTACTGGAACAGCCTGGTCCGAGGAAGGAAATACCTCAGTGGGCCCAGCAGGGACAACGTCACAAGTGGTGCCAACTGGAGACCCCCTGTGGCAGCGGGAGGCTGGGGCTTATGGGCAACTCTCCAGAAGCAGTAGCATGATGCAAGAAAATAAAAGTTTTACTAAAGAGTACCAAGGGTCATGTCACGTCTTGCTCCCCAGCACAGCGAGCTGGCTGCACCTAGAGATGTCTCCTTACCTGCCATACGTGAGGAACAACAACTTTGTCGCACCTGGATGCCTCTGCTTAATTGGCCGAGTGCAGGATTCCAGTTCTTGTCGACGCTTGGCTGTGAAGGAGGTTTTGTTTTGTTTTTTACATATGTATTTACAGTCGAGGTCAATACAAAGTGAGAGCTACCATGACTACATGCCTAACCCTGTGAACTCTGGCCACACAAGGTCAATCGGTAGTCTGCAACACTAATGGCAAAATCATTTCTATGGCTGTGTTCATTTAAAGATTCAGTGAAGCGTGGAAAAAGGTGGGATGTTGTTTCAAAGTAAACTGGGTTTCCTATTGGTTTTTGATTACTTCCCTTAATTAAAAATACTAATGTATTAATTCTGCATTCAATGTGCGGGCTTCTTTCCGTAAGTGTGTGACCCTGGTCGTCGTGTATCTAGTTGTGGTACAATACAACACGGCATGCAGACGTATTTCATAGTTTCTCATCTGCAAATGTGAACCTGTACAGATACAAAAGACAACACGTGACTGGCTTTGGCAGGTGAAGTTGGCGTGTCTCCCGGATACAGCGCCAGAAGTTGGGGAAGTGTTGCAATACTGCTGTAAATGGTCACAATGGTGGCACACTGTCCTCTCACCACTAGGGGGCGATGAGTGGGCGGCACAGATGAGCCGGACTGTGGCCCTCTGAGTGAGCAGAGAATGAACACATTGGAAAACTGGGCAGCCAGTTCCAGATCACCGCAGTAAGATGAGTTGTGCAAAAGCCTTTGGCTGTACAGCTCTGGAATTGTCTCCTTTAATTGACTTTGTCTTTGATGAATGATACCTCCTGTTTTTGTCATCCCAGAAGTCTTGTGTGTGTGTGCGTGCATGCATGTGTGTGCTCTTTGCTTATTTTAAATTAATGCACATGATCGCTTTGCAAGCTTTTTCTCTGGTGTGATTTTAGATGAAGATGATTTATTGGAGCGTGTTGTAGTGCTGGCAGAGCAGTACATTGGGTGCAGCCTGCTTTGCACTTCCTGTCTGTCTCCACTGTGCAGAGGAGGCCGGAGTCTGGCTGACACAGGACTGTCACTGTGCTCCAGCGTGATCCCTGAGCAGCTTCAGCAGGGAGCTCTGACTGCTGGCCCCTGCTGACTGGCTCCTTGTTAGCAAGAGGATGGTACCTTCAAACAGCAATTACCGTGCTGAAAAGCCAGTTAACCCCTGACCAGCTCCAGAGCACTGCCTTTGAGAATGAGGACCTTTAGTAAATGAGTCTGTTTTTAAGTCTTTCTACTACTTTTATATATATAATATATTTGAATTGTATTTCCCATATCCTATCCTGATGTCCAGTACTGCTCTGCTCCTCAGCCCAGCCCAGAGTCTACAGACTTGTGTCTCCTCTGAAAGATGGGCAGCTGTGGTCAGAGAAATGACCTGACATAGAGACACACTGTATTTCCCAACATGGGGAATGAAGAGCTGTGTTCAAAAGGGAAGGCTAGGGGCTGTGCAGTGTGAATGTGTGGGACTGGACTGGTTATGCAGTGCACTAGCAGACCTTTCAGTGCATTAACCTCTGAGCAGACCTATGAGGTGCTTCCAAAGCCCTGGACACTCTGGAAGATCAGGTTAAAAAAAACAAAAGATCAATCTGTCTCCATCACTCTCCGTTTTCTGAAGCGTGTTCAGCGTGCAATTGAACGGATGCACAGAGTTTCTCACAGGGTCCCTGCAAATTAACTTGGAAAAAAAGCTAAACAAAAACAACTCAATCTTAACACGTATCGCAGAAGATCCTGATTATGTCTGATCTGAGTATTACCAACCCAAAAGGTAACCAGTAAAGGATGTTCTCAATAAGTCTTAATTAACAGCCAAGACACAACCAGCAAGCCTCCACTCCCCTCCTCTCTGCACACTTGCCTTGGTATACTGCATGGCATTACCCATGTGAGTGGGGCACACATCCAGCCCAGGGCAGCGGGCTTTCAGGCAGGCTCCAGTGCTCACTCGGACACATGGGTAGGACAGGGGACACACCTGGCAGGATGTATACAAACTCTGAGCCGGTGAATCCTCTCCCTGCTCCCTAAGATACACTGCCAGGCACGGTGCTGTTCGCAACAGCAGACGACGACAACAACAATATCAGAGAAGCCTATTATTATTCCATGAGCGTTCCTGTTCTTACTGCAAATGTCAGCAAAAGACAGAGAGATTACCAGGCAACAACATAAGCCTTCTAGACCCCTTCTCAAGAGTGATCCAGGGAGGGCTAAAAATACCCTCTCAATATTTGCTGTCACACTCAAAAAAAAAGAAAAAGAAAAACATTCATACAAATACATCTGTGAATAACAAGCAGTTTACTTAGAGAACAATCATATCTGTAGGGAGAGAGAGCAAAAAAACAAACGGAAATAAACTTCCATCTCTCAGACAGATGTGAAGAAATTTGTCATAAATGCCACCGGAGTCTTCAGATCTCCGGAGCTGTGTTTGGCAGAAGTGCCGTTCCTCAAATAGACCTGTTTGCAACTGAGGACAGCGCTGCACACACGTTTCGCTCGGGGGGAACAGCATTCCGCCCTTTCCTCACGAGAGGTGTTTTTTTCCAATGTGTTGCGACAGGAGCAATCGCAAGTGTTTCCACCCCCCACTTCACTTCCCCAGACTACCCGACTGAGGACCTGACTGTTAGTGACTGTAGGGAGTGAACATACAGCACAGTCACAGTGCTCTGCTATACAGTCCGTCTCTTAAAGCCCCAACCTGTAGGGCCCACAATTCAGCCATTCTTCCCATGGTTATACTAGAGCATCAGCACACAGGCCCCAGTCTCAGGCACTCTCCACTTGCCATGCCAGGTAAGTCAATTCAGGGAGAGCAGCTTTGTTTCCTTCATTCCTGACACTGTGACTGATGTGAGTTAAACACCATTTGGCAAGACTTCTCCTATTCTCCTACACGACCCACAGAGAGCACCGCTGTTTGCTGGGCACAGAGCGGATATAAAAGTGGTGTGACTGGAAGAGGTGCCAACAGACCCCTGAAAGAAGTCAAGACATGCCACCCACAGTGTGGTGAGGTAGGCATATTGTTCTTATCACCTGTTTTTGATTATCTGAGTTGTAGTGGTGGGGGGAACTTTATTTATTTATTTATGTATTATTTATTTTATTTTATTTTGAAGAACAGCCCCCTTTCCAATCTTTATACATCTTGACAGACACTTGTTTTGAGAAATCATATGGTGAGGACCAAACTTTGGCAATTGTAAAAAGAAAAAGGATTTTGGATAGCTTTGTTTTGATTTATTTTTTCCCTAAGCTGGTAATTATGAAGTCTATTATCCAAAAGCGATTAGATAAAACTGTTAATAGGGATCAAACAGCCATGGATCTATTTAGTCATGACGCACTTCTGATAAACTGAATACTGCGGTGCGGCTGGTACTCGGCGTCGCTCCACAGTGCCTGGGCTTTCAGCTCACAGATGTTGTGCATTACAAATGAAAGAGGGAAAGAAAGGGCAGAAGAATATTATTGCATTATTATTGCTCTGAGGTTAACCGTCTATAAACAGTGCCAATTTGAAATCTGGGACACTTTTCTCCACTTACCTAAACTGTATTCCACCAGAGATCCCTCTTCTGATTCTGCGCTTTCATCTACATCTTCCTGGAGGCCTGAGTGCCCTGTGACCTTGTTGTTGTTAATTGGAGTAATTAATTCCAGCCTTCAGTAATGCTCCTTGGCGTCCTGGGGGCACTGTCACTCATTTCCTGTGTGCCTGCCCCCCCGTCTTTGGCTCATAGAGCGTAAGCAGACCCGGGCACGCCACATTAATATATGCAGAAAGGAAATTTAATCAGATGCAAATTAATATCTCCATTACATCAAAGTCAGGAGCAGAGCACTGCACACCACAATCATACCAGGAAACAGATCTGAACACTAAGGCTATTAAACCTGACATATGCCTTAATAAAATTGAAATTAAAATATACCCCCTTTTTTTCTCCCCTCCCTCTCTTGATATATACAGTTATGTTATTATCTGAATCATTTTTCTGCATTTAGGAGCTGTAGAACAAATTCCCAGTCGTAAAGGTAAACCTGACTCACTGGGATCCTTTCAGGGCAGCAGCTGGGGGACATTCTACATTTAATTCCCTTCTTGTAAACAAACAAACAAACAAACAAACAAACATACAAACAAGTGACTCAAGGTCTTCCTCTTGCTCTCATGCCTGCCAATCGACCCTCTGATATTTCTCCATACTACGCTCTCTAATGTTGCTTAAAGACCCACAGAAATGCATGCTATATGTTTATTTAGCAGTTCTCGAAGATTGTGTGATTCTCCCATGATTTACATCTACACTTCATTGAACTCCTTAATAAAATGCATCACTTGTGCACGTCCCCAAGTGACTTGTGTTAAGATGGTGTTTTGGGATGGGAAGAAATGGAATGGTTGTATATTATTAGTATTAGTATTTTAATTATATTATTTCTTAGCAGGCGCCTTGATCCAGGGCAACTTACAATTGTTACAATATGACCCATTACTTTTTACATACAATTACCACTTTTTTAGTTTTTACTGGAGCAATCCAGGTATAGTGTCTTGCTTAAGGGAACACCTGTATTCCACACTGTAGAGCCCATATCTATTATGTAGTACTTTGTGTTTGCTGGAATACCCTCTCCTGTGAACAAAGCACGCATGCGTCAGACTACACGAAATACAACGCAGGTACACAGAGATTAAGATCAATTGCTTTTAATTATTGTTGCCTAAACCCAGCACACAGTGCAGGCGTTGTGCCGGGTTCATGCAGGACAACGAAGGGAGTGCGCATATGTGACCAATAGATGGCGCTCTGCCTCTAGTCCCAAATGATTATAAACCTGTATTTATTTATTGTTCAAGTTCAGTCCATTTCTGTTTTTCGGCTTTACTTGCTACTGAAACAGCGACAGGGACACGTTACTGATGCACTGCCGTTGCGTTTTTATAAAATTGGAAACCATAAAAGTATCACCCCTCAGGTTTGTCCCACAGATCCAGTCTGTGTCGCGAACATCGCTCCTTAAATCAGCAATCAATGATGCACAACCGACACTGCGCTTCGCACTTTCGCATAGATGGGGATTTCTTTGATGTAGTTTATCATTGAAGTAAATAAATACTTGTAAAATAAATGTATATATATATAGAGAGAGAGAGAGAGAGAGAGAGAGAGATAGATAGATAGATAGATATACACACATTATCATTCCAGAGTATCCCAATATTTCTCAATTACATTATTAGGACATCATTATAGTCAACCAGAAGAGGTTGATTTGTTCACAATCATATATATGTATGTAATGCCTTAAATGTTCTGATGCCCACTAAACACACACGACTATATCTGTGTGTGCGTTGCCTTAAATGATCTGTAATACCGAGGGATTTTTATATCGTAGCGAATATCATATTGGATATCCTACGGTTGTCTTTAAAGTGGTCGGTTCTTTTGTTCCCCAAATGGGGCCTCTGGAGAGAGAGAGAGAGAGAGAGAGAGAGAGAGAGGGAGGAGGGAGCAGGGGAGGAGAGAGGGAGGGAGGACGGCGGGGCTGCTGGTGTGATTGCAGTGTGTAGGGCAGACATGTGGACGCGTTTGCGAGAGGAGGGGATGCTGACAGATCGCGGATAGATGTGCAAAATGGCGAGAGCATATTCGGCATTTCCGAGTCTGCAATTGTCGTAGCTCCGGACTTCAGGACAGACGAGTAATCTTCCATCCACTGTTTTTTTTTCCCCCCAGCGCAAATTTCCTTTTTTTTTTTTTTTTACAAAAAGTGCTTAAATGGCTGGAAAACGCCACTACCCGGCTCCTTGCTTACTTGGATTACTTCTGAGCGCTTTCGTGGGTGAGTGCTGTTACTAATAACTATTACAGCTGGCAGCACCTTTTGGGAGCCGTGCCTTCGCGATGCCCACATGCCTTTCATGTCAGGGGGGTGACAGACACAGTTAGCCCAAAACACTCTGCCCATCAGCCTTGACCAGCTTGACCAGCATGGCAATATGCCCAGCTGCGCCCTGGTCATGCATCAGACTCAGGGTGCAGAAAACATCCTGACAAGAACAAACAAACAAAAAAAAGGTACAGAATACAAATGAAAATAAAGACGCACCTTGCCCAGTGGCTTGTGCACAGACATGCGCAAATAGCGGCGTGTAAACTTCCCTGCGCTGTTGGCACGGTGCGCCAGTAAGAGAGGAGGTGAAATTGGGCATGGGTTTTGTGTTTTTGAATGACTCTAAATAACGATTTTTAGAGCCGTTTAAAAATCGTGCAGGCTGTTGCACTGGAATCAGCCGCATGTGTTCCTGTTGACCATGTCTCTGTTATCACAGCAAGCACATGGGTGAGTGAGTATCAACAAGCTTATTGTCAGGGATCCGTGTAGCAGCGTCTCACACGGAAACTGTCATTGTAAAACATTGTGTCAGATTCAACGCAGAGTTTACTGGTTGTACTGGTGGTAACATCTGTTTGATGTTGCTAGACCCTGGTTATTATATCAGAGGGAATTCATGGACTAAATGAATGATGTAATGTTTTGCAACAGCCATGTCAACGTAATACATATGGTCACTTATTATTATTGGTATAATTGTTGTTGTTATTATGATTCATTGTATTGTATTGTTATTATTATTATAACATAAGGCTGTCATGGTTATTGTTTTAATACAATTCATTCCTGAGGCATCGCTTTTGCTTTTCCTAAACAACAGTATAGTACTTCCACTAATAATAAGTGAACGAGCCATTTTGTTAGCTGTGGCTATTGTGCGACTTTCATTAAGAGACCTGGGGTGTTCATTGATTGTTGGTTTGCTGTGCACTCCCTGGTCCACTGCACTTTACATCTCAGTCGTTTCCAGTGTCTATAGCCCTTTGGTCCGGTGATCAGGGGTATCAGATATAAATGAGACATAACTAACGAGTCTCAAAAGCTGCCCTTTGGACACATTGCTGTATCACAGTGGACGATACCTGTCTATTAAATGTCCGGTGGTGTGTTCATGCACCCTGTATGTAGGGGCAGTAAAATTGTTCACAGTGTCAGGGGCTGGCTGTTTCGGGTCCTTACAAGAGCCATACGATATAGTCAACAGTATTATTGCCCCCTTCATGCATATATTATATACGTGTGTGTGTGTGTGTGTGTGTGTGTGTGTGTGGTGCATTTCAGATGCCGTGCCTTTGAACCTACGTCCTATGTAATGGTTGTGATTTATTTCAACTTGGGTGCTGAAATTCAACATCTCTTCGAGGACGCACAGGCTGCTTTAAGCAGTATATCGCATTGCCGTGTGAGAGACAGTGATTTATAGCTGTGCTGAAATGCACCAGTGAGCCCCGTGTGTCCGGCAGCTCCGCGGCCGTGTGCCGGGCTTCGGTGCGGGGCTGCGGTGCTGCGGGGCTGCGGTGCGGGGCTGCGGTGCGGGGCTGCGGGGCTGCGGTGCGGGGCTGCGGCGCGACTTTGCGCGGTGGAGAGGGACCGTCCCGCCCGGAGCCTGGCTTTAATCGTTTGTTTTATTGGCAGCCCACTAAACAACTGCGCCGCCCATTGCTCTGTCATGTAGCCTAAAAACACTGATTCATGAGAATCCTTAAATTGAATGTGGGACAGCAATTAAACCCGTACACAAACCACACAAAATATGAGATATGTAACATTGAACTATTTTAATTTCATATCATTTATAATAATTATAATAAAAATTGGCAGGAGTATTATTTAGTTACTCAAATTTCAGCAGAGCCGTGAAATTCAATAGACTTGAATGGTGCGTTGAGGCGAATCCATGAGAAGGTGGGCATCCAGCTAAAATGACAAAACGCCTGATTGCTTTGCCACTGGGCTGTTTTGATGCTCTAATAAATCAATCAGACCCATCATGATCATGACTAATAAAGTAAGGAACTCATATTTTCAATTGAATTAATTGCAATCCAATGCCCATTAAATGCTAAGATTCTCCCTAAATAGTAGTTTAAACGCCTAATAAGACTACAATTTGATTTGCCTATATGTGGAGTTATGCAGACCAAGCAACTTCCTTATAATAAAGCCTACTTGCAGCCACGGACTCACCCAGGCATGGAAACACAACAGGGATTGAAATGAAGCAAGTCATCCCAAATCGATTCATCGGCTCCATCAGGCGATATGTGTCTCTTTATTAAAGTTTTAAAGGGTGACGTGAGACAAGCCATGTCTTTTCAATAGTCACGCCATGCCGCTGCCCAGGGAATAGATTTTAAACTGTGTCCTAATAACTGTTTGTCCAGTTACAGCCTGGATGGATATTCTTGAATTCATTTGTCCAGTGTATCATCATTGAGGTCAAGGTGATGTACCGGTCACACTTACCAATAATGGGCATGAATTGAATTGCTATGAATGCCACAGGAGTAACACATGCATGCCTTATGCACTTAAATTTAGGTGTGTTGTTAATCACATGTGTAACAAGGTGAGGGTCAGGGGTCTGCATGTGATCAACATCACAACTCAGTGGAAGTGCAAGAGGCATTCATGGGTTATTGCAATGCTGTGCAATAATGTGCATTGTTGTATTATTGTCTGTTATTGTTGTTGGCGTTCTGTTGCTTTTTAAAAAGTGTTTCTTCAAAGCTCTGTTCATGGTTGCAAAGTTTTTATTGTATTAATGCAGGTGTAATTGTCAAAATGGGACTGTGTTGTTTGTGGAGTTTGCAGGTGTTTTTGCATTGGGGCGATTGACACCTTTGTGAGCCTGACTGCTGTTCTGATGAGCAGATGTTTGAAAAAAAAAAATTCTCTGGCTCCGTGTGTGTGTTGCAGTACGCAGACCTGTGTGTGTGCTGATTTTGTCTGTAATTAAAAAAATGTCAGTGTCAAACTTATGCTGGTGGATGCTGGCATTATTATGTATATAAGTAACACTCTCTGTATGTAGAATATCTAACCATATAACTATCCAGCTAATGACATGCATGCATATATTATAAAGGGGAGAGATACAGAGCTTTGGGGGGTTCTGGATAATATGTCTCTGTGTTGAGCTGCGAAAATAAAGGAGAGAGAGAGAAGAGAGAGGGAGGCTGTGTCCAGATTAAACATCAAGTCCACTCCTCTCCCCCTCCCTTCATTTCCTGGAGTCCTTTGTTGCGAGTGATTGACAGTTTTTGTCTTTCAATGCAAAGGCTGCTTCCCACATCCAACACAGAATGGAGGATGTTCTCTATTGTGTTCAGTAAGAAGCGCCACAATATCGCCTGACTCGAGCTCCTGACGAGCTCGCAGCACAGACCGTCTTCCATCTTACCCAACCCCCCCCTCCCTGGATTGCCCTTCTGTTGTTTCAGAATTGGAGGCTGTATTTGACATCAGCTCCTCCAAGTAAAATCTGCCATTTGATAAAATAGCAGATTCGCAAAACCACCAGTGAGTTGAGCTTCGCAAGCATACATCTTTTCTAATGAGCTGTTTGATAATTCTGCCAAATCTGGAGTTTAGCCATTTATCATCAAAGATTAGATCACACTATATTAAATATCTCCAAGATTGTTTTTTTTTTTTTTCCCTATGGCGCTTATAATTAAACATTTGTCTTAATTTCAGGATACTGTCTTCTGCACTCGCATTGATTGCCCCCCTGAAATTGAGTGACCCCGTCCTCATGGCTTACAAATGCAGTTCATTTTTTCCATCAACCCAATGAGCTGTTTTAACTGAACTGTTTCCAGTGGTTTTAAGTCTTCTTTTTTTTAATCATAATGTGATATGATGGATATTTGATATGAATTCTCTGATGGCTGGAGTGAGATTGTATTC
The DNA here is from genome assembly GCF_036373705.1 of Amia ocellicauda. Lineage (NCBI taxonomy): Eukaryota > Metazoa > Chordata > Actinopteri > Amiiformes > Amiidae > Amia > Amia ocellicauda. Next base: position 19,345,907 of record NC_089853.1, read on the forward strand.
AGGTAAAGCTCTCAGTTAAAAGGTACCACTCCAGTACAGGCATGTAGACAGTCAGCTGAGGATGTTAGTAACTGGACATGACCTTAAGACCTTGTGACCTGACCTGACCTGCCCCATGGTCAGCTGCATCTGATTGAGAGAGTGAGCCAAGCCTTCACCATGTAATGGCCAGGGGGAGGTCCCTCCTTATGCGGGGGGTCCCTATGGAGTCCCTACTTATGCAAGTTCACCTCATGGATCTGTGCCCTGCTCACCGGGTCTCACTGTGGTCTGACCAGAGTTTTAATGTGGTTTCCAATGAGCTCAGCATGCCTTCAATGTGATTTCTTGCACTGGACTGTAAATGAACAATGGTGGATCATAGCAGTGCCATAGGACACCGCTGTAAACCGATACTAAAACACAACAGCAGGGTCCCCCACCTAGGATTGAGTCAAGAGTCAAGAGTCAAGAGTCCAGAGCCCTGATCACTACTGCTCCACATTAAAGAAGAAAAAATTAAAAATTAAAAAAGTAACTTAAGCTACTCTTCCCCTATAGGAAGATTATTGATTCCAAATCCACCTAAGAGAAAGACAGCTCACCTCTGTCAGGGTTAGTTGTCGCTCTGTGGGCTCTCTGGACATGCGTCGCCACTGTGGTCTGGCTGGTGACATTCTGCCCCCCCCAAATACTTTTTTTAAGAAACCAAACCTCATGCTGTGACGGGGAAAATGCTAGCCGGGGAAAAACTAAAGAAAAACTCAAATGACACTAATGAAGAAAATTGCAAGCATTCTTTCCCATCGTTAGGGGAGAAAATGAAAGTGCATTACTTCCACAACAGATGCGCTGAGTGGCGTATGAAATGAATTTCAAATCAGCCCCAGCAGGACAGATGTGTTTTTAAGCTCCCATCTGCGACACTGCGGGGAATAGATGGGTTCCCGAAGAGGCAGTGACTTTAATGGTATTTAGAATAAGTGGTTAATGAGATCTGAAAGTGTTCCCTTTCACTGGTGCATCCTGCACTTGGAAGGAAACTGTGCCATTTAGTTGTGAGTTATGTTGGTAATTTCTTCAATACACATCCCTAGAGTCAGTGTGCGGGAGTTCTTTATATACACGCCAGTGAAAGTACTAAGACTGCAGTGGTCCGTTTTGAATAACAGATTGCATGAACTTGCTGTGCTCCGTGTCAACACGACACTGGAGTGACACAGTGCTGTGCGGGTTTAGACCGCAGCTGTCTTCACTGTGGACAGCCTGTTGCACACTGTGTGTGGGGGACTGTATTCAATTATTGCAGTGTTTGAAGATACCGCTATTGAACACATGCAGTATCAGTCTGCAAGCAAATAATGGTGTCCAGAACCAACTGGAATTGAACTCTGCTCTGTGGCACTGATGCAGAAGGAAACATTTTGGTTTCTATGGAACAGACATTTGTTCCAAAACTGATTCGTCTTTTGTCTCAAAATATAACAGCAGAATGCAGCAACTGTGGTGTGTGGTTGTGCTTCCTGATCAGCTGATTTATAATGAGATTTTTAACAAACTATTCTTGGCTCCTGTGTAGTTTTAAGCTTAAAAAGGCCAGACCTGACCCACAGCCAAGCAATCCCTCGCCATGTAGTCATGTGCGTAAGTGATCCAGCGTGCCACCCGCCAGCCTTGCTGCTTCTTGAGTTTGTATATTTCACTGAAAACCAAAACAAAGCGCTCACTTCATCTCTGCACAGAAATAGCTGCGTCGCTGGGACTATTTTTAGCTGAGAGTTTTTGCAAGGTAGCAGTTTGCTGCAGTTGCAAATCTGTGCGTGCTCAGCTCCCTGCGTGGCGGTCCCTGCTGGAGCGTGTCCCGGGAGGAGTGGAGGAGCAGGAACTGGCGCAGGCTGGGGTCAAGGCCGAGACTGGCGCTGGGTGGCTGTACAGCTACGGCTGACAAGGTAGCCTGGGCTTAGCTCTCACACAGTGCCAGGGTGAAGCGAAATCTGCGGTGTGCAGCTGCATGGGCTGACTGCTCTTATATCAGATTTCGGCACTTCAAGAGGGGCCCTCCCTCTCAGCCTGCTAGGCCGGTGCTCGTGCTGAGGTAATAGAAAACCTGAGGGTGCTTGAAGAATTGGCAACCATTCCTATTTTTTAAAGTGAGCTTAAAGTGGGTCTTTCTGTTCCCACTCCAGCTATGCAGTACAGTGGAGACTGGAGGCTCCTGAGGTTTGAGACGCTCACCTCTCTCTTTGCCTGGCTGCTGAGGCTCTCTTCCTGTCCCCTGGCTGAGATGGAGGGGGTGGGGGGGGTGAATAGTACACAGATTCCACCGTTGTTGATCCCAGCTGCTCAGTCGAGAGCAAGGCCTCATGTAGTGAGAGTGTGATTGTGTTTATGTGAGTCTGGTATCTGGGTTCTGTATTCCTGAACTGGAGTTCCCAATAATGGCACACTTTGGGAAATTCCTCCAGCTTTCTGTACGCAAGCCCAGTGGATGCTTTAGACTGGGATTGTTAGCCTTGTGTAAGCTAATAGAATCACCACCTGCAGAGATCTGTGCACACCGGTTCCTCGTTCACTGTGACGTGCTGTATCCAACAAACCTGCGCTGTGCTGTCTTTGCAAAGGGGGGGGAGGTGCCCTGAGCTGCACTGCCCCTGCCGAAGCAACATTATTGTAACATTTATGACGCATGATTTATTGCAGGAACACAAAGGGAAATGGTGGCCGGCTATCTCACTGGGCTCAGCCACTGTAGAATGGGCTGCGTTAAGATTTCATGAGTAAATAGTCCCTTTGTTAGCGGGACAGGAGGAGAGGAGAGGAGAGGGAGAGGGGGAGCAAGAGGCTGGTGGGGGGGTTGGTGGTTGTGCAGTTCCTGAGAGAGAACGGACTGTAGAAATTGAGAGAGAGAGAGAGAGAGAGAGAGAGAGAGAGAGAGAGCGCTCTGTAGGGTTGTGCAAGTTGACTGAGCGTTATCTGATCTTGACTGCGAACCTGAAGTCAGTGCATTCCGGCGCTGCACCTAAAGGGCATCTTCCTCGGCTCGCTGGAATGCAGGCAGTGACGTCAGTGGTCGTAACCCCTCTGGCTCCAGCCGTGTTCAAAAATGAAGAAGGAAAAGGAGTGAGAGAGAGAGAGTGAGGGAGGGAGAGAGAGAGAGTTTCTTGTTTCTTTTGTATTTCAGTGTGTTTCAATATATGAACTGATTTGCTAACACTGCCAATGATGGTCATGTTGATTAAAGCACCCTTAAATTGAACTGATGGGGAGAGAGAGAGTGAGAGGTAGAGAGTAAAAGATAGAGAGATAGAGTGCAGGGCTCCAGGCAGGGGTCCAGGCGGCTGTAACCTGATCTGTAACTTTGCAGTGTTGGAGGTACTTCTCGTCTGCAATGCTCTTGTTTAACGTGCTCACACAGTGCAAGAGGCTGGCCTGCTCTCAAGAGGGGTTCTTCACCTCATATTAATTATGTAAATCAATTTTATTTCAATTAAAAAATAAATCAACAAATGCATACATTCGTGTAAAAGACATTTTATTTTTGTTTGAATGTATGTATTTATTTATTATTATATAACTATTTAATAAGCCCTTTGTATCGAGGAGCTATGATAATTTTCATTATGCAGACACACAAACTAGATGGCAAATTGAGGCTATGGGAAGAAGGTTGCTGGGGATTTGGTTTTCTTTCTTTCTCCCACTTGGCTATGACCTGTGACCCAAGACCTTACAGAAATGTACAGAGGGTGGGAATGTACACGATCGTATATACAAAGGCATCCTCTGTTTGTTTTTTTAAAGTCCATATTCTCTCTGTCAAAATCCGTTAAGCTTCTGTTAGGGTTAGGAAGGCCATCTTTCACTGTCATATGGCGGGAGCAGCTAATCTTGGTTCATCTGCAGTGAGGAATGAGAAAAAGCACAGGGCATGGCTGCGAAAACATGTGAAGCACGCTCCGTCTTTTAAATCCATGTGATTGTGATGTCCAACTGTTTGTTCAGTCAAAAAAACTTTTTCTGACCTCTGACAGGATATATAAATATGTGGGTGTGTGTCTGTGAATGTGTGAATATATATTTACACACACACTAACTCCAGAGAACTGGTTTGTAACATTAATAATACAAATAGAGAGTTTACAGTAAGATCAGAGTGTGCAGAGATCCCCTGCTTTGGATTGAAGTATTTCAGTTGTGGCAGAAAGACGCAGAAGTGAAAGTGAAGATGATGTATTTGTGCAGACTGATCTGTCCTGTTGTCACTCTCCTCCATGTGTCTGGTGCGTGTGTCCAGTCACTGACGCCTTGCTGTTGTTGTTGTCTTGTCCCAGGTGCGAGCGCTGGGGCCGAGCTGTCCTTCACCATGGAGCCCAGTGACATCGTCGCCGTGCAGGAGCAGCCCCTCATGCTGCATTGCCAGGTGGAGGGCATCCAACCAATCACCACCTTGTGGAGGAGGAACGGCGGCGTCCTATTGGAGGATGAGAACAATAGCATGTTTGCCAATGGATCGCTGCTCATTGGCCGGTTCCAGAGGACCAAAGCGGACGGCTCCTCCGATGAGGGAGACTACGACTGTGTCGCCCAGAACCACTTCGGCCTGGTGGTCAGCCGCAAAGCCCGTGTGCAGGCTGCAAGTAAGTCTGCCCCCTGTCCTCTTACTCTCGGCAGCACAAGTGCAAACACACAAGCAGGGCGTGGGCCTTAGTGTTAAACCCACGCTGGTAACACATTCAGTGATGACAAGCTGTGGGATTGGACGAACAATATGTTTTCTTGAAACGGATCGTAGGGCTTTAAAATAGAAGCTTTTGAGGCTGTCAGGGTGCTTGCATTGTTAACAGTCCCCTGGGGTGTCACTGCAGCGGTGGAGACGCAGTCTACCATACTGTTAGGAAGCCCCTGCTGTTTTCCCTTTGATTGGATTGTTTAATTGCTTAATTGGACGTCTGAAGAACAGTTCCTTCAAAGTCAATGAATAATCTCTAGGACTTGGAGAGGCCCTGCAGTGTTGAAGAACCACACAGGGGAGTATCGCTGCCCCCAGGGGGGACGCATCTCTCCCTTCTCTCTGGAGTTACAGTATATCAGCTCTCTTTCTTTCTGTCTCTCTCTCTCCCTCCCTCTCTCTTTCTCTCTCGCTCTGTGCCACCTCACAGCAGTCTGGAGCACTGGCCTCCAAACTGGTGATTTTGCCGCTCTAGAATTTAATTGGTTTAATCCATCCCCAGCATCACAGTGAGCTTAATTAGTCCAGCTCGAACCTCTGACCTCTAGGACAGGTCTAATGATGCTCAGGTGGAACTCATGAAGCTCGCAGGCGGCCTCAAGTGGATTAAAGGGCTTTGCGATGAATGTCTGACTGGCCAAATAATTGGACTTTAGTGCAAGAGTTTAGTGCAAATAATTGACACAAACACAGAGGCTTTAATCCTTGTGTGTGCCACGGGTCTGGCTAGGTAGGCACACAAAACAAGGCAAGCTGGAGTCTAAACATGCTCCCTCGGGAGGCGGGCACAGAGGCACAAGGACTTGGTCATGGTCCTGGCGCTGTCTCTGCCACCCGCTCGCCCTGCAGACCTCATGCTTGCCCGGCGACTGTGTGCTATTCGGTGCGTGACTTGACCCGACCCGGCCGTGCCCCCTCCCAGAGCCTTGCACCGCTCCTTTAAAGGCCACAGCAACGGCACTGACAGATTGCTTTACCTCTGAATCTGTAAGAGATGAAAATGTCAGACGGTGAGGAGGAGGCATTACAGTTAATGTCAGGAGCTGCTGCCTCCCCGAGTCCTATCTGAGATCACTGCATTTATATTGCCTCCCCTATCACAGGTTATGGTATTTAAAGTCCATTTGCCTGAAGACGTTAAATGGGTAATGATCATCTTTTCTCTATTAATTCCTTGTTATTTTTAGCAGAATGTAATTTGCAGTAATTACAGCAGTGAGGAATTTACCACACTTAAAGGCTCAGGGAGGATTCAGAGAACAGCCCAGAAAAATACATGTCTTTTGGATCACAGTGTTGCACTTTCTTTGTATAATTTTTCGAGTTGTAATCTGCAGCTTTATTCGATCGCTCCCGTAAGTCGTTTCTGTGAATTTCCCAGAATGCCTCTCCATCGCGTGCTTGTGCGTATTCATGTCTGCACTTTGAAATATTCCGGTGCAGAGCGACATCGCAGCAGGATGGAGCCGCCACACAGCCAGAGAGTTAACAAAGGAAAACACATGAAGCTAATATATCGTACATAGTGGCGAGGCTTCTTTCTGCATTCATATATTTTTTAATGACTGTGTTTGACATGAGGAAATCCCACTGGTGTGCTATTCTGGAGCTGTAAGTGTGGTGTATGAGGGCTGAGCTGGGCTGGGGGCCTGGCTCTTGGCTCCGCTGCCTGAACAGAAGCCAGTGTGATTGTTTAATCAGATCACAGCCGTAAAGTCATGGGTGATTGAATGGCAATGCACAGCAAAATAAATCCCCACTGGTATCTTATGGGATAGCTCGCAATGCGAAGGTCAAGAGGAATGCATAGCTTATGCCTGGAAACAATCATTACCCTCAACTTTCAGATGCATTGTCTTATTGCGGAGCCGTACACAAGGGTGCAGCGAAAGGAAATAATTTGCCTTCCCTGGAAAAAAAATTGCTGTTGTATTCACACACACGCAGATGTTGGGACTATCCTTTTTTTCCTCCCCTAACCTTCCCTGATCCTTTCTTCCTCTTAAGTCTGGGTACTGCAGTTTGTGCCGTGTTGCATTATTGCTGAAAGCTAAATCTGTTCATTTTGCCGCATGATTCAGGATTAAAATATTTTATGATTGTAATTTTGTATTCTTATTATTTTAAATCAAAATGCACACAAACAACAGTAAACACACAATGCTATGTTGTTTGTTAGTGGGCAGCCCCTCCTTTTGGGGCAAAGAGTTCTTGCGGTTTGACTGCAGGCTCTTCGGTGATTGGGGGGATTGGATCAGTTTCCTGAATTCTCAGAGCCCATTTGAAGGCTCGACAGCAATCACAAGACGGTGGGTAGCAGGCCTGCTGGACAGTCAGAACCTTTTAAAATGTCTCCAGGGAGTCCTTCTGAAAAGGTCATGCTATAGTTACATTTTAGCATTTTTGGGTTTACGTTAGAAAATCTTTATTTTTTCCTTCTGCAGGAGTGATGAATTTCTCAGAGATGGAGTGGAAACAGCGTCCTTAGCCAATATTCTGGGTAATCCCCCCCACAGACACACACAAACATAAACCTTGTTATTTTATAACTTGTAAATAAAAATTAACTTTATTAAACCGCAATGTTTTTGTGCATGGATATCTCAACTGTAAAAGCAGCAGCAGTGAACGTATTCATAAGCAATGGACAATGATACCTGCAATCTCAGTGGCGCTTTTTCAGCTCCGAGGATTTCAGACAGATTCGTAACACTCCTGCTCCATCCACCCCCAAGACAGAACATAAAAATGTCACTGCTGCATTAATAACCAAATATTTAATACCAGTGACACTTGACATTGGTTGCATTTTGTTCCATGCTGCTTTTTCAACACAGTGAGTGTTAATTCAGATGAAGCCGTCATACTGGAGGAAGGCACGTCGTGTTTCCCAGCCTGATCGGTGTGTTTGGATTGAGACACCCTGTCTGGTGGATGACGACAGATGATAATAGCAGAGGGTGTGTGTGGCGTCTATCTCCAGAATCTCCTCTGGTTTTGGTGTTGTTGTGACACGCAGTCATCCTCCAGTGTCAGATTTAAAAATCCATCCCTCACACACTCACACACACACACATGGGCAGGAGGAGTCTGTGACTCTGCAGTGCTAAGACAGCAGTTGTGTTTTTTCGGGGAAGGAAAGGGAGAGAGATGAGCAGGCGGCTGGTGATGGGTGGTAGCAGCCCTTGGTGTCTCGGCGCTCGACCGTGGGGATTAAAGCAAAGGTCAGGAGCGCAGCGGATGGGGAGGAGGCGGGAGCGCGGAGCTCGGCCAGTCAGGATAGACAGACAGACACACACACTCCAGTAGTGAGGCTGTAATTCTACTCTCCAAAGTAAAGATTATGCAGGTTAAGTAGCATACACATTGCAACCATATATAAAGTTAGTTAATATAAAAATAATAATAATAACTCAAATTCTTTACATTAACATTAAATACATTTGATTTCTCTTCTCCAAATTACATTTTGCATCAAAGTCCAGTCCTCAAGGTAACTCTTTCAGAATGGAACTAATTCTACAAAAATTGTCCCCCCCCAACATAGATTGTATCAGCATTTTATAGATTGTAGAGTTTAATCTTCACATTTTTAACCCAGACTTTCCTGGGGACAGAATGTCGTTCTTCTTTTTGCTGAGCGGTTTCCTTCCTGACCCCAGGCTTGTGACTCCTATTGATTAGTGACTCTGTGCTTGAAGATTACTGATGGTCTGGAGGTCGTGTTCTGACCCCCTGACCTCAGGCAGCGCTTTCCAGACCGGGCTGTCCCTCTTAATCATGTAACCTCTACAGCGCCCACCCGCGCCCCCCCTGCTGAAGTCAAGTCCAAGTTCTTGCATACCTTCTACTTGACCAAATCCATTCCACCTGTACCAGATTAAACAGATAGTATCTGACGTCTCTGGAGCCATGAAAGCCATTGCTTGTGTCCCTCTGACAGGCTGCAGTCTGTGCACCGCCATCCCGCTCTTTAAATTGATGGCAGCTCTGAGGACGCTGGATGCTGCGTCTCCGTAATGATGGTTTAATTTGTTATCAGAGACAGCGGGGCACCAGCCTTTCTAGGGAGGAAGAATAGCTCGCTTTAAGAAAAATAATAAAGCGTTTGGCGGGTTAAGTCCATTCACTGATGTTGTCTATTCAAAACCCATTTGTTTCTGTAATATCCGACTGGCCTGTTAAAATATGGTGATGGTATGTTTTGTGCTGTTTTTTCTTTTCTTCTTTCATGTTCTGCTGACTGTGGTGTGAAAGGCTTTGCATGCGGTGGCTGCTCTTAGCTGAGCGTTTTAAACTGCAATCAATGGCCCATTACAGCACCTGGAGATATGAAGTTGAAAGCCAGTTTGATCTGCAAATCGTTACGTATCATAGAGGTCTTCTATCTACAGTGCACCTTGGGTATTGTAATAATAATAACACCCGACGAAATCCATTTTCTATTTCATAAGCTGTAAGTCAACTTCATTTATTGTAACTCCTGTTTTTTTTTCCGCCATTCTCCTTCTCCTCCTTCCTCCTCCTGGACTGTAGCATAACAAACTGCACCACAAAATTGTGCCATAGAGACACAGTGCAGGTTTTCAAAATGCAGGGTTAGAACCAGAGCCACAGCCCAAAAAGCCTTTGAGAGAGCCGAGTGCTGACTAGGGCTCTTTTATCATATGAGAGTGTTTTAGTCACTTCAGGACTCCTTTCATGTCCTGTAAGCGGGCCTTTGAGACAGAAGAGGTGCAGTCTGGACCTCGCCTTCGAGTCCTGAGGATCAAAGAGATGTATTTTCTTTCTTTGGTCCGGAGTCGCCGGCCTCCATGATCATCCATTTGTCATGTAGGTAACGTCGCGTTCATTATGGGTTTCGGGGTCCACGGCAGCGTTGCAGCCGGCAGCCAGGGCCTGTGATATGAAGGGAGGTGTGATTAGGCCAGCGTCCGCGTGGTTACGCCCCCCCCTCCCCGCACTCACTGCCAGGAGATAAAAAAAAATCCCGGCCATAAATTGTGGCCCTTATTTGCCGTACCCAGTTCCTGGGCTCACGGTCGGGAGCTAATACAGATGGAGCCCCCATCGCCTCTCTCAAAGGCAGGCCGGGCCAGGGAACGCGTTATTTTTGTAAATGTTATCTCTTTGATGGCCCCCCCCCCCCCACTTGGAGTTCCTCATTAGGTTGGGCTCAGCGTGTCACTAGGAAGCTTTTTATCATTTCAATGACCTTACGGGAGGCTTACAGTGGGCCAAGCCGGCTCCTAGTGCTTCTCTGGGTATTGTTCTCTTCTGGGCCTGTCACCAAGCAACTGATAATAAAAGCCCTACAAAATGGCTTTTATGATCAATCGAAAAGACGAGCTTTTCTCCTTTTCTTACCATTAATTGGAAAGAGTTTAAGCTTTGTAAGTTATAATTTATTTTTTTGGTGTCCATTCAGTGTTTAAGACTGTAATTGACCTGGCTGGCTCTTGTATAGATTTGGAGAACCTGATTGAAGTGCAGTTTGGCAGCGAGATTAAACTCTTTGGGGGTGGGTGGGGTTCGGGGGGAGAAGGTAATAAACAATGATCTTAAAAGCATGCAAACTAAAAAAAAAAGAAATAAAAATATCTGCTTTAGTTTTGCAACTGGGAACAAAATAATTCAATGACTATCTAGGCAACTGCTGTCTGCAGAATGATCAGGCCAGTAATTCAAGGATTTATATCAGGTGTTGTGGCAGGACTACCAGACCTCCTGTTTGTGTGCTGTGGATAAAGACTGTGTCAGACAGTTACCAGACCTTATGAAAAAAAAAAGCATATATTTTGTTAAATGCTGTTTTTTAATATTGCAAATAGTCTGAAACACAATGAATGTGAGGAAATTAAAAAAAAAAAAAAAAATATATATATATATATATATATATATATATAAAAGATGAACGTATCGGGCATATACTTTATATATTAGAAATATTCTTCTTCTTATCAGATTCAAATGAATACACAACCAAAAAAAATCTCTCCGAGAGGGATTGCTGCCTCCGTCTGCAGCCAGCCTGACAAAGAAGAGGTTATGTTGACATATAACCATCAAAGCACTGCTACTCATGGGGGGTGGGGGGGCAGTGGAAATTCCTCTGCTGGGGTGCAGGGGCTCCTCTCAGCAGGCCTCCCCAGCCCAGCGTTGATGCAGCCTGGATCACATGCCCGCCAGTGGGCCGCCATCTCGCTGGCATTCCTTGATAAATGCCGTTGCTTTGTCCGCTTTAAGAGGCCCCTCATTACTCGGCTTTGATGTTGCGTTTCGCACTTACCACTGTCACCGAGCTCAATGACTCATTCTCACAGGTCAGGGGAGAGCCACAATAGATCAGAATACATTTGGAGGAAACGAACGGAATTGGCCCGGCAAACAAGAGTGCTAATTAAGGGCCGGGGTAGCCCTGTGCCGCTGGCTCTGCTGCCGAAACAAAGGGTCTGGGAGTAGGAGGCAGGGGCCGGTTCAGTCTTTCTGTTTTTGTTGCTGCGCGGCTGGGCCCAAATCGCTGTGGTATTGCTTGAATCGCTCCAAAACGTCAAAGCTTTCATTTTGGGGAGAAGGTAGTGGAGAAGGCAGGCTGAGGCTCTGTGCCGCAGGCAGGGCCGAAGCTCTCGGACGCCCCAGTCAGCTGGGTCCAGCCACTTGACCGCTCTTCTTCAGGGTCCTGCCCACTTTTATCTTACTGAGCCTCTCTCCTCCAGAAGAAAAGGGTCCATACTGGACTATAGTGGGGCAGCCGATTGTGGCAGCTCGCTGGGGCTAATTTGGCCCTTTAGCACTTCTCAGCAGAGTTCTCCCAGAGTTCAGTGTCATCCCAGTTCATTACGGTGTGAGGAGAGCAGGGGGGCGGTTGGTGGTGGAGCCCTGTCTCCATCTATTAGAGAGACGTGTGGAGCCCCTGCCGAAATGGGAACGGAGCAGGGGCAACGTGCATTCTTGTGCATTAAAGGAAAGCACTCCTAGCACCTAGCACCATCCATCCAGCGGCCTTTGGCAAAGTTAACACATCTTTGTGGTGTAAGGAATGCAGGGAAGTGTTTGTCCTCCCAGACCGAGTTTTTGCAGACATTAGAAGGTTTGTGTGTGTTCTTCTGTCTTTCTTTCTTTAAAAATAAATCCAAAACAACACACAGGGTCAGTGAAGAAAAGACACGGTAGGTAAACGGCAGCCACTGTTGAGACACGTGTTGTGTCACCACCTTGTTGCGTTTGTTATGGGTTCTGTAAGCATATTTGGTGGATTAAATATAAAAAGAGGTTGTGAGTTCGCACACCCGACACCTGGCAGAGATTCAGATTCTCAGGAAGAGGAAGAAAAAGAGACAGAGGAATGCAGTTAGTAAGGTCACAGGAGTTTAAATGGAGACAGAGGATTTGGAAAAACCACTCTAGAATATCCCTGAGGAGGAGGGCTTTGATAGGTTCTTCCTGAGATCCAGGGCTCTAAATAGATAAATGCAGCCCCGGGTGCGTGGGCCACTGCAGGCGTGTGATGTTTTCGAGCTGAAGAGGAGGTTTCCCAGCACGGTAAATAAAATCCCTGGCTGTGTTTCATTTGGGTGCAACACGCGGCGCAGACCTGCAATTCTGCGATGGAAATTATAGAGCAGGGTAGGAATCTATCAGTTAGGCACCATCTCACCATCGGAGAGAGCGGTGTGTTCCGCAGCGCTGCCTCTCCGTCTCTGTCTGTGGAGATTGTCAGTGCGCAGTGATGGAGTGACCAGGGCTGCTATTCTGTTTGAAAGGCTTTACTCCTGGATTGACCTGAAATCAATGTGACTCGCCTACCCCCAGCCCACTGACTGCAGCGCTGCCATGCCTGTCACGGCCGCCCCCCTGTCCAGCTCAGCCTGATCGACTCGGACAGGTTCTCTAGGAAAAAAAATCCTTGCCCAAATCATCATCATGGAATTCTCTGTGCTGGCTGGGCTCCATGTAATAATCCCCCTCCTTTTTGTGTTTTAATACACTAGGTGTTGTGATGTTTTGGACAGCAGTTGCCCTTTCTGCATTGATGGGCTTCCCTGTTGCATACATTGTGTTCTGCTGGACAGACTGAGATTCGCCCACTTTCTGTGTTCCCAATACATCTGCCAGTCTGACGTATATCCAGCACACTATAATCAAAAAATCTAAGCAAATCTAACTTTATTGAGGGAGCCGGGGTTGAGAGTCTCTGGACCTGTCTGCATTTTGCACAGTGTGGGTGTTAAGTGTGTGTGCGTGGAATTAATGACGGTGCGAGAGCGGGCAGCCGGCCTCACTTCGAGCTGGGCTAATGGCCCTGGTGTTCCTGACGAGTGTCTGAGGACGAGGGGGGAGGGGGGTATTGTAGCATTCATCCAATTCAAGTCCATTTCCAAAGGCAGGCACTAAAAAAAAACATAAAATAAAATCTGCCCGTGAATGGCTGGCATCAGGTGTTTCAACTTGGCTCCAATTCCGCCAGCAGTGGGATTTGTCTGGTGCACGTCTCTCCCTGAAGGACGGACGTGACAGCATTTTTAAATCACCCGTTTTTATTACACTCCCCCTGCACACCTCCCTCCTTACCTGTCCCATTTCCAGTTTACAAAGTAACTCTGTGTGAAACAGCAGAAGAAGACCCAAATGGGGTCTCTGATAGCAGAGAGCCAGCTTGTCTGTTGGATTTTATAGTTTTACTGCGGAGACAGGAGGCAGGGAGTTTACCAGGCAGAGTGCAGAGTTACAGTCAGCAAAGCCAAATCAGAGACAGATAAAGGAAGAGCATTCAGCCATTACAGTATTTTAATCTTGGAGGGGTGAAAAAATCTACAAATGTTCTTATTACCCCAAATGCAAAACAAACAAACATACAGACAATTGTTTTAGGTTGACTTATAAATGCATTGAATGAGAGCGAGAGAGCACGAGTGAGCAAAGTGCGATGTCAGTTTCATATATATCCATGCATAATGATTGTGTTTGGCCCACATCTGTCAGATTGAGTCAGTCAGTCATACTCTCAGCACCAATCAAATGAAAGGCTTCTCTGCGGCTCATAAACAGAACTGCATCTCTCTGGAGGTTTGCGTACGGAGCGTGCCTCTGCCTCTGGGTCTGCTAATCAGCACAGAGAGGTGATGCTGCGGGGGGTGAAGGGCTGAGGATTGGGGGGGTACCCTTGTTTGTCCTTTGCGATGGTGAGATCTGTAGGCGCTCCGAGTGGTGAATCGCTATTGATCGGCCACAGCGCAAGCAATCCTCAATTCTCGAGACCTATCTGTGCAATCAGATCACCGCTGGCTGGCCTGTTTTCATCCTGCTGGAAATGGGATTGAGAAACTGGCCCTGGTTATTTGATCTTTCTGCACTCCAGAGATGAGTAATTCAACACATCTGTCGAGGAAAACATTCCCCCCAGCTCCCCAAACCCCCCTCCACCATCACCAACACTACCACCCACCCCCGCTCCCTCTGCACACATTGTCAGCTTCAGTTTCCCCACCAGGCCTGCTCTGCACTTCCTTCAACATGGTCCTCTAGGAAGTGTACCTGGCAGGTATGGTATGGCAGGAAAAGAGAGAGTGTGTGGGGGGGGGTAAGGATGCAACTGGGAAAACGCTATTATGAGTGGGGGTGGTACAGCTTTGTAGAGGGAATAATAGAATAATTACCCCTGGCTCAATCAGGGAAGCAAGCTATTTTATTAAAGCGGCCTGTAGCAGATCCATTGGTGACTGTGACATGGCTTTATGAGCTGTACAGCTTTTTCACTGACTTATTTATTTATGTATTTATTACAGCCCTTGTAAAACCTCACTAGGGCCTTCATCATTGCAGTATGGCTACATAGTGCCACTGCAGTAACATTTTCTATAACCATTACAGAGATTTGACGGCTGTTGCGCTTAACAACCCTGGGAAAAACACCAACATCAATAATTAATCGAAATAATGAGAAAAGCCATTTCCTTTCTCCCCTTTCAGTCTTAGCAAGCCGAGGCTGAGGGTGAGGGTGGGGTGGGTGAGGGTTTGGCAACTGTAATTGGCACATGTCCCTGCTAACTAAACCGAGTGCCCCAGGACAAGGTGCAGGCAGGCCAGCGTCTGCAGATTGCACTCTCCTCGGCTCAGCGGTGCACTTGCATGACTTGCTGCGATCCCCACGAGCTCTAAATATAGCAGCACGGGAAGCCTGCGGCAGCCGTTCAGATAAGGGATCCCCACTCTCGGCTCCCCGCTTGCTGACTGTGTTCTGAGGGCTGTCGTCATCCCGGGAAATCAGAGCAGGGGCTGTGGCAGCAAGCCAGACACAGATTAGTGGTTTAACTGGGCACCGCTCCTCCGGCGCTCTCTCAACTTCTCAGCTTCCGACAAGTGCCACTCTCTCCAGATAATTAATCATTTTTGTGCATAATTCCATTAAGGAAAGTCCAAATAAGGAAGGGGGGGGGGGTTATAGGGTTAGATTATAGAGAAGTTGATGATGGCGTGGGCTGACAATTGGAGCTGCAGGGGTAAATTTATCAACGGTTTGTAATTTTATTTAGTTACTGAATTTTATTAATTCTATCAAGTCTGACACTGTGACAATTTTTTATAAACACCTGAATTCCATAACCTCTCAACCCGCCCCCTCCCCCTGTACCTCCATGGTAAATGCATTGGCCTGTTTAGTCTTTGATGTGAGTTACATTCAAGGTCATGGTGAGTTTATCTGGGGAGGGGGAGAGTGTCGGAGAGCTGGGCTGCAATGATGTTGCCCAACTGTTGTTCTTCTCCGAACAGCCATTCTCTCACCCTCTCTTCAATCTTTCTGTCCCACAGCCACAGGCAGAAGGGGCATCTGGCACTCTTACTGATTTTCTTTTTTTCTATTTCCCTCCATGTCCCTGTTATTGAAGCTGTGCCAGAATGTCTCACTATACCAGTTGCACTCAGGAGGACTCAAGGAGAATGTGCCTGGGATACAAAAAATGTAAAACATGCCACACTTATCAGTAGGATAAGCAAGGAGGTGGGAGTAAAGTAATTCTGCTGGATTTAAATGTTTTACATTTCGTTCTGATGGGTTAATTTGAGAGCTGCCCCAGCGTGTTACTCTCTACAGAGCGTGCGATCATCGAGGAATCGCCATGAGAGCCATTGATCCAGTCCAGAATAATGGCCTTCATCCGCCACTGCCCCCTCCCCGCCAAAGCTGTGACTTATTAAACCTGTTTTCCAGTAAACAGAGATAAACTAAATGCTGTGACTAATTGTAGTATTTTTAGTCTCGCTTCCAGCCCCTGGGGAGAGAGGGGAGATACACATGTGTCCTACCCCCCAACCCCCCGTCCCCTAGACCCCCTCTCACCCCCCCATCTATCTACTGGAACATTAAAGTGTCAGTTTGTTTATAGTGTTTGGAGAGAACATTTGTTTAATTCTGCTCTGCGGTTACAGTGTGACGGATTGTCAGAGGGAATTAAAGTGGGAAGATCAAAGCCTCCCTCCGCAGTGTCCGTCCGGGAGCCATGGCGCTCCCTAGTGTCGGTAGCCTTCTGGAACTGAATCCGCCTGCGAATTCCAGTACGTCAAAAGAGCGTTCCTCTGGTCCCTCTCTCCCTCCGGCTGTTGGCTGCCTGCGCCTGTGGAGCCTCTTTAAATAGCCCAGTGGCTTATTAAGGCATAAGGTTTCATTTGCAATGCTATTTGGTGTAATTGTGTTGTTGTGCAGGCAGGATAATGGGTACGCAGGTAGGAGGGTGGATAGGCAGGTGGAATGCTAGCTGGATATAGAGATGTACAGCTTGAGAGACTGACAAAGATAGCATGGGTTTATTTTGAGGTCGCTGACTGACAACCTGAATCAGTATTTTCATAATTTACTCATGGGCACTTGATGTCATATTCTGTGATTGTCTGATGATGATTATTGTTATTACGAATTTCAGACCCTTTTAAGAGCAGCTTGCCTTGCCTCCTCGAGAGGTCTTAAACCCCGGGCGCTCCCCGGCATCTTGTGTTGGACGTCGTCCTTTCTTCTCGCATCGCTCTCATGTCATCTGCTGTGATTGCTGTCCTTACAGACAGCCCTTAAGGAAGCGGCTGTTTTATTCATCTGCAGTTTCAATGACTGCATTCAACCAGATGCTTTTCAGAGCACGTCCATCTCTCACCTCGCCACAAAAGATATTTATTCTGTCAATATGCCGCCCAGAAGACCACTCTTCTGTATTTAAACAGTCGCTCATCAGCTCTCTCTGCGAGGACTGACAGCAATCTAAACTCCAGCCCTACAACGACAGAAGGAAGAAAACAAACAAACAAGACAATAATTTGTATTGATTGGCTGGCTTGGGTGAAGGTGGCCCCTAGTGGGGTTGTGTCCTTGGTTCTGAAGCAGTGTGATTTGTAGCTTTCACAGCTGCTAAATTGGCATGCCCCCTGGCTTCTGAATTCACAGCCTGAGTCAATTTTATTTTGCCTACTGTCCTTTCATGATAGAGTGCTTTATCGCAAGTGGGAGCTGGCCTCCATCCAACTGGAGCATGCGGTCTTGTGCTGCTGAGTGCGAGGGTGATATATACGATTGTTTTTTTTTAACCATCGCTGGGTTTACTCAACTCCAGAGCTAGCATTGGGGGGGAGGGGGTGATAAAGGGAAAGCGAGGACAGAGTTGATGATAGTCCGGTTGTCCATTGTCACATCAGCTGAACCATCCACAGCCTCCCCCCACCCCTCTGGCCTCTGTTCACGATGGCAGGTCTTCCTTCTTTTTTTTTTTTTTTTTACCATGGTGGGGATCTGATAGAGGGAGGGGGTTTGGGGTGCAGGAATGCAATGGTCTACTTTCTTACTGTGGGGTACAGCGCACGGTGAGAGTGTGCAAGAGGAGGCGGCGCCAGGCAGACATCCTACGTGCACACACGCCCTATCCAGGCCACAGCAGCTGTTACATTGGTGGATATTTTGATGAAGATGAAGGATGTGTGTGAAAAGTCTTTGAGAAAAGCTGGAAGCCATTTCAGTGTTGGCATGTATTGACTTTATTTTTTTGGAATGAGGGGTACTTGGCTGGCAGCCAATGACAATCATGAACTGGTGTACTACAACTTAGACAAATAACACTGTTGCAGCCCAGAGCAATTAAGCAACACATACTCAACTGCACTTCCTAATACCATTAATTCGCAGAAAAGCACCCCCACCAAAAAAAACCAACCCTGTCTGCGACTGTTGTGACAAGGTCAATGTGAAAACATGAGTGACAGAGTGACATTCAGAGAGGCTGGCTGGAGCTACTTCCTGGGGATGTAAATAGGTAGGTTTGATTCTGGGTCTTTTTAGAGGAAGATGAAGTGCCCACAGCTGCTGCAAATTGAGGAGCCTTTCTTTTCTTTCCTCTCTCTTTCTCTCTCTCTCTCTCTCTCCTGCTAACGAGCTCCATACCAGAGGTGCAGAGTGGAATGCGATCTGTCGGGGAAACAAAAAAAAAACCAGCTGCCATTTAAACAGTCCAGCAAGAAGATCCCAGTAGCCGTCAACGCTCTCTGGAGGAGCTGAATGAATCCTCTGCCAATGCCAAGTTGCTCTTTGTTTATTTATATTTAATGGCCGGTCAGTTCAGATTTCATTCGGCTGCCAGGTTCTGTCACCAACTTCTGCAATGGCTTCGAAACACTGTGTGCCGTGCGTCTTGTGTTTATCTTCAGTATCGTACTGCTCAGAGAGATGTTTCAAACTGGTTGAGCTTAACTTGTCAGTGTGTGCAGGGGCACCCTGGACAGTCGCTTCCCACTGTGTCCGCTGCTCTGGGAGAGTGTGTGTGTGCCTGTATCAGCCTGTCGTTTTGAACTGGACAAGGATTGACAGAGCGTGTCCTCTTTCTGTTCTGTTCTTGCTGTTGATGGCAGAGGAAACGTAATGGAGAGCAGACCTTTGCATTGTCTGATTTGAAAATAAATTTAATTAATTACATAAAATAACATGTGCCCTCTACAAGAAGGAGCGGAGGATGAAAGCAATTTACTCTGAAAGAAGGAGAAATACATAAAAAAATGAGGACGTGTCACACTTCCTCTCCATTGTTGAGCTGAGGCTTGTAACCTTGACCATGGACGTGAAGCGCTTGCCAGCAGCTGAGCTTCGGCAGATATTAACATTCTGCCCGCTTGTAAAGGGGGATTTGCCATTGTGGAGTCGGAGGAAGGTGGTGTGCGGTGGCGGGGGATTCTGTTAATTAATTCTGCTGGGGTCCGGATGTCTCTGGACCACCCTGGCCTGCTCAAACAAACTCATGAAAAGGGGGCTGAAAGTACCCCGGTTTTAGCACTCATCTGGGGGAATTCCTGAGTAATGGAGGTCAGGGGTCAGCCTTGGACAGGGCAGGAGAGGGCAGAGGTCAAACGGGTGGCAGGGCAGGGTTACACTCCAAGCGTCTGCTGTCTAGAATTGTTTTTTTGTTGTGAATTTGGTTGTCTTAGGGCCTCTTGTCCTTTGTCTTTGTGTCTGGCTGTATTTCACATGTTCAACTTCCAAGTTCGTCGATATCTGTTGTGTGTTTTTAGACCGTGTGGCCCTGTACATTACATTGTGCTGTGTGACTGTGTGTGTGTTTCCCCCAAAGTTAGATATTCTTACATGGTTTCCTTTGAAAGCACCTTGTAAAGAAGTGCATCTCTCCCAAGTTTTACAGCATGTTGTGGTGCACACTTTGGACTGGAGGTGCTTGCTCGGTCCCTATTAGCACCCCGACCCCCTTGGCTTATATTGTATGTATTTTTCCTTTGAGCCAGGAGACAGTTCGTACCCTGCCGTCTCAGTGCCGATCTTCACAGGCCCGTTGCTGCGCTTCGCTACACATTATGGCATCTTTACTGTGAAAGACTGCTGTAAAAACTTTTACAGGGTCAGCACCACTGACCAATAAAAACACCCACTTCCTGCCCCTGCCCCTCAACTCGCAGGCATGCTGTGTTTTTCAGGTTTCACTTTTAAAATGTGAGCACTGAGACCCTATTTTTATTGTGAATAAGTCTTGTGTGTGTGTGTGTTTGAATATTCAGCCATCTAATGCAGATTGGATGCTGGTTGCAGGGATGGTCAGAGTGCAGTCTCTGTGTAGTCAGCAGCCCTGGCTCCATCACTCGGCAAAGTTCTGGGATAATAATGGAGACAGTGTTATCCCCAGGAATTCGGGTAAAAATAGGTCCTGTTTCTTTAAGGATGAACTTGGGAGCATCTGAACAGCCGAATCCAGAGCTGGTGTCATGAGGACAAAGGGGCATGATCCCAAGTAGCTGGTTTATTTTACACAGAGTGACACAGAGTCAAGTGGTGTCCACGTACTCACACACACAGACAAACTTACATACTCTCATAGTTTAACATACACTCCCACAGTCTTGCACACACACTGACACAAACACACACTCACACTCGCTCTCGCTGTAAGGTTTGAGTTGATCTTCTGCTCTCTCTCTCTCTTTAGCCCCAAGCACAGGTTGTTCCATTAATCATATGCGTGTGAGCGTGCGTGTGCATGTGTGTGCGTGCGTGTTTGAGTATGAGTTGGTCAGTGTGTCTGTATGTGAGTGTGTATGTGTGTGTTATGAATTAGCAGAGGCTGTAATCTGACAGCACTGATAGTATTCTGTGTAGTGCATGCGATGTCGCCTGCTGCTGTGCGCAGTGAAATATGGCTCTGCTGTAGCCCTCGGCGGGATGTGCGCCTCGGTAATGGGTTACAGCGTGACCCTACAGGATAGCTGGAGTGTGTCAGCGCCCTAATGGATCTGCTCTCAGCATTCATCGGGTAGCAGCGCTGCATTCCTGCCGGGGTGTGAGAAGCTGCTCGGCTTTATGGAAATCCAGCGATCGGCTTTCTAGCCCTCGTAGAAGAAATGCTTGCTAGTATGCAGCACTGGGGCCAAGACACCCACAGCCTCCATACATCCTCCGCCGTGTTTATTAGCTTCCCGCCTGCTGGGCTTCTGCAGTGATGTGTTCTCTGTGTGCTCCCCGAGCCGAGCCGAGCTGGGCCAGGCCGGGCACCCTCCTTCATATGGGCTCACCGGGCCCATGCTGCTGCCGTAGCCAAGCAAGCCGGACAACGAAGCGTGGGCTGGGGGAGGGAGAAAGCGATAAGACTTCTTAAAAGTGCTGCCCCCGTCACCAACCCCGCACCCCCAGCTGTGTTTGCCCCAGAGGTGATTAATGTGGGGGTCGAGGGATGCCAGGGAGCTCATCTGATGGTTCAGCTGAGCCTTGTTGCTGGTGGGAATGGGGAAACGGCACAATGCGCAGGGCAGTGTGTGGAGTGTGTTCTGTGAGGATGACCACGGTCTCCCTGCCTCCTGCCTCCTGACTGACTAACTGAATGACTGACTGAGGCCCCCTTTTGTCATTTCTCTTTCTTTTTCTTTCTTTCTTCCCCCCGTCCCTTCTCCCTTATTTACTCAAAGACAGTGGGGTCAGAGGTTGAAGTGGGGTGGGCTGCTGGGAAACAGTAACCTCTGTGAGAGCAGTGGGGCTAGGAGGCGCCTCCCCTTCCTCTCCCCCCACTCCCAGGGCCCCCCAGGGCAGCGGCATTGACCCCGGCTTTGGCAGAGAGCAGAGGCACCCTGACCTTGGCATTGACACTGCAGGAGAGAGCCCCTAAGCCCCCCTCCACCAACACAAACACTGCCGCCGTGCTCCCAGTGTGGGGAAAGACCAGAGCAAGACGAAACAAAAGAGCACCAAAAAAATCCCTGATTGGTCATGCTGTCAGCAGGGATATATTACAAGGTTTATTGTTTCTTTATGGTGCCTGAATTCTTACACTGTGTGAATGAATGCATGTGTTTTGCATTTTGTTTTGTTTGGTTGTTTTTTGTTACAGTGGAGAATTACAGGTCTGGACTATTTTGTTGATGCACACTGCTTGTTTTGAGTTATTTATTTTAAGCAGGCATGTTTTTCAACCCAAGCTGACATAAAAATAAGTCTCTTCATTAAAAGAGTAATGCTGATTTTATTATCAAAAACAAAACCCAATCAAACAAACAAAAAAAAAACATACCTGTGCGAGAGATGAATGCGATTGTGAAGGGCACACGTTTTGCAGAACATTTATGAGTGAAGGAAGGCGAGCGTGAGAGAGAGATACCGCTTGTTAGGTTTTCATTATAGTCTTTCTCTCACGTCGGGATAATGTGCCTGAAATAGATGGGGTTAGAAGTCAGATTTGTATTTGGAGCGGGCTGCCTCTGGCTGGAATGGAATTCTGCACGAACCAATTAGATGAAGTCGCTCAGTCGGAATGCAGTGGGATTCTTTGGAGATTGCTGTTTTTCTGCCCGATTATGTCATGCCATTATTGTGGGGAGCATCCTGTGTGCACTGTGCGGCTTAGTGCGTGAGGACTGTACAGTGCCCCTCTGCCTGAACCGGGGGGAGATCTGTGATGTTTGTTTGTTTGCTTTTACCGTGTTATTACTCTTCCCACAGTTTTACAATGCACGCCCCTGCGCTTTCCCACACTGCACGGCTGACTTCCCCCACGGAGATTGCCTGTAACGCTGATGGGAGAACAGCCCTAACCCAATCAGGCCAGGGCTCAGATAATCGCTATGGCCCATCCTTAGTTAGACAGGGACTCCTCTTCCCTCTGCTTAAAGGAGTTGCGTCTTTTGTAAGAAAGAGACAGAGCAGTAAAAGGCAAGAACAGGGAATCGGTTTTCAGCAAAACTCTACACTTTGTCAGACAAAAGCAGGAAGTGTCTGCGGGTGAATTGACCCATTAGCTGCCTCCTATTGCTGCCTTATCACGACAGCTTATCGGTATTAGTTATGCACAGTAAATCTGGAGCTGTGAGCCTCCGGGACATCAATGAAAATGCAGCAGGCAGTGTGAGTGATGCTGAGTGTGTGGAAGGAGGCCGTCTCCAGTGCAGGGGAAGGGGAGGCCCATCTTCACTATCTGGTGTGGTAGCTGAGATCTGTGTTGTCCAATGATGGTTATTGTCTGAGGTTTCGCTAAGAGAAGGACCCTGCTCCTGCCCTCCCCGTTTCCACTTTCATTGCGTTCCCCTCCTCACCACACTTGCGCACATGGCAATGCTGCCTCCTACCCCTGTGACCTCTGTAGACGTCATGAAATTATTTCTGGGCATTTTATTTCACTGTCCTGCTCACGGGACATATGGGCAGGACGCTGGCTGTTCGGAGTGGTGGTCGGTTTGTTTGGGCAATGGAGCCACTCACGTCTAGGAACCTGAAAGCAAGATTTGAACCCGGGGCCGGCAAACCTCCCGGCACTGTCGGTTGACTTTTATGATTATGGCTTTTTGAATTGGCCCTGTTAGGCTGACACCACGTTGAGGGATTGCTCTGTTAGATAAAGACCAATAAAATGTAGATGAAAAATGCCAGCTGTGGCTATATAACAGAAAAATGAAAAAAACGAACAAAAAACTATACCGTAAAATATAACCATTTCTTGGTGTACGTAGGTTAATGGAAACCCTGTGAGTTGTTTCTGATAGGGACTCCAGCCTGTTGGATAAGTGGTTTTACAGATGCTGTTAAATCTTGTACCTACTTGTCTGGTCAGATCTGCAGTCTAGAAGGGGCTTATAAAGGCTTCTTGTGGTTTTGCTGATGTGTCAGGGGTCAAATGTTGTCCTTTAGCTCATCATATAAAGAATGTATAATGACTGCAGGACTGGGGGCCCTTTGGGCTGCTTTTATATGTCAACTTCCTATTATAAAAGTAATAAAATAGAACTCTGTTCCTTTATTATTTTCACAGATTACAGTCTTAAATTGTGCCATTTTATTATAAGATATGGAATGAAACCTCTTAACTACAGTGAGCTTATTCTCTTTTCTCAATTTTTAAGAAGCACAATGCAGATTTGTAGTGGTCCTTCTGTTGCTGTGGTAGATCTAAGATGACTGCCTGGCTTTGGTCAGTTCTGTGTATGTGAAGCTCTTTATCGTTAGCAAGTTGTTTGTGCTCATTAAGAAATTGTGGTCGATCATTACCAGTTGACTGTCATGTCAGCTTGCTTCATCACCAGGGACACCCCAGTAATTAGTTATTTGTGAATGTGTTGAAACCATCGAAACGTGAGCACTTTCTTGTAAACACATTGTCATTTCTGCCACTTCTCTCCCTTTAGCTAAGCATGAAATTCTGCTTGTGATACTAATAGAAAATGTATAATTCAATAAAAGGGATACAAAAAATTGTGTGTGTGTGTGTGTGTGTGTGTGTGTGTGTGTGTATAGACATATATAGATATATTTATGTGTGTGTATAGATGGATATATAGACCCCTTGCTGGGATGTGTATTAGCATTAATTCATATGGATTAGTGTGTGTATGTGTGGCTATCGGTGTGTGTGTATGTGTGTGTATGTGTGTGTGTGTGTGTGTTTGCATTAGGGTGGGGGCCCGTTCTCTGAGAATGATTTCCCTGGTGGCTGCAGTCAGCTGGCTGCTTGGGGGCTTTGCGAGAGGTGGCTGCCCCAGTGCCAGCTGGCGTGCGAGGCCAAGGCGAGCAGGTCCTGACACCATCACTGTGACAGCCTCCACAGGAGAGGGCCAACGTGGGGCCCTCCGTCACCTTCCACCAACCCTGTCAGGGCAGCAGAGCGCCTCTGCCCTTTGTCTGCAGCTCCATGTGTCCGGGAGAGAGTGCATCTCTCAGAGCAGACCTTTCTTTCTTTCCTTCCTTCCTATTCCTAATATTATCATCCTTTTAAATTATTATTGTTAGTATTTATTATATTTTTCGCAAGAACTTGTTTCATGTGTGATTGGAAGAAATGGTATTTGAACTAGTAAACAGCTCAATCGGTTTCTTCTGATAGTGAACGTGATCCAGATTTTGTGTGTGATCGATCAGTGAATTGATTGATTGATTGATTTTGCTCCTCTGCGAACCTCACGCCACAGAAATATATCCCCCATGGCTCCCTGCGCATTGCGAGTTCCTGTCTCAGCGAACGGCAGTCTTCTTGATACTTCAGGCTTGTTTTCTTAATTTGAGCGCATTCGTGAAGACAGGCGTGTGAAGTAGAAACGATATTAAGATGTATTGCTTTTCCGCGGCTGCTGTACGCACTGCACAAGAGCCGGCTGCTCGAGAGAAGAGCGAGGCTTGAGCTGCTGTCTGAAGGGAGTGATAATTGCTGCAGTGTCAAACGGGCGTCAGTGGGTCAGTGCGCTGTGAGATACAGTATGGGCCACTGGAGAGCTCCTCTATAGCAGTCCCCCCCTCCTCTTTCTCTTATTTGTGTCTACTTTCCCTCTCTCATTCCTGCACATACTCTCTCTTTCCCCATCGCTCCATAACTCCTTTCTATTCATCCCTCTCTGTCACTGTCTCACTGTCTTGGTTCTTCCCTTTGTATCTCTCTCCTATCTTTGCAATCGCTGTTCCTCCGCTCTCCCTCCCTTTTTAATTCTGTATCTCTCCCTCTCCCCCTCTCTCTCTCTCCCTCTATGTATCTCTCTCTATCTCTCGCGCTTTCTCACCACCCCAGTAAACAGATCTCTGCCTGCCACACGTGACCACACATTTTGGCCTAGTTTACGATGAAAGGCTGCAGTTCAGCTTTTCCTTGAGTTGTTGCCAATTGGCTACCTAGCAGAGAGAAACCCTTACTACTGCCAACTGAGCGAGGAGCAGAGTGAGTGAGTGAGTGAGTGAATGAGTGAGTGAATGAGTGAGTGTGTGTGAGTGTGGGTGTGTGTGTTTGTTTGTGTGTGAGTGAGTGTATATATTCATGTATGTGTGAGATAGAGAGAGAGCTCAGCATAGCTCAGGGATATATTGCAGTAATGTTTTGCTCTAGGAAAAACAATTTCCTAGAAAGCTGAGCACATTAACACACTCCAGGTGGAATCGTCTCAGGAAGTGTATCAGTGATTATTGATCAGGCCAGGACGAGCCCTGAAATGCTCAGTCCAACTGATCAGCAATTGGTTTCAGAATGTTTTTTTTTGTTTTGAAAATTTTTAGTAGTGGAGTTGGGTCAGGGGGGAGTATACAGCAATAATGACAGCACACTGCGAGGATGACTCATATCAGTATAGCAGCTCTCTCGCCCTGTAGTAGAATCCCATTAACACAGATGCACATTGAATCAGCACAGGAGAAGAGGAATGCTTTCTCTCTCTAATGTAGCAGGTCCATGAATCCATGTGAAATTGCCAAACACACGCACACATGCGCACACACATACACAGAGTGGAATATAAGAACAAAGCCGACAGCAGTTCAAACAGAATGCCTACTTTTTGTATATTCTGGAACAGATAAACATAAAATACTCTATTAGTCTCTGGAAATGCCATTTCACATCTTTTCATTTCAATGTTCCCCCTGTCCTGCAGACATGAGGTGAGCCCTGCAGTTACATGACTGCACATGGTAGAAAATGTGAAGGAACACGCCAGATATATAGAGCCTTGAAGAGCATTGAATGTTGTGTGTATTCATGTTTGTGTATGTATTGGTTCAGGCCCAGGCTGACCCAGCAGTCACCTGTCGGAGAGCAGACACCCCTCGGAGGTTTCGCCCTCTCCCAGAGCTGGAGCTGGCGGGGTGTGCGTAATGCCGTCTTTGTCTGGCCGGTGTGATTTAAGCGGCGGCGGTGTCGCGCCCCCAATGCGCGTCGCCCCTTTAAAAGCACTGGAGCGTGAGCGAACCGCCCAGCCCCGCCCTGGCTCCATTGACTGGCGAGAGACCTGCCAGATGTGGGCCCATCACTCACTGTTAAGGAGAGTAGCAGTATTCTTCCTATTCAGCCCTGACTGCCACTTTCCACAATAGCGGGGGGGGGGGGGGGGGGGTGTCTGGCTACTCTCACAGCCAAAGTCAAGTTCATCCCTTACCAACAGACCAAAAGCAAAAGTGCTGGGATGGGGGTTATGGGGAGGAAAGGTTTTATTTTTCCTTTTCCCCCAGTTGTTTTAATTTCTTACACTCACTGCAATTGTATCAGTCTGGTCGATGTTAGTTGGTTTGTTTCATGTCTCTGTTTGCTGCTAAAGTCGATGAACTTGAAGAGCAAATGCACGAAAAAGAAAACCAGCAACAAAACCAGACGAGGACAGATTTATCTGCCGTGCATGAGAATGGATCTCAACAGTTCCACACTAATGGGGTGGAAGTAATTGGTCTTCGCTGAGGGAGATTTGTGATCGCAAATGTCGACTTTGTTATTCAAAACAGAGGGAGTTTATCGCACAGGAGATTCGTGCTTTTTGTTTCTTCTGGTGGGAGAAAAGTGCCGGATGAAGGTTATATTTGAATTTGAATTTGAATTGAATGTGAATTATACACCTTGTGAATAAGCGATGATGGATGGAATAATTACAAAATAAAAGTGGCAATCCAATTTATTGTATTTATTTATTTTATCTTATTTTTATTATTCTATTCCAGTCTAACTAGCTGTAATTCCAATCCATTTCAATCACAAGGAAGCAGTGCCTTCTCATTTGAGCATGGCATCATGTATTGGTAGAAAAGGCACATATGTTATAATTTAAAGTCTAAAGCACCTGATTGTATGAAATGCTATTGGTAATATAATTACATATATTGCCCAGGGCAACTGCATAATGGCAGTCTGGATGTTCTCTCCACCAACAATCAGTTCTTGAAATTATCTTCCGGCTGCAAGATGAGATAGACAATGATTGGGAAATCTATTTTAGGGTACATTAGTTATGCTGCTCTCTAGCCCCTGAATAAATGAAACTCTTTATGGAAGTAGATCATTGTAGGAGAGAAAATTAACTGCAGATTGCTTTTGTAGGCTGAGGATCTGGATGGCAGGGTAGGGCTGAGTGTCAGGTGTTACGGGGTCATGGTGTTGTGTGCTGTATGCTCTGTGTGCGTGCTGCATGCGTGCTATGTGCTCAGTGCTGTGCGTGCTGCGTGTGTGCTGTGCATGTGTGGGGGTTAAGGAAGTGCTGTGGTGCTGAGGAGGAGCCCAGGCTGCAGGGACGGGCTGGTGTGAGTGCAGACCCTTTGCTGATTGTTGTGTCACCGTGTCAGATTAATGTCCAGCGTAACAGGGTTTAACAGGATGCGTTTTGGGGGAGTACACCAAGAGCATGTCAATTGCTCTGCAGCTCCAGCAAAGGGCCTCGGCTGGGGGGAGGGGGGGATGTTCTCCTTCCCTCATAGCTGCCCAACAGGCCAGCTGTTACAGAGCAAAGCCAGACTCCGATCCCTCAGCGGGGCTGCTGTGGCATTTTAAAAGCCAGCGTCAGACATCAATGGGCTTGCTCAAAAGTCTCAGTTACTAAATCAAATTGTTCGTTGCTGCAGCTGAAATAACCAGCAAACCGAGACCTTGTGGCCTGTCTGCTCTGACAGGCAGTGTGTTCCTGTTCTTGGTAACTTCATTACCAAAACCCAGAAAATTCAGTCACAATATTTTCTGTTGGGGAGATTGTACCTCATCATCAAAGACATCTATAGTGGGAAACACTGGGTGCGTGGCTCAGGCTAACACAGAGAGAACCTGCTGTGCTCCTCTCACTCCTCTCTGTGTTGAGCATAAATGCAGGAGGGAGATTCCTGCACTGATGCGAGATCTGGAAACAATATCTAGCCTTTCCCCCTTGCCCTGTTGCCCGCTGGACAGCAGTCACAGAGAGAGAGAGTGATTTGAAATGACACGTGTTGTATGGCCATCAGTCGCCAAAGCTAGCCCAGGATCGTGCATCCAGAGCACCTAATGAGGGGCAAGTTTGGCATAGAGTGCATGTTAGGGGGGAGGCAGTGGGTTAGCATCAGAGCAGGATTCTTCAGGCCCTCAGTTCCAGAAGGACAGGGAAGGTGTATCAAAGCCTGGTGCCTGTTAGAAGAGTAAATGTTAATGATGTGTGCCCAATCCCAGATCCCCTCCTGTAGAGGGTGAGAGGCACTTGAGCACAGGTGTCAGGGGAGAGGGAAATAAAGCTTGTGTCGTCTGCTCTAGAAACAAAACAATAAAAACACCAGCAGCTCTGGGAGGGATAGAAATAGATTTTGATTCCTGGAGATGCAGTGAAGCTCACCAGCGATATTTCCCTGTCTTTGTGTACATGCAGCCTTTTATAGATTGCACTTACTTCCAAGCACAGGCTTAGGTTTCATGTATGGATTTTAGCTCACAGCCCCGGCCCCCGTGTTCTTCTCTGCAAGGAATCCGCTTGCTCTGCAACCCGGCCGCGTTCAATGAGAAGGCTCCACTTAATAACAAGAGTTCAGGCTTGAGCTTGACCCCTATGCAAGTGATCATTCAGCACAGCACACTGAAAGATCCTGTTCCCCGCTGGAGATGAAATGTATAATTTTTCCTCGTGTCTGATTCTGCGAGGGTAAAGGCTTGTATGAAACATGCAAAGTTTGCGCTCCCTCTGGCTTTACTGACTGAAGTGAAGGCGGCTGCGTTTCCTCTGGTCCACTCGGCTGTTGAGGTTTTATTCCACTTTGGTGGCTAAGGGCTATCCTCGTCAGTAGGAAGTGGACCTGCTGTCCCTTGGATGGTTTGATAGATTAATTGGCAATTAATGCAGCAATGGTCCTTTTCATGGGGAGAGGTTCTTTGACAAGACTTCCACTTTTGGTTCTTGCTTTTTTTGTTGTTCTCGTTGTTTTGGTTTTAATGAATCAAGGTTTCGTCTTTATCGCACGGCCCCCCTCCCTCCTCGTGGCTGCTCGTTAATGCCTTTAAAACGTGCTAATTAATTTCAAATGGAATGCAACCGCCCTCCAATCCTGCCTCCCCCCCCTCACTCCCTCTCTCTCTCTCCTTCTGGTAGCAATCATTTAAATAATCTCTTAATTTTCAGCATCTGTTGTGAAAGGCTCTTTTGAAATTTGCTTTGCACAGATATATCTGTGGGGCTCGTTGTTCTCGGTGAATCGGCCCGTTCCTTCAGAGCCTGGGACAGCAATGAGAGAAGCTTGTGCTTTGTTCTGCACGCTGCTGTTCACAACAGGAAGATGGCTTAATGAGTGACATGCCTCCCCATCCCTTCTCCACTGCCTCTAATTTCTTTATGTTTGTTCATTAATTACCTGCTTTCCTTCCTTGGAGCAGACCCAGTGATAGATAGATAGTTATATACACACATAGAAGTGGGGCTTTGCATCCCATATTCAATGTTGGCAATGGAGAGCCTTCATTATTCCACAGATCCTATGGTCTGAACTTCTCTTGCACCCTTTCAGTGTTTTTTTTTTTTTTAAACTTCTCTCTTTGCTGTGAAATGAAATGATCCCAACCGGGGTGTGCTGTCCTGTCCTACATTATCCTGGATGGGTATAAAACCAAAAAGCTGAGTGATTAAATGCTTTGACTAGTTATACAGTCAGTATAACTAGGAGGATTCATGGTAGGGACGCTGTGTGTGTGCTGCTCTGGCCTGATGTGTGATGGAGAGGAAGAGTGATGCCCTCCACACTGACATGGGACTCGGGTTGCCTGTGTATCGGGGAGTGGGCTCTCTTCCGGGGCAGAGCAGCTGCATGTGGTTCTGACCAAAAAGTGGCCCGTCCACCAAGCTGGCCTTTATTGCTGCAGTTCCCTCTGTTTCGCCAGCACAGAGCAAGTGAGTAGAACATTATATTATGTCGATTAGATTACTGTCCAATTTGGTTTTAGATTTCACCCAGTTAAGAGAGTAACTGACCAAATGAAATCGTAGTCTCGCTAAGCAGAGACCAGCGTGTTATTATTATTTATGTATCTATTTATTTTCCCCGAGATCATTCTCCTGTCCCGTCTCCTGACCACTTGGTTGTAGTGTTGGTGAAAATAAAAATATATGCTGTTCAAAACTATTCAGCTCCAGTTCTATGCATATATAATCCCAGGAGAAATCTTGGGAAAATATATAATCCCTGAAACAATCTCTGTCCTAATCTGTTCCATTTTAATTTCCTTACCTAGCCACCACAGAAAGTGACCCACAGTTCAGATCCATCTGCCATCCTGATTGGCTACTTTACTCGCCCTGTAGGCCTTTGATTGGTGGGCTAAACCCTCACTGATGGCCCAAATCAATCGCAGAAGAGCAACCCTCCTATTTCTCTACTCTTCTTTTCCCTGTTTTTTCATTTATGACCCAATGCATCAAAGAGACAGGAGAGTAATTCCAGCTTCAGCTGCTGGTGAAGTACGGAGAACCTTAATGAGATCGATATGCACCATTCCTCATGAATATGATCGCTGGAGAGAGAAACCTCCACATCTGCATAAAACACGCATCTTTTGGGTCTCCATACTGCAGATTGTATTGCAGTATAGCTATTTAAAGCCCATTGAAGGGTGAATTTCCACACTCAAATAGCATCATATCTGCATTATTTATAGCTGCCACTTCCATTATTCATGGTTACTGTTCGCAGCACCTCTTCTCCCAGTGGAGGGTGTGTGCTGGATGATGTCAAATGTCATGTGGGAAATGAAATGATGATGATAATTTTAAGAGAAGAGCTTCATCTGGCTGCTTCCTTAAATGCATGGAGCCCAGATTCTGCTCCCCAGGCTCTCACACAGGAATTTCAGTCTGTGGTGCCGGGACCTGCGAAGACGAAGCTGCTAGGCTCCTTAACCCTGCAACCGCCTACACTGGCTGACTACTCTACCTCTCTGTGTGTCGCATGAGGTATTTGCACGGGTTAAACAGGGGCACAGCTGCCGGAGGGGCGCTGAGCTGCAGAGCAGGTGATTGGTCAGACCAGAACCAACCACCAGCACTTTGATCTGACCTGCTTAAAGGAACACTTGCGTTTTATACACTTATGTTTTGCAGACATTTCAGACTGCACATTATTGCATTATTATTAAATTAAATCTACCAGGAAGAAACAGAGTAAAACGAAATTACTTCTACTCCCTAACAATCCGCAGAATGTATGTATGTGTGTGTGTGTCTGTCTCTGTTTCTTAGACATGCATATCTCCAAACCTGTGTATGTGTGTGTGTATATATATGGCTGTGTGTGTTGCTGGCCTAGTGGCAGGCAGGAGCTGGTGCTGTCGGGGTGTTTGATGAGTGGATGTTAATGGCCTTGGTCCATCTGGGCTGGCCTGCCTGGCTGAGGGATGGAGGTGGGGCGGTGGAGGGGGCTGGGCTGGAAACAGATGTAGGCTAATTGCCTGGGCCAGAGGAAGGCTGGAGTGGAGGAGCTTCAGTCCCCTCCGTGCTCGCTGTGCTGCTCCATCTGTGTATCAGCTGGCTCTCCGCTCACGGCTCTGATGAATAATGCGCTGGCCGTCCCGCACTGAGGCTCGTGGGGCCGCCTCCTATTTGTTTCTTAATCTTATAATTGTTCCCCTGATTGGGCTGAAAACACAGGGGAGTATTAAGGGGCGAGAGGCTCACATAACGTTGACGGCTGGGCAGGAAGAAGCTCTGTGGTGGTGAATCCTTGCTGTCCTGTGTTAACGCACCCCCTTCCCCTCCCAGCCCCTCAGGAATCGTCTTCCTCAGATCGCTCTTGTTCCACAAGCCGTCCTGCAAGCTGCCCAGAATCGTGGTCAGTGCATGTCATGCTCATCACTGGCTGGGATATTTCTTAAAGACCATTGTTCTCAATGAAGGAGGAAGAAAAAAGCAGTTATGTTTATGTACATTCAGAATGCTGAACCAGTTTAATCACTGGGTTTTGTTTACTTGAAAACAATGCGTTTGTTTATATACATATATATTTTGCAATTTAGTGGCTCAAAAATGCCCATCACCATGGATACACTGCCTCTGAGTGTGTATAAGAGAAACTGATTAATTGTTGCATCTACATCGTTAGGATTTAATCCATCAGACTTCGCACTACTGCGTAAACTGAGAATGTGGAAAAATGGATCTGCTATGCAATTTTTAGCATTTAACAGGATTTTCTCATTATTTACCTAACAACTGTTAATCATTTAGGGAAGCTTCACTAGGCTATGTGGTGAGTGAGTGTGTGTGTGTGTGTGTGTGTGTGTGTGTGCATGCGTGTGTGTGTGCATGTGTGTGTGAGAATGAATGTGTGTGAGCAACATTCCTTCTTCCCACAGACCATGTGCATCACATTTTGACAGGTCAAAGGTCAAGCTGAGAAGTCCTGCTCTCTATGTGGACACTCTCTGCTGGTCCTCTGAGCGGGAGGGCGTCTCTCTCCTGGACATTGCTCCCGTCTCACTCGCTGCTTTTGCGCCTCTCTTATTTCCCGCACACTCTCAACAATTAGGGCTGTTGGATTTGAAACTGTTAAATCATCTCCCTTCTTAAAGTGCACCTCGCTGTGGAGCCATGGCTAATTGTCTGAGCGAGATAATTGGGCCAGGCTTACAGCTCACACTGACTGACTGACACACTGACTGACAGACTGACTGATAAATAGCCCCAGCAAATAGAGGGTTTGGGAATTTAGGATGGGGAGGGAAAAAGAAAAAAAAATGTGAATCAAAAGGCAGAACACAGGATCGGAGAAAGATGTAAGAAATGTATCAGTTTTGTTTGAGGAGAAATATGATAATAGGGAATTCTGTGAGCCTGGTGAGCTTTGTAGTTAGCTGTCAGGAAAGCAATAATATCAAGTTGTTTCAAGTAGTAAGCAGCTCTGAGCAAGGGGGGGCACCTTTTGATGACATTTATTTTGTATCTCTTCTATCCTTTTTCAAATTATATCCTTTTTCAGAACCACAACTCTGAGTGTGTGAGTGTGTGTGTGTTTGTGTGTGTGTTTGTATTTTACTCTTTAAAAGCTACAAGCAGTGGAGTGCACTTTATCCAGCAGGTGGAATTTTAAATCAGGTTGTTTAAATTTTAATCAGAGCTCTGTGCACAACGCGTTTATGTGCAGTCTTTGTCTCAAGCTGTGTCAGATTGCTCTACATTCATCATTAAAGCCTCAGAATTAACAGCATGTGATTAAATGACAATGAAATCAGTAATAGCTTGAATATTTCAAAGCCAAGGGGGATTTTAAACACATCTTTCTCTTTCTCCTGCAGCTTTACTAAGTTATTTTGTTGTTGTTGTTGTTGTTGTTGTTTT
Source organism: Amia ocellicauda (assembly GCF_036373705.1). Lineage (NCBI taxonomy): Eukaryota > Metazoa > Chordata > Actinopteri > Amiiformes > Amiidae > Amia > Amia ocellicauda. Next base: position 19,379,631 of record NC_089853.1, read on the forward strand.
TGTTTTTAGATTTTTTTGCAAATTGTCACAGACAGTGCAATGCTTGCTGCTGCTCTCCTCCATATTTGTTTTCCGTGCAAGAAGTGTGTGCGTGTCCTTCCTGTAGATGAGACTAAAAATCCAAACACAAATCCCTGTCTCAGGTAGTGTTGAGTTGGCCGCATTGCCTTTTTTGGAGCTCAAGGACAGCAGCCTCTTGCTCAGCTTAAGTAAATATGTGTGTGGAAGAAATACACACACACACAAACAGCACTACACAACACAGAGAGGGTTTATCCCTCTTGTTATGCTAATAGTGTTGAGATTAGCCTGGCCGGGTCCAAGTTAATTATGGGTGACATTTAAATAAGTGCACTCATCTTGGAGATTCTGGGAGAGCTGAAAAAATAAACAGGCTTCTCTCTAATTTGAGTTAGTGCAGAAAGCCTCTGATTATAATCCCTGATTTTTTTCTGTGAGGTTGATGCTGCCCAATGAGGGGGGGAGCTGGGTGGGGTGGACGTGAAAAAACAAAACTAAGAAAAGCAAAGAATATTGAATGGATTTTGCTTTTTTTATGATTTCTTTTTAAATTATTATTCTTGGATTAATTAATGATTTTTGTTCCCGTCTCCCACCATTTCCCCCATAAACTCTGTACCGTGACATTTCACATTGAATGACGGCTCGGTTATAGAAGGGCTCGGTTAATGTGTCTATCTCTGTGCCTTTCAGTGCGCAGTTAATTAGGAGCTGGCAGCCGAATTTCACACGCATCTCCCTGCCTGTCCGTGTCATTGCGAATGAGTGGCCACAGTTATTAACCCTTTGCAGTCTCAACATGGGGTGCAACATATATGAATATAGGCAAAACAAACCACACCAGAGCAAAGATTCTTCATGGGCCCAAATAGAAATTTAAATTCATTTTTAGGATCTAGGATATAGGAAGCGGCAGATCTTTTCCTGCTGCTTTCCCATCTTCCCTACCAGCTGAAGGAAGGATTTTGGATCAGGCAGTGAAGGGGAGACCCCAACACATGGCTCTCAGTGTACTGCATGTTATTACCTCTCCCCCTCTCCGGCCAAGTGAAATCTCTCAGCTGCAGAATAATTAACAGATAACGCAGTAGCCTAATTGCCACCAGCTTATTTTGAGTCGAGTGAATTAGGAGGAGGAACGTGACTGTGGCTGTGCGTTTTGTTTTGTACAAAATCAGGGACCTGCCTTCAGTTACCCCTGCAAAAACATCCCAACTGAGAATTGAACCGTGTTCAGCATGGAGACTTGCCCCCCCCCTCCCTCAGTTGTGATGGGGGTAGTTAACGCAGCTGACAAGGCCATCCCTGCTCTCTGGGTTGTGATCAGAAATAGAGTCCTGTCCTGTCTTGTCCTGTCCTGGGGTGTTGGGTGACAATTGTAGACTGTCAATGTTTGTCTAACCCTGTTCTCTCTCTCTCTCTCTCTCTCTCTCTCTCTCTCTCTCTCTCTCTCTCTCTCCTCCCAGCGATGGCAGAGTTCCAGGTGCAGCCCCAGTCAGTGCTGGTGGAGGAAGGGGGCGTGGGGCGTCTCCAGTGCCAGGTCCACGGCCTGCCGGAGCCCACCATCAGCTGGGAGAAAGATGGGGAGCCGGTTGACACCGAGGACGAGAGGTACAGCCTATGAATGTTGTGGAGACAGAACAGTGAGAAAACTCATTTTGAAAGCCGTCCCGGCGTGCTGTGGTGCGGCCCTTGTTGTCTCTGGCCTGTAGTGATGCTGAGATGCTATTTGTTGTGGTGTTTCTCTCTCTCTGCAAGATGACCCTGCAGTGCCAGTGTGTCCCAGAAACAATTTCTTTCTGCCCTGCTTTCTCTTTCTCTGCCTCACTCTCTGCGCAGTGTGAGTGTGATCACAATAACACACACCCCCCCCCCTCTCTCTCTCTCTCTCTTTCTGTCCTCAGGTACACCCTCCTGCCCACAGGTGTGCTGCAGGTCACAGGTATCCAGCCTGAGGACAGCGGCATCTTCCGCTGTGTGGCCCAGAACATCGCCGCCGTCAAGCGCAGCACTGAGGCGAGGCTCACTGTCTCCGGTGAGCGCTGAACACCCCCGGCCCTCTGTGGTCAATCATACCAGCCTCCTGCACTCCCACCTGTTCATTTGGTACTGTACTCTGTACACCAGCTGAATTGACACCCTCTCTCTATCTCTCTCTCTCTCTCTCTCTCTCGCAGGCTCACAGTCATCTGTTTACAAGGAGCCCAAGATTCTGGTCGGCCCAGAGAATCTGACCCTCACAGTTCACCAGACCGCCATATTGGAGTGCGTCGCCACGGGCTACCCGCGCCCCATCGTGTCCTGGAGCAGGCTGGGTAAGCTGCCTCAGACGTAGCAAGATGTCAGTAGAGTAAGGTCCGGTACAGAATGCAACAAAGTCAAAGAAATAGCAGCAGCAGACAGCAACGCTTTGTCTGCTATTGTTCCTCTCAAAAAATAAATACAAAAATATTGGATCACATTAACTTTTAATTTCCCACAGCCCCCCTCGTCCTCGGCCCCATCACACTAATAAGATATACTTTATATTGCTCTGTGTGCTGCTGCCACTATTTAATGCTAATGGGATGTGTGAGTATTAGATTATGGGGAAGAAGCCCTGGGTCAGCTGTATAAGGAAGCTCTCAGACGCAGTGCAGTGCTGCCGTAATGGGGAAAGTTTTTCTCTGTTTTCAGTCGTCGGTGGCACTGTGTTTGTCTGGCCCCACTCCTCTCTCTTTCTGCAGTTAGTGTCTGGTTTGCATCTGGCTAGTGTCCAGTTTGCAGGTGTCCAGCCCTCATTCCCTGGGCAAGGGGTGTCAGTAATGTTCTTCTAGGATTTCAAGTTAATTATTGAATTGACCCTTAATTCATTGCTAATTGACAGAACCCACTTTATTTTTTCCTTCAATACCTAACTAGATTAGAGCTATAAAATATAAGATTGCTCTGGGAAATATGCCACAGATACCAGGGAGATGCTGCTGTTTCTGTCAGAGCGAATGTCTTTCCCTCTTCCCTGTAAGCTGCGTGGAGTGTGTCCCAGCAGTGCATCAGTCATCCTGCCCCTCACATGCTCACGTGACCCTGCCTTGATGGTGGGAGGCCCAGTCTTGGCACTTAAAGTTTCTCACTGTGAGAAGACAAACCTCTGGGTCCATCTGTGTATTGATCTCAGAGACTGTAATAATGAACCCTCACAGTTTGCTTTGACTTGGATATTTTCCAGTTTAACATCACTCATCTTTAGACCATAGGGTGATGTAGCATTTAATAACCCTCCCAGACTGAAATGTATGTATTCCTTAGGTTTATATCTGAAATTAAGAATAAGAATAGTACTGCTACTACTACTACTACTACTAACTATTATACAAATAATAATAATGCATAATAAGTATGTACAGTATAGCTCCCATAAATGTAATAAAATAATGAAAACATTGAAAAATAATAAATTAATTGAAATATGGATTTTATTCTATTTATATTTTATTTTATTTTATACTAGGCCTGGGCAAGGGTTTATGAAAAGCACTGATGCTAGTTGTACTACAGGGGGAGCCATCCATATGGTCCCTCTCGCTGCCTGGGCGAGATTGCTTTGCCATGGCAGCCAGCCATACACTGTGTGTTTTAGGCAGGCCATCCATTTCCCCATGCTGGTCTTTAACACCTCTCAGTTTGAGAAATGTGGACGGCAGATGTCTGCTAAATGATGGAGCACTCAGACGAGTAAAAGACTTTCGCTGTCATGTTGAGATCTTTAAAATGCAAATACGTCTTTCCACATAAAACTGTGAGGATGGAAGGAGAGAGAGAGAGAGAGAGAGAGAGAGAGAGAGAGAGAGGGAGAGGTGGAATATTGAGGTGAGGGGGGGTTCATGTGCACATGCTAGCTTGCACACACACACACACACACGCACACACATATACACAGACACACACACCCCTTTGCTTTGAAACCATGGCTACAGGAATCTTCCCTCACAGTCCGGGAGCAGCTGGCGGCGGCTCCATCACTCCGCTCGGCCGAGAGAAACTGACTCCCATTGTTCCACTCCAGAGGTTCTCTGCTGGACTACCATGTCCACTACTGTTATTGTTATTGATTTACCCTTTTATTTGTGTATATATATATATATATTTCTTTATATTTATAATTTATATTTCACATTCAGAGAGTATGTAGAGAGAATTTTCTTCTTGATCTTATCATTTATTTTTGATTGATTAATTTATTAGATAGATTCCCCCCCAATTTCAATTTCAGGATATTAATTATTACTATCATTATCATTATTATTATTATTTAAATTCTTAGTGCTACAATTTACCCTGAGAATATTTTGTCTTGATGCCTGTCCTGTCCTCTCTTGGCTTAATTGATTACGTTCTAATTATCCCCTCTGTCCTGTCCTCTGCTGTTACATGCTCGGTGTCCAATCCCTGACCTGATGTTGATGCTGACCTGGGTTGTGCAGATGGTCGTCCGATTGGCGTGGAGGGCATCCAGGTGCTGGGCACGGGCAACCTGATGATCTCCGACCTGACAGTGCAGCACTCTGGCGTGTATGTCTGCGCCGCCAACAAGCCGGGCACGCGGGTGCGCAGGACTGCCCAGGGGAGGCTCGTCGTGCAAGGTGAGAGAGCAGGGTGCAGGATGAGGAGAAGGGGCGCTGGGAGGAGGTATTGGTTGGGTTTGGTCATCATTTCATGAGCGCTATAGCTGGGGAGCTAGATATGCTATCCTTGCCCATCTACCTGGTGTTTTGTGCTGTGGTTACTCATTAGGACAGCAGTCAGGACACTTATGTTCTCAATCAGTCCGGGAGGAGCGTACTCATCCAGTGGGAAGACCTGGAGCTGTATGTGTGCATTTGTACACTGCAGTTGACTGTCTTTTGCATCTGGAGACACCAGACTGCTGTTTGTTTTATGGGGCTTTTTTGTGTGTGTGTTTTTTTCCCCCAGTACACTTTTCTGTACCATGTGTTCAGCCAGGTTCAGCTAACTCCTTTGTGTCTGGCTGCCTGTAACATCCATGCCAGAGAGACACATGAACAGCAAGCGTGATGTGTGTCACTGCGCATTCCTGTGCCGCTTCTCTTTCAACCCCCAATCTTCTCCCGCAGAGGAGAGGAGACGGGGAGACAGTGAGAGGGCAGAGGAAGGTCGAGCATCTTCCCCAAGGAGAGCGATGAACTCTATTTTTCCCAGGGACCTCTGTTGTTCGGAAGCGCAGACGTGTGTGATTGGTGTGAAGTGCGGCACCGTGCTGCACTGTCATTAAGTCCACTGGTGCCGTACCGCCCTGCGTGGCAGGTGGGTCCTCTGAGACTGTTGGCGGTTTGAGAGTACAGGCGGGAGCACGCTTTGGGAAGCAGGGGGCAGTGACTACAGTACAACGCCGACAGTGGGGCTGCAAGATCAAGGCCATTTCGTCAGTGAGCAGAGCGTTTTAATCCCAGTGAGGATTTCTGAAGTGAATCTAGCAGGAACCTGCACTCAGAAACGGGCCACTCAGGTGCTAGTCTCTCCTTGATTGCTTCCCCCCCTTTCCCTGTCCTCCTCCCACCTCCTCCTGCTCCTCTGAGCTCTCCAGATACTGCCCCCTAGGGAGCCCACATTGCCATCAGTTTAATCAGTCCTGTATTGACCGGAGGAACCGTGGATTTGCAATTATACATCCTTCCCCCAAGTGGACTAATTGAGCCCATCATGGCTGAGGCAAGGAGGGGCTCCCCTGTCGATAGTGAGGCGTATCTGCCTCCGAATGCAGAGTCCAGGGCCAATTTCATTACCAGTCTTGAGACCCTGCTCTTGTCTGAGCTGGCTGCTCGAGCCCCAAGGTCTATAGATCTACTCTCATTTTGTGTTCGATATCTAATTTTCTCCCAGCAATCCGCATTAGTTTAACCCCCCTCCCCCCATCTTGGGTTAAAACTGACCAGAACGTTAATTATTTATACCTCCGCTGGTTCATTGTTTTATTAATAGACTTGTTAGCAAACAATGTCTGCTTTTCATTGCTCGGTGGAGTCACTTGTTGGTGCTGCACTGGCACTGCAGGTTCTCAGACAGATTCCTCAAGGTAGGTAGTGGATTATTGCAAACTGCTAACATTTATATTAACTCACCCCCCCGCCACCCCTGCCCTCCATCTCCTAGGCTGCTGCCGCTATTTAAGAAGCAAACCTGACATTTGTCTTAATTTAGATCACATACTGCTTTCGTTCCCTGTAGTAAAAGGTTGTGGTCCCTCTGAGTACTTTTCACAACTCATGCACTGTGTTATAATTGGGGGGAGGGCAAGGCATCTCCCTCTGTTCTGACCTTGGACTCCTCCCAGCACAAGGATTTGACACTTTTCGAGCCAAGATAAAAAAACCACAGCAGTTGTTAATTTTTATTTTGTATTTGTTTTCTCTACATGGGGACAAAGGGTACAGCAGGGACACAAGGCTCACCCAAACTGCACTGCATCATGAAAGACAACTGGCAAACAGAGAAGGACTAAAACAGAAAAGTGTGAAGGTTACACAAGTACTCAGAGAGAGAGAGTGAGAAAGGACTCATTAAAGATCTCAATCTTGGGCCCCAGATTGAACATCCCCACTTTGCCCTGTATCTCTCTCTCTCTCTCTCTCTCTCTCTCTTACACAGGCTGTTGCTTTTTCATTCAGGACCAGTCGCTTTGCCACAAGGTGTGAACTCACACATTAACACCTGATGCCAGGGCAGGCAAGTTTTAACTCGGTGCTGTTAATGTGTTTGTCCGGCATGCGTGGACAACAGCCAGCGAAGGGGAAGCTGCACAGCAAAGCTCCCTTTAAAGACAAATTTAAAACAGTTACTGTGTTTGTGTAGCTTATTGCGTTTGTTCGGCGTGTGAATCAAGGGCAAAACCAGGCGATGGACAGTGGCAGCCCACTCGCCCCCGGCTGCAATGCAGGCTGTTGATTAGCTCTGTAATACCATGAGAGAATTGATGTGCTGTACGAGACCAGATGGTCACCGGCCTCTGCTTGCTGCACACTTCATTTACCTCCAGGAGGGCAATTGAATTGAACCCGCCCACAGCCCAGGCCTCGCCTCTCTCTGCTGCCACAGAACAACACTGTGCGGCGGTGGAGGGAGACCCCTCGACGTGTAAACAAGCGGGGAGCATCGTCTGCAGTGCTGTGGTAAAATCAAAGGGGTCCGAATTAGTGGGAGTCATGTGTTAGTGAGGATGACATCTCTGGCTCTGCAGGGAGGATGACGCACTGTCATGGTTGAAGGGTTTAATGAACTAGCAGGTACCAATGTATACATAATAATAATCTGACAGGTAGGAATAATAAATAATAATAATAATAATAATACAAAATCACAACCAGAGTGGAAAACCAATTACTGAGCTATAAAGTATCAAATTACTTTAAGCATCTCTGCACACAAGCATTAACAATAGCAGGTAACTAAGCAATGCTTAAACAAAAGAGTGATTCATGCTGTCCGGACCCAGGGCGAGATAATCCCTCCCTGCTGCAGGAGGGGCGGAGGGGCGGAGGGGCGGAGGACAGGCTGTTGAGCCTTGGGCGTTTTATCAGCAACAATTTAATTCCCTTTTCCAATTTGCAACCTCGTCCAGGTTGGATTCTCCCTCTTTTTCTTTTTCATCCTAAGCCCGTATTTCATAGCTGTAATCAAGGTAATCTTGTTCTTAGCAGCTGTTTTTTTTTTTTTTTTTTAATCCCCCCCCCCCATCTCTATTTCTCTCTGACCATTAAAGCCCAGCTCACAATTCCCAAACACTGCGTGATTGGCCGCTCTCTCGTCACTCGCCGGCCCAGGCGTACAGTATGCTCTGATTACTCCTTGTTTGTGCAGGGGGGGGACTCGGAGAAGCCAGTCACTGTGGGGGGTGGGTTTCTCTCAGAGTGCTGTCAGAAAGGAGAGAGAGAGAGAGGGAGAGAGGACGGCGGTGAGCGTAAATGTCTCCCTTTCTCCTGGGATTTAGAGGCAGATATTATAACCTGCACTTGGAGGGACAAGGCAAAGCCAGAGGGAGGGAGAATGACAGGAAGACAGAGAGAGTGAGAGAGAGAGTGAAGGTGAGGGTGGAGGGGTGGAAAGGAGGGGGTAGCTGCTGACTGGTTGGAGAAAAGAAAACATCAACAATAACTAAAGATACCATTTTGTCAAATGTAATTAAAAAAATTGGGGGTAGAAGACCGGGAAAATAATTAAATAACATACATACGTACATGTATACAAACAAACACAAATCGGATGCCTCAACCTGGAAGAGAGCTCAGTATAGTCCTGCAGGAGAGAGACGGAAGAAGGGGCAGGGAAGGACCCATGTCCACAGCCCTGCAGCCCCTGGGAGCCACACCCTCACCGCAGGGGCAGCGCTGAGAGGCACTGTTTAAAGCTCGTCCAGCAGTGGGAGCCTTTCATGTCGAGATGTTATACAGCCCGGTTCCAGAGCCCCTGCGCCTGCACACTGCATTATTCATGAGAGCACAGCAGAGCATGAAAATGAAAACCAGGGCTGAACTGTACTCTTTATGTAGGCATGCATGTATGTATGTGTGTATCTAGTCTTTCATTCATTTTTGCTCTTGTCTTCTGTTGTTGCTCCGGTCTTTGGCTGCTGGCATGCCTTTATTGAAAGCAGGGCCATGCGGCAGAGAACCGTGCAGCAAAATACACTACTACACAGTGTGGTGTTGTATTGTGCAATGCAATACAGTACGGCACAGTGTGGGATAGTGAAATGCAGTATGGAACGCTGCAGTATTTTATAGTGTACTGCAGTACAGCATAGTATCATTCACACAGTAGCGTACATGTAAGTGCAGTAGCGTACATGTAAGTGCACTACAATGCAGTGTGTGTTTGTGTAGTCCAGGGCAGGGCCGTACTCCTAGGCATGGCCATCTCAGAATCCAAGCCGTCCTCCCGGTCTTACTTTTTATTTAATTTAATGTCATTTAAGATGATTTGATTCAATTTAATTTAATTTAATTTTGAATTATTTCTTTTATTTGGACCATCAAGCACAAAGCTGTTTTTATTTCTCTCCTCTTGATGTTAAGCGCGGGCCTCCTTATTGCATTAAGGCTCAACAAGGACCAGCAAGCAATAAAAACAACAACAAAAACAAGAGCGCAGAAGAGTGGGTGTGAAGGGTATAAGATCCTCGACGGGGCTGTGTTAGAGTGAGTGTGTGTGGCCCGGTGTCTGTGTCCAAAGCACTCTCAGTGTCGACGTCAGCATTAAGTCGGGCAAGTTAAATTGTTCGCTCGGTCCGGTGTTGTCAGTCACTCTCTGCTGCACCATGTCAGTGATGATGCCATAGTGCAAGGTCTCCTGGACACAAGACAAAGGAGCCTTTATGCCTTTTTAGCCTTCATTTTGTACCACTTAATTATGTCCTCATTCAAGATAATTTGTTCAATTATGGCCTACCCTTCTTCAGATGCGTTCAGATTGTCTTCGTTTTCCACACTTTTTTTGTTTTATTGTTTTTGTTTTATTTCAAAAACATCTTGCCTGTAAATCTATGTCTCACCCTGTGCCTCTGTAGTGTAAAATCACTCAGCGGATGAGTAAAATTATATCTTCTCCCTCCCTCTCCTTTCCCAGCACCGGCGGAGTTTGTGCAGTCTCCCCAGTCCATCGCTCGCCCTGTGGGCACCACCGCCATCTTCACCTGCCTGGCGCAGGGCGAGCCCATGCCACAGCTCACCTGGCTGAAGAACGGCCAGATCTTGGAGCCTGGCGGCCACGTCAAGCTGAGAAACAACAACAGGTGAGTCCCGGTGGGCAAGCACGACAGTGCCTCGAAATGCAGCTCTCTGGAACTATGCAGCATAGCTCATCAATAATATTAACCCCATTCCGCATTCACAACCAAAGGAATCCATTTGTGCTTCCTGGACAAGCTGCTGTGGGGGAGAGTGGTGGGGTATGGGCTCAACTGGGGGCAATCCCTGCTAGGGTTTCAGTAATGCCTTGGCTGTGGTGGAGGGAGGAGAGGCTGGCGTGGGGAGGAGTTGCTGGTTTGGCACATTGGTCAATTGTAGAGGACGCAGCAGACCTGACAGGCTGTTGGGAGGGAGCGGCTGGGCACTGGATCTTAAGAACAATCTGAGCGAATGTCTGTTAAGCAGGCAAGGGGCTAAGCTGAGGATCAGTGATAGGCCTCACGCTGCACAGGGGGCTTATGTCACACTTGTAGGCTGTTAAGCAGGAAGCCCCGCAGCAGCAGTGAACCTGTAGGCTGATTAAGTGCTTCAAAGATGCTGAGCCAGAGTAGAGTAGAGTAGAGTAGAGCAGAGCAGAGCAGGAGCAGTGCGCTCCGCGGTGCACGCATGGCCTCGGTGTGTCGGTTCTTCTGTCCCCCATGTAAGAAGCCGACCCCTAGTGTGCAGGCGAGTGGCTATTGGAATGTATCCCCGCAGTGAGAACTGATGGCGCAGCTGCAGTACCAAAACTTAATTCACAATTATTAACCTGTTCATTCATCAATGGCCGGTGCAGGTTTAATAGAAATTTCTACTTTTTTGGGGGGGAACAGCTTCTCGTTAGTTAAGTGAGAAAGGGGCCTTCTGTGGTTTAACACAGTAGCTTGCAGCACTGAAGCGGTGCGAACGCTCAATGGTGCTCTTTGGTCCAAGACTGCCCGGTCTGGGTAGGGGAATATGCTTTCTGCTTCTCAAGTCAAGTCAACCATATGCGTGGTTCAGGTCTTTGACAGGGCTCGAGTGTAAATGCGTTTGTCTTTATTGGGTGAGAGGAGAGAAGCGGCAGCTGAGAGTCTGCAGAACTGCTGAGTCTGGTGCAAATGTATTAGCACATGCTTCAGTGCATTATATTATGCTCCCTAAACCATAACAAGAAAGACAGTGGCTGAGAAACACAGACTCAACCGCCTGGGCTCTGGGAGGTTCGGGGATGGTGGTCTTTAGCCCTCATAAAGGGATATGAATTTTACTGTGAACATACTGATGGGAAGTGTGTGGGGGGGCTTTGTACTGTGTCTTTTCCCTCGCTAAACAAACAGGAAAGCTGGTTTGCTACCCATGTTTCTGTAGTGCACCATAATTAGCATTAGAGTCAGTTGAGCTCAATTGTGTCGGCTCGGCCTCCTAGGATTTGCCTTTAAGGCCAGACAAGGCAGAGATGGATTATGTTGTGGACCTAAACATAAAGAAATACATGAAATAAATAAAAAAGCAATTCCCAACACCCACTATATTGCTTTAGATGGGCCATGTACACTCACCTAAAGGATTATTAGGAACACCTGTTCAATTTCTCATTAATGCAATTATCTAACCAACCAATCACATGGCAGTTGCTTCAATGCATTTAGGGGTGTGGTCCTGGTCAAAACAATCTCCTGAACTCCAAACTGAATTTCTGAATGGGAAAGAAAGGTGATTTAAGCAATTTTGAGCGTGGCATGGTTGTTGGTGCCAGACGGGCCGGTCTGAGTATTTCACAATCTGCTCAGTTACTGGGATTTTCACACACAACCATTTCTAGGGTTTACAAAGAATGGTGTGAAAAGGGAAAAACATCCAGTATGCGGCAGTCCTGTGGGCGAAAATGCCTTGTTGATGCTAGAGGTCAGAGGAGAATGGGCCGACTGATTCAAGCTGATAGAAGAGCAACTTTGACTGAAATAACCACTCGTTACAACCGAGGTATGCAGCAAAGCATTTGTGAAGCCACAACACGTACAACCTTGAGGCGGATGGGCTACAACAGCAGAAGACCCCACCGGGTACCACTCATCTCCACTACAAATAGGAAAAAGAGGCTACAATTTGCACAAGCTCACCAAAATTGGACAGTTGAAGACTGGAAAAATGTTGCCTGGTCTGATGAGTCTCGATTTCTGTTGAGACATTCAGATGGTAGAGTCAGAATTTGGCGTAAACAGAATGAGAACATGGATCCATCATGCCTTGTTACCACTGTGCAGGCTGGTGGTGGTGGTGTAATGGTGTGGGGGATGTTTTCTTGGCACACTTTAGGCCCCTTAGTGCCAATTGGGCATCGTTTAAATGCCACGGCCTACCTGAGCATTGTTTCTGACCATGTCCATCCCTTTATGACCACCATGTACCCATCCTCTGATGGCTACTTCCAGCAGGATAATGCACCATGTCACAAAGCTCGAATCATTTCAAATTGGTTTCTTGAACATGACAATGAGTTCACTGTACTAAACTGGCCCCCACAGTCACCAGATCTCAACCCAATAGAGCATCTTTGGGATGTGGTGGAACGGGAGCTTCGTGCCCTGGATGTGCATCCCACAAATCTCCATCAACTGCAAGATGCTATCCTATCAATATGGGCCAACATTTCTAAAGAATGCTTTCAGCACCTTGTTGAATCAATGCCACGTAGAATTAAGGCAGTTCTGAAGGCGAAAGTGGGTCAAACACAGTATTAGTATGGTGTTCCTAATAATCCTTTAGGTGAGTGTATATTGATGACAGCATTGTTTTATTTTTCCAATACAAGTCTTTTCTTTAAAAAAAAAAAAAAAAAAAAATATATATATATATATATATATATATATATATATATATATATATATATATTAATCATCCCCTATCACAGCACCTGTTCTAAAGATCCATTGATGTTTTCCCGAATTTGGATTTGTGTCTGAGCCTCATTCTACTCTGCTGTCAGCGAGAGTTGTGTTTTCCCGCCACAAGTCCTGTGACAGCCATCGCTAGACCCAGGAGAAAATGAGAAACTATCGCTCTGAACTGAAAAAGACGCATCTCCAAAACACTGACAGAGTTGAAAGCGCTGTAAACACGCTGGCAGAGTCACATCCGCGAGCGCTTAGTGTGTTTTGTTTTTCTCTATTTATTATTTATTTAAGTCAGTGAGAATATTCTGAAACAGCCTTCAAATTTTCAAAGCTTAAAAAACCTAAAGCGGAATGTTGACATGCCTTTTAAAAAAAAAGAAGTGTTTTTTCTAACTTTAGTTGTATTGGAAGGTATGCTCATATACCTAAGTGTTGAGTGTTGAGAGTACTGTTATCTTGCTGGATTTAATTCATTATTAGTTTTTATTTGTTTGTTTGTTTATTATTAAGATTATTAAAATTATTATTCATTAATTATTATTTATTTCTTAGCAGATGCCCTTATCCAATACAAAGTGCAACAATACAGTGCAGTACAAGGCATAACATATTACAAATTCCAATTCTCGTAATACAGTGCAATTCATACAAATACATTTTACAAAACCAGACCTTACCTTTGGAGACTTAAAATTGTCATAAATTACACACTTTTCCATAACCACAGTATGGGCAGCATCAAGGAAAAACAAAAAGCAACTCTGGTCCTAATGGAGTCAGATGCCAAGATCAGTGCGTGATTGTGTGGGGGGGCACTGACAGGGGCTACAAGGGAGAGCAGGAAACATGGCAATTATTCTGTGGCGAAAGGCCAGCTCTCACACCGCAGAGCGATGTCCAGCACGGTGTCTGGGCCGCATTCCCTCTCTACAGCGCAGTCCGCTTCCCCCCGATAGGAATTCAGAGGCTGAGGCCGAGGTATAATGGGCAACACTTGAAACACTCTCAGCCATTGTCAAGGTTTTTCCATTTGGGGAGAGAGGGGGCAAAAAAAAAAACCCACAACTGTTATTAATTTCATTAAACGTCCCTAGGGCGAGAGGGAGAAAGCTCCCCTCCTGTGTGCGTTGATATCATGCAGGCCGGTGCGCTCCTTGTGTGCGCCGTTGAATTGCCGCAGAGCCCTTTTCTCTTTCTCTCTTTTAGTTTTTTGTCGTCCACGGCTCGCCCTTTCAGAGGTCCCCCTTGCAAATGCTGGGACGTGGGCCCTGCCTTTGACCTTTTGACCCCTCAGCAATCAGTCATTTGATCGCCTTGTGAGCTGGGAGACAGCTCCTGAATGTGCCCCCTCTTCAAAGACACTGCCCCCCCTTCCCCCCGTCCCCCCGTCCCCCCCCGCTCGCCCCTTTCTTCTCCAGACCAGCTTGGTGAGAACCTGACAAAGTCCTGGCTGTCTTTTATTACTGGCTGTTAGTGCATTCTTCTGAAAACTGCTGATTGGCAGTTTCACAAACAGCGCTGGCACCTCACAAAACGGCTCTTGCCTGAGCTATCTGTGAAGTGGTTTTGAACTGATGAGTAAATGACGGTATCAATCTGCTCTCCCTACAAAGGAAATCCACAAGAGCAGATGGCCCGATCGGACACGTTTTTAAAGACTACAAAGGGGGGTTTTTTGTCCTGTGTTTGTGTCTGCTTATGTGATTCCTGGGTATTTATTTCTCGATTAAGCATATTTTAATAATCTGAGCAGGGTGCTGGAGAAAAGAGGGTCACGAAGGAAACGGGTCTTCCCCTAGTGTGAGAGACAGAAGCTGCCAGACACTGCTGTATCGGTTCTCTCTCTCTCTCTCTCTCTCTCTCTCTCTCTCTCTCCCCTCTCCCTGCCCCCCCTCTCTCTCAGTGTGTGTGTATGTGTATATTTATATTTTTATTAGTTTTTTTCCTTGGGTTTGTCCCAGTTCAAGTTAAATAACATTTTTTGGTTGTTTTCCCAACACAGTCTAAATAGGACTCATGTGATGGCAATTTTAAATGTATATATTTTAAATACACACATATATATATATACTTTTTTATGAAATTAACTTTCTTTATCTGTTACATGGAGCTGAAGGCCTGGTATTCCTGTAAATAGTGGTCCTAATGTTTTTGTTGATATCCTGTCAAAGTTAAACAATGATTTCTTATTTACTTAATATCAAAATCACAGCTTTTTACTCGCACACCTGTCTGAAAAACAAGTACGGTTAGTTCTGTACTTTGTGGGGAAAATACAAAGACAAATATTCGGGTAAGATGCTGTTCACTGTGAATTTCAGAGGCATGCATATTATTATACACACACTCCAAAATCCCCCACAGACATGCGCCTGGCTCCATGTGTCTGCAAAGTTTGATGTTGCTCAGTTAAGAAACGCTTGCACAGTCGTCCCACCTACACTCAGCTTTCAGAGCTTTCAGGCACATCTTTGAGTCCCATCTATAAACAGCTCTTTACAAGGCACTTATAACCAAGTCATGCTGTAAAACTGTCAATGTACTAAAAACACTTTTTTTTCATAAATGGCAGGTAGGATAGGTGCTTACATCTGAAAGACACCCCTGAGCAGATCTGAAGACCCTAAGGCAGATATCAGAGCTGATATCTCTAAAAATCATATATATTGTTTTGTTGTTGTTGTTATTCAAGTACAATTAACAGCTTAAGGGAGAAATTAATTTATTTCCCAACCCTCTCTCTCTGTGCTCACAGCCAGGCTTGGCATAGACTTGGCAAAGTGATACCGGGCTCCACAGAGAGGGTATCTGTGGTTTCCATCCGTACATGCTGAGGGGTGAGAGGAGAGCTGAGAGGTGCAGTGGGGCAAGATACAGGGACAGAGCCAGGGCCAGAGACAGATGGGGAAATTAAGTGTTGAACTGGCAAGCTGGACCCAAAGAAGGGTCTGTCAGTGAGCCTTGAATAGGCAGGAATGCAGTCGTTGGAGCCACGAATCAAACCCATTTTCCCAGTGTTTGATTCAGGAGGCGAGTGCTGAGGGACAGGTCAGCGCACTGGTGAAATACGCACTGCCTCTGAAATTTCCCAGTGTACCCCTGAGCTTGGGGCTCAGTTGAAAATGCTCCCGGGGGGCCTGTAGTTTTGTGGCTGTGGCGTCTGGTTAGGCAGCCTGGCGGGCAACACTTAATTTATCCCCATACATGAAAGAGCTTCACAGGCAGGCAAGCAGGCAGACTGGCGGGATGGGAGGGGAGTGGGCGGCTGTAGGCACTTTCAGGTCAAAGGTTACGTTCACCTGGGGAAGGTGTCAAGGGCTCACAGTCGATTAGTAGATTCTTGGACTTGGTGAAAGGTTTTTTTAGGGGATATTGTGTCTTTGTTTGTTTGTTTATTTGGTTTTTAGTCTCGTCCTAATTAAGGAATTAATACAGTGAGATTGATTCTGTCTCGACGTGAGGTTCAATATTATTCCTGATGAGTCTCAGAGGTTTTTGCTTAAACTTGATTAATGATTATTCAATAATTAAACCACTTCAGTCACAGACACTTTGCATTTCATTTATTTATCTATTTGTTTATTTTAATTATTTATTGTAATATAAATTAAGCAAAGACATCAGCAATGAGGCCTGTTACCTCCTGGCATATTCTGGTATATTCTCTTAAATTACTTTACTGCACAAGGAGAAAACGCTTTTGCCGAGGCTAAGACAGGATGTAAAATTAAATCCCAGTCCCTTTATTTTGTTGTCCCATGGTAGACTGATTTGGATGCCTATTGTACTGTAAGAGGCAACCTGTGAACAAATGTAACAGCACGACTGAATGAAAACCCTGAATTATGAGGCTTGGTACAGTAAATCAACTTCCCTGCCTAATAATAGACACCTGTGCATGAAGAATCAGTAGAAAATAATAATTGGAAAAAAACAAAACAAATTCAAATGTTTCCAAGAGGGGTGCAGAGGATTTGTCTTCCACCTCAAACTCCCAGCTGCTCCATATGGAATGGAACGTGCCAGGATGGAATCACGGCGGGATTCCACAGCATTGTCTGAGAACCTCCTAACTCCACATGGCCCCCGCTCCCAGTCGGGCTTGCCTTGACCCCCTGACACCCCGGCATACAGGGATCAGCACAGACCCCCACGTAGCGGGGTCTCTCCCTTTCTATGGCAGCCCAGCTCTCGTTTACTCCTCTCTGACTCTCTGCCTTTCATTTCTCTCCCTCTCCTCCCATCTCCGTTTTTCTCTGCCCCTCTACTGTTTTTTAACAACAATCACACCGGATGACAACACTGTTATGACTGCAGATCGAGGGTTAAGATTTTAAAAGCTCGCAGTCCTCTCACAGTAAGCCACTGCCCCAGCCGTGTTATCTGTCTGGCCTTGCTCATACTTTCACCATGCGCCTCTCAGAACATCGGTCCCTGCTGTACAAGGCCGGTGTGAAGTGGACACACAGCATACACGCTGTACTGAACTGCTCATGTATTAATTGGTGTGTGGTCAGCCTATATTGATCCCCTGCTGGATGAAGGTCTCCTTTTGTTTCCACTTTCTTCTGTCTATAGCTTCTCTTTTCCAGGTCATGCCTGCAAAGTTTATTATTTATCTTCCCATCTCCTACATGTTTGTCTTCTAGGTCTATTTTCATCTCTCGGTATCCATTCAATAGCTTCCTTTGTTCATCTTTGATCGGTTCTTCTTGCAGTGTGTCCAGCCCATTGCTATTTTAACATTTGTAAATCTCTTTACATATATATAACAAACCAGAACAGCACTGGTGCATTAAGGGAGTGTTTTTCCATGTATTTATTTCTTGTAGGGTTTTCAAGGCTGAAACCAGGCTGTTTTTATTATTATTTTTTCTTCCCCCCCCATTAAAAAGCCCACAACCATATGATTTAAGCGCTGATCCTTGTTAACGGCATGCATGTCTCGCTCTGCTTTGCAAACTGAAACACTTTCCCTGCTCCCGCGGTGTGCACTGGTGGTCCAGAGAATAAGAACTTTGTTACCAAATAAAGAGCATGTTTGAAACAGAGAGCGCCCCCCCCAGCTCCCCTCCCCCCCGCCTCACCCGCTCGGCGGGGCGCTGTGCAGTGCGGCCAGAGGCAACAGCGCTGCAATCTTTTGTCGTATTTTTCGGTTTTGTTTTGTTTTTTATTGAGATTGATCCTATAGAATCGGGCCTGAAAGGAGGTGACTGGTGCCACTGAGCTGGTTTGTACTCAACCCTGCCGCTCTGAATGGGGGGAACTCAGGATGGAGAAAAAGCATATTTAACTTGCCGTTTGAAAAATGCCCCAGGAACCTGAAGGAGGTTCTAAAAGATGTCAATTAAAAGCGAAGAAAAAGGATTTTGAGGATATTGATCCCACAGCAATCTCCAGGGCAGTCAGCACTGAACAGCACTGACATATGTGCAGAAGACGTGCTGTAATAAATGCATTGGAGTCTTTTGTTTGGAAACACATTCATTTTTTTTATTTTCCTCGGCAGACCTGATCAGATTTCAGCACAGCATTCTGCAGAGACCTGGCAAAGCAATGGACTCCAGTCATCTGCCCCTGAGGTTGAGCTACTATGAGCTACAGGCTGATTTACATAACCCGCTCTTAAATGATTTGTTTAACTGTTAATTTTTTTTTTTTTAATTGCCCAAGGATTAAGAACATAAGAAAGTTTACAAACGAGGAGGCCATTTGACCCATCATTCTCGTTTGGTGTAATAACTGATGTTCCCAAATGTTCAGCTTCAACCACATCGCTGGGGAGTTTGTTCAGATTGTGACGCCTCTCTGTGTGAAGAAGCGTCTCCTGTTTTCCATTTTGAATGCCTTGAAGCCCAATTTCCATTTGTGTCCCCGGGTGCGAGTGTCCCTGCTGATCTGGAAAAGCTCCTCTGATTTGATGTGGTCGATGCCTTTCATGATTTTGAAGACTTGGATCAAGTCCCCACGTAGTCTCCTCTGTTCCAGGGTGAAAAGGTTCAGTTCCTCAGT